>NC_088801.1:35948249-36596249 GCF_011386835.1 Chrysemys picta bellii
AAGCACAGCAAGAATATTCATTGACAATCACACTTTTGTATCTAGATTCCTCAGGATTAATGTTTTATCTTAAGCCATTAGCCAAATGCACAATTCTCCCAAAAGCATTATCTATATTCATATAGATATATAAGCGTAATTATGGGACTCAGCTAATCAATTCCTAGTATCCGTTCCTTTCAGATACCCTTTTTGTTGCTACATATTCAGTAGGAAGGGTAGATACACAAAAGTTCTGATATTTCCACCTTTTCTTCATCAAAGATCAAAGTAGTCTTAAGGCTCTGCCCTAGATTCTTGTCTAACATGATATCTCTTTTCCATATCAATTAGAAGATGGCTTTTTTAATTTCTGCCCTGATCAACAAAGCTATGTACAGAGCCCTGAAAAGCTACGTCTCTGAATCATGTTCTTCACTGTGTTCTTTAAGCCACATAATAAAAGGTTCTAATGTAGTAATTTGAAATTTACAAAAGGGATTTACAAGCACAAGTTCCACTGAAAGCCAATTAGACTTTTGCTCTGAAATCCTATAGGCACCTTTGAAAATTTCCCCTTATTGTGCTCTTATTGTTCCATGATTGCAAAATGGATATTATCACTTTATCGCACACATCTTCAAAGATGTAGAGCTCCCTGTTCATTTTGTGGGCAGCCAGAAGAGACTCTTTGGTCAAGGAAATGAATAAACACAAATGTGCGCGCTCTCTCAATACTTTCTACAAGCTCTATATCAGAATGGAAAAAAGAAGTGGTGGCATTGCCCAAGTTCCATCCACAAACCAAGTTCCACACAGCAAGGTTTGCCTCCTTGAGATAACAGAATGAGACACTACTCTCAGTATATTGTGCAGATGTTCAAAATACGACCATGCATCTTCTGCTGGATCCTTGGGCCTGGCTCTCCCTCACTGAGGTACCGGTACACCCATAGGCAGGACTGGAATAAGGCACAGGCAAAATAGGCTCACACCTATTACCCAAGCTCCCAGAGTCATGCAATCTAAGTTTTCATTTAAAAAAAATGTTTTTAGCCCTCATGGTGACTCACAGACTTTAAGGTCAGAAGGGACTATCGTGATCATCTAGTCTGACCTCCTGCACATTGCAGGTCACAGAACCTCACCCACCCACTCCTGAAATAGACCCCTAACCTCTGGCCGAGTTACTGAAATCCTCAAATCATGATTTAAAGACTTCAAGTTACAGAGAATCCACCATTTACACTAGCTTAAACCTGCAAGTGACCATGCTGCAGAGGAAGGCGAAAAAACCCCAGCCAATCTGACCCAGGGGAAAATTCCTTCCCAACCCCAAATATGGTGATCATTTAGATCCTAAGCATGTGGGCAAGACCCATCAGGCAGATATCTGGGAAAGAATTCTCTGTAGTAACTGAGACCCCCTCTCCATCTAGTGGTTGAAAAGAATAGCTTGAAAATGAGAACCAAGTATAAATGTTGCAGTGATGCCTTCCTGAGTCTGCAGACAGCCTCCGGCAGAGGAGAGAACAGCAGCCACTAAAGACAGAAAGGAATACACCTGGTCCTACCTCCATCCCTGAACAGACCAGGCTCCCACTGTCTGGAGAGGCCCTGGACTAGTTGGGGACGGCTTGGAGGACGCCTTGCTGAGCTCTGCTGGAATGGCTTCCCTTTGGTGGGGCTCATTTCCCACCCTGGACTCCCTTCCTCCACTCTGGCCTATTGGCTCCACAGGGCAGATTGAGAGAAAAAAGTGTTGTAATTCTTTCAAGTACAAACCACTTGTGTTACCAAATCAAATTATATTCACAGTGGATTGTGCACATTTTCATAACATGCTTGTCACTCTTCCATGTGGCGATAAGTAGTGAAATGCTTAACAATGTTGATATTTAAATTATTGTAATTGCGCATTTGAGACACCACCCTACTAAGATGAATGAGGTAGTTCACAATTGTCTGAAATTGTTTTGTCAGTTTATGCTCGGATCATGTTTTCATGATTTTCTTCACAAACATAAAGGCTCTGGGCTCACTTTTTTTTTTTTTAAATAAAAGCGCAGACCCTGGAAAACTAGGTGTCAGCTTTTTTAAAAAAAGAGTATGAAGTTGCCAGCTTGATGTGATTCTGTCAAATTAAAGCCCTGAACTGTAGACTCATTTTCTTGGCTTTAGCCAAGAATTAGGCTGCTGGATCATTTGAGGCATAGGATATTTCTTCACTGCCGAAAAAGGTAATTTTTTTTTTACAACAAGATAGCTAACATACATTAATTATCTTGCTGTAAAAACACCTTTTTGGCAGTGAAAACACAGCCATAGAGTGCCATAGCCCTCCTCATGCATTAGGGATACTCCCCTGGATTCTAATTTTGTTAAGAAAACTCCACAAATTAGTTGGTGTGGGGACTCAAGGAGACAGATTTTATAGATCAGGCTATCTAATGGCCTTCCTTCTGCTTCACCTATTTCTCTGTGTACTGAGGAATTGCTTCTCAGATCACACCAGTCTGCACTGGTGGCAGCTGAATCACTGAAAAGGGAATTTCTTATTTGAGAATTCTTTTCTGTGACTTAGTTACACCAATGCAGACTCCTGCCCTTTAGTAACAATAACATTAAGAGTACCGATGTGGTGTAATACCATTCCAAGTTACAACTCTGAAAATTCTCAAACCAGTAATGAGAAAGAGGGAGGGAGGAAGGGAGAAGGAATCATCCTGCTGGAAAGCATGGAAATCCTTGGTTCCTACTAATTATCATCTGCCTATATGATACGACAGAGAAATATTAGCCATTGATGCACTGGTATTACTGAGTCACAGACAAAAATTACCAGGTAAGAATTGCTCTTTTAATGACAAAAAATGGGGAAAAATTGCTTTTTACTATTACATATAAGCAATAAGAGGTATATGAAGAGTAATCACTTACTACTTGAAGTAAAGAAAGATACCCAAATCCTACATTATCAAAGTTTACTTTCACGTTTTTCCATCGGGCAGTTTCATTGTTTTTTATGAGTTCCTCGCACTGACTAAAATTGTTGATTCTGTCGACTTCAAACCTTTCATCAGTTGTGGTGTTAACACAGTAGTAGAACTTCCCAGCAAACAGATTTACTCCCATGATGCTGAAAATTAGCCAGAATATGAGACAAACGAGAAGCACGTTCATGATGGATGGAATTGCTCCTAAAAGGGCATTCACAACCACCTAGTACACAAATACAGAGGGGAAAAGAAAAGAGTGTAAGAGTATTTACGACAGTAAAATAATTACATTGTTTTACCAATGCTTAATCAATCAAAATTTTTATTAAAAAGCTAATACTAAAAATGTTAATGCAATATGTTAATGACAGTAGTGTTACTCTATTCTTTTAAATATTTAAAGTTACCCAGAAGAACAAAAAAAATTTGAGAAAAACTAAAATATCTAAATGAAGAACAAAATAGAAACCTGGTGGTAGTAAGATGAAGTCTTACATTGATGTGCTCTATAAAAAAAGAGAGATAAATGTTAAATATAAATACAGAAAATTAAAATAATCTAAAGATGCAATAAATTATAGTGTGGGCAAACTTAAAAATGATTGGTGGCATGTAGATTTGTTAAATATGCCTGTGAAATTAAAACTGAAAACACAATGCCCAAAATTTAAAAACCAAGAACTACATTAAAAGGATTAATCAAAATTTATATAAGATCTTTATTGCCTTATAGATCCATGCATTATTATTACAAAGATTAATTTCTTTGCATAGATAAGCAAGACAATTTTGCAATATGTGTTTATTTGAATCAACACAGTTTATTTCAAGCTCCAGTCTTGTTTCATTTATTGAGTTTAATTCAGTAAACTTATTTTAAATGAAACAATTTTTAAAAATCAGTGAATGAACAATTCCAAAATCTACAGAGGGAATTTGATAAAAGAAGAGATCAAAACAGCAAATGCAAAAGAGCACAGAGCTCTTTGAATAGACTAAACAGGGATTAAATTGACTATTAAAATACCTTTAAAAAAGTATCTTCCAAAATAATGCAGGGTTTTAGTTATCAATGAAAAGCTAGATTTCTGTCCTGCAAAGCAGTTGCTGGATGGGGGGAAGGGGGAACTTCCTTTGGGAGGAATACATTTGATTTACCACATGAAATATTATTAATTGCTTACAGTAGGTCTTGTTTATTATTGCAGCAATCCTTAACAAATCATCCAGCAAGTTATCATCCAGAAAATTTGTCCTAGGCTTTGTCTACATGACAAAGTTTTACCAGCATAGCTATTTTGGTTAGGAGTGTGAAAAAAATCATACTCCCTAGATAACAAAGCTATGCCAACAAAAGCCCTGCTGTAGATTCAGTTATACCAGCAAAAGAGTACTTCGGCAGGATAACTAATGTTGTTCAGGGAGATGGTTTAACTTTACCAGCAAAGGAACTCCTTTGTCAGTATAAGCTGTGTCTCCACTAGGGGACTTTGCCAGCATAACTATACCGGTATAGCTATGCGGGCAAAGCATTAGTGGTGTACACACACCCCTAATCACCACCAGCATGTAATGTAGTAGGACAGGGGGAAACTGATGACTGGCTCCTTCCCCTTCTCCTCCTTTGAAGCTCCGAAGCTCCACAGATGACAGAACTCTCTGCCTCTTGAGGATGAAGTCCTGCAGGGCTTTAAAGACACAGCACTAATCATCTGTGATTTTTAACTCACCCAGTGAGTAGATTTTGCTGGGGGATATAGGGTGATATCCTTGATTTATCTAAGCAATATCAAGGTCACACAGGGTTTTCTTTCATTAATTTATAGCTTCTTGCCTATGCTATTCCCTGGAGGCAAGATGTCACAATAGTAATTTACAGTAGAAACATGAGGTTGGTTTTTCTAATATACAGTAAATAACTCATGTGCCTGTCAAAGCTACAAAAAAATTGTGGGGAGTGTGCTTGGCTACACAGCAGAGCAATCACTTCTCTCCTAGGTCTCTGATACTAAATCTACTGATTTATTGTTTATTTGTGATTTGTTTTGAACTCTGGTTTTGCCTCAGCACAGAATACCATATGGGACCTTGTAAGGAGCAGTTAAATCTTAATATATTAAACAACATTTAATATATGGGCCTGATTCTCAGTGATGCCATTCCTACAGTGGGGTGGGAATGGAATAGGCTGAGGAGGTAGTTTTAGCTGGCTTTAATCTACCTTTGCACTTCCTGTTTTCTGCTCCATGCAGGGGCCTTCCCAGCCCTCTGTGTAGGTAAGAGCAATCTCAGGGCTGCTCAAACTTACTCTCTGTTTCCCAGAGCCCCCTGTGAGTCCTGGGAAGCACAGTATAGCCATAGTACAGTACACTCCAGCTACACCCCTGCCAAGCCCCCAGTATGACCCCTATGCCACAGCCTAGGATCAAGACCAGTATAGAGCCCTTACATCAACTTTACACTAGCTGGGCAGGCCCCTGCATACTGGCTATTCTCAGGGGTCTTTTATGCCTGCTTTAAGGATTCTTTCCATTGACAGCACGGCATAAAGGGGCATTAATGAAACTGAGAATCCACCCAAATACTCAGTCAAAAGTTTAATTTTTAAAAGAGGAATGAATTTCTTCCTTAGTGGCTTCTACTCTTATTGGTAGCTTTAAGGGAAGTATGCTTGTGTTCTTAAGATTTCTATAATAGAAAATAAGAAGTTCCTACAAAAATGTCTGTATACTCCAATCAATATTTTCATTTAGTAAAAACACTGAAGGGGTGACAGTGAGGTTCTGGACACTGGAAGGCTATTCTCCAGAGACTGAGGAAAGGGCTGTAGGAGACAAGGATTTATTTATCCCATTCTGTAAGAAATGTAATTCGCTTGCTAACTAGGTTGATGAGATTGAGAATAAAATGAAAATTAGAAATGCGTGGAATTCATTTCAAGACTGCGTTGGTCTATGTCACTGTTTATCGCTACACGCTTATCTGAAATTCTAGATCAGCTGGTGCCTTTGACTTTATTTCTGAATGCAGAATCTCCAGGACATGTTATATTGCTCTTTACTCCTCCCTTTAAAATTTTATCTTTGTGAAGAAATCTGAAAACAGAGATATCAAGAGAGGAAGGTGGGGGTTATTTGCATGTCCTATATAAATTAGAAAGAATTGTTTTGTTTTATGAATGTAGTGGTTGTCTCAGGTACTGGATTAACAACAGATCCAGCTCAGGCACCAGAATATTAACAACAACAATTATTGTTATAAATAAATACATAATTATTGTTGAAGGAAATTGCTGTCCAGGTATCTCACATCTTCAATTGAGAGGACAATCCAGTCTCTCTATTCAAACTGCTAAAAAGGAAGACACTTGTTCTTGGAATTAGAACTAAATGAATTCTACCAACTCATTTCATATAGGTCACTGAATAACCATCAAATGGTAATAATTTTTGGTCACTACTGACCTGGATGCGAACTGGTGACCTAGAGATGAAAGGCTCTGTATCCTATTACCAACCCCTTGAGCTATCCAGGCCCCCTGGAAATATTTTTAAGAAAAGAAGAAAAGAAAATTAAACCTTTTAAATGAAGAAAATGAAACCTTTTGGCACCAGTAATGAGCCTTTGCCCTATCCTGCAAAGCTGTCAGACTGGATTCTTCATGCTGCTCCTATGCTTCTGGATCCACTTTTTAATTGCACCTTGTAAAGAGTTCTTTCACATATGCTATGGTAGTAACATGTAGAGCTGGAAACCATTGTTCTTAAATTTTGTCAGGAATGACTGAAATATACTAATATGAGGAGAATCTGGCCAGTGTCTTACATAACTCCTTCTATGTTAATATGTGTATGCACGACATGTTTTTGGTAGGAGGGCTGTAAAGTTTTAGATTTGCAGCCCAGTATTTATGAATGTCTTATGTGTAATTTGTGGACACTCCTACCACAGTCACTGCAAATGTAATGAAAAAAATAAGTTAAAAAGAGAAGTGAATATAGTGGAAGCTTCAAGTAACATTTCTTCATCACTTGAACAATTTAACAGAAAAAATAAATTGTCAACTTCTTCTTCTGAGGTACATTTTGCAATGGGTTAACAGTTTTGAAAAGTATACCTCCTATTAATGCTCTCTCTTCAGAACTAAATCAGACATCACACAGTTATAAAAAATGAGCTGGAGGGGACCATTGCAACACCTAAAGGAGATAGGAATCATAGAACCAGTATCCACAGAAGGGAATTTCCTACTTTATATTCCATATGCTTTGCCTTAAGCAAACAGAAGGCAATTCTGGACATCAAGTCTATAAGTAGATGTATGAGGAACAGCAAATTTAAAGTGAAAATTCTGGAATCACTAGCCTGAAAGAGCTCTTCACATCACAAGACAACACAGAAAGCTTTTGAAGATCTACTGCCAAGACAACTTAGAACCAAATTCTTACTTTTCCTGATTTTGAACCAATCAGAAGGATTAGGGATATACTTTCTATTGATAAAGGGTGATTTACTGGTATTAACATTATGAAGAACGATATCACAGATGACTGCCTTTTCAACAGAATACTGCTGAATTTTTCAGCAGAATTAATTTTAAAGGTGATTTTAGCTCCATGCAGTATATGAGAAGATCATAACATTCATAAAATCATAGAAATGTAGGGCTGGAAGGGACTCAAAACGTCATCTAGTCTAAACCCCTGCACTGAGGCAGGACCAAGTATACCATTCTTCTGCTTAAATCTATTTTAGGAGAAAGAAGTTCCTTGGAATAATTTGGAAATGTTGTAGAGAGCCATAAAAGTCTATCTTAAAAGTATTGCAGAATTTAGGAAGTCTTCTTCATTGTTTGTAATAAATTCATCCCACGGACTTAGTTATTATAATGAAATAATTTTAGAAAACAAAAATTATGCCAGGCATTTTACAAATTCAGTTGAAAAGAAATAGTTTCCTGCCTCAATGAAATTACAACCTAATTTTAATTGTGATGAGTGAGAACAATAAACAGGAGGGAGGAGAGGGATGAAGGAGGATGAGGGTTATAACAATAACATCATGTAATTACCCAGTTAAGGGGCATTATGTTGGTAGCTCAATTAAAAGGGCTTTGTTTTTCATTTAAAGCTAATAAATTAATCACTCGCTTCTTGTGGGCATATCCATTAATTTTATCAAAGTTACACCCAGTATGAATTTGAGCTAAGTAGTCTAGGGTAAGGAGGGGGGGAAGAGGGGGTACAACAGCAAGAAGAGATGAGAAGCAGTTGGGAAGCCTCCAAGTTCAAAATAGAACCATTCCAGCTTATTCAGCTCAGATAATGGTATTAGCATACACAATTATAAAAAACACATCCACTGAGAAAACTAATGTACTATCACTCTTTGACTAAACACTACAAGTTAAACATTTGCAAAAGACAAGCACCTTTTGGACTAGTGATACTGCAAGCTGTAATAGAATGCCAACTTTTTTTAAGGTTTCCCTAATAATAAATTCAAAAAAGGTTGTACAAAAATAATATTTTTGTCTGTTTTTTACCTCTTGATTCTCATTTCTCACATCTGAAAATTATCAGACTGGTTTTTCCTGAAGAAAATTAATCTTTTTCTTTAAAGAGACCATCACTGTTCTAGGTCTCATGCTCCCAATGGGAAACAGGATGGAAGTATCCCAGCTCAAAGCTTTCTGAGGAAGTATTAATTCCCATGTGATAACCAATAACCATGACTTGGTCAGGCCCCACTATCTGTTCCTGCTCTATTCCCTAGAGCTGTCCAGCCAGCTCTTTCTTGACTGTAGCTAGGCAAGGAGCTCCCATTTGGAGCTGTATCTGGGTTTCTAATACCACAGCTCAAGTTCCACCTTCCATATTGTACTATCAAAGTAATGGATATTCTTTGCTGATGTCCCTACCTTCCAGTCGGCCTCTAGTAAACTCAGTATGATTTACTGTGGTCTACATGTCCTTTGATTCTCCAGGCTATGTGCCCCTCTTGCTGGCTCTCTTCAGATGACACATTGCCTCTGCACAAGGACCAAAAGTAATAGTCTCCATGAGACAGCCATCTATCCTCCAATACACTCCTGCCAAAAATACTACTCTGAGGAGCTCTGCATTGAATCTTTTGATAATTTGCATATTTGAACAAGGATTTGGCGACTAAGTGTGGTGTGTACTGACTGAATTAATCTAGTCAGTCATGTGGGTTCCTGACAGAGGAACTATCTTTGGCACACTGTGTAGTTGTCCCATTGCTGATGAAAGTCAGATATCTTGGTAGGTGGAGCTAGCCTCAGCACCCCTACTGATGCAGATAGTGCCAAGTGTTAGTGTGGCCAATTATGACATCTGCTCTGGTACCCCTGAATCTCCTGGCACTCCATCAATCATAGAATCGTAGGACTGGAAGGGACCTCGAGAGGTCATCTAGTCCAGTCCCCTGAACTGATCAGGACTAAGTATTATCTAGACCATCCCTGATAGGTATTTGTCTAACCTGCTCTTAAAAATCTTCAATGGAGATTCCATAACGTCACTGGGCAATTTATTCCAGTGCTTAACCACCCTGACAGTTTTTCCTAATGTCCAACCTAAATCTCCCTTGCTGCAATACCCCATAATGAGTTATCTGAATGGGATCAAGGGATTGTCAGGATCCCAACATGGGCAGTCAGGACCAAGGGTCAGATCAGGGGCAAACCGTGAAGCTGGGAGTAGTGGAGGAGTTTGTAGTCAGGTTCCAAGCCAGGGTCGATACCAAAGGTCAGAGTCTGAGTCAGGTTTCAGGGTCCAGGTCAGGAGGCAAAATGCAAGTCAAGCCAAGGTTGAAGTCAGGAGTTCAGAAGCAGGGAGCAGAAATGGTCATGGCAGCTACAGGATATCCACATGGTTGCCTGGACACTCCCTGGAATGTCCCCTTGGGTTTATATGTGGGGAGCTAATCAAGACTCATGATGCTTCTGCCTGTCAGACTGCATGATCTGTGTCTACAGCAGGTTGTAGGGCCATGAAGCACAAGCTGGTTACAGCTGCTGCTGGGTACCAACATGGAAGACCAGCAGCCAGGTAGATCTCCCAGGCCTGGGTTCTAGACATGTGGGGTCTTACAGGGATGAGCCTGGACATGACTCTTTGGATTCTACTGATATATATCCACAGAGGGGAAAAAACCCGCAGTGACCCTGCCCTGGGGGACTCAAATTTCTTCCATTTTTTGCAGATGCTGGCTATCACTGCTGGTTCTGAGTTTGTCCCTGACCAGGAATCTTCAAAGGTTATGGTGTATAAGTAAATTGATCAGATCCCCCTATTAAAAAGACTGTGCTTCCTTATATCCTTTCTTTGATTAGCTGATCAAGTGTGGAAAATGCCTCTCTTCTCTATCACTATGTCCTTGGTAGAGAAAAAATACACCTTACCTGAGGACACCTCTGGCTGCTTTTTCTACTCCTCACATGAGAGAGTGAGACTATGGCCAGAGAAAGAAATAGCTGAACTCACAGAATTGTACCAAAGAAACCTTTGATACTGCAATCTTTTTATTGTTTTTTTGTTTTTTAAAGATTTAGCAATCTACAGCATTTAGCAGCAACAGGAGCAGCAGTTGTAGGGTACTTCCCTCAACCTCTTCATAAACTTTTTCCAAACACACATACAAAAAATATTTTTCAAAGGCTACAGAAGTACATCAGAAGCACACCAGGAAGCCTGCTAAACAACCACTGGATGATCAAGATGCTTAAGGATCACTCAAGGAAGATAAGGCCATTGCGGAGAAACTAAACGAATTCTTTCCATCGGTCTGCACAGCTGAGGATGTCAGGAAGATTCTCAGACCTGAGCCATTCTTTTCAAGTGACAAATCTTAGGAACTGTCCCAGACTGAGCCATCATTAAAGGCGGTTTTGGAACAAACTGATAAATTAAACAGTAATAAGTCACCAGGACCAGATGGTTTTCACCCAAGAGTCCTGAGGGAACTCAAATGTGAAATTGCAGAACTACAAACTGTGGTATGTAACCTATCTTTTAAATCAACTTCTGTACCAGATGACTGGTGGATAGCTAATGTGACTTTAAAAAGGCTCCGCAGGCAATCCTGGCTATTATAGGCAGTAAACCTAACTTTAGTACTAGGCAAATTGGTTGAAACTATAGTAAAGAACAAAATTACTAGACACATAGATGAACACAATTTGTTGGGGAAGAGTCAACATGGTTTTTGTAAAGGGAAGTCATGCCTCACCAATCTACTAGAATTCTTTGAGAAAGTCAACAAGCATGCGGACAAGGGTGATCCAGTGTATACAGTGTATTTTAATTTTCAGAAAGCCTTTGACAAGATCCCTCACCAAAGGCTCTTAAGCAAAGTAAGCTCTCATGGGATAAGAGGGAAAGTCCTCTCCTGGATCAGTAACTGGTTAAAAGATAGGAAACAAAGGGCTAAAAGATAAGAAACATATAAATGGTCAGTTTTCAGAACAGGGAGAGGTAAATACTGGTGGCCACCAGGAGTCTGTACGGGGACCAGTACTATTCAACATATTCATAAATGATCTGGAAAAACGGGTAAACAGTGAGGTGGCAACATTTGCAGATGATAGAAAACTACTCAAGATAGTTAAGCCCAAAGCAGACTGTGAAAAATTACAAAGGGATCTCAGGTATCAGAGGGGTAGCTGTGTTAGTCTGTATCCACAAAAACAATGAGGAGTCCAGTGACACCTTAAAGACTAACAGATTTATATGGGCATAAGCTTTCGTGGGTAAAAAACCCACTTCTTCTGATGCATGGGATCTCACAAAACTGGGTGACTGGGCAACAAAATGGCAGATGAAATTCAATGTTGATAAATGCAAAATAATGCACACTGGAAAACATAATCCCAACTATATAGATAAAATGATGGCGTCTAAATTAGCTGCTACCACTCAAGAAAGATATCTTGGAGTAATTTGTGGCTACTTCTCTGAAAACATCCACTCAATGTGCAGTGGCAGCCAAAAAAGTTGACAATGTTGGGAATCATTAGGAAAGAGATAGATAATAAGACAGAAAACATTATATTGCCTCTATATAAATCCATGGTACGCCCACATCTTGAATACTGCATGCAGATGTGGTTGCCCCATCTCAAAAAAGATATATCGGAATTGGAAAAGGTACAGAAAAGGGCAACAAAAAATATTAGGGGTATGGAACAGCTTTCATATGAGGAGAGATTAATAAGACTTGGACTTTTCAGCTTGGAAAAGAGATGACTAAGTGGGGATATGATAGAGGTCATATAGATAGATAAAATCATGACTGGCGTGGAGTAAATAAGTAAATAAGGAAGTGTTATTTACTCCTCTTCATAACACAAGAACTAGGGGTCACCAAATGAAATTAACAGGCAACAGGTTTAAAATAAACAAAAGGCAGTCAAACTGTGGATCTCTTTGCCAGAGGATGTTCTGAAGGCCAAGACTAACAGGATTCAAAAAAAGAACTAGATAAGTTCATGGAGCGTAGGTCCATCAATGCCTATTAGCTAGAATGGACAGGGATGCAAACCCATGCAAAACCAGACCCTTGTAGCAAGTTTCCCACTACAACCAACTTCCCATCATCTTTCTGTTGAGGGAAACTTTGGGCATTTTACTCATGATAGTCCCTGATCACGTTGATATATGGGACTTGAAGCATTATTGGGTGGAGAGATTTCTGAAAACCAAATCTTGTAGCCCTAGAATTTCCCTCTGCCCTTAAGAATGCTCCAGGATGATATATAGCACAAAATTTAATTCCTCATGGCAAAGTCAAATCAGTGCCATCAGGCAAAAGAAGGAAGGAGTTTTATTACAGACCCTCCCTACTGCCTAGAAAATCAGATGGGCTTTGGTAAGCACATGCACACAAGGATACTTCCCCTGCATCAAAGGTAACTTAGATGTAATATGAGAACAGCACTGCAATACTAATTTTGTATCTTTCTTTTTTGAGCAGGAATCAACCAGTGTTACTTGGCAGTGGTCGTGTCCTACCTATATATATTAGTAGTCCACATATTCTGCTTTTTGGACAATTGGTTGACCAAAGGCAGCACAATAAAACTGGCCTAAGAATCAGTTGTGTTGCCATAGGGGTGCTGGAATACAGCACTGGAATTCAAAATAAACTACACAAAGTACTATTTTGTCCCCTACAGACAAATGGAGTACAAGGGAGCCCTGGTGGATTCAGTTCAAAGCCTTCCTGCCCCAAGACAGGATCCAGGGCATCATAATTCTAGCAGAAAGAATTTTTCAGTGTCAGTGGTGACTGCTTGGCCCATGCTAGCAATTCTGAATCTCATAGATGTAAACTGTATTTATAGGACCCATAGCACGTCTCCACACAAAACCACTTCAATAGACCCAGATATCTCAACAGAAGCAAGCATCAAAGGAACTCCAACTTCACATCTGGGTAATGGATGATATCCAGGCCTCTGTGTCCTTGTTGCAAGCCAGAGACACTCTTCAACAGTACTTTTAAATTACACCAGCACTAGTTGAAGTTACCATGGATGGAATGGGAAGCCCACACAGAAGAAGTTCACAATCAGAACATTTAGTATCTCAGGAACAATAGCTACACAAAAATGTTCTGGAGATAAGGGAAGCCCTAAATGCACCCAACTTACAGAGGCCTGGTTTCCCAAATCTTATGTTCCTAATTCAAAGTGCAAGCAGGCCACCAGATTCTGTATAAAAAAGGAGGAAGATACTGGGTTGTTCCTCTTGTAACAGAAAGTTTGCAGGTGTGGGAAAAGGCTCTGTTTCACATGACATTGTCGGCCACTACTTGCCTAACAGGAAAGGGGAACATGACTGCAGACACACTGCAGTGATTAGTTACTTTATCTTCTCCCAGCTTACGGGTCTTCACCTTAACAGTCTGGTTCCTGACATGGTATAGGGCCCAGGGGCATGATGTGTCTCAGCACATCTTCAGTCTTCTTGGAAGTGTACCATAAAGACTTATAAATGCAAGTTGAAAAGCTCAATTTGGCTCAACAAGACAGGGTTCTGGAGGCCCAAACTGCCAGAGAAAATGGGCTCAGAGGTAGTCTCAGCACATCAGGTGACATTCCCAAGGGGGTCTCTGTGACCCAACCCATCACACCAAGTTTTAAGGTATAAAGTGGCATTACAAAAGTAATTTTGTATTCCAGCCAAAGGTGGTAGTGGTGGACCCTGTCTCTAATCAACTGCTCATCCGGACTATATTTTCCTTATGTTGTGATTCCTGCCTCCACAAACTAAGAAGTCCTTAATGTGAAGTAAATGCTTACAAAGTTGACCCAACTTTTTGTTTCATTTGACACCAATTTATTAGACCATCCCTAAAAGAACTAAGTCTAAATGGCTGTCTGATTGGTTGCATTTCTTACTGCAATGTCATAACAGACTTGGACATAAAGGGTTATGTCACAGGCAGGTTATCCTAGGCAGGTCAACTTCAGTAGCTCGCCTCAAGTCTGAGACATCCATGTGGTCTTCCTTGCACACTTGTACAAAATAATATTCCTCAGTTTCAACTGGTTCAGTCACTCAATATAGGGGTGCCCCAACACTGCTGGCCTTCAGAGTTTACTTCTTTTCATGATGTCTCTAAGTTAAGTAGGCAGATTTAAAAAGTTTGTTTTTCCCAGGAGACCACACATCTTTTAATCCTCTGTTTGTTTATGTCTCTTTAATGGCATTGTGATTACTTCATCCCTCCCACTTAATAAATTCCTCTTGATTAATAAATAATATTGGCCTATTTAGTACACTGCCTACTCAGTCTCCAAGATTAGGAATCCTGTAATGATCATATATTTGAAGAAGGGGAAAATATCTGTAATTATGCTTCTTTGAAGCTATCTCACATGATTCTTATTCCCCATCATTCCTCACAGTCTGGGGGGTTTGTTTTTGAATTTTTTAAATATCCATGGGGAAGTCTTGTGTATATAGGAAAATCCTGTGGATTCCTAGTAGTATGATATAAAGCAGAATCTTGTGGAAATGAGAATATAAGTATTTACCCCAAAAACTCTCTTGGATCCAGCAGATAAAAAGAAGAGAGCCACCCTGAGCAGACCTACCCACTTCTACTAGTGCCTGCACGAAAATCAATAACATTTCATCAATAGAATCAAAAGCAGCAGACAGAGCTAATAATATCAGTAAAGACACAGGATCTTCATCTATTTCCAGGACATCATCCACCAATGCGACCAATATATTTCCCCAGTCCCCAGGCCTGGACCCAGTTTGACAAGGAAAATAGAAATCCAAGGATCTAGATATTGAGAGTCATTTTTCTACAACCTTTTCAATAATCTTATGTAAAACTGGCCAGTTAGATACCCGATTATAATTGGTCAGGTTGGCAACATCAAATGATATATTCTTGTAACACTCATTCCTGGCTTCTTTAAGGGTAACCAGTCTCCCCCCACACTCCCAATGAAGTGCTGGCAATCTCCCCCAGAAATGGGCCTAACTCTTCCTCACTGGCTGCCACCAACGAGGTAGGATATGGGGTAGAGTTTGTGGAATGAAGTTCATCAGTGAGTTACACCAACTGAAACTCAAGAAAAGATACTGCTATGCCATGACCCTCACAAACATTACCCTTCCACTGGCAGTTCAGCCTGAATACAAATGATTTACAGTAGGGCTATCTATTAATTGCAGTTAACTCACGCAATTAACTCAAAAAATTAATCAAGATTAAAAAAAATAATCGCTATTAATCACAGTTTTAAAATGTATTAAATATTTTGGATGTTTTTCTACATTTTCATGTATATTGTATTCTGTGTTTTAATTGAAATCAAAGTGTATATTATTTTGTATTACAAATATTTGCACTGTAAAAATGATAAACAAAAGAAATAGCATTTTTTAATTCATCTCATACAAGTACTGTAGTGCAATCTCTTTGTCGTGAAAGTGCAACTTACAAATGTAGATTTTTTTTGTTACATAACTGCACTCAAAAACAAAACAATGTAAAACTTCAGAGCCTACAAGTCCACTCAGTCCTACTTCTTGTTCAGCCCTCTTCTTATTTACACAATGTCACCAGAAAGTGAGAACAGTCATTTGCATGGCACTTTTGTACCTTGCATTGCAAGGTATTTACGTGCAGATATGCTAAACATTCGTATGCCTCTTCATGCTTTGACCACCATTCCAGAGGACATGCTTCCATGCTGATGACGCTCGTTAAAAAAATAATGTGTTAATTACATTTGTGACTGAACTCTTTGGGGAGAATTGTATGTCCCCTGCTCTGTTTTACCTGCATTCTGCCATATATTTCATGTGATGGCAGTCTCGGATAATGATCCAGCACATGTTGTTCATTTTAAGAACACTTTCACTGCAGATTTCACAAAATGCGAAGAAGGTACCAATGTGAGATTTCTAAAGATAGCTACAGCACTTGACCCAAGATTTAAGAATCTGAAGTGCCTTCCAAAATCTGAGAGGTATGAGGTGTGGACTTTGTTTTCAGAAGTCTTAAAAGAGCAACACTCTGATGTGGAAACTACAGAACCCAAACCACCAGAAAAAGGAAATCAACATTCTGCTGGTGGCATTTGACTCAGGTAATGAAAATAAACATGTATCAGTCCGCACTGTTTTGGATTGTTATAGAGCAGAACCCATCATCAGCATGGATACATGTCCCCTGGAATGATGGTTGAAGCACGAAGGGACAGATGAATTTTTAGCGCATCTTGCACATAAATATCTTGTGACGCTGGCTACAACAGGTGACACTGTAAACAAGAAGTGGGCAGCATTATCTCCTGCAAATGTGAACAAACTTGTTTGTCTGAGCAATTGGCTGAATAAGAAGTAGGACTGAGTGGACTTGAAGGCTCTAAAATTTTACATTGTTTTATTTTTGAATGCAGTTTTTTTGTACATAATTCTACACTTGTAAGTTCAACTTTCATGATAAAGAGATTGCACTACAATACTTGTATTAGGTGAATTGAAAAATACTATTTATTTTGTTTTTTTACAGTGCAAATACTTGTAATCAAAAATAAATATAAAGCAAGCACTGTACACTTTGTATTCTGTGTTGTAAGTGAAATCAGTATATTTGAAAATGTAGAAAACATCCAAAAATATTTTTAAATGGTATTCTATTATTGCTTAACAGTGCAATTAATCACAATTAATTTTTTTAATCGCTTGACAGTCCTAATTTACACATGAACATCCATACTCACATATATCAGTATGCATATTTTGTCCATTTTTAAGGATACACTATATATTTTAAAAATTAACTCTTTTTATGGGCCACTTTTATAATTCACTTCTATGGGGGGCTTCTTGCTTCCTAGACAATTTGAGAATAGGAAAAAAGTGTTCTTGGAACTGAGATCTTCTCAGCTACTGACACCTGACAAATAAGGTAGGAGTCTCACACTGAACTTTCGTTACTGAAGAAAGCCCCCAAACCTTTAAAGCTGGAAGACTTCCACCCTGTCTCACTCTGAAAACATGATACTAACTGGGAGTGAGCATGCTGTGAGAAGATATTTTCAAAGAAGAAGAATTACTACTTAGAAAGTTTATCTTAACTACTCCTTCCCCCTCCTCCCCCCGAATATAGAACTTATCTGGCAATCCAACCTACCACATTTTTATCCTACAATGGGACTTAAAAAAAAATAAGGGTGAGAGAAAGGGAGATGGATGTGTTGCTTTTTTCAGTTACCAATCCATGTTCTTCAAAAAACACATAGGCAATTATATAATTTTCCTACTGAGTGGAGTGGAATGGGTAGGAGAGTAGGTAGATAAATGATATGTCAGATGAGATTTAGGTAAGATATTAGGAAAAACTTACTAACTATAAAGACAAGTAAGTATTGGAACAGGTAGTTTTTAAGAAAAGGTTAGACAAACACCTATCAAGGATGATCTAGGTATAGTTGGTCCTGCCTCAGCATGAGGGTATGAACTACATGATCTCTTGAGGTCCCTCCCAGTCCTATATTTCTGATTCTATGTTTATGGAAAGTTTTTAATATCAAGAGAGCAGTTATAAACTGGAGTTGGAGGTGACAGAAAATGAAAATGAAATAGTTCCAGGAGGAAAAATACAATCTGGTTGGAAAGTGATTGAAGGGGGGGGGGGGGGTGAAGGTAGCAGCTTAGTAGTCCTCCACCTCTACCTCCTGAAGAACTTCTTGTAAGCATTTCTCTTATTTCTCTCCCAGTGGCAGTAATCATGATAGTTGTGTCTGTGTGCATGTGCTCTGTGCCCTGCTACTATCTGGCTGGATAATTCTTGAGAAAATAGCTCTCTGTGGTCTTTGTATCAACATCTTTGTGCTGTTTAACCTATAGGTGCTTGTTTTGAATTTGGTTTGCTCTGGGGTTTCTCTGCTAGAGACTCAGAGTGCTGAATGTACTGAGGAACTCCTAGAGTTTCCCAGGTATAGAGTGCACTCTGTGATGCTCCGACAGGGGATATTCTGGAGGGGAGTTTTAACAGCAGTGGATTGAGTGCCCACACCCATTGAAATTAGCAAAATAAATTAATTAAATCAGACTCCAAACCAAAAAAAGTCAAGTTATACAGTGCAGGATGATTTTGGTGGTCCCAGCATAAGCTAAGGATATAATGGGCATGAAGATCAATCTCCCCTCTCTCTGTTAGATGTAGTTCCCTCCAAAGGAGAGCTGAGGCCCACTGGTGGGCAGTGTGAGGACGACTGTCTTGCCGGGGTTCACACTACACTTCAGTTGTGGATGAATGGCTGGTTTTAGTCTGCCAGTCTGTCAATCAGGCAACCATCATACACATACTTTTTTTTAAAGAAAATAATTATAGCTATCTGGTGGAATCCACCTTTAAACAATTCATATCCCATAAGGTAAGGTATATCACTATGATATAAGTACTGGAGAGTTCCTTGTTTCCCTTTAATGTTCTCATGAACTCATTTTGCTATATAATTTTACTTTGATGCCAAGTGAAAGTATTCTGATCTTAATGGACTATTTGAACTACAATTATATAGCTAAAATTTAAAATACAACCATAGTCTGAAAAATGTCAGGACAGTTTGATGCATGGTCAAAAGTGGAGATGAACTTTCATTTTAGCAACTTGATCCTTCCATACCTGGTCCTGGCTTCCCTGAAGTGCAGAAAATAGGAAATGAGTAAGAAGAAAATGCAAGAGTCGAGACAGGATATGATTAAGATATGAGCAAAAACTTCAAAAAAGCAATCAAGGTAAGAATGAATCCTGTCAATGTTTCAGGGGTGAAATAGGCAGATACATAGACAAAAATGCGTTAGGGAACAGAAAGTTTGGGGTTTCAGATGAAGATTTATAACAAGATTTTCTACTTCTGGAGTAAAACTAGCATTGAGTTAAGGGAAGTATTAGCAGAGCCAAATATGAGACAAAGTTTATTACCTAGAAGTAGGAACTCAGAATTTAAAACATTCAGTATTAGAAAATTTTAGGGGTAATTAAGAGCCAACAAAGAAAAGACAGGCAGATAAATGAGAGACAGAAGGACCAGAGAATGAGCTGAGATAGATGAAAAGCAGAGTGTTAATGTGTATAACAGTGATGCTCAAGGTTGAAGCTAGAAAAAGAAGTCTCAGAGAAAGGGAAAATTGCTCCTTCCTCAGAAACAGTATAATCATTTTTATTTTTGCTAAACTGTTATGCCATTGAACCGGAACAATGGACTATGTATTCTGGAATCGTGCCTCTGTCAGTGATCTGTACCTAATACCTTCAGCGAAAAGCAAAAAACTTCCAAAAATCCCACAATGCACAAGATATTGTACAATACCTTATCATGGAAAAAATGTCTACCCAATCCCAACTGGTGGTCAGTTTATGCCTTAAAGTATGAGAACTGATGGCTCTTGTAAATATTTAATTTGGCTAGTGCAACTGCAGATGCTATTTTTATTCATATAATTTGCTAATCTCTTTTTGAATTTTACTAAACTGTTTGATTTAATAAGAACCTACAGTTCCCAGAGCAACCTTAACCCTGCTTTTTAATACATACTCATTACATGATTAAGTCTTTTTGAAGGAATAATATAGAAAAAATGTTTCTTTTACATCCTTTCCTACCCTATACACTATCTGCCAACCAGTATGTCAAATTGACTGAAGTTATATGATAATGTAATGAAAGACACTATTGTAAATGCACATGGAAAAGGAAACAAAATAACTAGTTGATGCAGGAAACCATATCGCAGAATTTCCTAATTTTTGTAAAAATACAATCTTACCATTACACTAATGTAGCTTTATTGATCTTAATTTATTTGCTTTTAATTTAAAAAAAATGGCAAAAAGAAAACACACAATGTATTTCAATAAGTATTTAATAAAAACCATGCTTATTTCAATTTATGATCCTCAAAAATGACTGAATGAATTTTCATTAAAATCCAATCAAACAAAAAACCTGATAAAAAACATGAGAAAATTCAGCTAGATAAGTTATTTCTTCAGAGAGTTATAAGCCATTCTTCTAACTGTAAAGTCAACTAGAATTACTGGCTGCTATGAGAATGATCACAGAGTACTACTATATTCATTTTGTGATTTTTGAAGACTTAGAGACAGAATCTTGACAGAGTTAATTTTTGTACATTTTTGTAATTGAAGAGTTGGTTCCTAAGATGCTGGGGTCCTGGTTGAGTGTTTAGAAATCTGGATTGGTAAATAAAATCAGATTTCTCAAAGAAAAAAACCCCAAATGATATAACTGTCTGATCAACAACATATTATAGATAGACAGATTTCCAACAAATTCATAATCTAAATGGAAGGGGAAACTTATACAACTGTTGATTGGTTCAAACTTAGAATACAAAGACCTCAAAGGTGACAAAAATACTCAGTTAAAACTAATGCAGTTTAACTTGATGCATCATTCATACTGGAACCATCAAAAGTAAACTGATTAAACCTGGAAGACTCTGGGCTATTCCAGGGATGTTCTCATCCATCTGGTGATCTCACACTTATGTTCTAGAGCTGTATTCAAATAATTGTGTTTTGAAAGGATATGACAATGAATGCATATTTTTAAATCAGTGATGTGCCTCCCGTGTAATGTTTCTAAACTTCAAGGATTGACAAAAGACAAAATTACATAAGATTGTTATTGGCATTTTAACTGCTAAGAATATCTTCATAAGAACAAGGAAAATTTCCATATCTAACAGAGACAGGCTCCTGTAAGAAAAATTCCAGATTGTAGAAAGATAATGATAAGATTGAAAATACTTCAGGACCTATTGGCAATATCTCATCAGAGGCCCTAATTCTTCCTATCATACTTTCTATCTTGTTTCCCCCCCGCCTTTATCTCTTCTGTTCTATGAAGGGTAAGATGATTTTATGAGTTATGTTTAAAAAAAGAAATGTGATGTCTCAGTTTTAGAAATGTGATCTGTGTGCTTATGATGAGTTCTTTCAGTAAACTGATCCATTTTTTCGGTGTATGCATTTTAAAAAACTCCAGCAAACATGAAATTAAATAATATAGAGAGACTGACTATAGGATTATCTATTCTTGTGAATATTCAAATCATAGCACTGTGTGTGCTGACTGTAAATAAAGTAATATACTGTGTACGCTCTGCATACCACTTTAAAATGTTCATAACTGCAGACCAAATATCTTCGAACAATGCAAAGCACACATCCTCTTTCAGGACTACATAGATGACAGATTAGAAGTTTAACTCAAACCTGCTTGTGATAGAGCCAAGTGAAAAAAAGAGCATCTAAAAATGTCTTAAGCACTGACAAACTTTCCTCCTGCAACACTAGCTCTGATAACTCAAAATAGCTAAACTGATTTTCACTAAGGTTTCCACAGAAATTTATTTCTCTGGTGAGATCAAACATGAAAAATTTCAATCCCAAAGGTATTTTTTGGGAAAGGTCAAAGCAATTAAAAAGAGGGGTGTAGAATGGAAGTATCAACTATAATAATGTTATTGGGACACTCAAATTAGAACACTCCCCTCTGGCCCCACTCCATGTAGTAATTAGACACAGTGAAAGGATTAAGGGTAGCAAAGGGGAGAATACAGTACTCATAATAAAGGGTTGAGGGGAGGAACCAGCGCTCCACCCCATCCAAGTTGAAGAAAGATTATCCTATATGAAATAGAAATATATAATTTATTATTAATTAGGTATCTGTAATGACCGAAACACTTGGTGTTACGCTTTATAACTTAGCGGTATGTGATACTGTCAATTTTCTTTTAAGTCTAGAGTGCTCTTGACAAATAAGGTGTTCAAGCCTCAACATCATTTCCCTGGTAAGGGAATCTCAGAAATATCTTTTGAATTTTAGGAGTATATTTAAGACATCAATTACTGTTATTTAATTTTACATGTTGAGAAATTGGACTGGAAATTTGAAATACGGTAAATGTTTAAAGCCATCAGCGAGAAATGTGCATAAAACATGCAAAACTGAAAGTGCAATGTGGATAATTTTTAAAAATTGTCTTCTGCTTGCTACTACTTTTCTAATGCAGAAATCAAGCCCGGCACAACATGCTTTATTCATTGAAGCTACACACAAACACATGCATTATTATTACCTAAACCAATTAGACAAAGCAATGTATATTTGATTTTCCACATCTAAAATAGCATACAAATTCAGAACTAGTGCAAGAGCATTATGTTACAAAGAGTAATAAAAAACTTAACATAAAAGCAATGGGTATATTCAAATCTTAGTTTGCAGGTAATCATCATTAATCTACATGCATTGAGATGTGAACATAACCCTAAATCTGTGACTGAGATTTAATTTAAATGAAAGCAATTCTTTACTTTGCCTTCCAGCATCTGGGTGGAGTTAGGGTTTTTTTGAAGTTCATTGGTTTGAAGTATTAAACACTTCTCAGAATACAATGCAACAACAGAATCCTATTTCAGATGTTCTTATTCTGGCAAAACTCATTCCTGTGCATGGGGCTAGCACAGTCTATGGAACACTTCAGACCTATATTTACCTAAATGGCTCACAGGCCTTGTGCCAGCCCTCTGCACAAGGAATAATATTTGCAACAGAGAATAACCAAGTTAATATATAACCATATCATAGACAAATATTAGTGAACAGTGAAATGTATACATTAGAACCAACAGAACGGATTGGATTCATTAGGATTTTACTGACTTGGTAAAAGGTTGAAAAAGCACTTTTTGTTGAAATTTTCACACTCTCCCAATTCACTAAAATAGAAAACAGGACATTCCTAAAAATAGGATCATAATCTAAACTAGATTTCTGATATCAGATTTAAATTGGCACAGTTCCAGTAAAATCAATGGGACCATACCAATTTACACCAGCTGAGAACCTGTTAACAGTCTCTTATTTACAGAGGCGTTGAGGAATAAATTTCATTCCTTTCCAGAAAATACTCTGCATCTTTTTGAAGGTGGTGAAAAATCTTAAAACGAAAAAGACACTTGCTGAATCAAAAATCAGCCAGTTTTGCCACAGCTCATTGTAGGTATATGCAATGCAAGAAAGCAAAGAGGTTTAATTTCTCCCCCCAAATTAACTATTTCCTGCAAGCAGACAAAAGAAACACTGGAGTACTTGACCCAGCTCTTAGCCTATCACATTTGGCTAATTTATCAATTCACAAATTTATAATTTTAAGGACTTTGTTAAATTAAGACATGGTCATCTGAAACTGAAATTCATGAATCTAGTCATGTTTGAGTTAATAGTTTTTTCTTGTGAAGTCTGAAGTAAAGATATGTAACATGATGGATACAATTTGAGGACCTCAATTCTAACTATCTGAATTTGATTTCATGATACTAGTGTGGAGTTACCGTATATCTAAATACAATTTAGACAGTACATTGCAAACTGTCTATTTTACTAAATTAGATCTGATTTTGACATTATCAGAAAGCTGCTTCCGCTGATGTTTCCATGAAGTGGAAAAATCATTCTCTTAAAATTAAATAGATTTCAATGACATGCACATTGGGCTAGTTTGTATTCAGCAGCTAGAAGGAACAGAAAATAGTAGACAAAGGAAACGCTAAGTAAAAAGAGACCATTTCTTGTGTGAGATGGAGAACAGTGATTCTAGCTTACTCAAAATAGGAACTAAATATAATGTGTGTGTAGTACTGAATAACTGGATTTTTCCTGGAGTCAACAGAATAGTTATTTTACAATAAATTATCTCATCAAGAAAAATAATCCTGAAAAATAATTCATATTTTTTCTCATGTGTCCGTCAGCCACTGACAGAAATAGATGTAAAACTACTAACTGGGCCAAATTCAACGCTGGTGCGATCGAGTGAACTTCAACAGTTACAACAACGCTGAATTTGGAGCTTTATTTTTAATGAAAATATAAAAGATCTGAATTTGTAACAAGGAAGGTACTTTTTTAAACTGGTGCTGAATCAGATTCTTGTAGAAACCTTGTGGTATGTTTATCAGCACCAAATTGTACAAAATCCATTCATCTTGAACTCAATTTTAGAAAATCCGTTAAGAGTTAATATATTTATTTCACTGATTATTTCTGTATCCTTAAAGAAAAACTCCTGAGATTGGCTAGAAAGTAAAGTAACTGGAATGAACACAACTAAAGTATGATATTGCATATGGATTTAGGTGAGCCGATAAAGCCTTTTGCTTATCTTTTAGATACTCAGTAGATAGGAGGATAGTACAGCCTTTCTGCATGGATTTGTCATTCCTTATTCTGCATGCATTGTTTCTTTTTAGGCATGCATTATTTCAGGTTCTTTCATTTTGTCTTACCCGCATCCCTTCAAATCGTGACAAGGCTCTCAGAGGTCTCAAAGCTCTTAGTGTCCTAAGGGACTTAATGGCACCAAGTTCCGAGTAACCTAATGCATTCGCTGTTAAGCTAACCAAGGAGACCTACATAAAAAACAAAAAAGCAAAAATTACTCATTTTGTACATACCACTATATATCCCATAGATGTGCATTACAGCCTTCTCAAGTAGAATCTAAGTTGGAGTACTTTCTTCAGAAATCTTTCTGTGGCCTGGAGAAAATCTTTTAAATTAAGGAAAAAAGTAGGAGAAAAAGGAAGGAGTAGCATAAAGGAATTAAAGGAGAAATAGGGGAATAATGCCATAATATACCCATTGATGAATACTGGCTGATACAAGGAAGCATAAATATTTTGTATTCTCATATCTTGTTTGTGATACACTAAGATTTGAAGGAAAACAAAAATTCTCATACACAAAAAAATCCCTACAGAGGAAATTAAAGTGAATCTACACTGTTTGTCAGTCTAGGTACTGATCTTACTCTTACACATTAAAATTTTTAGAACATTCTTTGAGCCATTATAGTGTTGATAATGGCCATTTGATTGTATTTGAGAGCCACAGTCAATAGGGAAATGATAAAAATCTGTTCAGAATTTACAATATTATTGATCAACAGCTGATGAAGCAAGAATGATCCTCTGTAAATTGGTATGAAAGATCAGTCCCACAGCTGATTCACTTCTTTTCACTGACCATTCATTCTCCCTGACTTGCTCACTTTCCATGCTCTATAGGTTGACATGATCATGGCTTACCTGCTGGGTGCCTGCGGTGGCAATGGTAGATTTGTTTATTCTTGTTTGGAAGATATGAACTGATTGGGGAACGTTTTGGGGCGGAGATTTGAAGTGTTTGTGCCTAGGATAAGATCATAGCAAAAGGCTATAGTCTGAAAGAGTGGTCTGAGGGCAGAAGGAGCTGGGCTGAATTACCTAAATTTACTAGCAATGGTTAAAACCCATCAGTAAGCCCACAAATCTTGGTGACGTGGTGCCTCTGCCGCCACCATAAGTGCTCCCATCCATTCCCTCACTCACTCTAAAATTATGGATTTGATATCTCCCTTTCTAGCGAAGAGGATGGATTTGTGGGGGGTCAGATACTATCTTGTAAGGACTGGAGATCATGACCACCATATGGTCTGAGCCCTTCGGGTCTTTGTTCTAACTCTTATACAAAGACTGATGTGGAGGTTGCCTGAATCAAGGCCAGGTCAGTTTCCCCAGGATAATGATGTAGATGAACTTTTTAACTCTCGTTTGAAATCTACCCCTAGATTGTCAGATCTTTTTGATGGATCTGCTGAATCAAATGCAAACTTTTCATCACACACTGCCCCTGGTCATGAACAATGTATAAGGCTGGGAAAGCTTATTGGTAAAATGTTTAATGACATTTCTGAAATCAAAAAATCTTAACTGATTTCAAGGTCATGCTGGGGGGCCTATGGCAGATACAGCAAGAGTTTAAATACACTAAGGAAAATTGTTTATCAATTTGTGTGTTTTCAGTAGCTACAAAGCTGAATAGTGGGCTTGATCTCCCTCCTGCACATAATCAGAGCAGTGGGTCTGAGGTAGGAGTTTTGGGTAATGATATTGAAATAGTATTTTATTCCTGTATCCCCTTCTGCCATACCCCTTTCCAGGCATGTGTCCTCTGAGCCCATGCTCAGGGTTCTAGATATTCATTCTTGCCTGGATAAAAGCTCATTGTCTGAAGACGAACTTGATGAACAATCAACAGACACATAGTCTTCCTTCTCAGAGCAACTCTCAACACAATCTGACACAAAGTCACTATCATCAAAAATCATTTTTATAAGGTCAGAAATAGAATATTGTGCCCATTTGTTCGCCATCTTGAATTGTGCAACACAAAAAATCCCCTTAAGAGTCTCCTGAGTCTGCAGTATTTGGAGCACAATAACTAGACAGAAAAGCCTCTTACAAGTGTCAAGCAAAGATATCCAGCATCAGTCCACTCTGTTGAGAATACCTAACAAGCCCAGATTTGAAGGAACCAACATCCTTGAAGTACCTTCTACCTTAGGATGACTGTATGCAGCAACCACCGTCACTGCAAGGCATTATCAATTAGCATACGCACGGTCCTAAAACAGCCTTCTTGGATGGTCACTAGTTCATGACTTATCGTAACACACATGTTCATGGGGTACAATATTATCCCACAAACGCATTATCAGTTAACATATGCAAATTAAATTTATGTAAAAAAATCCCAGCTTGCTTACCGAGGAAGACATACTTACCACTATTAGAATACAAGATACTCTCACTAGAAGCAAAGGTGTACATAGAACTAAAAACCCAGGATAACAGTGCAACACATTTGTACCCCACATACAAAATGTTTTCAATCTAAAATTAATTTTTTTTGCTGAATTGTGTGTATGTGCTTAGGTGACAACGCCCTAAAACAGCATAGTTGGAGGGCCACTAGTTCATAAGTAATTGCAACATATATGCTTGCAGGATGAGGGCTAGTGTACTTTAATGTATTAAATTAACCTATTAATATATAATGCTGTAAATAACACAGGATCAATAAATAAAGGATTGATCTCTCCTGCCCATGATCCATCATAGCATAACACAGCATAGCACAGCAGGATTGGAAAAGTTAGCAACCCTGGAAGGGAAGAATTAACTCATCTTGCCTAATTTCAAACACAGACATCATGAGTTCGATGATGGATTTGGACTGAAGGGCTTATTGACGTTGCTGCACCTGTACTACAGGTGTAGTCTTTGTTCCCTACATAGCCGCTCTGTAGCTACATGCTGGCACTTGTGCAATGGAAGTTCAGATATCGAATGTTTTTATTTTTAGGAAAGTATGTTAATATCTTTTCTGTTCTGTTCCACTGAAGTCAGTGCAAAACTCCCATTTACTTCAATAGAGCTAGGACTTCACCCACAATGATCATAATCAACTTTATTAAAAATATAACATGTTGTGCAGGTTCAAAAAAATGGCAAAAAGCGGGGCGGGAGGTAGAATATTTCCTTCTATATTGCAGCAATATGGCTTCAGTGTTCTCCAGTATCTCATTTTACTCTGAGTAAGGAATGCATCAAGAAGGCTTTCATTTTCCCACAGCACTAATTAAGGATTTTGGACAAATTTAAGAGGAGATCTAGGATTTCACAATCTATTACATTGTAAGATGTAGCTCCTTCATATGTTGTAACTGCATGCCCAATCCATTTAGCAGCTGTGCACATCCTAAGCAATTACTTCATAGCCCTTGGAATTTGGTGGATGTGCTATCATCATCTAAAGGTTTTGATGCTACTCAATGGTCAGAAGGTGTGTTAAAGAGCATTTCAGACTGCATTTTCCTTTCCCCTGTGATGTATATACATTATAGATGACTGAATCATTAGTCTGTACTCAGAATAAACGGATGCTTTTAAATGGTCATGTAACAGCAATTATATCAAATACAAGTTGAAATATTATTAAAATATTAATAACAACAAATGCAAATTCTAACCACTCAACTTGCACAATATCAAAAAGTAGGAAAAAGTATAAAGACAGAAGCAAAATACAACTAAATAATAAGAAGAACTGGTTACTTACCTAACCTTACATTAGCTGTGGCTCTTCAAGGCATGTTGTCCATATATATGTACTCTACTTGCACATGCGTCCCTTATGTTTGAGATCAGAATCTTTTGCCCAGCAGTGTCCTGGGGCTGAGTGTCCTCATGCCCTGTGCTGAGGGCATAAAAGGGAAACAGCCCCAACCATCACTCTGTTCCTTCACCAATACAGAATCCAGAGGTTAAAGGACTCCATGGTAGTATGGAAGGAAGGTGGATCATGGAATACATATTGACAGAATACCTCAAAGAACCACAGTTAGTGT
Organism: Chrysemys picta bellii; assembly: GCF_011386835.1. Classification (NCBI taxonomy): domain Eukaryota; kingdom Metazoa; phylum Chordata; order Testudines; family Emydidae; genus Chrysemys; species Chrysemys picta. The sequence continues at coordinate 35,977,057 of NC_088801.1, forward strand.
AAGGTAAGTAACTGTTGTTTTTTCTTTGAGAGTTTGTGCATATATATTCTACTCTTGGTGACTCACAAGCAATGATGCGATATAAGGAAGGAGGATACACTGGGGGTATCTAAAATGGATAACTCATAACAGGATTTAAGGCAGGTAGACATCATTTAGAAAGTCTCTGGGTTGATATGGCCTGGACCTTCAATCTGTCTGCAAATGCAACAAAGAGTCTTGGGGAAACTCGAAATGGCTTGGTTCTATGCAGTTAGAATGATAATGCCCTAAGGACATGCAGAGTGTCTTGTCTGGCCTCTTCCTGATTAGAATGTGGTTTCGGGAAGAAAACTGGTAAATGGATCATTTGGTTCATGTGAAAAACTGTTACTACCTCAGATAAGAATTTGGGATGGGACCTAAGGGTAACCATGTCCCTATGGAACACCGAATATGGAGGGTCTGCCATAAGAACCAAATATTGGATGAGTGAACAGATTACTCAAAGCTGGTGAATGGGACCTGGTACCTCTTACCTGTCTCCTTAAAGATCAGTGTTACTGATGCTAGGGTCTGCCAGATAAGCTTTACTGACTCTAATAAGGCTTCATTAATAGGTAATGCCAGACAACCATGTAAAGAGGTATGGAGTATAAGAACATAAGAACGGCCATACTGGGTCAGACCAAAGGTCCATCTAGCCCAGTATCCTGTCTACTGACAGTGGCCAAAGCCAGGTGCCCCAGAGGGAGTGAACCTAACAGGTAATGATCAAGTGATCTCTCTCCTGCCATCCATCTCCACCCTCTGACAAACAGAGGCTAGGGACACCATTCCTTACCTATCCTGGCTAATAGCCATTAATGGACTTAACTTCCATGAATTTATCCAGATCTCTTTTAAACGCTGTTATAGTCCTAGCCTTAACAACCTCCTCAGGCAAGGAGTTCCACAAGTTGACTGTGCGCTGTGAGAAGAAAATATATGGAGATATACCTAGCTCATAGAACTGAAAGGGAGTCTGAAAGATCATCGAGTCCATTGGGGCCTTCACTAGCAGGACCAAGTACTGATTTTGCCCCAGATCCCTAAGTGGCCCCCTCAAGGATTGAACTCACAACCCTGGGTTTAGCAGGCCAATGCTCAAACCACTGAGCTATCCATCCCCCATGTTCATGTTTAAATGTCTTTGGAACTCTCCTCTACCATCATCATTGGGATTTCTAGAGAAACAGCTATACATCTGAGCAACTCTTGAAAGTTCCTGTAATCATCTGGGTGACATAGTACTGTACAGATGGAACAACTGCCTCATCCAGGGATGAGGAAGATATAGCAGCTGGTATGGTTTGTTTCTCCATTTGAGCGTCCTTCTCTTATGACAGTTCTAGTGATTCCAGTTAATGAATTGCCACCTGAGACAAGTATCTGGGGGGGCTCAGGGGAGGAGGTTGTCACCCTAGGAAGCTGTACTGATGAAGGTTGTCTCATGTGGTATGAGCCCTAAAGAGTCCAATAGGGACAGGACTATTATATAGATAAGGACCTGGGGGGCTAGGGAGGAGGGTGCTAAGACATATGCCTGTTTAGATAACCCCTATATGACTGGGTTATGTAGGAAGCTCTCGATCCTCTTTCTGATTCATAAGGGGCTCTTGTGGAATATATCGGGGATCCGTCACCATTTTTGATGAGAATCACACGAGGAGAAGGAACATTTCTTATCCAGAAGAGAGGCTACGCTATCTGGGGTATCTGAAGGCATCACAACACAGTGTTAGCTGGTGCTGCAGAGGCACTTGGTACCACAATAGCAGTCACAGTTAGTTTCATGGGGGAAATATTCAGCACAATAGAAAGCAGTGGAGACCCATAGGGCATGTCTACACTGCCCTTCAATTCGGACTAAGGGAGTGTGAATAGCAGCGTGCACCAAAGTCCTGAGCTGTAACTCTCCCACATGGACACTGAAAACAGGACAGCGTAGACATGCCCACAGATTCACACATTGTAAAGGAACCACTATGATAATCTATTCTGAACTTCTGTATAATACTGGTCATGGATTTCCCTGAATTAATTCCTCAGTCTCCTCCATCATTTGCAGATCTTCTGGTACAGCACAGATCCTTGGTACAGAGAGTGATGATGCCATAAACCTTGGTGTGGAAGTGGGCGTCACTGGGGTGGATGGTGCCAAAATGAATAGTCCCAAACTAGCCAGCATCAAGATGAGCAGTACTGTAAAAACTGATGCCAAAGGGATTGACGCCAAAGTGAGCAGTGCTGGGGGAGAAATCGGTACCATGGACTTAGTACTCAACCCAATCAATCTTGATCCTTGAGGCTGTGCCAAGGATGCTGTACTGTGTTCCCTCAGTGCTCCAGTACATGATTCGGGCCATGAAGACCCCCTCAAATGGAAGTGAGGAGGTGATTTATTTTTGCTGGGATTTCCAATGTGGATATGTCCTTATGTTTCCAGAGAAGCAATGCTCCTTTTTTCTCTGAGGATCACTCAGTCCTATCTCAATCAGTAGTCATGGCAGTCTTAGAAGATGGGGTTCAGGAGACAGCTGCTGACCCACAATGGTCTAAACTACCTGCATGAAGCAGTCTAACAAGAATAGCTTAAGGTGCTCTTCTTTTCCCTCTTGAGTCCCTTTGGAATAGGACTTACAAATAGAGCATTTACTGGGGATATGACTCTTCCTGAGGTAGAAAAGGCATTTAGTGCAGTCATCATTCCAAGGGATAGCTCTTAAATCCTGGGAATTTAGGCTCAGACATGGCTAAGTCATGGTACTGAGAAAATTCTTCTCTTGTCAAAAATAAAACAAAATAGCTCACTATGAAAAAAATACCAATGGGCAAGCAATCCTAGCACATTAAACCTACACACTCTATCATATACAAATATTTACACAAAATTTTAGGAAAAAGGTGCAAGAGTTCATGGAGTTCTATTCTGTTCTATTTTAGAACTGTGGAGTTCTATTCTGCAGCCACGGGCAGTAAAAAGTAACTGAGTGACAGAAGCTGCTGCTTCATCTTTTATGGCATTGGTGAGCTGCACAAGGACATTTAGGGCAAGTCTACCCTCCCGCACTACATCAGTAAAGCTGCACAGATGCAGCTGCACCGCTGTAGCATGTCTTCTGAAGATGTGCTGTACTGACGGGAGAGCACTGTCCAGTTGGCATAATTACTCCACCTCCACAAGAGGCAGAAATTATGTCAGCGGGAGAGTGTCTCCCACTGACATAGTGTGGTGTGGATAGTGCTTAGGTAGATGTAACTTACAATGCTTGGGGGAGGTGTCTTTTTCACACCACTGAATGACATAAGTTACATCGACTTAAGCGGTAGTGTAGACCAGCCCTTAGGGTGCAGTAATGTCAGCCCAACTGACATTACTGGCCAGCTGATTCCGATCTTGGTCACATAGAACACACATGCACTGATAGTGGAATATATCTGGACAGCATTTGAAGAACTACAGGATTCTGGTCAAATCTTGAGTTCCTATGTGACTTTTAAAGAATTTTTGCTTACAATACCTTGCTTATTAAATATAAATTATTTTGGCATGGCTAATATCAAGAGTATAAATATTACGTTAATGAGTTCTATAAAAAGAAGGCAGTAAAAGAAATATAAAAGAATACTTAGAAAATATATCACATACATCAACAATTAGGAAGTCCAGCCAGCACCAAGCATTAGTGAAGTATGTTTGATAGCCATATGCCACCCACTTGAGCAGCATTTCCAGAATGAAGATGTAAGTGAAAACCTTGTCAGCATATTCCAGCATGGTCTTGATAGTCTTGCGCTGCTCTATATATATGTCTTCAAAAGCCTAAAAACAAAAATATTCAAATGTGTTTAGTGTTCAGTAATGTTATAGTGTGTAGTTTAGGTTGCAAAGACAAAGAAAATAAAAAAACTGAAATATTCGCTCCCTAAATACAAAGTCGGGGGGCCTGAGCTTTCTCCTACTTTTCTTTCTCAGATAAACAGGGTTGTGTACTGTATTTGTCCATAGGTAAATCATATAGAATGCAGCCTATTAGGTTTTATTCTTATCTGTTGATTGATTTATCTATGGTATTTATATGTTTACTATAGTGATTACTATAGTGTCTGATTGCTTCACGATCATTAATGAATTTATCTTCACAATATCCTTCTGAGGCAAGGAAGTACTATTATCCCCATTTTCCAGATGGGGAAACTAAGACACAAAAAGACTAGGGGCTAGTTTTTTAAAGATATTTAGCACGTAGTGGGTTTTTCAAAAGCATTATGAGCACCTAACGCTCATGGGTGTTAGGCAAGCCTGGATTCTAGGATCCTGCAAGGTAGAAGGGTCCCAGAGCTCGGGCTCCAGCCTGAGTCTGGAAGTCTACACAGCAATGAAACAGCCCCACAGCCTGAGCCCCGCACGCCTGAGTCAACTTGCACGGATCAGGCACAGGTGTCTAGTTGCTATGTAGACATACCTTAAGTGACTTGGCCACAGTCACAAAGAAAGTTGTGGCAGAACAAGAAATTCAACCCAGATCTCCTAAGTCTGACTAGCACCCTACCCACTGGATCATCTTCTGAAAATAAATAACTTAGGTGGTTTGTGAGTGATTCATAGTTCTGCAAGTTTCACAAGCATAAGGTGACAGTACTATGTGAAATTATGTGAATTTTTTCCAAACATGGTGGTGGAAATTCATCTTAGCCAGTCATCCTGCCAACATGTCCTTCTCTTGCGAGTTCTTCCCAGTGACCTCCTTTCTCCATTCATTAGGAGACTGATCCAAAGCTCACTGAAGTAAATAGGAGCCTTTTTATTGACTTCAATGTGCTTTGAATCAAGTCCTAGAGGTAAAAATACCGATTTTTTATATCATGTTCAGTATAAAATTGTTTATTAAATTGTTATATTGGTATTAAATAAAACACAAGCTGGATGGTATTTATGGGCTTTAGTTCATGCCAGACAAAAGCCTTGGATTTTGTTTTATTTGAAACCAACATAACAAATAACATGCTTTAGAGAACTGTATCTAAATGACTGGCCAAAGACATTGCAAAGCATGACTGCTTAGACTCCTCAAATGAATATGGATCCAGATTTGGTTTTACAGAAGTTCGGCTTTTCTGCCCCCCTTCCTTATGAGGAGCATTCAGGATATTTTTATGGCATTTTTGCGGTGTGCTTCTTTTATTGCTACTATTTTATATTAATGACATTTTCTCTTTATTTTGTTCTCACTTATTTGGTAAGTTTTCACAAGGTGTTTGGTAGTTTGTATTTTTAGAGACATTCCTGTGGCTATTCAGTCTACATGAGTGGGAGTCTATGATTCCTTTGGAGAAAAAAGCACTCATGAGAATTCTTGTTCTTAGAAGGCAGTAATTAGAAAAGATCCACATTGACTGATATCACCACAGTATTAAGATGTATGTATGTGGGAGGAGTAAGGGGGCTGTTTAAACTGTACAGGCTAGCTTGGATTTTCCAAGAAGAGCAGGGAGTTGCACTGAATTTGTACCACCTGGAGGCAGATTTTCTGCAATGAACATCCCTGAGTTATACTGGTAGATGCTGATACAAACTGGGGGTGAAGCAAGCCCAAATAAATCATACATTAATTATGTTTCTCTTTTTCCATATATTGCACTATGTTTGCAACTCAATGGTCCCCCAAGCCACCTGTCTCAGTAATACCTCCCTGAATCCCCTAGTCCAAACACTGAATGATGACTGTGCCTATGTGGCTATGCTGTGGAAAGAGGACTCCTTTTGCCCCCTTTTCACATTCAAAGCATTAACACTAGCATTAACTAGCATTCAAAGCATTAACATTTGGCCCTTACTGTTTAAAGATAACACATTTGTTTTTTTATCTGCAGGGGAAAATATGCTAAAAACTGTGTTGATAAACAACATTTTAAAATATTTTCCCACAGAAACATTACACTTATTTCAGGTTTTCACTCACCAGAGCACCACTACTAAGGAGAATCATAAAGACAATGAAAGTCTCAAACCAGTTGTGTTCAACTATCTTGAAGCAGGTTTTCCTAAGATTCCACCATTGTTTTCCTCTCCCCTCTTCTAGGCTGACTTGACAGCACTTGAACCTTCGTACACAGCCTGTAAAACAACATACATTTTGAGAAGGCAAAATAGAGAAGTGATGCTTAAAGAGATAATGTCTGATTATTTATTTGACTAGTGGTACAGCAATTATATTTCCATGTACTTTATGGCTATAAGAAAATCTAAACTCTGAGAAATATACTTTCAAAGCCCATTTTTCAAGCAGTAAAATCAAATGCGGTTAATAAGACAATTGGTATTTAAAATCAAATGAAAGAATGGGAAAGTATTTCTACTTTGCTGAGAGCTAACTATGCTCAGTACTACACAAACAGATGAAGACATGGTCCCTCCCACAAAGAATTTAGAAGCCAAATTAAATACAATTAGTACAAATATACAGTCAAACTTCAAGCAGGTTTATATTTTTTAATGCACTTATGTTTGGACATAAGTTATTGTAATACATTATTTACATTCCAGTAGCACCTAGATGTTCTAGTGAGGATCAGGCAGAAATGTAAGACATGATCCATGCCCTGAAGAGCTCACAACGTGGTCTGGGGAGTTAATTCTGATAAGGTACTGGAGGAAGTTCAATTTAAGGAAGGACTGAAAGAAGAGAGGGATGATGAGCAGCTTACAAGAAGAAGGGGGGAGTTCCAGGTATATGAGATGGCATGGAAGAAGTTACAGTGATGAAAGTGGAAGAAAGATAAAAATGGTACTTTCATATGTTGCCTTAAGAGACCTTTACATAGTGGGAGGAGGATTAGGAGGAAATTAAAGCAAAGATGTAGGCAGGGACAGATTTGTTCAGTGCCTTGAAGATGACAAGTCTGAATTGGAAAAAAAAGCAGAGAGAAAGCCAGTAAAAGGTGTGGAAGAGGATAGTCAGAGAGGTGGAACAGAATGTATTTTGAGCACAATCTAGTAAGACTAGCTAGGATACAGAGAGGCCAAAGAAAAGTTTGCAGTAGTTGAGGTAAGAAATTAGCAGGGAATAGATAAGGATTTTAGTGGTGCTGATGAAAAGATTGATTTTAGAGATTCTGTAGAGATTCTGTAAAGAAGGAAATGACAGCTTTCCTGAATCAGGGTCATAACAACTTTCATCCTCTGGTCTCCAAATCAAGACTATGGTTTCTGCAGTTTGTAAGAAAAGATTTGAAAACAGATTATTGATGGTAAAATCCTGTACAAACCCACCACATTTCAATTCTGAATTCAGGAACCGAATTTCTATTTTTCTTTTAAAAAAATCCATGAAAAGTTCTTATTCTTAAATCAGATAATAACTGTATACTTGTGGTGTTGATTGCAAATGATCCAAATCAAAAATTCCTACTCCCTCAAATGGAGCGTAGGGAGGATGGAGGTTTATCTCCTCTTTGCCATAACTTCAAAAAAACCTCTTGACTAAAATTCATAAACAGAATTCAGAAATGCATCATTAATTCCATACATGTGCAATATGATTCAAGATTACCGAGTTAGGGCCAGATTCTGCCACCTTAAGCATGCTAAGAGATACTTTACTACATGAGAAGTTTCACTGAAATCAATGTCACCGATTCCAATAAGGTACTATTACAGTGTGCATAAGGGTAGAAGGTTGGGCCCCTAATTTGGCCAAATAATCATAAAATCAGCAAGTTGCCAGAAAAATAAAAACCTACAAACTTCCAGCAATATCTGCACAATGATTTATTCAACAAATTAATTATATTTGGCAGTTTCACCCTATTTGTATATGTCACAAAGTTGCTTTTCAATTTGGCAGTATTGCTACCTCTCTCCCGAAGAGAGGCCATTGACTGGGATAAGCAGGGAATTACAAGTTAGGAATGAAGTACAGAATAAGAGCTATGTCACTAAATCTTGCATATCAACTATTTGCCCTGGGTTAAGTAGACCCTGTTAGTCCCTCATTCTCACAAGCACTAAACTCACTCACACATTTTAAAAGTTGAATGAAGTGTTTAAAATGTGTTCACAATCCTTATAGTTCTATGTATGTTCTTAGAAAAGTATGTTTTACAGGGAAAACATTCATCAGTTGTGAAAAAAATCCTTTTACAGTGCAGTTAATCTCCTGTAACATACTGTGATAACATTTTTTTTGTTTTTTTTTCTCTTGTACATCACTTCATCTGAGAGGAATGTTACTTAATACTTCAAGCAGAAAAAAAGAAAATGGATTGCTTTGCAGGCATTTTGCATGACTAGCTACTTCTTGTCAAAGATACAATGAACAGCAACTGAAAAACCTTTGTAAGCATTATCTTTTATTATAGGAGAGCTCATAAGGTCAACGTAATCATCAAATATAAAATGCATCAGGTTATATATCTAAGATTATGTGTATCTATGAAATGTAACTATACCATCTAGAAAATTATCTTAATTAATTTATTTTACCAGTTTTGATGAAGATTAGCATAGACAGTTTTATTTAAAGGTGGGAGTGAATATATTTTGTGGGTAACCCATAGGTGTGAAAATCAAAAATAAGGGTAAAAGGTCTAGTCTAAACAGTGCCACTAATTAATTTGTAATTAGTGTAAGTAATTTAGTCTTAGATTTTCAAAAGTGACTTCTGTATTATGGGTGCCCAACTTTAGACAGCTATGGCCTTATTCTCAGTGCTGTTGAGCACATGCAACTCCCACTGAGTTTCCAGATTTTCTCCTCTTATTCATTAATCTTTCTGGCCTGGAAATTTTACAATTGACAGCTTTTAGAACTAAAATGGGCCAAATGATGACACGGATAGGTACAACTCAACTGACTGTAATGGAGTTGCATCCCCTTATGTGAGTGTTGATTTTTACCCAGTAATCACACAATGGGCTGAACCAGAATGCACTAAATGGATTCCATTAATCTTCACTCATCTGGTGATCCAAAACCTTTTAGCAACTTTGAAGGCACACAAAAAATAGGATTCCTCAGGAAGTATCAGAGTTCCCCTCCATGGTGGACCACTCTGTGGGGAACTGGTGCAAGAATGGTTGTCCTCTACTCAGTGCCAATAACAACTTAGGGTAATGTGTCCCGTCAGTGATGCAACTTTTGTAGTCCCTGAGATATGAGCTAGTCACTGATTTTCCACCTTTGGCAAGAGTTCTTTGCAGTTATGATGCATTTTCGCCTAGAAGCTTACTCTAAATTGGAGCAGAGTGCCAAGAAGTAAAGGAATCCTGGTGAAGTCAGGTTGAAGAGAGAAGCTTATCACTATGCATAAACTGATGGCACCTCTTGCCTGGGACCCAGTTTTCTCACAAGGAAAGAGTTTAATGGTGAATTTGTATTTAAGGGTCTATATCCTATTGTGGCTTCTTTTTGACCTGAGTGGCTTGTCAAATTTCAGAACCTGGGGGATGTTCCAGTTGGAAGCAGAAATAGTGTCTGGTATTCTTTCTGATGCAATCTTGTTTATTTATAAGGAACATACACAGGCTTTTTTCTCCGAATGCTGAAGGAACCAATAACAAAAGGAGTAGTTTCTTAGTTTATAGCTCGTTAGCCAAGAGATCCAAAAAGCTCTCTCTCTCTAGTCTTACAGGCTATTGCTTGGCTTTCTTGATTTTTGTCTCTTCCTCCGTCTTTTCTTGTCTGTTCTCAGGTTGTGTGTGTTCTCTCACATCTTGATCTTCCTGCCCCCTCTCCACCCCTAATCACAATACTCAGCAGAATCCTCCACCCATATGGTGCTAGCTTCTGGGCAGAGTCTCTTAGGCCTTGTTTTAGGTGCATCCCCTTAACTGTCTCTTACAATTATCTTAAATGAAGACTGTGTTTCACACATCAGTTTGAACAAAGTTTTGACTCTGCCCCTAACAGGGTTGCACCCAGTTCATAACACTATTTATTTCATGGCCCATAAAGTGTCCAATGGAGTTGGGCATGAAAGGCCAATGAGTGGAATGGGGGACCGCATTGGACTGTTTTTTCTGCCAGGTAGCAAGTGAAGAGAATTTCTTCTCCTTTTGACAATTTGTTTAAATAAAGGCTTGGCCAGCATTTAAACCAAGATGGAGTTTTGTGGAGTTTTTATTTACCAGTGTCTGAGAAGCAGTTACTGATACACTAAGGTTATGTCTACACTACAGACCTTACAGCAGCACAGCTGTACCGCTGCAGATGTGCCACTGTAAGGTCTCCTGTGTAGGTGGGAGAGTTCTCCCGCCAGTATAATTAAACCACCCCCAACAAGTGGTGGTAGCTATGTCAGCAGAAGAGTGTATCCCGCTGACACAGTGCTGTCCACACCAGCACTTTCGTCAGTGAAACTTTTGTCGGTTGGGGTGGTTTTTTTCACAACCCTGACCGACAAAAGTTTTACTGACAAAAGTGCTAGTGTAGACAAAACCTTATTCAGCTTTGTAATTGTCTCTGAGAGCTAGCTATGAAAAGTGCTTAATGAGTGCTAAGTGTTATTATTACCTAATTAGGACAGTTTCCAATTTTTAAATACTACACTAGTTGGAGCTAATTCAGAACCCTCAGAAAAATAAACAGATTTCTTCTGTTTTGGGGAATAATGGCAATTTGCTTATATGATATAATTGTCCCCAATTCTTTATTATCTGAAAATCATTATAAAGCCACATCAGCAGTATTATCTTCAGTGTATATTATGTACTGAACATACCATTGCTAAAATTCATGATTATTTAGTGTTAAAGTTTGACAATATAGCAATATTTCAAGCCATAAATATTATTAGACAGTGTAAGTAAATATTTCATTTTACTTGATATTTTTAACAGTACAGATTATATTTTGCTTCATTCACCTTCTGTAAAACAGGCCTCTGGCTCAGTAGCTTCTTCGGGTTCAGCTTCATGTTGCTCTTCTTCAGGATGTCCAATATCAACCGTGCTACCTTCAGATGAGCTGGACAAATTTAGCTTCTGTTAAATAAAAAAACCCCACAAAGATTTAATCAACGTATTTAAGGTAAATATTAATGCTCACATACATAGCAAAAATTAATAGTATGTGTCTACTCTTTTACATTTTTGAATGTTTTAGTGCTCAATTTAGGTAAGTAATTGATACATTTGTGCTCATTTTAGCTGCCACTTCAGTACTCTATGTGTCCTTTTAATATAAAGTTAACCCAGGCATTTTATTAATTATTACTATTGTTTCTGGAAAGCATTATAGAAACATAGGCCTATATTCCTGGGCCTGAGTGAACTATGGTTTTAAATTGAGTTTGGTTGTTAGCATGAGTGATGGGCCCAAAGCACATGATCAAAAAGAAGGAGATCATGAGAAAGAAGGATTGTTTGTATTAAATTTGTAGTGTCCCTTGAAACACCAGCATTATTTTCTTTAAGGTTTGGGTTGAAGTAATACTAATAAAGAAAACATGGTTTAATGGGGTCCAGGCAGAATAAATAATTGGTTAGATAGGTTTGTTTAATTTATGATAAAGAAATGCTTAGTCCAGTAGTTAGTTAGGACTGCTTGTTTTAACTGGGGCAGAGAACTGGGTTTAGCCCTCATCCAGCTTTAGCTAAGGTCTGATAACCTGCCATGACATCACTTGTTTATTATAGTGTATAAAGGGCAAGTTTTTTGGAGTTTCTTTGTCAGAGCTGTTCCTTACCCTTCCGGAGTCACACCATAATATGACGGTATCTCCTGAGCCTGATTTTGTTGTGAGTATTTGGCCAATAATTATAACTGTATTAAGTCTAGAATATAAAGTATAAGTGTGTATATGCTTGTATTTTGGATGTAATCAATATCAAGTGGCCTTTAACTAATAAAGGAATATTAGTGGGTAGCTGAGATGTGGTAAACCTTAGTAAACTTTTTAGGGAAATTATTTCCAATAGGCATCATCAAGACTTAGTTAAGGAAATTAATGGTACACATACACACACAAACACACTCCGGTGTGTACGCTGCTGTACTGCTAACCAGTGCAGACATATAAGAAGTATTTGAATAACAGCACTATGCAAAAGGTTTGTAACCAACTGGTTTTATGTTTCATTGAACAATGAACCCAAAGCTTGCTTATGTTTGTAAACTTGAGGACCAAGCACAGGTTGAAAGTTAAGAAGTTCTGAGGAATTTTACCACTGACATCTTGTATGACTTTGGGGAAGTCACTTCAGCTGAAATTTTAATATTTGGGTGCCCATTTGGGGACACTGTAAAGGACCGGATTTTCACAAAGTGGTAAGCAGCTACTCTTTGAAAATCAAGCTTTTCAGGATTCGCTCGGAAATCATAAGGGCTTGAAGCAATTTTGAAAAAAAGACAAAAAGCTGAGATTCTGGAGCAATATCCACAGCTGCAGCATTGTGGAATACATTGAATTCTGGGTATAACAGATGCTTAGTGTAGAAAATTAAGATGGAAAAGAGAAAACAGTTCATGTGAAATATGTAGTATGCCTCATTCTGTCATAAAGTAGTTGCAATTAACAAGAGTAAATTCTCAGACAAGAGAAGCAACTTTTAATGAAAACATGAAATGAACTGAAAGTCATGATACAAATTCTGACATCTACAAGCATAGACCAGACTTGGATGAAGAATATAATATTATGATAGCATTTTAGTTGACAAACAATCCTGTCATGTTTCACCTGCTAGGGGAACTCAGTAGTCTAACCCAATCTTCTGAGATATGAAAAACACTAAGTTTTGTTTGATGATAACTGTGAAAGTTTACTTATTATGGAGGAGGAACTAACATGCAATAAAACTGCATGCTGTGTCTGATATGTTAATGCTATAAATGAAATAGCAACATTTTGAAACTGAAAAAAGTAATGATGAAGACTTACACACATGCCTAACCTTCTAATCTGACATGGTGTGAGTAGTCCTATTGATTTCAATGGAAAGACTCACAGGGCATGAAGTTAAATACGTGTATAAATCTTTAAAGTATCATGGCCTTCGCTTTTATATATTAAATGCTCATTTCAAGAGATGAGATGTGACATCTGTTGCTATACTTCCAACTACTGGTGAAGAAAAATGTTTGAGGACAGCATTATTGATCTATTTCTGTATTCGGTTGACATTTGATAGAGGTATTTGCAATGCTCTTAATTTTTTAAACTTTTTTCTAAATTTTATTTTGCATTCATAAAAGAAGAAAATACCTAATTAAAGAGACTGAAACTTCTTTATTGTTCTTCACTATATGGGACTACCTGCTTAGTAAAATACAATTCAATATGAGCAATGGTTGAAGCTCACCTCTAGCTTGGTCAATGAAAAAAGACTAATCAATTTTACTTTTTTATGTAGTTAGTTTCTAGTTACCGTCACTTCCTAGCATTATAAATAGTCTTGGAAGGATTAGACTTGAATTGGTAAATGTCAGTAAACATTGATTTCACTGTACACACACAAACCGATGGAAAAATATTTCCATTGATAAATAACCAAAAATTACAAATAGGCAAAGAAAGAAAAATCATAGAATCATAGAAATTTAGGGCTGGAAGGCACCTTGATAAGTCATCAAGTCCAGCCCCCTTCACTGTGGCAGGAGCAAGTAAACCTAGATCATCACTGACAGGTGTTTGTCCAACTTGTTTTTAAAAGCTTCCAATGAAGGCGATTTCCACAACCTACCTTGAAAGCCTATTCCAGAGCTTAACTATCCTTATCGTTAGAAAGTTTTTCTTAATATCTAATGTAAACCTCCCTGGCTGCAGATTAATCCCACTGCTTCTTGTCCTACCTTCAGTGAACCTGGAGAAAAATTGATCTGCGACCCCTTTATAACAGCCCTTAACATGTTGAAAAACTTATCAGATCCTCCTTCAGTCTTCTTTTCTCAAGACTAAACATTCCCAGTTTTTTCAGCCTTTCCTCATACGTCAGTTTTTCTAAACCTTTTATTATTTTTGTTGCTCTCCTCTGGACTCTTCCAATTTGTCCACATCCTTTCTAAATTATGGTGCCCAGAATTGGACACAGTACTCCAAGCTGGGACCTCACCACTGCTGAGTAAAGCAGGACAATTACCTGCTGTGTCTTACATATAACACTTTTGTTACTACATCCCAGAATCATTCTAGCCTTTTTTGCAGCTGCATCACACTGATGACTCATATGCAGTTTTTGGTCCACTAGAACCCCCAAATCCTTTTCAGCAGTACCATCACCTAGACAATTATACCCCATTTTGTAGTTGTGCATTTAACTTTTCCTTCCTAAGTGAAGTACTTTTCACTTGTCTTTATTGAATTTCATCTTATTAAATTCAGACCAATTCTCCAATTTGTCAAGGTCCTTTTGAATTTTAAACCTGCCTTCCAAAGTGCTTGCAACCCATCCCAGCTTGGTGATATCTGCAAATTTTATAAGCATATCTCTCCTCCATTATCTAAGTCATTAATGAAAATATTGAATATTACCAAACCAGGACTGAGCCCTGCGGGACATCACTAGATACGCTCTCCCAATTTGACAGCAAACCATTGATAACTACTCTTTCACTACAGTCTTTCAATCAGTTGTGCACCCACCTTGTAGTAAATTCATCTCGACTACATTTCCCTAGTTTGCTTATGAGAACGTCATGTGTAACTGTGTCAAAAGCCTTATTAAAACCAAGGTTTATCATATCTACTGCTTCCTCCCTATCCATTAGGTCAGTAATCCTATCAAAAAAGAAAATCAAGTTGGTTTGGCATGGATTTGTTCATGACAAATCCATGCTGACTATTCCTTATAACCCTATTGTCCTACAGATGCTTACAAATTGATCGTTTAATAATTTGCTCCGGTATCTTGAAGTTAGACTGACTGGTCTATAATTCCCTGGGTCGTTGTCGTCCTTCTTTTTACAAAATGCTGCTTGAGTCAAAACTCAGTGATTTAAACTGCTGAATTAGGCTTGTTACAAATGGACTAGTGAATGAATAGTAAAACCAGGTCTGATTTGTTGATTTGAGGATATTTACTTTATATATTTTAACAAGTGATGATAATTTGTGTTTTAATGGTTTATAAATCTTTAACTCTTTGAATCTCAAATCTGCTGTTATTAAATAATTGTTATTGTTTGACCTCCCCATAATTTCCTGCAACTATGAAAATTAAAATTAATAAAAATTGGAAAAATGCTTAAAAATAAACAATGATATTATTGACTGAAATTATTTTAAAAAATAGAATTCTGTCAAGTTAAAGTATAAAGAGTGCAAAGGACAGCTTGCTTTAGCCAAAGATGGGGGGAAAAGATAAATGAACAGTCCTTAACTTAATTCTAGTGAGTAGCAGTATAGGCCTTCTTTATAGGAAAAGTAATACATTTCCAGGTTTCTCCTTGCTTTCTTCCCCCACCTTGGAAGCCAATGTGTCATGTCTACTCATTGTCAAGCCAAAGAGTTCCCTTCCTGTCATGTACCAATCTTCCTCTTCTGTCTCTGTTCACCCACCCGAATAATTAACCTTTTTCCCTGATGTCCACCCAAAGATCCCACTAATTTTCCATTCCGGAGATTCCCTGTCTCACAGTTTCCCATTGTCTCTCTCCCAAATCTTACCTTTTTATCCCTCCAAAGTTCCTCTTCAATCCCCAGTATCTCCACCTTCCCCCAGGCTCCTCCTCACCTAGTTCCCACTCTCCTCAGTTGTACTCCCCTAGCTTTACCTCTTCATAGCCAGCCCCATCTCCCCTCCCCTACCTATCCTTCCCGTTGGCTGTCACTCCCCATGCTAAGTGGCACCAGTCCCCCACATAGATGTCGTCCCTCCACACAGTCATTTATCTTGTGCCTATCTCCACCAAAAATGGTCTTCCCCCTTGTGTGCGACTCCCTCTCATAGCTGTCTGCTTCCCACAAAGGGGAAGGAAAAAATGGTGTTGCTCCTTCCTGGCCCCACGCCCCTCCTGCTGTGCAAACCCTCAGAGTTGGTATGGGGAAGGGAAAGGATCCAGAGCTGTCTGCTCAGCAGTAGAACATGTGCCGCTGGCTGGAAGGAGGCTGACACTGCCTCTGCCTCTGTCTATTGAACCGATTGGCTAAAGCACACTTTAAATTCTTCTGCCTAAAACAAAGAAACCGAGATTTGCAAAACCAAGAAGGAACTTGACATTAATCTCCTGCATAGTTCTAGGGGGTATCCAATATTTGAGACACTCTAAAAGCCAGAAACCATTGGTAAGGCATAGACCACCACTTTTAGCTACAGGAGTATGGAGATAAAGGTAACTTTAATTGCAGGGTGGCACAGAAAGAAAAACTTGATATCCAGAAAACTCTGGATCCACCCCAGAGCTCACATTCTTGAGAGGGGAAAGAAAGTGGATGCAAAAGTATCATTCAGTCATGCTGGCAAGCAGGGCTGGCTCTACTGTTTTTGCCGCCTGAAGCAGCGTGCCGAATTGCCGCCGTGGACGGTGGGGGCAGTCCGTGCACCGGAAGACAGAAGCCGCCGAATTGCCCCCACGGGCAGCTGAACATAGAAGCTGCCGCCGAATTGCCACCGCCGCAGAAACTTGTGTGCCACCCTAACGGCACATGGACTGCCCCCGCCGTCCGCGGCGGCAATTCGGTGCCCTGTTTGGGGCGACAAAAACACACGGACTGCCGCCGCTTGCAGATTGCCGCCCCAAGCACCTGCTTGGAAGGCTGGTGCCTGGAGCTGGCCCTGCTGACAAGGAGGGAAGCCCCTTTATACATGACGACGCAAAGTTCTGTGCCCTGTTGCCTCCCTATGTCAGTTCTCACGAAGTGAAAATTTAGCACCACAATTCAATATTATTCCTGCATCATACACATCCCTCAGCAGCACTTCCTGGGAGGTAGCTTCCCTTCATCTTGTATAAGAGGAAAGTTAATGCAATTGTGATGTGTCAGCAAACATGAACTGCTCTGAGAGACTTGCCAAAAAAGGAACCATAGGATCCTGGAATGTGAGGCCATGCATTCAAGGAAATGCTGCTGAAATACCAGGAAATGCCCTGAGCTGTTTAGACATTAAGGCACTGAATTCCTGTAGGCACCTCTTTTCATCTTACAGTGCAAAGCAACCAGAAGGGCACTGGTTGGAAAAATGTGTCTTTGAGGTACCAACACACCAGAAAAACCTGTGTGCTGGGACATCAGTGTTCCATTAGCAAAACCCTCAAACTGGCCTACAGTGCCCCAGAGGGCCAAAATCTTTAAATTGGGGGAGTTTCCTGAATGACTTTCACCGGAGGCACAAGATCCAGGAGTGAGAATCCTGCACAGATGATATCTTTAGAAAATGTAATTTATTTTCCTTTTCTGGGATAGATCCTGCAAACACTTACTACCAAGTGTAGTGTTTACTACCATGTTTGCAGAAACAGGCCTTATGCCCTGATCCTGTAAACCCATATGGACGTGCTTAATTTTTTTATTACAGAGAATAATCCCATTGAAATCAACTGAGCTAATCAGGATAATAAAGGGAAGCACGTACATAACTGTTTACAGGACTGGGACCTTAGTTTATAAGCCCTCTGGTGTCAGAGTTTCTGTAGCTCTTAGCTGAGATGAGGAAGCGGGAAGGCAAGGAGCCATCGCACTCCTGATGTTCTGCCTCATTCATGTTGTTACTATCAGAAAGAATTATATAGAGAAGTATAAAAGACAAAGATTCCACTTGCTTGTTGAACTTTTCATTATTTACTGTACTTTATATAGTTTTCACAACTCTTCTTTTTGTGTTATACTGTTGCATAAATCCAGGATTTATCAGTTTCACAGATCAAAAGTACTTTGAATGTCATTCCATAGTCTTTCAAGGGTTGTTCATTTTCACTTATGACAGCCTGCTTGCTTTCAAGTTAGCTAAGAAAATAAACTAATGAGAAAGGTCATTAGATCTCACGCTTTAGCCATAAATCAAACATCTGTGAGTTCAGTAAGGAAATGCTCCTCCTGTGACCTCTTATACTGCATCTAGGTACATTGTGCAGAGGTGTGTGTGATGCGGGGAGGAATAGTTTTACTTAAATTTGGCCACTATTTAAATTGTTCCATCTTTAACAGCAAAATGGGAGATGGTTATTAATACCTCAAGTATTAACTGGGAAATGGTGACAATATCATCACCAGTAAAGATTGTCGGGGTAGTCCCAGGGAGTGCTCTAAACTGCTTTATGGGGTAGAATTTCAAGGACTATTGTATGAACATAGCATTCAAGTCTTGGTGGGCTGGACTGTCTCAGATAACTTAAGGAATATCTTCATGTTCTTTAGGTCAGTAATTTGTGATCTCTGGTTCAGATGATTCGCTATGGACACCCTCTGCTGTAAGATTATGGATGAAATCCTGATCCACTGAAATGAATGACAAAACTCCCATTGACATCAGTATGGCCAGAATTCAACCCTATGTGCTTTCCCATTTGTTTACTTATTGTGGTTTATTTATTTATTTATTAAAAATGATGACATTTGGGTCAAAATGGCTGAGCGAGTCCAGGCTGTTGTGTTTGACTATATTGCAATTCTAGTATTCGATTCATTACTTTGTAAAAAACATTTATGGTATCTTGTGTTCTTCCATTGGCTTTATTTTTCAGTTTTAACAACTAAATGGTTTTGTAGTACATCAGATAACCTGAACTTAAACATCATTTTATTAGACTCTTGGTCTACAAAAGCTGATCATTCAGAAAGCTAAAAAGAATGTTTTTCATGCAAGATGTATCTATTCTTTGGGCCCAGTTCATCCCTGAACTAGTTCACGCTGAAAGAAAAACAGAAAAATTATCACAATATTAAAAAATAAGTATATAAGCAGTATTTAAATACCTCTTTGCTTTCTTCCAGATCCGACTCACTGCTAAACTCTTCTGTATTTAAATTTTCAAAATCTGATTCTCCAACAGCAATCGGTACTGTTACAGTGAGGCTTGGGTTGTTTATGAACGACATGTAATCACTTTCATCAATGATATATTTTTCCACGCTGCTGCCTGTGCCTATGCCACTAGTTCCATTGCCATCTTTAAGATAATCAAGGTCTTTGTTTATTTCCACTGTAAGATGATTTGAAATGCAGCTGTCTTTTTTGTTTAGTTCTTCAAGTGGCTTGATCTCATTTAAAGCTTTTTGTTTTTTAACGAAGGATTTTTGGACGAATTCACGTACTTTTCTTTTCACATAATCTATTCCCTTCTCAATTCTTGCTACAGCAATCTGGAGATTATTCATTTCATTATCATCATCGGTGGCAGCAAGGTTGTCTGCACTAAATGAGCTCAGTAGCAAGGCCAAAAATAGGTTCAGAACCTGGAACAGGATAGAAAAGGAATTCCTAGATTTATCTCAGTGGAAATAATTTCTTGCTAGAATACTTTCTAAAGCTATGTGAAGGATGTGTCTAAAGGACCAAAGTTTCAAACAAACAAACAAACAACCCCAAACAACCCAAGAACTGTGTTTTTATAATGAATGGAGTGTTATATCTTTAATAAACTTACACTAAAACACTTGCATTAGAAAAAGGTGTGTTTATAATTCATGATAATTTGAAGAAGGGCAAATCATATAGTAAAAAAAGTGATTCACAAATATTATGACAAATGAAAGAACTAAATATGGTTTGCTATGATTCATAGGGCCATATTATTCACCAATCACAAATAGTCAGACAACTGGCAAGTATTTGAGAAAATGCTTTTGAATCCCAAAAGTTTACAAATATTGGCACAAAAAAATTTTATTCAAAAATTCAGACAGGAAGTTTCTTCTTGTTATTCTTCATCATCCTGTTTAAAAAGTTTCACTTCTCCAATCAGAGAACAGAAACTATACCATGTGTTCTATGTGACTGGACACATAATAAATAAGTTTATAAAAAAGGCACAGGCTGAACATTATTTGAAGCACACTGTATTTGCAAATTGCAAAAACAAAAATTAAGAGAGTGACTAAAGTTCACTCTATAATTATATATCATGAGTTTGATCCTGCAAGGTGTGGAGTATTCTGTTTCCAATCCAGCAAAGCACTTAAGCTTAATTTTAAGCATATGAGTAGTTCAGTTGAAATCATATGCTTAAGTGCTTTATTGGGATGGGGCCAGAATTCTCATTGCATTGCACGATTGAATTGTTTTTTTCCCCAGAATAAATCTTTGAAACATTTTGATTACGTACCACTAGATTTCCAATCACCATGACCATCATGAAGACAGTAAGGCACATAGCTTGGCCTGCAACCTCCATACAGTCCCACATAGTCTCTATCCATTCTCCACATAACACTCGGAATACTATCAAGAAAGAGTGGAAGAAGTCTTGCATGTGCCAGCGTGGAAGTATACAGTCATTGGAGATCTTGCAGACACATTCCTTGTAGCTTTTACCAAACAACTGCATACCAACCACAGCAAAAATGAAGACAATGATGGCCAGCACCAACGTCAAATTTCCCAAAGCCCCCACTGAGTTACCAATAATCTTTATCAGCATATTCAGTGTTGGCCAAGATTTTGCCAATTTGAAAACTCGTAACTGAAAAAAAAAGAATAAAAAGGCATTGTTAGTACTGATTTTAACGGAGACACAAAAGTGTTTTACAAATTAGTTTGTGAAAAAAGTATTGCTGCCAATTATGAAAATGCTGCAGACTTTTACAACTTGGTACCCCAGTTGTCTTGGATCAAGGATGTAAAAGCCCAGAGACACACCTCATGCAACTTAAAATCTAGGGTTCAGTGTTACCCTCAGATGCCACAGAACTTCAAGACTACCTACCTACCTGTGTGTACATAAAGAAGAGATCCACTCTGATAATATCAGTAGGAGCACAATAAAGATATTCAGTAAGTCCATGTGTTTCTCCACTGTAGAATACTTGAAGTAAGTAATTGCAATAAAAATTTGGAAATAGGCCCCACTCCTACATTGGGATGCATTAGTATGGATTCCTGCAGAGTCCTCATTAAAGACAACAGGACACTGCATGGCCAGGGGTACATATAAGTGGATCACATTTTTGGATCAGTCATAATGACCTTAAGTTATCTTGTTAAGACACAAAAGTTGAATTAAAATATTATTAGTGCAACAAAGCCTGTAACTGTAAATTGCAATAATATTTTGTTTTATTAATATATTTACCAATCTGAATGATCGGAGAACTGATAGTCCTTCCACATCTGCAAGACCAAGTTCAATCAAACTAAGTGTTACAATAAAACTATCAAAAATATTCCAGCCTTCTTGGAAATAATAATAAGGATCCTTGGCAATTATCTTCAGAAACATTTCTGCTGTGAAGATCCCAGTGAAGACCTAAATTCAAAAGGCAATTTATTATTCAGTTGGAAAATTTAAATTACCATTATTTGTGCAGATTTTACATTCCAGCTACATGTCTTCAATGAGCATAATTTAGAATGGCTATTCACAAAAATTCTTAAATTCAAATCATTAAAATAATCAAAGGAAGGTCAAATTATTTTATTTAGTACTTTATTATTAGTGTTTAAAATTTGTTGCTTTAAAAAGAATGATCATAGTGACATCTTATACACAGCTTCCGATAGAAACTCCATCACAGAACACATACGAAATCTTCTTTTCATTTGATTTAATTTTACAGGAAATAAATTACTTAAGCCCCCAATTTAATTTTCACATTATGCAATAGAATGCTTTCCAAGAAATTACATGCTACTCTGCCTAGAACACTATTGTTGGGATATTAATGACACTATAAAGATATGCTCTTATACAGCCTAATTTCACAAGATCTAGCAAGATCAACAATTTACATCAGGTGGGGATCTGCCCAGGAGTCTTCTCCTTGATTTCAATGCACATTAGATCGTTAACAGGATTATGATGGCATTTAATATTATAGGTAGTTTAGACATACTAACTTCATTTCCCATTAAGCTTTTGTAAGGGATATATACATAGAATAGATATGTCTTGAATGATTAATAACTACTGAGTCCTTCTGGCCCTCAACAATTAGAAAAGCTATCCATCTCTGTTTATTCCAAAAAAGGACCAACCTAGGAAGAAAATACAATAAAAATGGTTCACATCATGTGAGACACTTTGTCTAAGGAGCCTCAAAGTAGCCAAGGCAGAGCAAGGGCGGGGCCTCAGGGGAGGGAGAAAAGTGGGGCAGGAAGAGTGGAGCAAGGACGAGGCCTTGGGGGAAGAGGTGGAGCGAGGGCAGGACCTCAGAGGAAGGGGCGGAGCGAGGGCGGGCCTCGGGTGGAACGGGGGTGAAGCACCCACAGGGAAAAATAAAAGTCAGCGTACTTAAAAGTGCCTTAGAGACAAGTGCATCCTTGGAAATGTGATAAATATGTTAGGTACTAAAGAACTGAGAATTGATGATCATAAGTAAATGTAATGAGAAATCGTAGTAATTTACATTGTTCCTTGCTATAACTGCTGAGCTTCAACTCTAGACTGTGATAATTGCTTACAAGACTGTATTATGTGTGTAGTACACACCTAAAACATTTGTTGTGTCTACACTTGAGTGGTGAACTATTGATTGTATATTAATGTGGTTTTAAGTAATTAATAAATTGCTGGTTAGTTAAAAATAAGCAAGTGTCCTGATTTGAAAAATACTGTTCAAGTTAAAAGTTGACTAGAAAAGAATCCAGCATTAAAAAAAATTAAGCTTACACTCCCTGGATGCAAGGAAAAGGAGATATCCTATTAAATTCCATTCTATATTGACTAACCTAGTTTGTTAGATTTCAGCTTTAAAATCTAACTGGCACCTTGGCAAATTCATAAACATTGTCCCCCTTTCACACTTACACTTTGCAATGACATATACTATATCTAATCATATGATGTAGAATACTTTCACCAACCAAGGTTAGGAGACATTTCCTTGGATGGGAAACAAACTATACAATTCTAGAACAACACATTTTATGGTTTATCATGTGATTGTCATATAAAATGTCCTGTTCTTAATACATAGTATATTATTTGAAGTATAGAGAATCAGGTTTTTTGTCTGCCTGCTAATTCTGCATCATCTAATCTTACAGCTATTTACATGTTCTAAAATATATTTCCTTCACATTGCAATAAATATGAATGATATTAAAGAAGCACATTACATGAAATCTATTCTTGAAATAAAACAAAGTAGAACTGTAGGTTCAAGTGTTTAAATATGTTTATATGATCCAACCTCTTAATTTAAAAGCTTTAGAGCTGCAGAGAACCAACTGACAAACTTCTTAATTTATCTTTATCTTAATTTCTTTTCTATATACTAACCATAGCATTGCCAGGTTACTAACCAATCTGATGGTCATTTACAATTAGAAAACCTACTGAGATGCAATATATTAGGAAACTACATTTCCATACTGAAAATTGTTGTTTGCAAGTGTTTTAATATAATTTCTGGAACTACTACCTTTCAATAGATGTGCCCAAAGAAACTACGAAAAACCATATTTGTATATATTGACATGAAGAAGATGAAATTTAAACATGTCAAAGAGGTTTGAATAGATTAAATCTGAGATGATTCAATAGATTTGCCAAGTAATGTATTAAACAAAGTATTACTTTATACTGTTAATCTATATGTCTTGAGAAAGAATTGAAGGTGGGAGCTCCAAAAATTTAGTGAAATACAGACCTAACTAAAGGACAACTCAATTAGTTAAAAAAAAAATGCACAGAAGAAATTCCTGCTTAAAGCTATAATACAGATATATCTCCTTCAAAACCAAACAAATAAGCAAAATAAAAACATGTCACAAGACAAACTGAAAGACTTACCAGGTTTCCAACAGAAAGTACATTATTGAATTCTTCAGTCATTGGATAATGTTCCATGGCCATAAATAGTGTATTTAAAACAATGCAAATAGTAATAGCGAGATCAACAAATGGGTCCATCACAACTAAATTGACAATATGTTTTACTTTTAACCAACGTGGACTGCAGTCCCAGATCAAGAAAATGTTTGCAAATTTGTACCAGCATGGTGGGCATTTCTGTCTTGATTCTTCAAGTTCTAAGGAAAAATGTGTAAAAAAAAATAAAATGTAAAATATCTGCATGCCATACTATACAGTGTCAAAGATGTCTTTGAAATCCTCTTGCCACATTTTCAGAGAACGGTGTAGCACAGCGGTTTTCAACCAGGAGTCCGGGGCCCCCGGGAGGGCTGTGAACAGGTTTCAAGGGGTCCGCAAGCAGGGTCAGTGTTAGATTCTCTGGGACTCAGGGCAGAAAGCCGAAGCCCTGTCATGCAGGGTTGCAGCCCGTGGCTCTGAACCCCACCACCCAGGGCTCAACCCAAAGCCTAGGCAATTTAGCTTCATGTTGCCCCTGTGGCGTGAAGCCCCGGGAAATAGCCATGCTTGTTACCCCCTAATGCTGGTCCTGGTTTTTAAAGGCAGAAAAACAGTTGTTGTGGGACTGGTGGGCCATGGAGTTTTTACAGCATGCTGGGGGGGCCTCAAAAAGAAAAAGGTTGAGACTTCCTGATATAGCAGGTGTGCCCGTTAAATATTCCTCTATTTGAAAACAAATTCTTATTTGAGCACAAAAACACGTACTTATGCAGCCATTTTGTGCACAGTAATATGGATTTTTGCATCTATGATGAGCTTTATAATAGCAAAATCGGTGCTTTGTGACCACATGACCTGGAATGGTCAAAAAACAATGACACAAAAGTCTCACTAAGTAATGTGAGACAAACACATTAATTGGGAGTTCTTTTAGTCTATCTAGAAATATTTCCTGATAGCATAGGTGCAGAAAGTAGAGGTGCAGGGTGGTGGTGGCCCTGTACCCCACTCCCCTGCCGCTGGCTCTGCACCTTGGGCCCTGTTCCCAGCCCTCTGCCTGGGGCTTGGGTCCTGGCTGCTGGCCCCGTGCCCAGGGCCCCACTCCCAGTTCTGGCCACTGGCCCCACTCCCCAGCGCTGGCCCCATACCCGGCAGGGCCGGCTCCAGGCGCCAGCGAAGGAAGCAGGTGCCTGGGGCGGCCAATAGAAAGGGGCAGCACTCTGTCCGTTATTGGGACGGCACATCTGGGTCTGGGGTGGCAATTTGGCGGCAGGTCCTTCAGTCCCTCTCTTCCTCTTCGGCGGCAACTCAATCTCTCCCATTCAGTCTTCGGCGGCAATTCAGCGGCAGCTCAGTCGGGTTTTTCTTTTTTTCGCCGCTTGGGGCGGCAAAAAAGCTGGATCCGGCCCTTATACCCGGGGCCCCACGCCCGGCCCCCTGCTTCCAGAGCTCCACTTCCAGGGCTCCACGCTAGGCCCCACGCTCGCCCCCAGCTGTGGCCACAGCCTCAGCCCCCTTACCTCTGTCCAGGTCTCCCCCATCCCTGCTCCCAGCCTCAGCTCGGAGGGGTGGGGCGCGGACAGAGGTACGGGGGCTGGCTTTCAGCACCCCCACTATTAAAAATGTTCCAGCACCACTTGTACAAAGGGACAATATCAGGTTAAAATATACATATCTAAAGTTATTGTTTTAGTTTCAAATGACAGTTTCAGAAGTTCACTGAAAATACACTAACATTTTAAATTCAATATTTTACACACCTTCCATAGTATTTGTGAGTATGCTAGCTATACTCATTGCTCTGTCTCTTTGAGCAGGGTCTTCCAGAAAATCCATAGAAACATGAAAGGAACTGGATCTTCTCTTTCTCGTTTCTGTTTCAGTAGTCATGCCCTGCAAATAGAATAATAATGGATAGGATCATCATCTTGAGTGATACAATAAGCAAATACTACATACACCGAATTTCTAAATTTGAAGGAATACATGCTTCATGCAATTTAATTTTTTGTTTAATTTATCATGCAAGACTTTTCTTACTTATTGTATTAACCTAGCATTTTCAAAATATATTAAAGAAATTTTCTCGATTGAATCACATCCTCCTGCACAGTCAGTTACTAGAAATCCTCAGTTCAATACATAACATATGAAGTTTGTGGGAGAGAAATGTGAAATTGAATAATTATTCAACAATCTAAATCTCAGTACCGTTTATGAGAAATGAGTCAAACATATTGAAACATTTGCGGATGTTTACTTCTTCTTATAAAACGTCTCATTGTTGTAAAATTACAAGGTATCCATCCAGTCTTAAACAGCAACAAATAAAAAAAGTCTGATTTAGTCATGCTTCCACATGCTGGTGTATTCCCAAGTACTCTAAGTGGACAACCTTGAAATAAGATAGCAGAATATCTCTAAAAATATTTGGTTATCTGTATATACACATAGATTACAGCACATATGTGCACACAGACATTTTTGGTTTTGAAGGAGGGTGCATGAATGTGGTGCCTCCAATAACTGTTTAGTTTATTTTCTATACTAGAGACCTACATCAAAAAAGGGGGAAAAGCGCATAAGAATGAAAACATATATATGATAGTGCTGAATGTATACTGTTATTATATTGCAATGAGCTGATAAAGCCCAATGTTATCAAAATTATCTACAACAAATTCAGGGTTATACTGACTGAATTCATATGGTAACATTTATTATATACCCTTTCTATTCGTATAGTAAGTTGAAATCTTATCCAACGTGGCCAGATAGAGCTTTTTAATAGCTACAATAAGTTCTACCATATTTTTATGGGTATATAATAGACAAATACTTGCATATTAATTTGATATTTTTTCTTGTTAGCTCTGAGAATTTTTGCAGATAAATACTTAAATTTCAAACTTATTTTGTTAGTATATTAAAGGTATTACAAGATGCAGGAACATTCATAGCTTGGCCAGCCAGGATCATTCCTAAGGAATTCCATTCTGTAGAAAATACAGGCTGGTGCAGTAAGAAAAGGCCACCATGCCTGAGCTATTTAAATCTTCCTTACATTGTCATCAGTAGCTGGTTTATCTATTATCACCTCTGGCAGAAGTTGTCCAACAGGCGACGTAGGAACAGATGGTCCACCAACCAGGGAAACTACTCCATTGCAATCTACAGTGCTATGCATCTTCCCATTCGCTGGAAACACCGCCAGCACCCTGGATGACCTACTGGCCTGACTAATGTTACTGTTGCGCCGTTCACCATGTCTGCGTGGCACAAAAAGAGAATCTCTTCTGCTATCATTATCTTCAAAAGTGCTGTGTTCATCATCAGCAAAGTCATTTTCTGATCCTATATCCCTTGCTCGACCTCTGAAGCTGAAAAGACTCGTTTTGCTGTTGCGCCTTGGGGAAAACAAGGAGCCACGAATGCTCAGCAAAGACTGTAGGAAAATAAAAGAATATAATTATTAGCTAACACCCTTAAATCCTATATTTTTTTTAATAAAAATGGAGTTAACATGTTGTAGAAGTTGTTTTCATAAATAAAACTAGTAATCTTTTCCAGGAACCAAATTTTGCTTTCAGATTGTCATATGCATTAATTTCACTGAACTCTCTTTGTAAATTTAAAAGCCACTATTCATGAATTAATATAACAAATGCTGAACCTGAGCCACCCCAGCTCCTGATGAAGCCAATGAGATTTGTGAGTAAGGATCAATAACAAGATAACTGGTATAAAATAAGAATAGAACAGACATAAACATAGCATCCTCTACATACTTAAGCAAGACCTGGAAACATTAGTAAAATACAAATAAAATCCATGGATATACTTATGGATGAGTTCTATAAAATTTAATAGGAATGAAAGCAATAGGGTTCCACAGCAATTATTTTAAAACAATCCTATAATATTGAACAGAGAATATATTTTTCTAGAATTTTTAAACCAACTTATGGAATTCTATTACAGGGATATAATTCCCTATTACATATTATAGTCTGATTTACAAATTCTATAGAAAAGCTATCTGCATTAAATTCTATAGGGATTTTTTCAAGGAGTTATCTATGTCAATTAGGTAAAATTCTCTTGAAACACTGGCAACAATAAAGATAGATAGGATTAAATAAAAGTTCGGTGTCTTCCTTCTTCATGTAGTAAAGTCACACTGTTATACCTGTGATACTGCAACAGTTTTTTGAAAGCCCATGATGCTTCCAATACACTTTTCAACTAGCAACACTTTATACAGTACCTGGTGGGGGGACGAATACTTTTTTTCATATGTCAATCTGTTCCCTTCAATGGAAAATCGGAAAGTTTTCTTTCTGATGCTGCCTTCCGATTCAGATTTTTGAAATTCATCTTCATCCTTCTCCTCTCCTCCATATTGTTCTTTCTGCTTTCTCTTCTTCCTTCTGTTCCTCCTCTCTTTAGCACTCTTTGAACTCAACTTTGATGCGTCAGAAGAACTTTCTGAGAGTCCCCCTATTCCGCCTTCTGCACTGGGATCTCTTGACCCAGCAGAGGCTGTTGCTACTGCCTGCCATATCACAATAAATACTTCTGTTATTAGATCTACCAATGAAAAGCACTTTAAGAGCTACATATCATCATTATTACTAGCCAGCACTCTAAAACATCAAACTTTTAAATTTCACTTCTAGAGAACTTTCCAGTCCAGTCTTTGGCTGGCGCAGACTTTGCACATTGAGACTTTCAGGTAGCTGTACTCTTCTCAAACATTTTCTCTCACTTCTTTTCTGTATCCTTACTGCTTGCTAAAGTCACAGAGTGTTTCCTATGGCATAACAGATACCCATTGCCTAAATATGTGCAGATTCTGATCATATCCATCCCCCCACCCTCCATATATTGCTTCTCTTCTTAAATTATAAGGTTTCCAAGGCATGTACTCTGCTGACTACATTGTATATGCTATAGAATACAAATCCTCAATAACAAACAAACAAATAGTATATACATTCTTTTGAAGTCTCCTCTAGATCACAAGGCTGGGTTGCTCACAGCAAAATGTTTTTATTTCCAGCAATGAACACCTCGGAGCCGGCTCTTGTTCTTGAAGCCAGAGTGGGCCTACCCATTGTTATAGGGTACTTCATAACACAGGGCTCTAAACCCATTCTAAATCTGATGACCAATATCTACAGAAAACTCATCTGGATGCACTAATACAAGATTACAATATGATCAACAATTTAACTGATAAATACATAAAATCACAATGATACCTGAGCTGCTTCTTGTTGCTTTCTCAGCTGTTCTAGCATTTGCTGAAATTCTGCCTCCTTCTGCTCTGCTTCTTCCATGTTTGCTTGATTCTGCTCTTCATAGGCCATGGCAACAACAGCCAGGATCAAGTTAATCAGATAGAAAGAGCCCAGGAAAATCACCAGAACGAAAAATATCATGTATGTTTTGCCAGCAGCTCGTAGTGTCTGGAAGTAATAATAAATACAGCTTTATTAACTTTTTAATGTTACTATGTGAATTAATCACCTACTTTTCATTTTGTAGGAATCCATCATCTTCAGATTATATGAGAGATGTAATAGAATTGATATTAAGTTCTTTGTATAATTTGATAGTATAAAAATACTTAGTCTTTGTTCTCACCAGCTGATAAAGGTTTTCCCAGTAGTCCTGAGTCATCAGTCGAAACAGTGACAAGAATGCCCAGCTGAATGTGTCAAAACTTGTGTAGCCGTAGTTGGGATTTCTACCAGCTTTCACACATATATATCCTTCTGGACATTGACTACAAAAGGAGAGATATTAGGTGTTATCTTTTACAATTATTCTAATGTCAGTGGATGCTAGGTCCTGATAGAAGTTTTGGATTATGAAGTGCTGTTTTTGGTCAGTTCATCAGACAGGAACTCCTATCAGTTGGACAGAGCTCTACTCCACAAAATTACATTTAAAGACAGCTGGAAAATTGTGTATAACATTACAATTCTGCAGAAGGGTATTTTCTATTTGTATTTTATTTCTTAGCAACACTTGCATATTGCCTTAATACCAAACTGTCCACTATTTAGTCAAACTCTAAAACACAATGTAAATTCCTTGATTAATAGTATTTTCACCTTCAAATATCCGTCTCCATATTCTTCACTCACCCTTGCAATAGCCTGATATTCTTCAGCAATCAGCACATATGAGCTGGGACCGTTGAGGAGTTTATGCCTTCCTAATTGGTACTTTTGTTACTTCTCAACTAGCCAGAAGCATGTGTTATTATTGGGTGTCTTTGAATTTGCTACCCAGTGAAGAATAAATTGACTTGTCCTGACCAGATCAGCTAGCTATGATTGGGAACTCAAGTCCAGGATCAGACATCTAGAATCAAATCCCAATAACACATCTAATGTGAAATGGCAAATATTTCATTCAGCTGGTCAGTCAAATTATTCCAGGATATATATCTGAATATGCTGCATCCTATTTCTACATAGTACAATAAAATGTCATGAAACATGTCCTTACCCTGCATCTGAGCCATTTCCACAAAGCAGAGCATCATTTTGCCCTTCCAGAACGTAAAAATGACCTGTTCAGAAAATAATTTTGATAAAATTGTAAGAAAATACTACATAAATCTTCCACTGCTACATACTGAACTCATTTAAACAATGTTGAATAAACCCAGTCCTTTACTTTACATGAGTAATTCTACCACAGACAACTTGAAGAGTTTTATGAAACATTTTTATGATGGTGGATAGTTTTTGACTGGTATGATTTTACCTCAGAGGAGTTAAGGGGCTGATTCCCAGAAGTAAGAACTACACATTTACACATTTGAGCTCCAAAATTCCAAAATAATACATTTGACTAAAACAAAGTAAACTGATACATTATTACTACTGCTTTATTCACCAGAATGAACTAAGATTATTTTCACAATTCAACTATAAACCAGCATAAATGATTTCTTCAACATGAACATGAAATCAAAGTGACAATATAAATTGCCAGAAAATGAATATCTTTAATTTATACTGTCAATGTGTCAAATAGCATCTAGAATCCTGATAGATGCTGTTAGAGCTGAATGAATTGTACATTTTTCCTTTCAAATGTGCAATGAAACATTTAACATTTTGTGGAACTTTATTTTGTATTTATTTGTTTTAGTAGACAGAATTTACCCTATTTTAAAAGATTTTGGCTAGCCTGATTTAATGAGACATTATTTTTTTGACTAGCATTACCGAGGCCTCAGCTGTTGCACCTACAAACAACTGTAGCTGTCAGAGGCAGCTAGTCATTAGAGACTAATAAGTTCAAGATCAACCAATAATTCCACAACTGTCAGCCACTCTAAACAATGTAGGTATGTTTTCATTACAGAGTTAGCCTAGGTGACCAGCATACAGGTCTGCACACCAGGGTTAGCCTAGCCCTGCCATGAGCAACCACAATGCAAAGCCATACTCAAGTTACTGTGTCCTCACAGGTGCTATACTCATCTGTGTGTGTCATATCCCATGGTTCTTTGTGCTACAGAAAGCTGAGCTGCTCTATGATTCTACCCAGTGAATTGTGGGAGAACTTGTCTGTCCTTTTGGGCACACAAGGGGATTGTTGGAAGGCAGTGAAGGACTATCAGCACTCAAGTGATTTAGCCTGCACCCTCAGTGAAAAGTGGGTGAGTTAACAGCCTGAGTGAACACAGAACCTGAGCTCTAACACATACCCCAGCTGTCTCAGCTAGGCCAGACTGAAAGTACCACTAAAATCAGTGGGAGATTGGGGTGTAACAAATATTATGGACACCTGGAAGATCCAAAGACTATTGTATCATCTTTATACATGTTATATGTATTTTTATGGGCTAGAGATTGTATTCTTGCTCCATGGGAAGAATGAAGGGATCTAAAGTAGATGTTACCACTCAAGAAAGAGAGCTTGGAGTCATTACGGATAGTTCTCTGAAAACATCGACTCAATATGTAGCAGCAGTCAAAAAAGCTACCAGAATGTTAGGAACCATTAGGAAAGGGATAATTAATAAGACAGAAAATATCATAATGGCACTATATAAATCCATGGAATGCCCACACTTTGAATACTGCATGCAGTTCTGGTTGCCACATCTCAAAAAAGATACATTAGCATTCGAAAAGGTACAAAAGGTACAGAGAAGGTCAACAGAAATGATTAACAGCTTCCATATGTGGAGAGATTAAAAAGACTGGGACTGTTCAGCTTGGAAAAGAGCTGACTAAAGGGGATATGAGAGAAGTCTATAAAATCATGAATGGTGTGGAGAAAGTGATTAACAGGCAGCAGGTTTAAAACAACCACAAGGAAGTACTTCTTCACACAATACAGTCAACTTGTGGAACTCCCAGGTGATGATTTGAAGGCCAAAAGTATAACCGGATTCAAAAAAGAATTAGATAAGTTCATGAAGTTCTTGGCTATTAGCCAAGATGGTCAGTGATACAACTCCACGCTCTGGGTGTCACTAGCCTCTGACTGCCAGAAGCTGGGAGTGGACAACAGAGGATGGATCACAAGATGATCGTCCTGTTCTGTTCATTCCCTCTGAAGCACCTGGCACTCGCCACTATCTAAAGACAGGAACCTGGGCTAGATGTACCATTGGTCTGACCCAATATGGCCGTTCTCATGGGGCAGCTACAGTTTCTTGGGGTTAAATTAATGAAAATTACTGGGGTATCATTAATGAAAATCCCTTTGAAAGTAACAAATCTGGAGAAGCCTCTTCCCAAAGGAAATTGCATATAAGGTTTGACCTTGTTAAAGAGACCTACCAAACAAAGAATTGAAAACTTATAAAGTGACCATCTTAATTGGAGAGAGAGGTCACTTTCATCCAATCCAAGAACTGACATGAGACTGTGACCAGAGGGACAGTCTCTGTAAGAGGATCTGAAGTACTTTAAACCTGCTAGGGCCTTCATGTGGAAGATGCGTGATACTTGGTAAGCTAGGCATGCATAATAGCTGTTTATTGTTTTTAAGATATGTCTTCTCTGTAATGCTTTTCCTCAGAATAAATAATACTTTGCTTTATGAAGCTGGCTGGCCACTGGTTAACCCAGTCATTGGCCCTGAAAGAACAGGATGTCAGGTGCTGAACTAAAGTCAGACCTGCTTAAGTGATCACAGTGAATTGCAGGAGGAATTGCAGCCAAAATCACCAGTCAAGAAGGAGAGAATTGCAGGACTCCACTCCAAGACAGGTGATGTAGGGTGCCTTCAAGGAGGCCATAAAGTGGTCTCAGGTGCAGTCACCTCAGGAATTGTGATGCTGGATAACAGCCTAAGCTAAAACTGCAGTGAACACCTACTCTGTGGAGTGTGTCTGATGGACACAAAAGAGCAGTACCACCTGCTGTTGCAAAATGTTTCCTGATGGGACAGGAACTGCAACAGTACATCTGTTGCTACTGGAAGAATTTTTGCTCTGCAGCACATAGACTGAAGGCAGAAGAAAATGGTAACAGAGAACAGGTTTCTAGCAGGCTAATTCAGAGTATTGGTCACATTGCACATGCTCACTACAGCCATAGTCCTTCACTGCTACTTTGTTTCTTCTTCAGGCTCAGCAATAAGTAAAAGGTGTATGTTTTTGACTTCTGACCTGATAGTGTGGCTGTCAGTTAGGAAGGGGATAAGTAGGTAGTGAGCCTAGGAAAGGGTTTTCTGAGTCTGGAAGGCTGTACATGTGTATGTGTGTGGAGGACCATCAAGTGTCAGGAACTTGTTTTTATATCTTATCCAAAAAGTGGCACCTCCAGAAATTCTGAAGATGTTGTCCATCTGGGCTTAAAGGTTAATAATAGTCATACTGGCACTAAGGATTTGGGTATGGCTCATTCAAAGGTGAAAATAAGTACAGAATTAGTTTTTAAAGAAACAAAAAGAGAAGATTAAAAGGAAAAAGAGAAAGGGCAAGAACAAGGAAAAAAAGACAGAAAGAGGAAAATGTCAGTACAGTGAAGTTGGGGTGAGAAAGACAGATGATGCAAAAGTGGGGAGAACATAAATGTAGGTGAGAAGGGAGAGAAGACAAAAATATAAGGGATAGCCAAAATTAACATAATGCCTTAAAAACTAAAGCAAACTAAGTGTGTAGCACAATTCAAAACTTCAGTTCATAATGAAGCCCTATTGCACTCATATACTGAGATTTTGGAGGATTGATCC
This sequence comes from Chrysemys picta bellii, assembly GCF_011386835.1. Taxonomy (NCBI): domain Eukaryota; kingdom Metazoa; phylum Chordata; order Testudines; family Emydidae; genus Chrysemys; species Chrysemys picta. Next base: position 36,011,144 of record NC_088801.1, read on the forward strand.
TAAATGTTTGATTTCCTTCTCCAAAGATTTGAAGGGACACTTGTCAGGGTTGACGCTTGCTGAAAATCACATTTTATAGAATGTTCTCTTGGCACTGAAAAACTACCAACAACTTAGAAATAAAACATGCAGCAGTATTAAATCTGCTGCTCTGAAGCTTGGTGACTCATCCTACTCAAACCCAGGATGCTGGTATTTTTGTGATTTCAGAGATGCATGTGATGTATCTCATTTGTCCCTCACGCCCATACTTTTCTTGCCTGCTCTATTTTAAGAGCTGGGAAGATACTGAAATTGACACACATCCCATTGTGGTCATGCTGGCAAGCATTCTGCAATAAGAGATTCAAATATACAGCCCCATAAAAAACTTGAGTAAATAGGAACTGTGTGTGAATTAAAGGGATGGAACTGGACTGAGACCACATTTCACAAAGCCATTGAGTAGGCAAAGTTCGGTAAAGTTTTCTTTTCTAACCAATCTGTATGCTTATCACTTGTATACATTTCTTCAATTTTAAGACAATTTACTGATCTTACAGATACCAAAAATTTTGAAAAACACTAGTTTTTCACATCAGCCTGGGAACGAATTTAGAAACCATGTTTAAAATTTGTTTATAAAAAACTCTCACAAAAACAGTTACTAGTCTTGTGTGTACACGACCAAATTATGTTGGAACTATGTTTAAATATCATACAGCCAAACTGGTTAGAAATAGGTTTTCGTTGGAATCATACTTATGGAGAGTTTTAACAATCCACATTTGGGTTTTGGTCTACTGTAGATGGGGCTAAACAAACTTACTGAATCAAATGGAACAAAGGGATTGACTGGAATTTGAAGGCTTCCAGCCAGTCAATGCACCAAGGTAATACTACTTTCAAGGAGACTACTTATAAGAGTATAGTTGACAAGATTTAACTGTATATCAATCTTCTCTCAAATAAAGTAAATGAGAGTTGCGTGGATGAGAAGTTTATTAGGTGAACCTTAATTGTTTATTACTTCTGATTGTTTAAAATTGTGACCATAATATATTACATTAACTTACAACTTTGAATATTTGATTCATATGTGAGTATGTGTACTACAAACACAGAATAACATTATTATGGTTGCAAAGTTAAGCACTCAAAAATTAGGAAATGGCAGAATTAAGGTTGTCTATGCAGTGCACTGTGTGTGCATTGTGATACAGACTTTAATTACATGATCACATACTATTTTTACCACAATGCCCATGCCGCACTCAGTGCACAAAATGGTTGGTGCTCACTTAAAAAGCTATTTAATATTTTGTTTTCTCCTCATTGCTTAATGTGTGCACCCAGACCTATTTACTGTATACTATTCAAACTGCACCAGATGGAATTATTAATTTCCTCATGGGCTTGTCTACAATGCTTATCATTATAGTATCTAAGTGCTTCACAAATGTTAATGAATTTATCATCACAACTCCCCAGTGAGATGAGTGGTTATTATTATCCCCATTTTATAAATAGGGAACTGAGACACAGAGAGATTAAGGTCAGAAGTATGCACTAATTTTGGGTGTCCAATTTGAGACACATAGGACCTGATTAGTATTATATGTTTAAAGTACAGCTCCCCATTGACTTCACTTGCAGCTGTGAGTGCTCAGCACTCCTACAAATCAGACTTCACAGGCTTGGGCCAGACATCCAGAAATTGAGGAATGCACAAAAAGAGTGGTAAGTATCCTTTTCTTCTTCGAGTGCTGGTCCCTACATATATTCCACATGTGGGTGACCAGCAAGCAATACTCAAATGTGGGCAGGAGCAAGGATGCAGGATTACAGATGCTTATAACACTGCAGATCCAAAGGTGTCAGCAGAAGAGGCTTGGGCCAATGTGTAATACACCTCTACCCCGCTATCACACGGTCATGGGGAGCCAAAAATCCCTACCGCATTATAGCTAAAACCCCGTTATATCAGGGTAGGTGCGGCAGGGATCCAGCGGTGATTTAAAGAGTTCCAGGCTCCAGCTGCTGCGGGGAGCCCCAGGCCCTTTAAATCGCCGGTGGAGCCCCCCTGCCACAGCCCCGGGGTAGGGGCGGCAGGGCTCCGACGGTGATTTAAAGAGCTCCGGGCGCTGCAGGGAGCCCAGGCCCTTTAAATCGCCGGCGAGCCCCGCTGCTGCAGCCCCGGGTAGGGGCGGCAGGGCTCCAGCGGTGATTTAAAGGGCCCAGGGACCAAATGGGTATGATGAGAATGAGTCGTTCTTTGTTGTGACGAATCTTCTATAGAATCTTGGACAGTAGCGGGATGGGAGGGAAGGCATACCTCATGTGGCCTATCCAGGATAATATGAGACATCACCGTATAAGTCCTGACATTGTGCTGCTCTGGAAAAATATACATTGAACTTCTTGTTCAGCTGGAACACAAACAGGCCCCAAGATGGTGTTTCCCATTGTGTGAAGATGATCAGGACTGAATTGTGTAATTCCCATTTGTGATTGGTGACGAAATGCCTGTTGAGGCTGTCTGACAGAAAGTTCTGGACACTTAGGAGGTACATTGCAGACACTGTGATGAAGTTCTGGATACACTAGTTCCATAAGTTGAACGGTTGCATGCATAGAAGGGATTTTGTCCCTGCCTGTTTGTTTATATAGAAGAAGGTCGCTGTGTTGTCTGACATTACCCAGACATATCAAAATCGAATAAGTTGAAGGAATTAATTGCTGGCTGGCCTGACTGCTCTTAGTTCCAAGAGGTTACTATGCATCTTGGTTTTTTGAGGTGTCCATGTACCTTGTGCTATGTGACCATTCATGTGGGACCATCCAAGGATAAGTCTGGCATGTTGAGTGTGGGAGGTAGGAAAGGGACTCCAATGCATATATGTCCTGGGTTCATCCATCAGGTGAATGAAGCCCTGACATTGACAGGGGTTGTCTCTATAGAGTTCATGGTGTGCCTGTCTGGCGTATACATTGACCAGACAACAGAGCTGTAGCCGGACAAATGGGGTTACACAGGTAATGTGTTCTAACAGAGAAAGACAGGCCTGGAACATTGTTTCAGGTCTATGAGTGACTTGATTTATTAGACTGCGCACGGCATGGTATCTGTCCACAGGGAGGAAGGCCCTTGCTGTGGTTGAGTCCATGGTCACCACTATAAAGTATATGATATGTGGGAGAATCAGGGTAGACATTTCCACATTTATGCAGATTCCAAGGATACCAGGAGATGGAATAGTGACAAGGTTGCTAACAGTACTTTTAGGCAAGAACTGTTAGAAGTCAGTCACCATTTTGTCTCAGCTGTGCTGTCATCACTGGAAAGACCTTCATGAAGATCCTGGCTGCTGTTGCCAGACCAAACAGGCATACCCTTCACTAGTAATGTTCCTGATTTATCAGAAAACTATCAAAACCACTAACAAACTAAATACAATTATATTTACAGAGATGAAGACAAATTTGATGGGAGGAGGATTCTGACTTAGACCATGTGATGGTAAGAAGGAACTGGAAAGATGGTCAGGTTGCAGAACACAAGGAAAACCAAGATACAAGCGCATGATACAAGCTTCAAGCGCATGAATATTCCATGCGTGGAATACACAGAGGGACCAGCACTTTACTTTTCACTGGGCTCTAATAATCAATTATGAATTCCAGAACTCATCAAGTCACTTGTTGTTATACGTATTTTTTCTATCCTTGTTAACAAACACCTTCTAGGAAATAAATCTAACACTTTGGTAATTGTAATCATTTCAAACTGGCCCAGAAGACCTGCTTTGATATTCAAATCAATTGGCTGTGTGATTTTCCTTCCTAGTAGCATTCCCTTATGCTAGATTTACTGAGAGAGGCCATACATTTATTGGCTTTGCTATTGAAAGTGAAATAATGAAAAGAGACGATATTCAGAATTGCTAATGTCAGCAGTGCTCACATCAAGGATATATTCTTCTTCAAAGGTGTATTCAAGGACATGGATATCAGCTAGCATTTAAAAATAAAAGGGTGGGGGGCTTGATTTCTTTTTCACACAGCGTAGCTCCACCGTCCTCAACACTGTGATTTACTCTGGTGTAAGTGAGAAGAGAATACAACCTATAGCTCCCATGGAAAATTTCCAGAGATTTTAGAATTCTTATATAGGGCTCAATCGTGACTTTGCCATGAGTAGCATGTACACACAGGCCAGCATGTTATTGCATTGCCTCAGGAGTGGCTCAGAAAACAGACTGTCTCAGAGAGTCCCCTCCCCATTACCACTTTCTCACTTCTTGCTCACCTGCATAAGACAAAATAATAGCTCTGAGGAGGCAGCTTCCCTTCTGGGCCGATACCCACCATGTGGGTAGCTGGTGCAGGGAAATATGGGGCACCTTTTGCCTCTTTCCCTTAATAATTGTTCCTGAACCTCAGTGTAAATACACTGAAGACCAGGTGGCAACTTCAATTCTGCAGTCACTTCCCTAGATCACTAGAATTTTCTCTCTCATCCTAGCACAACCTGATTCCTCAAAGGCTTCAGGTCTTCTATATCAGCCAACATGTAATCTCACAGTTCGGATTTATAATTAAATCGATTATAAGGCCAGAAGGGACCAAGGTGACCATCTAGTCTGAGCTCCTGAATAACACAGGACATAGAACTTGCCCAAACTAATTCCTGGTTGAATTAGAGCATGTCTTTCAGAAAGACATCCAATCTTGATTCAAAAATTTCCAGTGATGGAATCGCTACCATAACCCTTGGTAAGTTGTTCCAATGGTTAATTAGCCTCACTGTTAAAAATGTGCACTTTATTTCCAGTCTAAATTTGCCTAGCTTCATCTTCCAGCCATTAGATCTTCTTATACCTTTGTTTGCTACATTAAAGGGTCCTTTATCAAATTTCTGTTCCTCATGTAGCTACTTATAAATGGTCATCAAATCACCCCTTAACCTTCTCTTTGACGAGCTAAATAAATTGAACTCCTTCAGTCTTTCAGTATAAGGCATGTTTTCCAAACCTTTAATCATCCTTATGGCTTGTCTCTGAATCCTCTTCAATTTATCAACACCCTTCTTGAACGGTTGACACCAGAACTGGGCACTGTATTCCAGTAGCAATTGCACCAATGGCAAATACAGAAGAAACATGACCTCCCTACTTCTACTCGATATTCCCCTGTTTATTCAGGTAAGCTACTGTTCAGCTGATTATCTCCCAGAATCTCCAAGTCTTTCTCAGAGTTACTACTTCCCAGGATAAAGTACCTCATTCTGCAAGTATGGCCTACATTCTTGCTTCCTAGAATCATGACTTTATATTTGGCAGTGTTGAAACACATATTGTTTGCTTGTGCCCAGATTATCAAGCAATCCAGATCACTTTGTATCAGTGACCTATTCTTTTCAATTTTTATCGCTCCTCTGATCTTTGTGTCATCTGAAAACTTGATCAGTGATGATTTTATGTTTTCTTCCAGGTCACTGATAAAAATGTTACATATCGTAGAACTAGGAACTGATCCCTGCAGGTCCCTATTATAAATATACCAACTCGATTATGATTCCCCATCTACAATTGCATTTTGAGACCTGTTAGCCAGTTTTTAACCCACTGAATGTTTGCAATGGCAATTGTATATAATTTCAATTTCCTAATCAAAATATCATGCAATAGCAAGTCAAATGCCTTATCAAAGTTTGAGTATATTACATCAACACTATTACCTTTATCAACAAAATTTGTAATCACATATTAAAAAAGATATCAGGTTAGTTTGACAAAAATCCGTTTTCCATAAACTCATGTTGACAGGCATTAAGTATATCACCCTCCTTTAATTCTTGATTAATCAACTCCTGTATTGGCCACTCCATTATTTTGCCCAGGATCAATGTCAGGCTGACAGATTTATAATAAGTCCTGGGTCATCTCGTTTACCCTTTGTTAAATATTGGACTAACATTAACTTTAGTTTGATTGGCAGTTATGAAAAGGTCCTCTTGAGGCTATGGACAATTATTTCTTTAAATTTTTATTTAAGAGCTAAAATCACAACTGAAACCAGGATACTGTTAGTATTTTACAGCTTTGAAAGAACTATTTCTTGAAAGAAAGTCAAGGGGGGGGAAATCCATTTCATACCACAGTGCCTGACTGACATCTCCATTGTACTGTCAAGACAAGCCATCCATTAGTCTGAGATTGGTGGATGTGACATTTAGAGAAAAGAAAATAGAAAAAAACCCACCCTTTTTTTCCTCTCAAATTAATAGTCATCGTATGCGATTTTGAAAACTGCTCAGTGCTAGCTTCACTCTTTTCCCCTTAAAATCCATGATAAAATTTCCATTGACTTCCATGGAAGCCGAGGTATGCCACCATTGAGCACTTCTGTAACTTCTACTTGTACTGCCCAGTTTAACATGGAATTGTAGTGATAGGTACTGATTTTTATATTTAGAAAAAAGCATCTTTTCATAAATATTGAATTGTGTTCTCTATCTTTGTGCTTATTTTCCATGAGAAAGATAAAAATGCCAGCTATCATTAGAATTATTAATTAAAATCCGAAAGCAGGCAAAAGAATGCCATTCATTTTTTGAAGTTCTGGAAAATGTCCACTTGTTAACCTTTTGACAAATCTAGTCCTATTGAATCAGTAATACTTTTGATAACTTTGGGTCAGACTGCTAACTTTGGGTTAATTCTGATAACTTTGGGCTCAACATCTACACAATTTTACTTGCATCTATTTTCTGAAAAGATTAAATTACAAACAATTTAAGAAGAATTAAATCAGTAATTCTTACGTTCATCATCAATGTAGTCTTTCCAGTCAAACGGAGTCACTGTTACATTAACAAATGTACCATTTTCACCTATTGTGCTGTTAAAGTATGAAGTAATATTTGTTTCCAGAGTAAAATTGTCTGGAGGCCACTGCAAGCATTTATGCCTCAAGTTGCCCATGAACAGCTGCAGCCCTATTAGTGCAAATACACTCAGGCAAAACACAGTCAGAATCATGACATCTGAGAGCTTCTTCACAGACTGAATTAGGGCTCCCACAATAGTCTTCAAGCCTGCAAACAGAAAGGGATTTTTATTATGATGTTCATCACATATTTAAAACATAAAAGTAACAATTTATACCAATAAAGTTAAAAATTTCATGCAGAAGCCCAAATAAATGGCTGTAATGTGTGTGAAATAACATTTTATGAAGAGTTTTATCTCTTGTGAAGATGAATAAATAGCTGAAAGTTTATGTTCATTTGAAATTGTGAATGTAAATGAATTGCACATATTCCAAAACACTTGTTTTAATGCCAAAACAAGTGATTTTGTTATTCATGTTTTACATGAATCTCATGTAAAGAAAAATCTTTCTTTTTTACCATTTGCCAATGGTAAATTTTACTATTTGCCAATGGTAAATTTTACTATTTGCCAATACCTCCTGTCCCAAACCTTTGCTAGTATCAGTATGTTTATAACATACTGCATTGTTACAACAATAGTAAAGAGCTTGTTAAACAACAAATGGGATCAGATTAAAGTTATAAAACTGGAGAGGGTTTGGAAAATAATAGAACTTTAAGATAATAAATCCCCCATGCGATGCCCATGCTATTCTTTATTATCTTATTCCTTTATCTTTATTAGTAAATCAGTGTTTCAAACAATTTTAGTTTTCACAGTCACAAATATCCATAGAAAATACTACATTACATCATATTGGTAAAATACATATGGGTAAGAAAACCTCAGGATTACTGATTTTTTGTTGAATGTGGAGAAGAAAGCTTGACATCATAAGATGCAAACCACACAGGCTGTAAATTGCAATGTCTCATGCAAGAATTTGTTAAACTCAAAGGCTGATTTCAAAAGGAAAAAAGCTAATGTTAAAATGCAAAGAATCATAGATTTCAATCAATTCTATTATCTTATGATTCCTGTTTTGTTTTGTTTTTTTGGCAAGCAACAAGGCTTGTGTTAAAATAATGTGTATTGAGCTTCAGTGGAATGAAATTCAGCCTCAGTGTTTAACCTAGCTCTCACCTGGAATGACTGATATTGTTTTCAATGCTCGGAGAACTCTGAATGTTCTCAACGCTGAGACATTGCCCAGGTCCACAAACTCTGTCACATATCTGTAATAGGGGAGTTCACACACAAACACAATGACAGGATAAAAAGGAACAGTTGGGAGGTACAAGGGACCTAACACCTTACACCAGTTACTTCTTACCTGGGATTACAGAAATAGTTTTCAAAGCTCTCAATACTCTGAAAGTTCGAAGAGCTGAAACATTGCCTAGGTTTACAAATTCTGTTATATACCTGTAGGATTAAATCACAGTTATTCAGAATTTAGGCAGAGTTTATGCTACTTATGAGGGTCTTTCATCAAGACCTCTTTGGTGATTTTAGCTAATAAATTAAAAAGCAACAGTCAGCTGTTTACCTTTCACTGCAGTTTGCCTTGCATTAATTTGCGTTCATGGCCTTCAGTTAAACGTAAATGTCTCTGAAGCAAACCACAGTGATTTTACTTTGAAAGCACAAAATTTATCTAGACTAGACTGGAAAATTGGAGCATATAGTCAAAGGGGTTCCTTTTATTCTGGTTAGAGAAAAATGCAGAACATCAAATTAGCTTCTATAACACTAACTGTACTAGTGGCTTCTGCAGTATATATGCTTACATTGGAAGATGAATACTACAATATTTATGACCTGCAAGTCATTTTTAGACACAGAAAATTCATACTCCCAATAAGTTAGCTTGGAAATTTTTTTGGGTCTTTACTGAAACTAATTTCATGGCCTTTTATGTTCTTCAATTAAAAAACAAAACAAAACTTACGCAAATGTAATGACAGTGAAATCAAGCCAGTTCCATGGGTCTCGAAGGAAAGAAAAATCTTCTAAACAGAAGCCCCTTGCAATAATTTTTATAAGTGATTCAAATGTATATATTCCAGTGAAGGTATACCTGGAAAAAGTATCCAAAAACTTAATAGAGACAAATACTAATTCTTTATAACAGTTTTATTTTCTTGTTGCTAAAAGTCTTAGAAATCAAATGAAAGATTCAGTTAATTTCAAAAATTGAGAATAAATAAAGTAAATAAAAATGTCTATTAAAAATACACTATTCACCATTATAAGTATCCTTATATTCTAGTACATTATTTGTGATATACTTTTGACTTGTCAAGGGTGACTAGAGTGTATAAGTAGGTGCTCTTTATTAGCAATTGTATAAATCTAAAGAAATAAAATAGATTTTTACAATAAAATTCTATAATAGATGAAATTATAACTAAGGTCCACTTGGTCTATTATTGTTGTCCAACAACACGGTAAGATCAAGTTATTTTATATTGTCTGGGTCACTAACTTCTAAAACCTCTAATATTAACACTGAACAATAGCATGTGCTTAAAGTCCCATTTCAGTAGGACTAGTTATGTGCTTTCCTGAGTTGGCGTCTATAACTAGGTGGCTATTGTTTTACTACTAATGTAGTAGTATAATCAAATCAACAGTATTGGCCAGAAGGCATAAAACACTCTCAAGATGCTACGTCATGAAGATAAGGATGAAATCTTCATGTAGAGTGAAAGAGCAATACTATCCATGAACATTTGCCTCACCTTTTTCTGTACTCAATTTTTTCTTTTTAAGAGAGGAAGATTTAAACCACAATAAATAATTTTCTTTAGAGAAAAAAACAGTAGTAGTGTCACATACTGAGTGCTGTCAATGTCCTTCACTGCAAATAAAATAATGGTTCCTAGAAAAATTCATTTCAGATATATGGATATATTTAAAGAATATAGGTTTAACTTACTCTACATTCTTTGTCCATTCCGGAGGGTTACTCATGGTCATAAACACACAGTTGGTCAAAATAGTGCACATAATAAGCATGCTGAACAATGTACGTTACAGTCAAGGAACATACAACAGTAAATTACAATAGCACATTAATAACACATTTTAATTTCAACCAAATTCTGACACACACAAAAATCCCATTGATTTAAGTGACAATTCCAGATATATTTTTAATATAGTATCAACCCAGCAGTTTTCTCATTAGTAAATTAAACTTTATTAGCACTAAAGTCACTTGTGGTGTAAGCAGAAGCAACTCATTTTTTTAACACTGTCCCTCTGCAGTGCTTTGCACACACTAAAAACAGTAACAAATCATAACAATATTAAGTAATGAACTCTCCTCATCCCAACAGCTTGTTGACAGTAATAAATAGCAACTTCCGCCCCATCCCACTTCTCTAACAATTCAATAGCTTGAGCGAAAAGACAGGTCTTGCAGGATGCTCAGAAAGTCAGAGAACTAGGTTCTCTTGGACCAAGGGAGGAAGGAAGTTCCAAAGTTGAGGATTCCTCATTGAGAAGAAGTTACCTGCAGCTCCTTTGTGGTGAAATCAGGAGGCTGTCAGCTTGTGCATCTCCTCTGATCTGAACTGTCACGGTATTACATGAGCATAAAGATAGTGTCTCTAAGGGACCTAGAACCCTGGATAACTGTAGCAAGACTCACATCTAAAAGAAAAGGTCTCAACAGTATCACTGAGCACAAATAAAAACGGTATTTAGTTATTGCTGCTACTAGAAGCAGCTGGGAATACAACACCACATCAGGTAGCAAATCTACGTAACAAATGGTGAATAAACTCTATTTGTTTACTCCACCAAATAAGCCAAATAACCAATATCTAGTATTCCATTTACTCTCACAATCAAATAAGCATTATCACAGCACTGTCATCCACTTGATGAAGACATTGTACCCTATGTTTCCTCACCAACTCTCCTAGAATTTGATTTTGAACTAGAGGAAGGCAGCAGAATGTAAGCTGAACCCCGACAGAGAAAGAGCACGTCGGGGAAGATGAGCTCCTGTGGAACCTCAACAGAAAGAGAGATCGCCCCATTGGGGCAGATGAGCAAATGCCCAATATTATTCTCTGTGACCTCTCAGACAGACAACCATCAGAAGCCAGTAAGAAAGAATAAGTCATACTTCCATGAAAGTTCTATCCACACTATAGTTCAATACCATCTTATGGTCAATAGTAAGGAAAGCCACTGAAAGACTGGTATGAATCAGCATGGTAACCTGATTCTCATCCCAATCATCAACCAGAACAACTAGTGTAGCATCCCTATTACACTAAGGCCTACAACTCAAACTGATTGGGGTTAAGGAAACCTGAGTATGCTACATGACTGCAGCTGCCTCACTACAACATGCTCAGCAATGTTACAAAAAGAGAAGACTAAGGCAACAAGTGTTTGCAGAATTACTGATTCTATGTAGTGTTATAAGTTTTTCACTTCCATTGATACTAAACATTCAGCATATTTATCCAAGCGTTTAACAATAAGTTAAAGACTAAAACAACAAACAGGAAAGTGATGTAAAATTGCCACATGATGGCACCATAAGCTACAAAATGCTAGACTTTGTGCCAAACTTACTCTGGAAAATGTTTTACCTCTATTCATCTTTTATAAAAGATATGTTCCTACAAAACAGTTCATCAAAGGAGCTAATGTAGGGTGACCAGACATCCAATATTATTGGGATCATCCTGATATTAGAGGCTCTGTCTTATTTAGGCAACCATATCCTCTAGCTGCCCCCCTCTCTGCCCTAAAAAAGTGTCCCTATTTTTCACACTTGCTATCTGATCACCCTAAGCTAATGATAGATATATCTGTTTGTAAGTATAAAAACACTTTACAAATACATTTGTATCCAAAAAGCCCAAATATGATTTGCAATTTAAAATTAAATTACATGCTAATTTTTTTTTGCTTTTGAACACATTTTTAGGCTCTGAACACAGACTAAACTTCACTCTGTAGTTGCAAAGGGGAATATGAAAAGTAATATCTTAATGCACTAGATTGATGTGTACATTGGTACTGCTGTTAGTAGTTCCTGACCATTTTCCCTGAAGTGATCAAAATCAGTAAAGACTGACCATACCTTTCAGAGTAAACATTCAAGTCATGCATAGGAACTTAGCTGCCCAGTTCCCACTGACATCAGTGAGTCTCAATACTATTGACTGGCTTACTTCATTAATTTTGAAGGTCATATTATCAAACAATCTCAGCATAGCATAACTGTTATTCTGTGACTCAGAATATCAAATGTAGCTACCATTGGAATACCCCTCACACACGCTGTACAGATAGATGCCAGGAATTCCAGTTAACATGCTCAGGAAACTCCTTTGATGTCTTTTTATGGAGGTAGTCTCAAAGGGCTTGTGAATGCTAGGCTCCAATGTATCAATATATTTAAAACATAGTATGGGGCAGATAATTAAGTACACAATACTATTAATGCTAAGTATACATTCCTTTTTATGTATAGAATAAAATATTCTATTTTAGCAATATTTAGGAACCTCATTCAAATCAATGGAATACTTAATTTCTATTTTCATCAGATCAGTGATGCTAAACTGATTTTAAAAGAAATAAAATGGTCAGGATGGCACAACTATATTTATATAGTTAGACATAAGCTATATGAACTTATTAGAGATCACAATAAAAAATAAAAAAACTACATTAAAAGAATGTGAAGGTTGCAAAGTCAGGCACTCAAAAATTAGATAATGCCAGAGCCAAGGTTGCTTGTGCAACTCCTTTGGTGCACAGGACAGACTGTGCTCTGGGTATGAAGGAGGACTTCACAGTGAATGAGGCTGTTGTCTGTAGGATCACACACCTCACAATTTATGCAACAAAGGAGGCAGAGGCCCTGATTCTTTCCCAGCGCACACTCCACGGGATGATCTCTTGACTGAAGAAGCTGAATAGCATGCTAGAGAACTGGCTTCTATCTTTGCCTCAGCCACAGAGTTTCTATGTGATTCTCAGCAAGTCACATAAACCAAAAATTTCATAGGTAGCACTGTGTGTTTCATATTTTCTTGGTACCTAACATGAGACACCTAGGGGCTGATTTGCAGAAGTGCTAAGTATTCATAATTGCAACTGAAGTCAATGGTAACCCTGCTCTGAATGAAAAGTGCTATAAAATGCTCAGTATTCTGAACAACAACAACAACAAAAAACAGGCATTAGGCTTCTCAAACTGCGCAATCAAAACTGACACCTTTGATGATTCTAAATTTAATCTCTGTGCCTCAATTCCCCATGTGTAAAATGGGGATAACAATACCACCACTCACAAGGGTGTTGTCAGATGAAATTCAATAATATTTGTAAAGAACTAAGGTGCTACACAATGAGAGCACTACAAAAAAAACCCTCAGGAGGAAATTAGTAATTCTGTATTCACTGCAGGGCTTGCTTGGCACTAAATAACGCATGCAGGCATAAACTCAACGATGCGGATAAAAAATATTGAAGAGCTACCCATTCGGTAACCACCATTTATCCTGAGCATTGAACGAAAAAATAGCTTGTGATCATGTAATTAAAGACTATACCATAATGTATATACACAAGGGGGTCTAATTAAGGTTGTACAGACATTCCCTAAATTGAGTGTTTGCCTTGCAACCTCAGAAATGTTCTTTAAATGCAGTGTGCGTGTGTGACCATATATGTATGGATTTATCAATTCCACCATATATGACGGATTCCACCATGTGGAACCATACTGCCCTGCACATGAGACATCAGTAGGGTTGGGCTCTTTAGATCCATATAGCACAGCCTTCTACCACTTGTGATCAGAGATTAACTGGCAGCAAAAGCTGTTATATTCTATGTGGACCTGTCATTTTCAGAGCCTTATAACTTGGCCAAATTTGAGCAGTTTTTCATGGGGACAGCAAATGGCACATTCCTGATGCAAAGGCCAGCTCACAACCAAGTTCAATGACCCTCTCCAAGCCATGGAGGTGCTAGAACTTCTCAATGCAACAGTTGTAAGATTTTTTCCCAAAATGGGTGAAACAACATATTTTTTTCCCAAACCTCATTCTTAGAAATATTCACCCTGAGGCAGACATGTGGCATGGAAATTTTCAGCCTGAACAGTTTAAGTCTGGTAAAGTTATAAACAACTGAAAACAGAGTCTTATAATAAAAAGTATCAAACAACATTAGCTACATGCATCACTACCTGTGCTGCTTTTAATATGTTGCATTTATATAAGTGAGCCCAGAGAACCTACTATCTACTACTCCTTATGGCTCAGATAAAGTAACCCCACCAGTGAGTCAGACCAGTAGTATATCGCCTGTATATATTTAAAGGCATAAGTGACAGTTACTCTTTGCATACAGGTATATAAAATATATGGGATCTGAAATTATTTCTGTGATTACAGGTTTAGGAGAAACAATTTAAAAGGTGCTCAGAAATTCTCCTGCCTCTAAAATTCACAAACAAACAAAATACTCCCTCTCCCTATATGGCAGCACAGTCTGGACTTTGGGAGTGAGAATTTTAGAGCATGCTAACATGCTGCACTCTAACTGTCCTGTGTAGACCCTGTTGGCATGAACTAAAAGGTATTTAGTTTGCATTGAAGGAGTCCCAGACTACATTAATGAGAACTATATAGGGCAGTTAGAGCACAACATGTTAGTGTGATCTACAATTCACATCTCCATACACTGCAATATGCTGCTGTGTAGATGAGCCCCATGAAACACTACAATATATTTTGTTAAATGGAGCACTATAAGCCTGATCCAGCACTCATTAAGGTTCCCATTGACTTCTGTGTAAATTGGATCAGGTGTTTAAACCCCAATCCTGCAAACACTTAAGCAGGTATGAAACTTTACTCACACAAGTAATTCCATTGAGTTTGCTATGCATATGTGTAAAGTGGCACACACAGTTCAAATGTTTGCAGAACTGAGGGCTTATTCGGAATTCGGAGACAAGGTTTATTTTTAGCAACTTTAAAAAAATAAAAGTTCTTTGTGTACTAGTAATTCACAGTACAGAAGAGGATCAGTAATATATACTGTACTTGAATGTCAAAATTATACAGCAGCCACCCTGTTGTAAAAATGCTATAGATTTTAATAATAATTAAATTAACAGGATTCCAGAGAAATGACTCTAAAAACCTACAGAATTCAGGATTATGCTATCCCTTCTAAATGTTTTTTGAATTATTCTATAGATTTCTATTGAAGGAATATAATGATCTTTGAAATTCCAAGGATAATTTAAAAAAAAAAAAACTATAGGAAGGTTGTAATTTTCTATTAAATTCTACAGAACTTTGTTATAAAATTTATATTGTAAAATAAAATTTAAAAAAAACCTGCAAGGATTTTATATTTATAATGAAACAAACAATTGTGCAATTTTATTTTTAAAGAGAAACATTTTGAACCAACCACTTGAAAAGGATATGAATGTACCAAAATTTTAATAGCTATTTTTCGAAGAGGATTGAAAGGAGTTAAAATGTACAGGGCAGAGGTGGCACTGAATCGGAAGATTGCCTTCCCTCTATTCAATACTATAAAAGTCTGAAAAAAGAAAGAAAGAGCAGTTTAAATGCTTGCATTCTGCATTAACGTTTTAAAATCAAAAATCTTTTTTTAAAGAATAGACAAAGTCTTACATTACATTTCTACAGATAATTCAGAGAAAATCATATTTCTACATCCTTATTCGGAAAGAAAACGTATTCCCATGACTTACCTGCTATATAGGATAACATTTGCTGTAAGGATACCACATTTGGTCTTAAAAAAATAGGGGTTTTATTAAATACACATTTACACATTGTCTCTGTCACCTGTACATAAAGTAAGGTGCAGAACTGGTGAATTAAAAAATTACTGAATATTTTATAGCCTGATTATAACTAAATGTTTACTTTTTCCCTAAATACCAGAATCCTTCTCTCTTCATTGCCTTACCACAGCGCATGCACACACCAAATCATGGGCCAGATAATAGGAGGGGACTTTTTTTACTTGAAAATCTCTGCGAAGGATCCATCATTGACATTAACACCAATTGTTTGACTCAAGGGGAGAAGTGATGGTTGTTACCCGTGGAAAGCTGCCCCAAACCTAGAAGATCCCCTGCTGTGGCTCTGGCCCCTGGCAATACACCCCACCCTACTGTGGTTCCTGAGTGGTGCCCTCTATTGGAGCTGCACCCGTCCTGCCTGCTTCTCTCGGCCCACCCCTACTCCATGTCTCCCACTCTATGTGGGCCCAAAACCATACGTGTCTGGGAAAGGCGTGTACCACAGAGGCATCTATCTGATCCCCACTTCTGCATGGAGAAAAGGAGACTGTGTGTGGAGAATCCCTTCAGATATGGAGCTAAGGACAATTGGGAACAATCTGGGCTGTGTTTTCACCTTACAGTTCCAGTAATAGATTTCAGATATTGATGGTCTTCAAACAGCAGCAACAGATGGTATAGGCATGGATGAAAATTTTTAAAATAATGAAGTAGCCAAAGAGGAACACATTTATTTGGCACAAGGTTTTAAAGCCTGAGTTAAGAGATTACCTGATACATTTATAATCCATAAATACATTGAGGCGTGGTTTCTAATGTCTTTGCTAAACAGCAAAAAAGCATTTACTATGGAATCACAACCTCCAGATTGTCATGTATCCAAATGATGTCCCTATGTGCTAGATTCTGTATTTGTAGTTATAAGCTAGCTGACATATACGTAAATATATATTTAAATCACACACACACTGCTGACTTTGCATGTAAGGAGAATACACCACCCTCATTTAGTTAACTCACATCCTTTTTTGAATCTTTCTGAATCTTTGAACACAGGCATATTACTGATACTATTAAAAATAACACTATCTTGCCAAAGCTACAGTTTTGAGTGGAAGCTGCTGATACTCCTCAAGTGTATGTATTGTTCCACTTTTTGAAGACATGCATATGCAGCTCCAAGATCAGAATCAAGGTCCCATCATTTCAAAAAATGTCCATTTTCTCCCTTCAATCATCAATCACTCATTTATTTCCCCAGTGAAAGAAACATTGTGATTTACCATTAAAGTCCTCAAAATAGGTATATTGATCCTGTGACTTATAAGCCAAGACAAAAATTTGATTTCTGTCGCTCTCTTCTTGTCCCTCTGCTGCAGCAGGAGACCCACCTCTCAGCCTCCAATGAGACATCTCCCTAGACATCCTGACAGCTGCTGGAAAAGCCACCTCAACACTCTGAGCTGAAGGCTGCCTCTGTCACTAAGATGCAGTGACAACATTGTGCGGATTTCTCTCCGCTTCTGGCCTCAGTTTCGTCTGAAAACACTACCCCACTGCTGCTTCCCAGCCTAAGATGGGATTTCTAGTAAGAGAGAAGTGAGATGAGACTACATTTCCCAAGAACTCGGACATAACCACTCTTCCCCCTCTTCTTTGCCACAGCAATTAGGCAATAAGCCAGAAAACTAGCCAGTCCTTACAGTGTAAAACCATTAGGGCCAAATTTTGTTGTTTCTACACAGGCCTACATTGGGGGCCGTGTGGAGCCTCACAACCCCATGAGGATCATCAGCAGCTTGCACTGTGCACCTTAAGGTAGTGCAGGGTGCTCTTTTCTCCAGGTCTAGTGGAGAGGCCTGAGCTCTTTTCCTTGCTGAGTTTGGTTTGCACACCTGAGCACGAATAGGGAGTCACTTCTGTACCCAGAGTGCAGAGACTGATTTTCTCTTACACAGAAATGGGGACACATAAGATGGAAAGGGTCTTTAAGACCTCATTTTTACCCATCTGCACAAGAGCCAAGGACAATATAGCCCTTTAGAATTAGCCACAAAGGTTAATGAATATTGCTACCTGAACATGGACAACAGATATGGGTATTCACCTATGTACTCAAGTCTACTTTGATGTGAGTTACTTTTGCAGGTGTATGACTGCTGGAAATTAAGCTATCTGCAATAAAAAAGTAATTTATTATACAATCAGATGTGTGTTTATGACTAGCCACTCTAAGGTCAAATAGAGGCTGTCAAATTTGTGCCTTTAGAGTCCAATTTCAGATTATCCGATATTAAAATGTTGTCTTTTGTGGTATATTTTGAATAAAAGATAATTTAGAAAGAGTAAAAGACCATCAGACCCAACATGCCTGCCCATTTTGCTTATCTTGATCCAATTTTTCTGTTTTTTTCACTATTTTCCTAAATCCTTGCTTTCTCTATATATTAATGGACTTACCTGAGTGATGAATTTGTCTCCAGATCAATTTGCATATTTAAATTTAATATAAATTTTAGTTGTGACTATATTCCTGTATTATTCCGTGCCAAATTATATGAAAGCTCAAATGCTATCCTTTGCAAATCTGTTTTTTTAAATAAAATTTTAAAACACTGCAGAGGAAACTTTGAAGCACTGTGGAATATGTTCTGAACTGTGATAAGGGCAAGAATATAATGCAACCAAGTATGGGCAGCATGGTGTTAGAAGGGTAATGACAGTGGGGAAAAA
Source organism: Chrysemys picta bellii (assembly GCF_011386835.1). Taxonomy (NCBI): domain Eukaryota; kingdom Metazoa; phylum Chordata; order Testudines; family Emydidae; genus Chrysemys; species Chrysemys picta. The sequence continues at coordinate 36,029,633 of NC_088801.1, forward strand.
GTGGGGAAAATATTACCCAGTGAGACAGAGATGGAGAAGGTAATAGGAACCTTGAGACAAAGGAGGATTGGTGGAGGTTGGGGGTGCCGGAGCAATGGGGGAACAGGCAAATGCATGAGAAGGATACGAAGAACACTGTGTGAGGGACAGCTGATGGCAGGGAACTGGACTAGTTGGATATACTAACAGGAGCCAAGCTCTGGTGTGAGAAAGTATATCTGTGTCAGCCAGACCAGGAAGGAGATGAGTGCTGGACAGTAAGGATAGATAGATAAGAGAGACAAGTGTCAGGGGGAGAAGCGGCAGAGACAGTCAGGAAAGAGCTATTCTTTAATATGGGTCAATATAAACGTATGTGTGTAGCACAATGAGAGCACTGCAAAACTTTTACATCAGGGCAATCATGGACAAACTAATAGGATGAAACTAATAAGAGCACTACATTCAGCACTAAGGCAGCCATTCCACCTTTAATTCACCTAATTTTGCCTTGCTATTGAAGACATCTCAGAACATTGTGTATAAGTGGCAATACTTAGGGACAATTGTGCGTGTTGATGACAGAGTAGTTGAGTGATGGGGTAGACAAACCCCACACTGGGCTGGAAGGGGTTAAAGGACAGTCCTGGGCCCAGGTACTCCACCCCTGCAGAACATACTCCAGCTGGAGAAGGGGTTGAAAAGGGAGCAACCCAGCTCGGAAGGGGGTGGAGGACAGACCTACACCCTGAAGGCTCCTGACAAGGGCACCAGAGAAGCCTCCCTGAGGGAATAAGACTATACGCTGAGCCCAGTTGGAGCTGATGATTTGGTTAGCTTTTCTTTTCACCTTATCTGGGACTGAAAGCGGGGAGAGCAAAGCAGTGGTAGGAAGTGACCCAAGGAGGGTAACTCAGGGGTACCTTAGAGGACCAGACACTGTTGACCCTCCTAGGGTTCTGGGTCAGAGCCAAGTGGCATGAGTGAGCCTGGGCTCCGCTACCACTATAGTAGGGACTCAAACCACCCATTCAACTCATTGCACCTCTGATTAAAGGAGGACCAGGACTGTAAGATCAGCTCTCTGGGAGGAATACTAAGGATGCTAACAACTAGGCAACCTAACCCACCAAGAACTCTATTAAGGTTGTCTTAATTCTTTCTTGCCTATTTTGTCAGTTTATATCAGACTGTGATATTATGTCAACCCTCAAAACAATGTTTTCTGCTAAGTTTAAAATGCTGTTCCAACTTGCAGAATGGCTCTGTAGGTAGGGAAAATTATCTGTGCTTAGCTGAAAATTTCCTTTCTTTGTGAAGTGAAGTTCATAGGTCTGCTATAATGGGTACATCCATCTGCTTGCAGTTTGGGGGCAGAATTAAATCACCGGCTGGCAGCAGGGGAATCCCCCGCTCCTTGAAGCGCCTTATAACTGAAATAACTCCCACAGCCAGGATAATTTAAATCTACTTTCCTAATTACAGATTGTGTTAAATATACTTTGAGGAAAAAGCACAATAATGTCTCCTACTTCAGTGTGTGGTAAATTCCATCTAATGACAACAAACCTCAACAATTTCCATCTCTCTTCTGGATGATGCATTTGTTTCCTGGGTGGGCCAGATCTACAGACCTTATTATTCTAAGAAGGGAAATTTTCAGGTAAGGATGAATAAATTCTCCCATTTTACTTCGTGCTAAGGGATTTGCTACAATGGAATTTTCATACCAGTATGCCTCCACAGCAGGAAGCAGGATCAGCCTGTAAATGCGGACAACCAAAACAAGGTACACTATATATAAATATCACTTCCATCTTCCCAAACTTCTGCCAAAAGAAAGGAAAGAGTATTGGCTAAGCCTGGATGAACAAGATGCAGAATTCTGTGAATTTATATATTGATGGCCATGTGGTGTCTAACAAATTTTAATATAGGATACCAGACTACTTTGCCCTGAGATTCTCTGTGCTCCTAAGGACTGGACTTTGATGCTTAACCAAAGGAGGAATATTTCTTTAATATATTTGGAGAACGACTGCTATGACAGGTGTAAGAACTACCTCTCTGAATTAACAGTACAATAGTGGGTTTCATTAGAGAAAGCTCCCCACTTCAAATAAAAAAAAAACCCACATCTGATTGGTGATAGTAGCCCTCAGAAGACCTAATCATGGATAGGTATAACAATACCTCCTGCAGGGATTCAACCTGGGCAGTGCTGTGAAGAACAGAATGAGGTTCTAATGTTGTTCTCTGTGACCTTGTGGGTTTGGAATACGATCAAGACTGTAACAAAGCATTTAAGATAGGGATTGTACAATGCTTCCTTTTCTTGAACATGTTGAAAACATTGGACTACAGAGACCTGACCCTTTTTTGACCACAATAAAGCCATTCTGGAGGAATGGTTTAACATGGTGGTTGAACTATGGACTTTACAGCAGCCAATGGAACGAGTTCTATTTGGTGGCTTCTCTTTTGGGGTCCATGAATGCAATAATCACTTCATCCAAATATTCATTTTAATCCGGTCTGATCCCACATAGAGGGTTGATTTTGCAATAGCAGATCTCTTCAGTGAGACAGATATCTGAAGATGCTTAGTCAAGCCTGAAAGCCATAGTCTCTTCAGTCAGAAATGCATAAACAATATCACTGCTTCTCTCATTCCTATCTTATGTATTATTGTGTGGAAAAGGTGGGAAGTCATATAATAGAGACCTTGCCCAACTTCGTTAGATATCATTCACCACCATGCATCCCAGGTCCTGACACAGAGGCCACAGGACACTTTATTTACTGTTTCCAGATGCAAAGAGGTCAATCACCAGCCCAACAAATTGATTTACAAGTAAGATATTTCTGTGTGTAGTGGCCATTCTGCTAATCCAACTTCTGCTGTGTAAGGCTTGGTATACCTCTCCTCCTTGGTGGACAGAGACAGCAAACTTTTCTCCACCCAGGACAGGAGAATTTCTCTCTGGAGTAGGGCTGACCATGCTCTCCCTAGTGATTATGAAAACACTATCAAGATACATTGACTGTTGCAACCAGGACTGGTCTGTTTTCCATGGAAGGAGCAGTTCTCTTAGACCTCAATGAATCACTGTATTCCAGTGGGTTGATGCTATGCTCTCTCTTTCTGGTACCCATTTTCTGAATTGTGTCAGGAAGATCCCTTCAAAATTAAATTCTGATTCTCTGCATTCAACAGTTGTGGGAGCAGAGATTATACAATTAGAGCTAGATCTCTGCTAACAGATGAGATAGGGTAAGATACTGAGGGCATCCCTGGAATTACTGAATCATATGAACTTTGGATCCTTGAAGCTCTGTCTGTGATCAGAACTCCTAATAGCTCTAATAAGAATTGGATTTTTGTTTTTGTGACATCACTTGTTTTCCATTACAGCTATTTTCATCTCAAGTTAACATTCTTCTGAAATAAGACCTTGTACCTGATAATATGATTCCTCAGCCCACATCTGTGACTGATTTCTCTAGCACTGTGCATCTGTGTATGTCTTGAATCCAAGATACTCCAGGAACTACATCACTCTGTGTGTTTCCTTCATTTTTCTGTACAGAGCCCTGCTCAGAAAAATTGTCCAAAACAAGGTAAGCTAATTTCCTTCTCTAAAGCCAATATTATCGCTACCATGATCCTGAAGAGAAACCCTAGGAGTAATGCAAGATCAAATGGTAATGATTGATTGAGGATGGTAAGATGGGTATTCTTTGAAGACAAGATCCTTTAGGAACTTATCTATATGTTTCAGACTGAGCCCTGCTCTACTTATCTCTGCTTCTCTGAAGCTAGAAATAGAATGGGGAGTGGGTTGTAATGCTCTGATCTGAAATAGAGCATGTCAACGTCAGATTCATGTCATGGCTTTTCCATGGGATGCAGAAACTGGGTTGGGACAAAACTGTTCCTGAAATTCTCGCACAGTACAGGGTATCTCCTCTGGGCAACATCCACTGACCTCATTTGATCAAAGCCCTTTTGGTCTCAAATTGAAATTGTTCCATGCTCTTTCAATTTGGTCTCAAATTGAAAGAGCATGGAACAATTCAGGGTTTTAATTCCAAATATGGCTGGTTGGGAAACCTGCAGATAGCTCTGAATCAGTAGAACTGGCTCTACCTACCACTTGCAAAAAGATATTTTCTCTTGTTGTACTTCACAAACTGCTTCAACTTGCCATATGACCTGTACTCTTTTCTATAGCATCTGATAGGAGTCAGGATTGCAAGTCGATTTTTCTAATGACTCTGAATAGCCTCAGCTTTCCAAAAAGTTTTCCATTGTATCACTAAAATAGCTAGGGACTGATTTGTCTGAACATCTGATCCCAAGAACCACAGCCCCATATACCTGCAAGAAACAGATTTGACCACTTCCTCCTCCCCCATCCCCACACACTCTTCTTTCCTGGGAGAAGCCTTTAGATCATGTGATTTTTCAGTTGAGTGTCCACACTTGCAATCTCCCATTCATGTTAGCATTGCTTGTGAAAGCATCCCAGGGCATTTAGGGTGTCAGACAACTATTCATATTGGTTGGGTGTTTTGGTTTTGTTGGCCAGAAGCTTTCATGAGACGGGGCTAAGACAATGCCTACCTAGACTTGGATGCCTGTGAAGGGCCTGTATAGTGAGGAGGCTACTCTTTTCGGTAAAAATATTCCCCCCGTTAGAAACACCAAACCCCTGACCACCAGAGAAAATAGCCATGTTTGTCTCCAGTAGTGATACCACGTTAACTGATGCACACTCAGGAATTTTCTGGGCTTATAAAATGGATGCTGAGGTGGGAGGCTAGTATAGAAATAAATAAATAGTGGTCCAAGAGGCTCCTTACTGCCTGAACATTAGGGCATGGGGACCCACCGTGGCAGCTGGAAACAACAGCCCAGTAGCTAGGGCATGGTGACTTCCAACAGCAGCTAGGGGATGGTAGACCAATACTTTCCCAATCTTTTAGGTGTTGCAGGAAATTTATCCCTCTATTACTCTTTCCCAAGATGCACAAGGAGGGATATATAGCTACCGATGCTCCCCGACTTACACAAGCGTTCTGTTTTGGAACACCTTGCGTAACTCGAATTTTGCGTAAGTTGGAAATGTATCTCCGACCATTACGCAAAAAAACAACAACCCCAAAACAGACAAACAAACAAAAACCCCTCCTATTTCTAGCTTAGGGAACTTTTTCCATAAGTGCGGATTTGCGTAAGTCAGGTCTTGCGTAACCCGGGGAACGTCTGTATAGCTTGCCTACAGTAGCTGCAGACCTCTTTTACCTTGTTTCACAATACTCAGCACATTCTGGCCTGAAAGAGTGTTTCCTCTTGAGGTTGTTTATGTTTGTCTGTTTGGTTTTTAAATATCTATTTTACTATTTGATTCCCTAACTTTAATTAGGATGGCTGGCCTTCCTCCCTGAAAGAGGAAGTATTCCCTTTGTGGAGGTCTGGGTATGTATGACTAGAGGAGTCAGTGCATGTCTATGGCCTGGAGTTTTCTGCATGGATTTGCCATGCTGCACTCTGTGAGGGTGAGCAGGGGAACTGGGTGCTGAGGATTATCCACTGTGCTTCACTCTGTGAAGATGAGCAGGGGAACCGGTTCTGAGCATTATCTGCCCTCCTGCCCTCGGTGAAGAGGAGAAGGGATGATATTATTCTTTTCTTTCCCCTTTGGGAGTTTGTCCCCATAATACTGCTTCAGACGGGGGAGCAAAACTGGGCTGAGAGACTGTTCCAAAATGTATTTCTGGTGGCTACCAATCTCCCTGTCCTTAAAGATGCTCGTCTTATTTGTCTCCCTCTCCCATATAAGCCTCTTCTGGGTCTCTCAAAGATAGGCTCTCCAGATGTTCCACCCATCTCTATTGCATGGCATGTACATGGGCCAGAGAGGTCTCTGTTTCTCTGGGAGGTCTCAGCGTGGGATATAAATTGGAATTTCAGGAGGACATGGGGCTTTTATAGAGGTGACACTGGGGCAGGAAGCTAGGCCTGTAGGCTCCTTACTGTGCACTCTGCTATTGACTGTGTCCATGCTGTGTCTTTGTGCCCCCCACCACAGTCAGAGGTGTGGCTGCTGGTGTGGGCTATGCGAATTCAACCATGGTCATCCATTTGGCGCGCTGCCCTTCTAGTGTCACTTCCCTTATGGAGATGGGGAAACAGAGGCTGCTGGCCCTGAGCTAGGGTTGCCAGGTGTCCAATTTTCGACCGGAACGCCCAGTCGAAAAGGGACCCTGGTGGCTCTGGTCAGCACCGCTGACTGGGCTGTTAAAAGTCCAGTCGGCGGTGCAGTTTTACCTGCCTTCTCTGGCTCTGCGCGGCTCCCGGAAGTAGCCGGCATATCCCTGCGGCCCCTAGGTGCAGCGGCGGCCAGGGAGGCTCCCCGCACTGTCCCCACCCCGAGCGCCGGCTCCACAGCTCCCATTGGCTGGGAACCTGCTTGATTGCCAGAGCCTACAATGAATTGTGGGTCACTCAGGTATATCACTTTACTTGCAGATTTTACATGGAAATCAGTGAGACAAAAAGAACCCCACTTTTAAAAAGATAAAATATGTGATTTCTGTAAAAGGAGGCCAGCAATTTAAAGAAAATTTCTCTCAATCTAATACAGTATGAATGGCACAAAATGGCTCTTTCAGTGGCATCAAAGATTGGTCTGAAGTAAAAATATTGTTCGGACACCATATTTCCACTTTATTTTTATCAAGTCAAAATAGAATTGTAATATAAAATTTAGTAAGCCAAGTCACACACTTAAAATACTGCACTTTGTGAAAAGTCAAAAATCACTCTTTAAAATTACATATCTTGGTATTTATAGAATTTACAGAAATAGCCTAATAGCTGTCTTTAGGTCTCATTCTGCTATTTTTTGCTTACTCGTGTGTTTCTTGATCTATACCATACATCTCCTAAATAGTTCAGAAAGCAAATATACTTCTAGGTGTTTTCTATCAAGACAGGTGCAGAATACCAAATAAGGTAAGGATTGTATGTAATTGCCAGTTTCAAATCTGCAATAACCTGGAGAAACACCTGCTCATACAAGCACCCAATTTAATAGGTCTGTAATCTGCTCCTTTTAAGTATATAGAAGATCTGGTTGTCTAAATGTTGAAAATTAGGGCTGTCGATTAATCGCAGTTAACTCACATGATTAACAAAAGAAAATTAATTGCAATTAATCACAGTTTTAATTGCGCTGTTAAACAATAGAATACCAATGGAAATTTATTAAATATTTTGGATGTTTTTCTACATTTTCATATATATTGTATTCTGTTTTATAACTGAAATCAAAGTGTATATTATTTTGGATTACAAATATTTGCACTGTAAAAATGATAAACAAAAGAAATAAAATTTTTCAATTCACCTCATACAAGTACCATAGTGCAATCTCTGTCATGAAAGTGCAACTTACAAATGTAGATTTTTTGTTACATAAGTGCACTCAAAAACAAAAGAATGTAAAACTTCAGAGCCTACAAGTCCACTCAGTCCTACTTCTTGTTCAGTCAATCACTAAGACAAACTAGTTTGTTTACATTTATAGGAGATAATGCTGCCCTCTTCCTATGTACAATGTCACGAGAAAGTGAGTACAGGCATTTGCATGGCACTTTTGTAGACAGCACTGCAAAGTATTTACGTGCCAGATAGGCTAAACATTCATATGCCCCTTCATGCTTCAGCCACCATTCCAGAGGACATGCTTCCATGCTGATGACGCTTGTTAAAAAAAGTGTGTTAATTAAATTTGTGACTGAACTCTTTGGGGGAGAAATGTATGTCCCCTGCTCTGTTTTACCCGCATTCTGCCATATATTTCATGTTATAGCAGTCTCGGATAATGACCCAGCACATGTTGTTCATTTGAAGAATACTTTCATTGCAGATTTCACAAAACGCAAAGAAGGTACCAATGTGAGATTTCTAAAGATAGCTACAGCGCTCCACCAAAGGTTTAAGAATCTGAAGTGCCTTCCAAAATCTGAGAGGGATGAGATGTGGAGCATGCTTTCAGAAGTCTTAAAAGAGCAACACTCTGATGCGGAAGCTACAGCACCCGAACCACCAAAAAAGAAAATCAACCTTCTGCTAGTGGCATCTGACTCAGATAATGAAAACGAACATGTGTTGGTCAGCACTGCTTTGGATTGTTATCAAGCAGAACCTGTCATCAGCATGGACGCATGTCCACTGGAATGGTGGTTGAAACATGGAGGGACATATGAATCTTTAGTGCATCTGGCACGTTAAATATCTTGCAACACCGGCTACAACAGTGCCATCAGAATGCCTGTTCTCACTTTCAGGTGACATTGTAAACATGAAGCGAGCAGCATTATCACCTGCAAATGTAAACAAACTTGTTTGTCTGAGCAATTGATCGAACAAGAAGTAGGACTGAGTGGACTTGCAGGCTCCAAAATTTTACGTTGTTTTATTTTTGAATGCAGTTTTTTTGTACATAATTCTACATTTGTAAGTTCAGCTTTCATGATAAAGAGATTGCACTACAGTACTTGTATTAGATGAATTGAAAAATACTATTTCTTTTGTTTTTTTACAGTGTAAATACTTGTAATAAAAAATAAATATAAAGTGAGTACTGTACACTTTGTATTCTGTTTTGTAATTGAAATAAATATATTTGAAAATATAGAAAACATCCAAAATATTTAGATAAATGGTATTCTATTATTATTTTACAGTGCAATTAATCACGATTACTTTTTTAATTGCTTGACAGCCCTATTGAAAATATTAATAGGAAATATTTATGTGTATTGTATTATGCACAGCAGCCTCACAATAGCTTGGTGTCAGCTATTTTTCAGGTTCAGTATAAATGCTCTGCTATTTACAAAGAAAAGAGAGAACAGAATAATACACAAATTACTAGGGGCTCAATCCTGCATCAGAGAACCCAATAGATTTTGCCATGGATTTCATAGAATCATAGGATTGGAAGGGACCTCAGGAGATCATCTAGTCCAACACCCTGCTCAAAGCAGGACCAATCCCCAGACAGATTTTTATCCCAGTTCCCTAACTGGCTTCCTTAAGGATTGAATTCCCAACCCTGGGTTTAACAGGCCAATGCTCAAACCACTGAGCTATCCCTCTACCCAATGGGAGCAAATTATTTTCAATGCAAGCCTAGATTTTCATTTTATTTATTTTAGGTTCTGTAATGTGGTACCTGGATGTAAACAATATAGTCAGGTATTATATTGCATTTATAGCTAATTTATTGCTAATAAAAGCAACATTAATCTCCACAAAATCATAGAATTGTGTATATATATATATATATATATATATATATATATGCAGTCCCAAGCTCATCATGCAAATTAAGATGCTCACAGTACCATGAGTCCATGGTGATGAGCGTGGTCAAAATACATGGGTTAGATTGAGACAGTTTTTTAGCATTCAGTTGTTAAGTGTTCTTCTATTTACTAATTTTTTGGAAGACGGAAATACATGTAAGTTGTTGACTATGAATACTTCCTCCACTTGTTACATATCCTGTTCCTTTCTATGATGCTCAGCTAAAACTATCTCCACACCCTTTGTTAAACAGTGGAGTACCAGTTGCATACATATGGTATGTTACATAACACAGAGATCTCTTGTACATTTTATGTAAATTACACATTATGTACATGATGAAAAAATCAAAGCATTACTTTATGAAAGTGACAATGAAACATGCTTGATAATAAATACTTACTTTTTTATTGATGTAATATGGGTCCAGATCCTCCAAGGGCTCGGACACCATTCCTGGAGGTATGTCACCATAAATAAATGGAAGTGACTTTCCTGCCTCCAAGTCACCATTTGGTTTTGGGCCATTTTCCTCATTATCTTTACGGTCTTGTTTGGAATACTTAGCCTTTTCTGCAGCAATGCGTTGTTCAATAGCTGCAAGAGACTCTCTAGTGAAGTAGTGGAAGCTGTCAGGTCCTGGTGGTACAAGCACTGACTGCTCCATCTTTTCATCCTGCTCATTTTAATTACCATTTATTCTCTTGCATAAGAAAGTGCTAAAAGAAAACAGAAAAAGAAAAGATGAACATGTTAGAACAATCCAGGGAAAATATTATTTATTTAGTAATATTTATTTTGCTTATGCCAGCATCAGTATATGCAAATATAAAATATTTAAAACAATTTAAATGTAACTCAATTCAGCGTTTAAAATAGAAGTTTGATCATTTTCAAAGGCACCTATTTCGTTCTTGATAAGCCAACTATATATAAGACGAAATAATTTCTCAGTTCTAGAAGCTGTTTAATCAATTTTTACCCAAAGTATTTTATCAGAGGGCTTGCCGATACAGTCTTATTGCAACTGATATTTATTAATTATGAAAAGGAAAGTGGTCCCACTGCAGAATCTTCAGGGAACATATTGTTAATTATAAAACGCCCAATTCAGCAACTCTTACTCATACTGAGAAGTAATTACTCACTTGCATATTCACAAGTAGACTTTTTGAAGTCAATGGAAGAAAGAGCTGCAGAATCAGGACCTAAACAAATAAAAATTGGCTCCATGTATTGCAGATAAGAGCTCTGCATTACCAAAATATATGGTTCCTAAAGTTACCTGTGCATCACTTACTCTCTTTACAGTTAACAAAAGCAATACTTTCTTCATATTTCTCTTTCATTTAAACAATTGTTCTGTATACTAGCATTTTCTTCAGTAAAGATGTTTACAAGTGAAGAATTAACAAAGTATTTTTAACAAACATAGTATGCAGCTTAAAAATAAGCATGGGCACAGAAAAATGAGTGCACAATAAAACTGCACATCCTGCATATTTTATGCTGCTAAATAATTTTCAGAATTTAGTAGGTACATTGTTTAAATGTGTGTTTGGGCAAGCAGTAGAGCACATCTGCAGTCTCCACCCATTGGTTGGCAGGGCTATGTGGAAATGATGAGGCAGCCTTTGAGGAAAGTTGGAGGATCAGTGCCAGACCTAATACATTTTGAAAGAAGCAAGAGATGAGGAATGGCAGAGATGTGAGAAAGCAAGAGATGATAGGAAGGGAGCGATAAGCAGCGCTGAGAAAGGAGAATAAAAAAAAAGCATGGGTTGCAGAAAGAAGCAGAAAAATAGAAAAGGGGAAAGAAATACTGGCAGAAAAAAAATTAGGGGGCACAGGAGAGAAGAAAATTAATGAATTAGAAGAGAAAATGAAGGAGGGAAAATTAAATGAAAAAGTTGCACACTGGAAGAAAGTAGTACAAAAATGCCAAAAGAAAAGCAGACAGGAGAAGTGAGGGATAGAAGTCAGGGGTTGGAGGAGCAGGAAGGGTAGAGAAATACAGAAAGGGTGGAAACCTCTAGCAAGAAAGAAAATTAATAAAAAGAAATAGAAATTGAAAGAGAAATAAGAGATGAGAGAATAAAGGAAGAAAGAAAAGCATATAGTGGAAATGGAAACCAGTAACAGATATTATATACACATGTAATCTTAAGTAGATGGCCCATAGAATTAAAGGCACTATAAGTACAAACATTTTAAATCACACTAGTATGTACAGTAGTGTCTCTGTTCAGTGGTGAAGATGTGAGAAGGGAAGTAGAGTGATGAGGAGATTCCATAGCTGCACAATTTGCATTTATTTTCCTTCATTTCTGAGATAATTTTTAAAACATATTTGATCAGGACATGCAGGAGAATGAAACACAGACAGAGAGATGGATTTCAAAGTGGAAAGCTGAAACTTTATTAATTATGAACTTTAATGGATGGAGCTAAATCCCCACAAAATACCAGATATTTACTTGAGTTAAGGGACATGTTAAATGATCTCATACCAAATAGCCAATATTTGGGGTTGGTCTCTTCAGCATAACCCCAATGATTTTCCCCACCTCTGAATCTTCTCACTCTGCCCCAGGAGGAGAATGAGGGTACACATGAAGGGTACCTTAGTCTGTGAAGACTTAAGGCCCTCCCTTCTTCCACAAGGCTAAGAGGGTCCATGCCTGACATTTCTTGGGTCTCTCTCAGTCAACGTTTACCTCTGAAAGATGGCCCCTTTGAGCCTCTCACCCACAATTGCAATGAAATTACAAAATCATAACTTTTAAACACTATTCTTACTCATTAACCTTAAACAGAGCCTCCAGGATGCGTCATGAGAGGCAGAAAATCCCACCAAAAACCTCGTCAATCCTTTTCTGAGGAAGGAACTCCTTCTTGACTCCCAAAACTAGCAATCAGTCAGTCCCACAGAATCTTAGAAACTAATTCAAATTATACCTCCATTACAAGGTAGAGAGGGCGGGGCAGCAGAATGGCTGCTAGGTAGTCTGAGGGCTTCCCATACAGCTGGGTAGGTATTGGGTGGGGATGCATGAGAATCAAACTCTCCCTTTTCCCCATAGACAATGGGTAGCAGAGAAAGGGGGAGAAATCTCTCCTTCTTCCCTCCCCCCACGCACCCAGGGATAATCTCCTGAGGGGTGATGGGGAGAAGGCTCTCTAGCAGCTGAACCTGCCATTCCTTTTCCCTTCCTCTCAGGACCCCAGGGGTTGTTTTTCCCCTGCCGGTCTAATCATTTATACATACACCCATTGATATGGGGGAGAAGATCTTAAAGGGTTAAAATGTGCACTATAAAATTACAGTAAGCAACCCTTATATATATATTATATATATATATAAAAAGAGCACATTGTCAAAGAACTCCCCACATTGTGTTTAGAAAATTTCCTGTGTTTTCCAAGAGCCCAAAACTGGTGTTCAAGCTCCTGCAAAGCGCCCAGAGGAGGCCCTTTGAAACTTCCTTTCTATACAGACAGCTGGTGCAGTCCCTTTTCTTCACACAGCTCCATGTTTCTAATTCTTTAGGGGTGCATGGGGGGCAGGTTTAGCATGGGTTCAGTTGCAGCCACAGAAATTGTGAAACCAAGGGTGCAAAACACTTCTCCCAGCCCACTGTGGAGTGGAAGGGAGGCCCTGACGTGAGGGGGAGAAGGGAGAGGAGATGGGATCTGGAGAGCAAGCTTGCCCCTCATTCATGCTGCAGTGTTGGATCCTCTCCAAGGGCACTGGTCCTGGCTCTACGCTCTGGGCATTGAGATGTGGTGCAGGCCCAGCTGTTTCTCTGTCATGGCTGGGACAAACCTGAGTGGCTCTGCAACCCCATGTGCCAGATTGCAACTCCCAGAGTAGGGAGCCAGGCCCAGCCCTGTGGAGCAGCAGCTCCAGCTGTGGGGTGAGTGTGGGGCAGGCTCACTCTCAAAATCCACTTCCTGGGCCCTGTCTGCCTCTCCCCTCCACACTGGGCTGGGATTAGGGTTGTGGTGCTCAGGCAGAGGGTACTGCTGTGGTTAGTCCTTGCCCCCTCAGCAGTTTAATATGGTGCATCTATTGAACTGGGAGGCTACATCTGCTCCTGGAGGTGCAGTTTTCAGTAAAACTTAAAAATGAACGAAAGATGGAATTACCCAAGTGTGTAATGCTGCCCTGGCCTCAAAACATTAACAAGATATAACATTTCTCTCATCAGAAATGACAAGAGAAATCTTTTCCATTTACATCGGTTTGAGAAGATCTTGTCAGCTGAGTGGGCGAGAAAAAGTTTTCTTTATTGTATTTCATGAATTTATTCTTAAGTACCAGTAAAATGAAATATAAAATATTTATATTTATTTCATAATAAAATGAAAATAATACAGTAACTCCTCACTTAACGTTGCAGTTATATTCCTGAAAAATGTGACTTTAAGCGAAACGATGTTAAGTGAATCCAGTTTCCCCCATAAGAATTAATGTAAATGTAAATGGGGGGGTTAGGTTCCAGGGAAATTTTTTTCACCAGACAAAAAGTTATATAGTATATAGATATACACACAATATACGTTTTAAACAAACAATTTAATACTGTTCACAGCTATGATGATTGTGAAGCTTGATTGAGGGTGGAAGAGGGAGGGATATTTCCCAGGGAATGCCTGGCTGCTAAATGATGAACTAGCACTCAGCTGAGCCCTCAAGGGTTAACATATTGTTGTTAATGTAGCCTCTCACACAAGGCAGCACAAACACGAGGGAGGGGAGATAGCATAGCAGACAGAGACAGACACACACCTTGTGTGTGGGAGAGAGAGAGAGAGAGATGCACACTGCCCCTTTAAGTAAGCTGACCCACTCTTAAGTGCATTGCCTTTTTAAGTGGATCAGGAAGTTGAGAAAGCTCTCTGTCTCTCTCCGTGGGTGTCCCCTCCCTGCTCTATATGGAGAAGGGGTAAGTGGGGTGCAGGAGCAGGGGGGAGGGGGAAACCCTGACATTAGCCCCCCCACCTTTCCCCCCTGCACAGCAAGCAGGAGTCTCTGAGAGCAGCTGCAAGGCAGAGGGCAGGAGCAGCACATGGCAGTGGGGGGAGGGACAGCTGAACTGCCAATTGGTAGCCTGCTGGGCGGCTGCAGCACAAGGATCTTAGGAGAGCGGGGATCTGATAGGAGGAGCTGATGGGGGGGCTGCCGGTCTACCCTGGTTACAAGCCCCCACCAGCTAGCTGCAATGGGCTGCTCTTCCTGCAAGCAGTGGACAAAGCAGGCGGCTGTCAAACGACCTTAGAAGGGAGCATTGCGCAACTTTAAATGAGCATGTTCCGTAATTGATCAGCAATGTAACAATGAAACAACGTTAACCAGGACAACTTTAAGTGAGGAATTACTGTACTCTCTGGGAAAAAGAGGAATGATGCACAAACAGATGAAGATGAAAAGGTCTAAGATCCACCAATACATATGCCCCACAAATGCAGGAAATTGCCTTTGTAGGATTAACCTTATCCTAACAGACTATTCCAAACAAAGACAACCCTAAGGAGTTTGATTACTCAAGGGCAATGAGTAAATGCCCAACTATTACATTGTCTCCCACTCACCCATGCAAACACCTGTTTAGTGTTTTGCTGCTTTAAGTGACCACCTGTTATACATGAATGTTACTGCCAACCCCAATCCCAACTTAGTGGTCCAAAAGAAGATAAAATATCCCCAAGGACCCTACCAATATATCTTTTAGATCTCAAACTTTGTGACTAGTTCAGCCCTGTGAAAACAGATACAGTCAAACATCCAGGCAGAGTGAAAGCCATCATTTGGCAGCCAGTATTCTATCAACGAAAGAGGCCTCCACTAACGTTACCAGTAGTGCTTACCACCAAGGAAGAGATGTAACAGAAGTGCTCCTGAAGCTCTCTGCTCCCAGGGGGTTCTCTTCTCCCTCTCAGAAATGAAACCCACCCACTGAAGGTTACCATGAAGGGAGCACATTACATTTAAACATAGATAACAAGAAAAGCCTAGGTATATAGAATACTGTTGCCTGCCTCTGGCTGGCTTTTGGAACAGAGCACGCAGTGCGCACTGCTACAGCGATCACAGACTATTTAAAGGAATATTACCATTTCTGCAAGCTTATAAAAAAGGTAAATGGAATGACTCAGGTAATTATAGGCCTGTAAGCCTGACATCAGTCCCAGGCAAGATAAAAGGAGTGGCTGTGTAATGGAGGCTCTCAATCCTACAGCACCTCTGGCAGCCTGGTCAGCACTACCATTGGATCCCTGCTTCAGTTTCCCAGAGTTTTAATAAGTCCAATGAGGCTTGAATATTGATCAGAGCCCCTTCAGGGGTCTAATTTATTCAACCCCAAAGGCAGAACATCCTATGAACAGGCCTTCCCCTCAGCATTTCTAGCAGGACTGGGCAGAGGCTGAGTCAACCTGAGTCTGTCAAACCTCAGTTATGTCCAAGATTGCTTAATGGTGAGCAGGGCTGGCTCCAGGGTTTTGGCCGCCCCAAGCAGCCAAAAAAAAAAAAAAAAGCTGCGATCGCGATCTGCGGTGGCAATTCGGCGGAAGGTCCTTTGCTCCGAGCAGGAGTGAGGGACTGTCCGCCGAATTGCCACCAAATAGCTGGACCTGCCGCCCCTCTCCGGAGTGGCCGCCCCAAGCACCTGCTTGCCAAGCTGGTGCCTGGAGCCGGCCCTTATGGTGAGGCCTTCGTGACCCACCCTTCCCTGGAGTCAGGGACTTCTTGTCACTAGCTGGGGGAGGATCATGCCTCCCGGGTCATGGTACCTACGGTTGCCAAACCACAATGACCCTTTCTCAGGACAGCACATAATTTCTCTTTTTTTCCAGGGCTTCTGCAGTTGCCTGATGAAGTCCTTCATAGGAGCCAGGTTTCCCTGAGACTTACATTCATAGTCCCTTCCTTTCCAAAACTCTTCCACCCAGGAGCATTCTTTCTTGGGTTCCTTTGCTAGTGAGCCCCCTCTAGGATTGCCAACTTTCTAACTGCACAAAGCCGAACACCCTTCCCTGAGATCCGGCCCCTGCCCTGCCCCTTCTCACTCCGTCCCCGCTCCCTCCCTCGGTCTCCCCCACCCTCACTCACTTTCACTAGGCTGGGGCAGGGGATTGGGGTGCGGGAGGGGATGAGGGCTCCAGCTGGGGGGTGCAGGCTCTGGGGTGGAGCTGGGGATGAGTAGTTTGGGCTGGAGCCGAGGGGTTCGGAGTGCGGGAATGGGCTTAGGGCGGGGGTTGGGGTGCTGGAGGGGGTGCGGGCTCCAGCTGGGGGTGTGGGCTCTGGGGATGAGGGGTTTGGGATGCAGGAAGGGTCTCCGGGCTGGGGCAGGTGGTTAGGGTGCAGAAGTGAGTGCGGGCTCCAGCCAGGCGGCACTTACCTCAGGTGGCTCCCAGTCCGTGGTGCAGCAGGGCTAAGGCAGGCTCCCTGCCTGCCCTGTCTACCTGTGGCTCCTGAAAGCGGCCAGCATATCTGGCTCCTAGGCGCAGGGGCGACCAGACGGCTCTGCGCTGCCTGCATCTGCAGGCGCTGCCCCCACAGCTCTTATTGGCTGCGATTCCCAGCCAATGGGAACTGCGGAGCCAGCACTCGGGGCGGGGACAGCGCGCAGAACTTCCCTGATCGCCCCTGGGCCAAGGGGCTGTAGGGACATGCCGGCTGCTTCCGGGAGCCGCAGGGAGCCTTTTAACGGCCCAGTCAGCGGTACTCAGCAGAGCCACCAGGGTCCCTTTTCGACCGGACGTTCCGGTTGAAAACTGGATGCCTGGCAACCCTAGACCCCTCACCGGATTCCTGGAAGCTTTCCCTGTAGGAGTTTTCTCTTTCTATATTCCAGGAACTGTTCCACTCCCTAAAAGCCTCCTTTTATCTTGCCCAGGTACTTCCCTGCCTAGTTAACTGCCTCCCAGTCACCCAATGAGCTAACTAATCCTAGGTGAACCTGAGTTGTCTCATTACCCCCATATGTCTCTTTCCTATCCTTCTCCTTCTATCTAATAAGAATCTGGGTTAGCTGGCCAAGACTGTGTATTTTGCACACTGCTATACATCTGTGACCAGGCAGAGGCAACTAAAAGCAATGCCCTCAACACCCCAATGCTGGTACTCCCGGTTCTGGAGTGGCTAAGACCGTGCGTTATGTCTGTTTCTCCAGCAGTGAGGTTGCAAGCAAGAAGCAACACCAGAGACAGAAGCTGCATTTTCTCTTTGCTATTCTTCTCTCTCCAATTTTGTGTGTATCTTCTTTTTTCTTCTAGGAGATGAGATCAGACTTTAACAACAACAACAACAGCTCCAGCTCATGTCAGGTAACTTCTTCTCTTTTCCTCCAAAAGGGCAGTTACCACATCTTTGATTCCATCTAAGCAGCTATCAAACAAAGGGTTTTTTTTCTAAAAGCAATTTCTAGCTAGTGGGGAAAGGAACAAAGGATGTTACTACCATACTTTACATTTCAAATCCTTCAATTGTTTTTCCTTCCTTTCTATATCTTTAACAAAAGGTTAAAAATATGTTTAATTATGTGTAACTCCATGGTACTCACTAGACTGAGGTCTCTGTGTACCAAACCCTAAATCTTGTTTG
The DNA here is from genome assembly GCF_011386835.1 of Chrysemys picta bellii. Lineage (NCBI taxonomy): Eukaryota > Metazoa > Chordata > Testudines > Emydidae > Chrysemys > Chrysemys picta. Next base: position 36,047,602 of record NC_088801.1, read on the forward strand.
CCAGTGTTTAATGCTGAACAGTGACTGGGTTACGTTAACACCTTTGGCCCATATATTCCATCTAAATTAATATAACTGCTGGCAGATAGGAATAAAAATACCCGAGATACAAGATGCAAGTGATCTGACAGAGATTGTCTGAATTAGTGCAGCAACAAAAATTGTGCAATTACTTGCTCTCTTTCTCTCTGGTCTCACACTGCAATTCTAATGCCTGAGTCGTAGTGGTACAGTGTATTTTAAACAACCTGTTTTTCTCATGATTCCATCTCAAATCCCAGCACTGGATCTGGGGATGACCCCCTAAGGGTATTCTTGTGGATGCTGCTCTTCTACTGGCACAGGCATATCAAGCACAGCTTGGGGGAGAGGAGGCGAGAGGAGAGAGGAAATGACGCTGCTTATTTTGGTTGCCAACGATGTTTAGATATTGGAAGTGATGGTGGCTTAATACTTACATCCTGCTGTCTTCTCTTTTTATACTTCTATGGTATCACGACAGTATCTGGGTTTGAGGCTCAGGGATCCTAGGACCAGACCTAGACTTTGCTACTAGTGCTCTGTGTTATATTGGTGCATCTGTGGTTCCCTGTATGCATCCCTCTTTAAGAGAAACTGAAAAGAGGAGTGCTGTAGAAATTTTACATGAATACTTCAATACATGTGTTCCTTTGCACTGCTACTGGCAAATTTAATTCTTGCTGAACTCTTCTTTATGTTCTATAGCCTAGCGATTTGCCATATTTTGGGAGGTCAGAAAATGAGTTCTCTTTTCCCAAGGATAAAGAACAAAAACGATATTGAATCAAAAGAAATATAAAATATTTAAAAATATATCAACACTGAAGTTAAACAAGAAGAGAACACAAAATGAAATTGTATTACTTTCACTGCATGGTGAATCTTCTCTTTGAATTTCAAAAAGCGTTTCCTAAATGCCTGCACACAGTCCCTCCCCTTCCCTTGTCCGCTCCAACAATCTGAAGCTGATCATTAGGGGGAGATTCAGGCAACAGAAATCTGTTGCAGTAAGCAGAATTTAATCTTTGCCCTTCACTTTGCCCTTGCCCTGTGACACACTTTATGTTTTTGCTCTTGGCAAAAACAAACAAATCAGATCTGTTAAAACTCATATATCCTTGTATGTTGGAAGCCATCACAGTAAATGCACAGCAGTATTACTATTTTGAATTTATAAAGATCTTTTCATCAGTAGAACTAACAAGGCTTTACACAAAGGTAGGTTAGCACTTAGGGTGACCAGATAGTAAATGTGAAAAATCGGGATGGGGGGGTTGGGTAATAGGCACCTATATAAGACAAAGCCCCAAATATTGGGACAGTCCCTTTAAAATTGAGACATCTGGTCACCCTATAACAGGGATTCTTAAACTGGGGATTGTGACCCGTCAAGATATTGTGAGATTATTATGTGGGGAGTTGCGAGCTGTCAGCCTTCACCCCCAAACTCTGCTTCACCTCCATCATTTATAGTAGTGTTAAATATTTAAAAAGTGTTTTTAATGTGTAAGGGGATCGCACTCAGAGGCTTGCTGTGTGAAAGGGGTCACCAATACAAAAGTTTGAGAACCACTGCCCTATATAAGCACGATCATCTCCATTTTTACAAATCAGTAAACTAAGGACAGAGAGGTGATTTGGTGACATTCATGATCAATTAAGTGACGGAACAGGGAATAGTGCCTAAGTCTCCTAATTCTGAACCATTCTACCAGAAAATACATTAATCAGTTTGCTTTACCTGCAAAAGTTTTCAGAGATGTTGTAGTACAACCCTCTATGGACCAATGACTCTCTACTAGGGTATTTAATGCTGAGGACAGAGAAGGTTCTTGAGAGAAACACAAGGAATAGCCAGGCTCAAAAAAAAAGCATAATCTGACATTCACATAGGGTATTGTTTTTGAATTAGTAATAAAGTTAAATTCCAGGAAGGACACTAAAGCAGAGTCTTTCTGCTCCGTTGAAGATGGGGGGAGGAACTTATAGCATCCATTAGAAAAAAATGATCAAATTAAAAACATTCTGCAGGGTAGATCAAGGTTTCCAGTTTGTGTGGTAGAGTCCCCATGGGAGACAGGTCTGGGGGGGACGAATCTCTGCCCTTCTACTGAATTGAATTTGTTCAGTCATTTGCAATCAGTTACCCTTGGATACCATTAGCATCCTATAAACCACTGTGCTGATTTCCAGAGTGCATCTTCTTAAGTACCGTGGAAACCAAAACAAAGCACTCCAATGTGCACCTGAGGAGAGCCAGTTGCAAATGGCTGAATGTGGAGTAACAGTAGGAAGAAAAGGTTAGGAACCCCTGGCAGTGGGGGAGCCTTCTACAGTCTGCCTTTGGTCTCCATTATCCTCTCCCATTCAGGAAGAAAATATAAATGTATCAGCCTTGCAAACCAAATGAATGTTGAGTGAACGAGAAATCAACCTGTAATCAATCATTATTAAGAAGAATCACCTTCTGGGGACAAAGTACATTTTGTGCAGATACTACTGCGTTCTGGGCCTCTCCTGAGCAGAGGATGCTTATCTCATCATGGTCATCTGTAATGCACCCTCAGTACAGTATCAAGAGGTTTTCCCTAGTAATTTCTGTTGATCCGCTTATTGTCTCCATAAAGCTACAGAGGTATTCCAAGTCAGGGATTACCGTCGAAGTCACTTATGTGTTTATACTAAAACCTAGATTCTAGCTCCTCCGCCTCTTTGTTCAGTCAACAAAAAAAATCAGGATGCTGCTTTTTGTTCATAGCTCTTAGGAATACACGAAACATATTTATAATAAATGAGTTACTATAAAATATATGATCTCTACCAAAACGTAGATTATGTGCTTTGCTTACGATTAAAAATAAATAACCTAATTCTGCTTTCCATTACACTGGTTTAAATCCACTGACGGCAACAGAGTTATTCCAAATTTACACAGCTGCGAGAGCAGAAACAGGCCTAAAGTGACAGTAACAAATAGGTTCCATAGATAGCTGAGAGAATACATTAGGAGGATAAACCACAAGGTGTTTGCAGTATCGCTCCACCCTAGCAATTACATTTAATGGGGCAGAATTGCTGGACTGCTGTTAGACTGAAGGAGTTCCACAATGCACTGTTTTTCTGCAGTACTCCTTTTGCAGCAAGTGACAGTAATGGAGAGAAGCTGTGCTTGAGAGCTGTTCAGAGAAGTACTGCTTTATTTCATTTCATTTCATAAAAGCGGGGATGTCTTCCCATTGGGAATTTATACTACTATTCAAAATTAATTTTCTTAAACAATTGCTGCAAACTGCCCCCACATTTACATAAGCAAACCTAACAGCAATCTTCTTTTGACTAAAAACAAGTAGAATGAAAGAAAGATACTCAGAGTAAATTATATAATGCTAATGTTGTTTTTCAAGATTCAATGATACCTTTTAATTTAATGTAAATTTAATTTAAGACAAGAAGTTACTTTGTTGGAGCATTACTATGTCTGGAAATGGTAAGTAAAAACAATGACAGGGCTGGTTTGATCCATACTCCAGAACAATATTAAAAATAATAGTACTATTACATCCACAGGAGCTTCTATGCTTCTGAAAATTGCTAAATAGTGACCTAAGTGGGTCAGTTAACCCCACAGCCACTGACTTAGCTCTTAGACTCATAGACTTTAAGATCAGACGGGACCATCATGATCATCTAGTCTGACCTCCTTCACATTGCAGGCCACAGAACCTCACCCACCCACTCCTGTAATAGACCCCTAACTTCTGGCTGAGTTACTGAAGTAATCAAATCATGATTTAAGGACTTCAAGTTACAGAGAATCCACCATTTACTCTAATTTAAACTTGCAAGAGACCCGTGTCCCATGCTGCAGAGGAAGGCAAACTCCCCCCTCCCTCCCCAGTCTCTGCAAATATGACCTGGGGGGAAATTCATTCCCAACCCCAAATATGGTGATCGGTTAGATCTTGAGCATGTGGGCAAGACCCACCAGCCAGCCACCTAGGAAAGAATCTGCTGTAGTAACTCTTGCTATCCATAGCTGGTCAGTGAGAAGTGCTAGCATCCAGCATCAGAAGTGTATTGCCAGCAGCCTCAAAGGGACATAGCCAACAATACTTTTAAAAAAATGTAAACTTTCCAACAGACAAAGCTGCTAGGTTTTGTACAGATCCATGACTTATGTTTCTCAACAGTGAAAAGTCACTGATTTCCTTCACAGGGTTTCCCTAAGTAGAGGGAGCAGGTGTCGGGGACAGCAGGCGCTTATTAACCACACCCTTCAGAAGAGGAAGGAGGCACTTGGAGAAAAGCAGCAGTAATCAAGGGAATTAAGGGAGTTATTGGTTGGAAGGGACCCCGGGGGGGCGTTTATTGGAGGGAACCTAGGGGATTGCTATGGGGTGGGAAGCGGTCTGTGGGGTTGTGGGTCGGAGAGCATGGAGCAGCCTGGGGGTGTTGTTCCTGCTGGATGGGGAGCCTACAGCAAGTTGGAGAGGGTGAAAGAGTTGGGGGATATTTTCAGTTCTGCCCCTGTTATTCAGACTCCCCCAACTCAACCAGAGAATTTCTAACGCTTTCTCCCCATTATCTATATTATATATGGTATGTATGTACCTCTTTTCTCTCCATTAGCTTCTTTGGGGCACTGAGGCTGCTGCTGCTTCCAGACCAACTAACTCTTAACAGTTTCCCAGGGAGACTGTTTGCTAACTCACCTAAGTGTGTGTGGGGGAACCTCCATCTGTGGGGAAATCCCTTCTGATTGGCTGCCCTTTCCCCATTTTCCCACCTCTTGGTGAAGGACAGATGATCAGAGCTGCTGAACATGCCAAGTGGTAGTATGGCTCCTCAGTAATGCCTAGTTTGCAGCTCTTCCTTGGGCTCCAGCACTGCCTCCTTTCCCCAGCCTGGGAAGGAGGCAAAAAGACTCAGATGGCAGTGTCCCTCCCCCCTGGCCTGGGAAGGAGAGGAGAGGAGAAGAGGCTGCCAGTGGTGCCCTGAAGAGCTAGGTTCTGTTCTAATAGGGGAAAGCCACCAGGAATCCCCAGCTGTGCAGGCTACAAAGGGTGGAGGAAACTTCTAAACTCATGGAGGTAAGTGGGTGAAAAGCTAGTGGAGAGGTAGAGGGTGTGTGTGTGTGCGTGTGTGTGAGAGAGATAGAGTGTGTAAAGGAGGTAATGGTTAAGGAGCCGGGGCCGGGGAATCCAGTAGCAAGGGCGAAAGGGTTAAAGAGAATAAAATAGCATGAGTGTGTGGATGATACAGAACTAAATGCTGAGGAAGAGTAAGAGAATTAATTGGGGGCGGGAGAGTGGGAAGAATTAAATTCTTTGTGTGCAGGGAGGTTAGATCATGAAATACTGTACTGGGGTAGATTATATGGGTGGGGAGAGGAGGCAGTATTGAGAGAATGAAATGTGCCAGCATGCAGTGATGGTGGAGTTTTACTGGGGTGGGATGCAGGCTAATGTGTGTGTGTGGGGAGGGGTGCAATGAGTCAGTGTCTACATGGATGTACCAGAAAATCTCAGAATAGAGAGAGTCTTCTGACAAGGGGTATACCGCAGCCACAAATCAGCTTTGCAGTCTGCGTAGTACCTTTATCCACTCTGGCTTCTTGTGTAAATCCTCTGTGCACAGACGAGATACACGGATGGTGCTCTGATATCAGCATTTGGCCAACAGGATCAATGAGGAGACAAATATTCTATTCAGGGTACACACACACATTTATTAAGTATTTTTAAGACATTCTTAATTGTGTTGAAATCTGTTCTGAATACTGGATATTTAAAACAGCTGGTGTCATATGGTGGTGGCCATTGTCCCTCCCTAACGTGGGCAGCCCCTACCTGTTCCGTACATCACTTCCACTATCTCAACACAAGTCCTAAACTTCCCTTCTGAGCCCAATCCTGTCTACCCCACTTACACCATTTCTTTGCTGCTTAGCTTCAGTAACCACAGTTTTGCTCCCGATAACCCTTGCCTAATCCTTCTCATTGGCCCACTCTTTCCTACTCTCTTACTCACTGCAGGAAACTCCACACCCAAAGTATTCTTCCCCCTTCCTTGATGTCTTAAGGTTCTGTATTTGCTGAACACAAAAGACTGAGTTGTATGTCCCCCAAAAGGTTGTTCCCACCCTTTTTCTATTAGTGATGGTATTTTGTTTATTATTTCCTAATATACGGAGTATGATTTTTTCTAAATAATTGATAATGCATTGAAAATAGTTTATAATAATTTGAAGAGTAAACATTTCTTTCTAGTTTCATAATTAGAATGCATCTGCTCCACTATATATTGTTTTAACTCTTTATACTGTTTTTCGAGTAGAAACATTAAAAGCATCTCAAAAGGACTATGGTATACTTTATCTGCCCCTCAGAATCCCCAACGGTAGACATCCAATGTCACACCACTGCTACATAAAACCCTGCCCAGATACTAGAGTGGGTCAAAAAATGGAAAAACAATTTCATGATACATTTTGAAGTTGTTTTAATCTTGCATCATTCAAAACAGATATATTTTTGGGAATTTGTGATTTCCGCCAGCATTTTTCAGTCATTTATCATTTTTCATTTTTTTATTGGATTTTTTCTTTTTTCTTCCTCTTTTCTATTTTTCCATTAATTTAAAAACAATATTGATTTTTCAAAATGACTGGAAAAAATAAGGGAAATATGAAAAAGGGGAAAAAGGAAAGAAGGAAAGGAAAGGGGAAACAAAACTAAAACCTCAAATATATGAAAATATTTCTTAAAAAATAAGTGCTACAAACTTCAAAAACAGGAAATTTTTCATTAGCATTTTCAATTTAGAAAAAAGGCCAAAAACATTTTTTTTTTGTTAACTCTGTTAAAAACATTTTGACCTTTTCTTCCAGATATACAAATGCAGCCTTGGGTGAATGTACTGCTGGCATTAAACCACCATTATACTGCTCACAATGAATTTAATCGTGCATCCTATTATGTAGTATACATCTATTGCTCTTAGCTACCAGAATGGGAGACCAGTTTAAATGAAAAGCATAAATGTGACTGTCAATAGGAATCTATGTCCTTAGTGCAATTGCATAAAAGTATACTTGATAGTTTATGAATTCCCAAATAGAAGTTTTAGAGGTATTTAAGTAAGCTTTAGTACCTTACATGAGCTAACTTCACCATGGGATGAATCCTCCCCTTGGATGTCGTTACACTCTGATGCACCCCAGAATATCAAATCCAAAACACACATACACACACACACACATAAAAAGAAGCAAGACATGCAGGTAGATTGTCAGTCAAAACATTGTGACAAAGTTGCTTCTCTATCTTGGTGGATCCTGTGCTTATTGGCGGATTTTCTTGCCTCAGAGATTCAACATGTGGGTTGGGGAACAGCCCAGAGACCTTCCCCTCTGGAAGAACCCACAGTCCAGGTCAATTGGGAGGTTTGGGGGGAACACGGGTCTGCCCTCTACTCCGGGTTCCAGCCCAGGGCCCTGTGGACTGCAGCTGTCTATAGTGCCTCCTGTAACAGCTGCATGACAGCTACAACTCCCTGGGCTACTTCCCCATGGCCTCCTCCAAACACCTTCCTTAGTCTCACCACAGGACCTTCCTCCTGGTGTCTGATAACGCTTGTGCTCCTCAGTCCTCCAGCAGCACACCCTCTCACTCTCAGCTCCTTGCACCTCTTGCTCCCAGCTCCTCACACTCGCCCCACAAACTAAAGTGAGCTCCTTTTTAAAGCCCAGGTGCCCTGATTAGCCTGCCTTAATTGATTCTAGCAGTTTCCTCTTAATTGGCTCCAGGTGTCTTAATTAGCCAGCCTGCCTTAACTGGTTCTAGCAGGTTCCTGATTACTCTAGTGCAGCCCCTGCTCTGGTCACTCAGGGAACAGAAAACTACTCATCCAGTGACCAGTATATTTGCCCTCTACCAGACTCCTGTATCCCACTGGATCTGTCACAACATGTAATAACCATGAACTGGTTAGGTCAGCAAAAGTCTAACAAAACATAATAGTGTGAATAGGAGGTATGTAAAAACCTTATTGATGCATCAACTCCCAGACCTTCCCGTGGGTATCAATGAAAGATTGCTGAAGCTACGCTTCCCACTAAATGCCAAACGTCATGTCACCATCATCAGTGCATGTGCACCCACTTTAACATGTTCTGGCAACTCAAAGGAACAATTCTATGAAGATCTCGACAGACTGATCAAGGCCAAACCTGTAACAGATAAACTACTCCTACTTGGAGATTTCAATGCCCGAGTCAGGGCTGACAGCGAGAACTGGAAAGGAGTAATCGGGCCACATGGTGTAGGCAAAATGAACAGTAACGGACTACTTCTTTTGAGTCTTTGTTCTGAAAATGACCTGACCATTACCAACACTCTGTTCCGACAAGCGGACAAAACGATGTGGATGCACCCTAGGTCCAAACAGTGGCATCTGATAGATTGTGCCATTGTTAGAAGGCGAGACATCCGAGACGTACTGATTACCAGAGTAATGCGAGGCGCAGAGTGCTGGACTGATCACAGATTAGTTGGGACACCGCCAGCAACAGAACACAGTGGCGTGCAACAGTCAGAAATATCTGCATCGCCTTTGAGGAAGACCGCTGCTGGCGTCTACAAGAGGCACGCGAACGACATCACAGAGCATCAGCAGTGCACAATCCACTGACCGTGAACTTCCCATGCACCATCTGCAGCAAAATGTGCATCTCTAGAATTGGCTTGTACAGTCACCGGAGGGCACACCATAAGACTAACAACTGATGATCTGCACAGATTTGTCATCATCGGATTCGATGGACTACCAAGAAGAAGCAATCCCTGAGTAGCTTCACCCCCTGACACACACACACACACACACACACACACACACACACACAAACACACACACACACACACACAGAGTTTGTTCACACACACTGCCTTTTTCCTCTCCTGCAAAGAAACAGGAACACTGAGTTCAGAGACCAGAACCAGGAAACAAAACAGTAACAGGGATCATGGAGATGACATACACACCAGCCATCACAAGTTCCTTCTCTTCTCACGAAAAGTTCAGCAGTACCTGGCTGGAGGCACCAGGTGATTCCAGGGCCATAGGTTATACCTATACCTAATGCAGCTCAAGGGGTAGATGCTGTTGCTGTGGCACAACTTCCCTAGTTGGCCACATTACATCATTATATGCAGAAAGAGCGTCCTCTTCCCTATCTGTTCCCCTTTTAGTAGGCAGTATATTTTGCTGGTTAACAACATGGTAAATGTAGTCACCACACTCTAGATTATGCTATGAGTATCAAAAATGCTTCCATACCCTCATCTAACATACACTGCTTGTCCAGGGTAGAATGCATGGAGTCTTGCATGGATACACTTGTTGAAACATGCATATTTCCTAGTCACATCAGTCAGCCTCAAGGACAGTGAAGGGGATGAACCTTTTCCATCAGCATAGACTATTTGGTACTCATAGGTCGGCTGAAGAGCTGATAGAATGGGGTTTCTCCATACTTCCATGAGATATACTCTAAATATCATATAAAGCATAACTTAGTGCAGTAGGGAAGGGTGTATCTTGACCATTCTCCTATATGTGAGTTACACACTTGGGTATGGTATGCAGCAGATTTATAACATACGATACCAATACACCTCTACCTCGATATAACGCTGTCCTCGGGAGCCAAAAAATCTTACCATGTTATAGGTGAAACCGTATTATATCGAACTTGCTTTGATCCACTGGAGTGCGCCACCCTCCCCTCCCCCCCCGGAGCATTGCTTTACCGCGTTATATCCGAATTCGTGTTATATTGGGTCACGTTATATCGGGGTAGAGCTGTACTTGTCTGTAAACCCTCAAACTCTCTTATTACAAAGAGTGTCCCACTATCCAAAACAGGCTCTCTGGTAGTCCAACTTAGTAAATGAAGTGTTTATGCAAGAAATAAGTTCCTTGTGAAATTATGAATGCAAAGAGGTAAAGTGAATAATCTATAACAGTGAACAGTGTGTAGCCATGCAGTGCAATCAAGGGGCCAATAATATGCATTGCATTTATCTGACATGGTCTGTCTATGACTACTGGTTTCAAATTAGCCAGAGGAGCAATAGTTCTATGCATTGTGCAGACTCAGCATGCCTTCACATGATGCTCAGTGTCTGAATGCAGCCCTTCATCTTTGTAACTCCCAAACATCCTTCGTGAGCTACATTGAAGACTGCTTATCACAACACTGCTGGGATGATCACCCAGGCTCCTCTACATAAGACATGTCAAGTAGCACATATCTTCACTCAAATAAGAAAACTTTGTCTATAGTCTATAAATTCTAAGAACTGGGCCCATCCAACCCACTTGTACAGCACATATCGCCTTGCACAGTTTAGCATCCCGAAGAGTGGGGTCAAGCTAGGACAATGAATGAACATAAACTGTTATGATCAGCGGGTAATGGTAGTGAAGCAGCAGCTTGTAGCTGTTCAGGCATTGGTTTCACACCAGTGGCCAACAGATAATGCCTTAGAAATTCGACAGGATCTTTTGTAAAACTGCCCTTAGCCACATTCAAGTTCTGCTTGGATCTTGTCCACAAGTGCAGGCGGTGCATGACATGTAGGAGGTGCAGAGGGCTTCACGTTTGAATTAAACTGCAGAATATGCATATCCTTTGATTAGAACACCATCACTATTAAATAAATCATGGCTTCTCTGAACAATACTTTGGGTATCCCCTTCCATTCTAGCCAACATAATCGCACCTCAGGTGTCCTGTGCCAGTTCATGTATAATACTAATCTGTAAGAATAGATCAGAGGACAATAGTGGAACAGCATTCACAGCTGCACCTTTAACAATGTACAACTTTGTACACCAAGGCTGTGCCTTTGTAGAGCACAGCGCATACAGCTACACCCACTGTCTGCCAGGCCTAAAAATTCCAAGCTGTTTTTTTTTAATAACCGCTGTAGTCAGGTAAAGATTGTAAACTAACCCCGAGGGAAGAACGATAACTTCAACACCCATATCCACCAGGCACTTCAGTGATGTACCATTAATTTCCATGATATAGGATACCAGCTCCAGTGCTTTGCTATGTGAGAAGATTGTACTAAAGGAAAAATCAGGTAAAGGTGCTCTCATGCGGCTCTACATTCACAGTATGCACTTCAGGCCTCCCATCATTTTGAACAAGTTGTACCGTAGCACACTAAAGTCAAGTGTCCATCCTTCCCACAAGCCCAGCACATAGCAGTTCTAGCCAGGCAGGCAGGGAAACTGGCCAAGTGACCTATACTACCACAGTGGAAACAGTGAGAAAACAGCAACTTTTGTTGCTGAGGCTGTGGAGTGGGAGTAGGCAGCATTGTATGACTCGGAGAGTCGGAAGTAGGAGGAGCAGCTGACAGTTTAAGTGCAGATGCAAAAGTAGTGGCAGTCTGAGACATAGAAGCCCTTTCAACCCAAGCCCTCTCAAATGCCTCATTCTTAGCAACCACAGCATCAAAAGTTAGCGTTCTAGCATCTTCAGCTAGTATCTTTTGCCTAGCCGGTCACTGGCTACACCAATCACAAAAATATCCCTGAGCACGATCATCATAATTTTCCCAAATTCACAGTCCTGAGCCACCCGACACAAATGACATGCAAACTCACATACAGTTTCGTTGGGCTGCTAGTGAGCTTCAAACTAGATTTTCCTCTTTACAGAACAGAATCTTCAGTGCCAAAATATTAGTTGAGGCTCTGCACATCCGTATCAAAGAAGGACTTGAGCTCCAGGAATCCATCATAAATATCAATGCATCACAGCCTAAGCAGTTCTACAGCAAGGGTAACCTCGCAGCATTAGAGATTTGCACATAATTCTGAAAATTCTGAATAAAGTATTGCTAGTCAACAGACGAAGCAATGGGTTGCAGACTAGAAGCACTCGTTGCCATAATGTTACGCTCTGATACACCCCAGAATGGCAATCCCCCAACACACACAAAAAGAAGCAACACATGCAGGTAGGTGGTCAATCAAAACATGTAATTACCATAACCCACTTAGTTCAGCAACAATCTCAATAAAACATAATGACAACAGTCTGAACAGCAGATGTGTAGCAGCAGGCCCCGAATAGCTGCACACACCCCACGCTATGCGCACACACATAGCCTTTCTCCCCAGCAAAAACACAAGAACAGGATCACTGAATTCAGGGAGCAGTAACAGGAACGAGAAGGCAGTGCATACACTCGTCATTATTGATGTGCACGTCTGCAAAATCTTTAAAGTGAGTGGGACTGGGAATATGCATTTGTTAGCAGATTTCTTTCTCCACCCACCCAACATTAACCATGCAGATATGTTAGAGAGTCATGTCATTGTAAAAACCAGTAATATATTCAGATTTATATTAAAATACAGAATTGTAAATACAGAAAATACTGTTATGTTCTGCACGTTGATATACAGAAGGATGATGTAACCAATAAGTTCCATAGAGTCAATTATAAATAAGGCTGTGTTTTAGTCACGGGTATTTTTAGTAAAAGTCATGGACAGGTCACAGGCAGTAAACAAAAATTCATGGACCAGGACCTGTCCATGACTTTTACTATATACCCCTAACTAAAACTTGGGCCATGGGCGCTGGGTGAGGGGTGGCACTGGACCTCTACTGGTGCTGGGGACAGATGGGGCCGTGGCTTGCAACCCAGGTCCCCTGTTGGTGCTGGGGCGGGAGAGTATGGGGCCGGGCTGCAATACGTGGCCTGGGACTAGGGTTACCAACCCTCCCGGATTCAGATGTCTCCTGAAATCAGCCTCTATCTCCCAGCGGCTATTAAAATCCATCCGGGAGATTTTAATAGGCTGCTAAAAGTCTGGTGGGTGGTGCAGCAGGGCTAAGACAGGCTCTCTGGCTCCGCGCAGATCCTGGAAGCGACCCTCTGTCTCCTAGGTGCACGGACGGCCTGGGGGTCTCTCCATGTGGACCCCCCCCAAGCGCCGACTCCACAATGCCCATTGGCTGGGAATCGTGGCCAATGGGAGCTGCGGGGGTCATCGCCTGCAGGCAGGATCAGTGTGCAGAGCCACCTGGCTGCCCTTGAGCCTAGGAGCCGAACATGCTTGCTGCTTCTGGGAGCCACCCAAGGTAAAAGCCACCCAGTTGGAGCCTGCACCCCAATCCCCTGCCCCAGACCTGAGCCCCCTCCAGCACCCAAACTCCCTCCCAGAGCCTGCATCCCCTCCTGCAGCCCAAACCTCTGCCTGAGCCCTAAGCCCCCTCCCACACTCCAAACCCATCGGCCCCAGCCCAGAGCCCGCACCCCAACCCCGTGGCCCCAGCCCAGTGAAACTGAGTGAGGGTGGGGGAGAGCAAGTGACGGAGGGAGGGGGATGGAGTGAGCAGGGGCAGAGACGCAGAGAAGTGGTGGGGCAGGGGCATGGCCTTAGGGAAGGGGTGGGGCAAGGATGTTTGGGTTTCTCTGATTAGACAGTTGGCAATCCTACCCGGGACCGCTGGTGCCGGGGGGAGAAGAAGACAGGCCATGGCGTGCGACCCTGGACCCCGCTGGGCCACAACACGTGACCCTGGACCTCCACTGGTGCTGGCGGGGAGAGGCCCCGGGGTGGGGCAGGCTGTTGGGGTGCTGGGTGGCGCTTACTGGGGGGAGAACTCCCTGGCTCACACCGGCATGTCCCTGAAGCTCCAAGGGGGATGGCCGGCCAGGGAGGCTCCGCGTGCTACTCCCGCCACAAGTGCTGGTTCTGCAGGTCCCATTGGCCAGGAAACACAGCCAATGGGAGCTGCGGGGGTGGCGCTTGCAGGTACGAGCAGCGTGCGGATCCCCCTGGCCCCTCTGCCCAAGAGCTGCAGAGACATGCCGGAGGGAGCTGGGGAGCCTCCCACCCAGGTAAGCGCCGCCCTGCACCCAAACCACCTGCCCCAGCTCTGAGCCCTCTCCCACACACCCAAACTGCCGCTGCTGCTAGCCCAGAGGCTGCCCGGCTCAGGCAGCCCCTGCCTCAGCTGCACCGGCTGCAGAAGTGATAGAATCATAGAAGATTAGGGTTGGAAGAGACCTCAGGAAGTCATCTAGTCCAAACCCCTGCTCAAAGCAGGACCAACCCCAACTAAATCATCCCAGCCAGGGCTTTGTCAAGCTGAGCCTTAAAAACCTCTAAGGATGGAGAGTCCACCACCTGCCTAGGTAACCCATTCCAGTGCTTCAGCACAACTCCTAGTGAAATAGTTTTTCCTAATATCCAGCCTAGACTGCAACTGGACTCTCTCCAATTTGTTCACATTCTGTCTGCAGTGGGGGGCCCAAAACCGGACACAATACTCCAGATGTGGTCTCTCCAGTGCCGAATAGAGGGGAATAATCACTTCCCTCGATCTGCTGGCAACACTCCTACTAATGCAGCCCAATATTTCTTTTGTCCCAATCCTCTAATTTGTCTAGGTCATTCTGGACCCTATCCCTACCCTCCATCATATCTACCTCTCTCCCCAGTTTAGTGTCATCCGTGAACCTGCTGAGGGTGCAATCCAGCCCATCATCCAGATCATTAATGAAGATATTGAACAAAACTAGCCCCAGGACTGACCCCCGGGGCTCTCCGCTTGATACCAGCTGCCAACTAGACATCAAGCCGTTGATCACTACTCGTTGATCCCGACGATCCAGCCAGCTTTCTGTCCACCTTATAGTCCATTCAGCCAATCCGTACTTTTTTAACTTGCTGGCAAGAATACTGTGGGAGACGGTATCAAAAACTTTGCTAATGTCAAGATATATCATGTCCTCCGCTTTCCCCATATCCACAGAGACAGTTATCTCATCATAGAAGGCAATCAGGTTGGTCAGGCATGACTTGTCCTTGGTGAATCCATGTTGACTGTTCCTGATCACCTTCCTCTCCTTCAAGTGCTTCAAAATGGATTCCGTGACCTCCGTGACAGACATGCAGCCTTAATTAGGATGTATTGATTTTATCGCTTGGGCTGCTTATTAGCCAATCAAATTCAGAGTTGGGCTGGCAGGTTCCAGTAGGCCAGGCTACACCTTTTGGGCATCCAAATTTTTTTATTTTGGGGGTAAAGTGGACGGGTAAATACTCCCAGGTTCCCTTGTAAAAGGGTGGGGCTCCGACAAACATGTATTACTAGGGCCCCAAATTTCTCTTATCGAGGCTGCTGTCACTCCTCCCACCATTTCTCTTTTCTAAAATTCCCCTCATTTTTTCCCTCCTCTCAAATGCCTTCAAACCTACTCACTCCACTCAGTTATCTGAGGCAGGCACGTGCACACACACCTAGCCATCCTCATCTCTTGCTACACTGACAACCACTCACACAGTTACACACACTAAGCCAGTCATTCACACAGTCAGATGCACAAGGAGCCTGGAAGACTGAAGATGCCACTTTCCTGGGTACACAGAAAAAGAGTCCTGGACGTTGTCGGGACAATCACTCCAGTGGAATATGACAGACCAAGAGATCCTAAGAGTAGTTGTCTAAGCTCCCACTGACAGCTGTTGGAAGCCTTGAGGAGAAGGTACTTCCTTGCCCAGGTAGCCTTGTTGCAGAAACAGAGCACAGGATAGCAGTAGCCACAACCTACCAGGAAAAAGGCTGTTGAACTCAGGGAGACTGTTGTAGAGCTGCACTCCCTGTTGGGCCTGGAAGGATTCTCAATGTTTTCCCTGGTCTGTTGCCACAGGAAGCTGCAGTCTTCATAGGGGGACAGTCAGAGAAAAGAGGTAGGGGAACATTAATTCACTGATGCTTGTGAAGCACTAAGCTTCTAGGCTACATCTACTTTTGGCACTGGGGGTATGATTCCCAGCTCGTGTAGACATAGTTGCACTGGCGCTAATCAAGCCAATGCACTAAAAGTTGTAGGGTACCATGGGCAGTGGCGAGTGGAGGCATGGCTGCCCAAGTACAAGCCCACCCATACCCCATGAGTACTTGGGGCAGCTAGCCCATGCTACCGTGGCTACATTGCTATTTTTAGCACTCGACAATAGCCAGTGAGAGTATGAGTACTTAAGCAGGGAAACACATGTAGTTCCAAGTGTAAATGTAACGTTGGATGAAGGTGCTAGTGTGTCAAATGGCAAAATCCTGCAACTGTCCAGCTGTTTCATGGTCCAGCCAAAGTCTCTTCAGCTTTTCTAACCATTTTATAATCTAACAATAACCTGTACTGACAATTTCCATTGTATAAAAGGAAAAGAAAAGCCTGTAAGGTCTGGAATATTCTTAGAAGCACTGAATTAGATTATGATTAGGGCTGTCAAGTGATTAAAAAAATTAATTGTGATTAATCGCTCTTAATAATAGAATACCATTTCTTTAAATATTTTTGGATGTTTTCTACATTTTTAAATACACCTCTACCCCGATATAACGTGACCGGATATAACATGAATTCGGATATAACGCGGTAAAGCAGCACTCCAGGGGGTGGGGGTGAGGGGCTGCACACTCTGGCAGATCAAAGCAAGTTCGATATAACACGGTTTAACCTATAACGCAGTAAGATTTTTTGGCTCCCTAGGACAGCGTTATATCGGGGTAGAGGTGTATATTGATTTCACTTACTACACAGAATATAAAGTGTACAGTCCTCGCTTTATATTTATTTTTTATTACAAGTATTTGCACTGCAAAAACCAAAAGAAATAGTATTTTTCAATTCACCTAATACAAGTATTGTAGTGCAATCTCTTTATCGTGAAAGTTGAACTTACAAATGTAGAATTATGTATAAAAATAACTGCTTATAAAAATGTAAAATTTTAAAGCCTGTAAATCCACTCAGTCCTACTTCTTGTTCAGCCAGTCACTCAGAGAAACAAGTTTGTTTAAATTTACATGAGATAATGCTGCCCTCTTCTTGTTTATGTCACCTGAAAGTGAGAACTGTTCTCATAGCACTTTTATGGCCAGCGTCGCAAGATATTTATGTGCCAATGCACTAAAGATTCGTATGTCCCTTCATGCTTCAACCACTATTCTGGGGGGACATGCGTCCATGCTGATGACAGGTTCTGCTTGATAACAATCCAAAGCAGTGCTGACCAATGCATCTTCATTTTCATGATCTGAGTCAGATGCCACCAGCAGAAGGTTGATTTTCTTTTTTGGGGTTCGGGTTCTGTAGCTTCCACATTGAAGTGTTGCTTTTTTAAGACTTCTGAAAACATGCTCCACATCTCATCCCTCTCAGATTTTGGAAGGCACTTCAGATTCTTAAACCTTGGGTCGAGTGCTATAGGTATCTTTAGAAATCTCACACTGGTACCTTCTTTGAATTTTGTGAAATCTGCAGTGAAAGTTTTCTTAAAATGAACAACATGTGCTGGGTCATCATCCGAGACTGCTATAACATCAAATATATGGCAAAGTGCGGGTAAAACACAGCAGGGGACATACAATTCTCCCCCAAGGAGTTCAGACGCAAATTTAATTAATGCATTATTTTTTTAATGAGCGTCATCAGCATGGAAGCATGTCCTCCGGAATGGTGACCAAAGCATGAAGGGGCAAACGAATGTTTAGCATATCTGCACATAAATACCTTGCAATGCTGGCTACAAAAGTGCCATGCAAATGCCTGTTCTCACTTTCTGGTGACATTGTAAATAAGAAGACGGCAGCATTATCACCTGTAAATGTAAACAAACTTGTTTGTCTTAACAATTGGTTGAATAAGAAGTAGAACTGAGTGGACTTGTAGGCTCTAAAGTTTTACATTGTTTTGTTCCTGAGTGTAGTTATGTAGCAAAAAAAAAATCTACATTTGTAAGTTGCACTTTCACAACAACAAAGAGATTGCTACAGTACTTGTATGAGGTGAATTGAAAAATACTATTTTGTTGTTTATCATGTTTACAGTGCAAATATTTGTAATCCAAAATAATATACACTTTGATTTGATTTACAACACAGAATACAATATATATGAAAATATAGAAAAATATCAAAAATATTTAATAAATTTCAATTGGTATTCTATTGTTTAATAGTGCGATTAAAACTGCAATTAATTTTTTTAATCACAATTAATTTTTTTGAGTTAATCGCCTGAGTTAACTGAGATTATTCAACAGCCCTATTTATGATATTAAATGGTTAACTACAAGCAGCAGCAACAACAGCTGCTGCTTCTGCCACACCCTTTGGGCAATGCCTTATTGTAAAAAGCTCCAGATTTGCAAAGAATAAGCAGAGCCTGGGTACTGTTATATCAACAAAAACAGCCATTTGAAAGCTGCTGGATGAAGACTGTTAGCCAACTGACTTTTTTTAAAGGAAAGATTTCCCTTTTTTTTCTTTTCTGATACTGGTGAGTTTCCAGTAATTTAATATGTTGTGTTATAACACTACAATAACTGTGCAGGTTATACATTTGATTTCTGTAAAGATCTGAATTTAAAGAAATAATCAATAACCGAGTCAGAGCTTAATGGAGCCTAGATTTACTGTAAGTGTAAAGTATGAAATGTGTTTTGTTTTATCTTTTTAAATGTATTTTGGTCCAGAAGAAAAACGAGAGGAAAATGTGCCCTATTAAGAATAGTTACTTGCAATTGCACTTTGTTTTAAATGTGCAACATTACAGAATGTTACAAAATATTGCACTTAATTTTATGCAGAGGAGAGAGGTAATCCAATATTTCTACAGACAATGTATATATTGAATGGCAACAAGTTGAAAAGCAGCAGTACTAAGGGAAGGCTACAATATGCCAACATTTTGTTAAATAAAAATATTTGATGCAATATTTAAAAGATTGTGGAACATAAAATCCTTAATTGCAAAGATAAGAAGCAATAGCTATGGACTTGCAGATAATATATGTATTTCTCTACTAATTCTACAGCCTTTTAGAATCTGAATCAATTTACTGAAGATGAGATCATCTACAGAAAAGCAGGATTATTTGACTTTGACAAATAATAGGATCTGTTGTGTGTGTTTAGAGATATCCGTTTTTAAGCTGTATTTTTAGGGATCATTTTAGAAAACAACACACCATAGCTTATGGTACAGAGCTACAAAAATAAAAAAATCTTAAAATAAGGTGTGTCTACAAAAATTATCTTGATACATGCTAAAGTAGTTTGCAATATAACTATGTTAAGGAGACTGGAAAAAAAACAATAAAATTATTAAATAATTTTACAGGCCCCGGTCTTGCAATTTAATCCACACAGGCAGATAATTGGGCTGTATGCAATATGCCAGAATCTGCCTATGTGGATCTAGTTGCAGGATCGAGGGGCAACACAATCTAGGAGACAAAACCAGACAGAATCAGGAGACCAGAGTTCTATTCCCAACTCAGCCCCTGAGTCATGTGACTGAGGACAAGTCACTATACTTCTCTGTCTCTGAACTTTTCCATCGACACAGTGAGGAATAACGATACTTTTAAAAAGTATTTTGAGATCTATGCATGAAAAGCGCTGTGTAAGTATTCTCATCATCATCAAATATAATCATGTCTGTGCTGGTTCAGTGATTGTGTCTGCCCTTGCCATGGCATTGGCAGAGCGAGAGAGCAGTTGTTACCTGACCAGATAATATTTGGTCTAACTTGTCATTTTTATTATCCCAGCAGAATGATTCTGATTGTGTAATCAATGATTCTGAAGGTAGGGCACCATTGTCCAGCCCCACCTGAAAACAGACAGGAGGCAATAGATGTGGTTTAGATAGGTCGGACCTTTATTTCCCTAACTATCCAGTAATATGTGGCACTAAATTGTACAGTGCATCATCATTTCTTTAATTTTCCCCCCTACTTGGGAGGGTTGCCTTTAGCTGTCCCCCTTCCCAACCTGGTCCCAGCCAGCCCCTTGTTGGAACCCCACCACCCAATTCTGTATATAAGGGATAAGGGTGCTGGAAAGGAGGGGGGTTGGCTCCCTGCTGTACCAGACTTTAGGAGCCCCAATCCCCCTTCCCCAGCTTCTTTATGGGATGCTTTCCTCTAAATACCCTTCCAATCCATTTTATCCAAGCACCCCATCCTTTCCATAAAAAGTACCTGCACTGGACAGCTGCCACATTGTTTAAGTTACCAAGCTGTAACATTTTAACCCACCCTCACTCCTTCACTGCTCCAGGTTCCTGACCTGCTGTGGGGAAGGCAAAAAAATCCCACCCCCTCAAGGTCAATCTGGTGGTGAGGAAAAAATTCATTCCCTGTCCCCAAGGAAAAAGGGTCACTAGCAGTATAGGAGTATAAAAATATTGCTCGAGCATGCAGGGGTGTAATCAGGAAGGCCAAAGCACAATTGGAGTTGCAGCTAGCAAGGGATGTGAAGGGTAACAAGAAGGGTTTCTACAGGTATGTTAGCAACAAGGTGGTGGTCAGGGAAAGTGTGGGATCCTTACTGAATAGGGGAGGCAACCTAGTGACAGATTATGTGGAAAAAGCTGAAACACTCAATGCTTTTTTTGCCTCGGTCTTCTCAGACAAGGTCAGCTCCCAGACTGCTGCACTGGGCAGCACAGTCTGGGGAGGAGGTGAGCAGCCCTCAGCGGTGAAAGAACAGGTTAAGGACTATTTAGAAAAGCCTGACATGCACAAGTCCCTGGGTGCGGATCTAATGCATCCAAAGGTGCTGAGGGAGTTGGCTAATGTGATTGCAGAGCCACTGGCCATTATCTTTGAAAACTCTTGGCCATCAGGGGAGGTCCCGGACGATTGGAAAAAGGCAAATATAGTGCCCATCTTTAAAAAAGGGAAGAAGGAGAATCCGGGGAACTATAGACTTGTCAGCCTCACCTCAGTTCCTGGAAAAATCATGGAGCAAGTACACAAGGAATCCATTTTGAAGCACTTGGAGGAGAGGAAGGTGATCAGGAACAGTCAACATAGACTCACCAAGGGCAAGTCATGCCTGACCAACCTGATTGCCTTCTATGATGAGATAACTGTCTCTGTGGATATGGGGAAAGCGGTGGACATGATGTATCTTGACATTAGCAAAGCTTTTGATATGGTCTCCCACAGTATTCTTGCCAGCAAGTTAAAAAAGTACGGATTGGCTGAATGGACTATAAGGTGGACAGAAAGCTGGCTGGATCGTCGGGATCAACGAGTAGTGATCAACGGCTCAATGTCTAGTTGGCAGCTGGTATCAAGCGGAGAGCCCCAGGGGTCAGTCCTGGGGCCAGTTTTGTTCAATATCTTCATTAATGATCTGGATGTTGGGGTGGATTGCACCCTCAGCAAGTTCACGGATGACACTAAACTGGGGAGAGAGGTAGATATGATGGAGGGTAGGGATAGGGTCCAGAATGACCTAGACAAATTGGAGGATTGGGCCAAAAGAAATCTGATGAGGTTCAACAAGGACAAGTGCAGCGTCCTGTACTTAGGATGGAAGAATCCCATGCCCTGCTACAGGCTGGGGACTGACTGGCTAAGCGGCAATTCTGCAGAAAAGGACCTGGGGATTAAAGTGGATGAGAAGCTGAATATGAGTCAATAGTGTGCCCTTGTTGTGAAGAAGGCTAACAGCATATTGGGCTGCATTAGTAGCAGCGTTGCCAACAGATCGAGGGAAGTGATTATTCCCCTCTATTCAGCACTGGTGAGGCCACATCTGGAGTATTGCGTCCAGTTTTGGGCCCCCCCACTACAGACAGGATGTGGACAAATTGGAGAGAGTCCAGCAGAGGGCAATGAAAATGACTAAGGGGCTGGGGCACATGACTTATGAGGAGAGGCTGCGGGAACTGGGCTTATTTAGTCTGCAAAAGAGAAAAGTGAGGGGGGATTTGATAGCAGCCTTCAACTACCTGAAGGGGGTTCCAAAGAGGATGGAGCTAGGCTGTTCTCAGTGGTGGCAAATGACAGAACAAGAAGCAATGGTCTCAAGTTGCAATGAGGGAGGTCTAGGTTGGCTATTAGGAAAAACTATTTCACTAAAAGAGTGGTGAAGCACTGGAATGGGTTACCTAGGGAGGTGGCGAAATCTCCATCCTTAGAGGTTTTTAAGACCCGGCTTGACAAAATCCTGGCTAGGATGATTTAGTTGGGGTTGGTCCTGCTTTGAGCAGAGGGTTGGACTAGATGATCACCTGAAGTCTCTTCCAACCCTAATCTTCTATGATTCTATGATATGCCCACAGCGGATCATGATGAAACCAAGTCCTATTCTGCGTAGGTGGGAGGGTGGCTGTTTCCAGCCCAATCTCAGTGAGAGAGAGCTTCTCTGGAACTGTCTCAGGTACAAATATCACTACCCCTCCAGTCACCTTGAAGAGCAATGCCCCCCCACACACACCTGATCTAGTGACTTCCTGTTCTTCCTTGCTCCATCCAGGTACATCTTCCCCTCTCTCCCCCTCTGCCATCAATTTCAGAGGGAGCTCTTATGGGTCAACAATCCCTTTTCTTCCAGCCAGCTGGCCAAAGGACCCACTGTGTACAGTTGCCTCTGAGAGCTGATTAATGCAGTCCTAAGAGCATTTTAGATATCCCGTTGATACATTCTCTTTTAGAGAGCACACATTTTCTTATTTGATCTCTGGATATGTACTGTAAGATTGGTTATACAAGCTTCACAAATGCTGTCCTAAAAGTCATATGCATCACAATTCAAAGTTTGTACAAACAAGCTTACAGTATATATATGAAGATGCCACACAAAGGAATTTGTGCTTTTTAATAAAGAGTGTACCAGCATGCTAGATAGAATATGCAACCATGAATGCATCAGGAAATGACTCCATTATGCAACGGTAGTGCTGTGCAGTCAGGAAAAAGCAAAACTTTTGAATGGGAACCATGAGCGCTGTCAGAAAAGAACAAGGTCATTTCATAGATCATGGTACCTAAGCATGAAAGGCATTTTTTATTAAATATTTATATAGTACATTAGATTCATATAGGGCTTTACAATGTTCAAACAGATAAGGAGCACCAAACAGTTTGGAACTACTCAATTTATATTGATTAAGAATAAAGTTTATTTAAGAAAATTGTGCATGGGGATCACAGATCAAATAAATTCTAACTTGCCTTTTCAAGAAGGAGAGAGTGAAGAGTAGAACCACAAAGATGCTTTGCCAAAATTTTAGCCCTTCTGCTTGGTCCACTTGGCATAGAAACACTGAGCAAAGTGTGTGTCTGATTTTTCTATGTTCAGAAAATGGGAGTGGAAGACAGACTGAAGGAGAAAGAAACGTGCGGTCCCTTTCTTAAAGAGAAGTCTTATCTACGAGTTTCAGGTCTGCACAGACAGGGGAGACACGGTGAGAGCTATTTCAGTAATATTTCTGCCTAGTGTTTGGAGACTTAGGTTTGGTTTATAAAGAACTCTATGAAATATACTTACATTAATTTCCATTTTTTAAAAATATTTTGCTAGCCTCTTGTGGGTATTTTCTAATATTAAGATGTGACCAATCCACTTTTTCACTATTTGCAGAACAATAAACAGCAGCATTCAAAAATGGATAAATATGAATAACTAAATCTTGCAACATCTCCCTTTCTTGAGGTATGGTGCTGTTTCAACCAATAAAGAGGGGAAACAAGAACATGGATTGTTAGCTTCAGAACGACTCATGGATTTTTTTCCTTACTAAAATCTTTATGGATGATAACAATTGGATTATTTTCAACAGTTTACCATAAGATATTGTCACAGGACTCATTAGCTTGTAGAAAAAGAAGGGAAGAAACTGAAGGAAAAACCCCTCCCATAAAAAGACCTTACAGATATGGTTGCTTTAGAATAATTACCAAACAAATCAGCCCAAGAATCTACTACAGGTTCAGAGAATCCAAACTTCAAACAAGAAGCAAGGTGCATTGCCTTCCCTGGGGGCTGCCACAGAATTCACAAAACAGAAATGAAGGGAATAAACTGGACTCTCTTCTTTTGCCTCAGGCTAGATATGATGTAAATTTGCATTTAACAAAAAATGGTTCAGTGTGCATTTGTGTGTGTATGAATGTTTTAGTTATGTGTACCTATATGGGGAATTTATATCTTCGTAAATAGTCTGAGTGGGAACTCCCTGTTTGTGGCAACTAATATCTCAGAGACATTAAAAAATAAACTCCACTTCTTGTCACATGACAAATGCAGCAGTATTCAGCAGTAATCTGAATTAAACCAGGTCACCAAGGCCTGATTATTCAATATCCAATATATGACACATTCACCTACTTTTAAAATGGTTAGTTTTGTCCATGAATCGAAGTTTTATCACAAATATCCAAATATTAAATATTCTTGTTTATAGGCTATTGGGTGACATCCTGATCCCATTGAAGTCATTGTCAAAATTCAGGAATGAATGTTCCTCATTCAAAACATTCAAAAACCAGTAGGAGAACACTTCAACCTCTCTGGCCACTAAGTAACAGACCTAAAGGTGGCAATTTTGCAACAGAAAAGCTTCAAAAACAGACTCCAATGAGAAACTGCTGAACTTGAAATAATATGCAAATTAGACACTATCAATTTAGGCTTGAATAGACACTGGGAATGGCTGAGCCATTACACACATTGAATCTATTTCCCTATGTTAAGTATTCTCATACCTCTTGTCAAACTGTCTGTAATGGGCTATCTTTGTTTACCTTAACCAAAAGAAGGCTGAGGGGGGATATGATTGCTCTCTTTAAATATATCAGAGGGATAAATACCAGGGAAGGAGAGGAATTATTTCAGCTCAGTACTAATGTGGACACGAGAACAAATGGACATAAACTGGCCATGGGGAAGTTTAGGCTTGAAATTAGACGAAGGTTTCTAACCATCAGAGGGGTGAAATTTTGGAACAGCCTTCCGAGGGAAACAGTGGGGGCAAAAGACCTCTCTGGCTTTAAGATTAAGCTTGATAGGTTTATGGAGGGGATGGTTTGATGGGATAAAGTGATTTTAGTCAATAGGTCAATAACGTGCCATCGCTGGTAATTAGCAACAATGGTCAATGATGGGATATTAAAAGTTACTACAGAGAACTTTTTCCAGAGGGTCTGGCTAGAGAATCTTGCCCGCATGCTCAGGGTTCAGCTGATCACCATATTTGGGGTCGGGAAGGAATTTTCCTCCAGAGTAGATTGGCAGAGGCCCTGGAGGTTTTTTGCCTTCCTCCGCAGCATGGGGCAGGGGTTGCTTGCTGGAGGATTCTCAGCGATTTGAAGTCTTTAAATCATGATTTGGGGACTTCAACAGCTGAGTCAAGGAAGAGAATTCTTCCAGGAGTGGGTGGGTCAGCTTTTGTGGCCCGCATCATGCGGGAGGTCAGACTAGATGATCATAATGGTCCCTTCTGACCTTAGAGTCTATGAGTCTATGAATCTTGATTACCACTACAAATGTTTTTTCTCTTAATTAATTAGCCTCTTAGAGTTGGTAGGACAACTCCTACCTTTTCATGTTCTCTGTATGTGTATATATATCTCCTCACTATATGTTCCATTCTATGCATCCGATGAAGTAGGCTGTAGCTCAAATAAATTTGTTAGTCTCTAAGGTGCCACAAGTACTCCTGTTCTTTTTGTGGATACAGACTAACACAGCTGCTACTCTGAAATTGACTCCAGTAGTGCAGGACTAAGACCTATTCTCTGGTTTTGATGTATATGATTCAGTTTGGGCCTTATGCTAATTTGTGGCTAGGCAGAAACTGTGGGCTGGATTCACTGGATCTGTATGTAATATATAATATATATGCACATCAACAATTTTCTCCTAGCTGTAGAGTGAAGGAAGGTATACAATAGATCCATAATGTAGAAGAATCCAGTGTGGGAAAATACCTCAATATTGATTCAAAAATGATAAAATTATAACTTAATTTTTTTAAGTTGTTACCAACTTGTTTTCACCTTTATTTAATATTTAAGAAGAAGCTACAAGAATTTTATAACCAGGATGTTTGGAAATATAACAATACATATATTTAGCTAGTTATTTTTACAAAGTGTTAAAGCTAAGCATGGAAATTCCATATGGTTCTACTTCTCTCTCCCACAAGGACAAGCAAACAAAGAAAACAAAACTTTATAAGTGTTTATGATTTAGGAAGGAACATGTGAAGAAAATGTGGGGTATATTATCACAGCAATAAAATTGACTCTACCAACCTGGACCCTTTTACAAAAAAATCTTGCTTGTGTTCTTAAAAACTCTGGAGAAAAACATGTGTAGCTGAAGATGTTTTAAAGTTCTGTTTATTTCTTAAATGTTGAAATGACAAACACCTTTGGATTTAGAGGAAACCTTCACCCAACTCAGGAAGAAAAATAATTGTTCCAAAAATTGTCAAGAGTCACAAGTTAACCTAAAAGACTTCCTAAAAGTTATTTATTTTTTAAAGACTGTTTTGAGAAATAAAACCTTTTATATAAAGAACAGGCATGTTTGTGCTTTTTGAACACAGAATTTCATTTCCTGTCAAACTCTATAAAACTGAAAGACTATCTCAGCAAATAGACTGAATAAAAAGAAAGCATTAAAACAGCTTTGAAAGTTATCTGATGCTTTCTTGCTGCAAGAACAAAACCAATTAAAGAAATCTTGCATATTCATTAAACAGACTACATATTCAGGAGCTGAAAGCGTCATAAAGGTGTGTTTTCCTATAATTTCATGAAAATAGGAAGGAGAATGGTATAAAAACTCTGAAGAATACACCCCCCCACACACACACACACACATCCCCATAAGAAAAACAAAGAAGACTCAAGAAACAGCCAACCCAAGGAAAACCTTCCCAAGACTTCAAGTTGGATTGTTGAGAGGAAGTTAACTAAGTCACTGCCAAGAGATTAGATTTCAAACTCTTGTAATGATTTTTGGAATGTTGAAATGCTGTTGTAATTTAAAAGACTAACCATTTCTCCTGTTAATTACTAAGTGGTTAGACCATGCACTCCTATAGAGGAGACAGGGGCTAAACATTTGTGAACACAGAGACAGCAGGATGTAACTGGATTTAAGATTCTTAATATTAGTAACTGACCTGTCTAAAGACAGCTCCTTAAAAGGCTTCTAATTTAAATATCTTCTTTGATTTCATAGGATTTAGTTAAGATTGCTTACCTTCATAGAATCATAGAAATGAAGTACTGGAAAGGCCCTCAAGAGATCAGCTGGTCCATTCCCCTTCACTGAGGCAGGACTAAGTATAATCTAGACCATCCCCTACAAATGTTTTTCTAATCTGTTCTTAAAAACCTGCAACGACAGAGATTCCACAATCTCCCTAGGTAATTTGTTCCAGTGCTTAATTACCTTTATGGTTAGGAAGGTTTTCCTAATGTCCATCCTAAATCTCCCTTATTGAAATTTAAGCCCATTACTTCTCCTCCTGTCCTCAGTGAATAAGGAGGGCAATTGATCACCCTCCTCTGTAACAACCATTTACATATTTGAAGATGATTATGCTCCTCCCCCCCCCAGTTTCTCTTCTCCAGTGTACTCTCTATACCATTATCCAAATAATTTATAAAGATATTGAATAGAACCAGACCCAGGAAAGACGCCATTCCATATGCCCTTCCAGCTTGACTGAACCTACTTTCTGAGTATAGTTTTCCAACTAGTTATGCACTCACTGTATAGCAGGTTAGTCTAGGCCAGGGGTGGGTATCCTATGGCACGCGTGCCAAAGGCGGCACGCGAGCTGATTTTCAGTGGCACTCACACTGCCCAGGTCCTGGACACCAGTCCGGGAGGCTCTGCACTTTAATTTAATTTTAAATGAAGCTTCTTAAACATTTTAAAAACCTTATTTACTTTACATACAACAATAGTTTAGTTATATATTATAGACATATAGAAAGAGGCCTTCTAAAAATGTTAAAATGTATTACTTGCACATTATTCCAGCTTAGTACTAACGTGGATACGAGAACGAATGGATATAAACTGGCCGTGGGGAAGTTCAGGCTTGAAATTAGACGAAGGTTTCTGACCGTTAGAGGGGTGAAATATTGGAATGGCCTTCCGAGGGAAACGGTGGGGGCGAGGGACTTGTCTGGCTTTAAGATTAAGTTAGATAAGTTTATGGAGGGAATGGTTTAATGGTAAAACATAGTTGTCAAGAAAAACCAAGCAATGGTAGGTAAATAGCATAATGGCTAAAAAGGGTCAGGATGGAGACTCTTGCCTATATGCTCGGGGTCTTACTGATCGCCATATTTGGGGTCGGGAAGGAATTTTCCTCCAGGGCAGATTGGCTGAGCCTCTGGAGGTTTTTCGCCTTCCTCCGCAGCATGGGGCAGGGATCTCTAGCAGGAGGGTCTCTGCCGATTGAAGTCACTAATAACAGGATTGGGGACTTCAGCAGCAGAGTCCAGGGAAGGGGCGGGGATGGTTTTATGGCCTGCAGCGTGCAGGGGGTCAGACCAGATGATCATAATGGTCCCTTCTGACCTTAAAGTCTATGAGTCTATGAGTCTATGAAACCTTAAATTAGAGTGAATAAATGAAGACTCGGCACACCACTTCTGAAAGGTTGCCGGCCCCTCGTCTAGGCTATATCTCCCTACTTGACTTATGAGGTCATGTGAGACAGTATCAAAAGCCTTACTAAAGTTGAGAGATATCACATCTACTGCTTCTCCTAGCCACAGGGCTTGTTACCCTGTCAAAGTAACCTATTAGGTTGGTTTTGACATGATTTGTTCTTGACAAATCCATATTGTCTATTACTTATCACCTTATTATCTTCTAGGTGCTTACAAATTGATTGTTTGATTATTTGTGCCATTATCTTTCCAGGTTCTAAAGTTAAGATGACTGATCCATAATTCCCTGGGTTGTCCTTATTCCCCTTTTATAGATCAGTACTTTATTTACCTTTTTCCACTCCTCTGGGATCTCTTTCATCCTCCACATGTTCTCAGAGATAATAACTAATGGCTCAGAGACCTCTTCAGCCAGTTCCTTAAGTACTGTAGGATGTATTTAATCAGGCCCTGCTGACTCAAAGACATCTAACTTGTCTAAGTAATTTTAAATTCTTCTTTCCTTATTTTAGCCCCAGGTCCCATTTACACTGATGTTCACTATGTTAGTCATCTGATCACTGCTAACCTCTTCAGTGAAAACTGAAACAAAAAAGGCATTTAACTCTTCAGTCATTGCTGAGTTTTCTGTTATTGTTTTTCCTTCCTCATTGAGTAATAGACCTACCTTGTCCTTGGTCGTCCTCCTGCTTCTTTGCCCAACTATAAACTGTTTAGGTTGTTATTAATTACAATATAGGCTTCTCTTGCCCTTAAATTATTTTGCCCATACATAAACAATTTTAAGTACCTATTGAGATACTAACATTCATAATAATTGTGGGAAATAATAAACTTTGATCTTAATTTACCAAAAGAAAAATGCCCCCCCATTCCCTGAAGCAGTTCATTCTCAAGGGTGTTAAATGCTCTGGTTAAAAGCTCCCCACAGAGAGATGCTCAGAAGAGATTGTAATGGAAGTAACCAGTTTATTGTTTGTGTTTGGTCATTTGTGTTGTGTTTTATTTTCCCTGGTTAATAATTGTGATTATTTTGCTTGAGCTTAATCAAGGTGTGTCCTAAGGCTCATGAAGTGGCTAGTGGGAGCCACAGCCCTGAGTTGACAGTAAGAGAAATTTAGTAAGAGCTGGCCTACTATTTCTTGTTTCTCTAAACTAAATATTTGTAGTAATTTTTAGAGTAAAATAACTTGGTTTCCAAAAATTTAAAACTACCCCTTTCAAACTCCACACAATCCTTCCCAGGAAGTTTCTTTTCAAGTTAGGAATATCAGCTGGTGAAATTGCAATATGCTTCTCATGAAATGCAGTTTGAGTTGTACACATGCTTGTGTTTCTCAGTTTTGTAGGGCATGATGCTTAAAGGATGGAATACTGATGAGAGGAACATTTTTCTATTAGTTCATATGTAAATTATATCAAATATTTTAATGAATATATGTTGTCCAACAATTCATAGCTGCTTACTAAAGAGCTTGCATATTGTGTTTATACATTATTTATAGTGTAGTCCATCTTTTGTTATTTATATACAGTATAAGTAACACAGTGTTCACAATTTACAGTGTTCACAATGCGTGAAAAAAGAGTGAAGTGACTCTTCAGGGTAATTTAAGTGAAAAGAGTTCTTTAAAAAGAAAAAAAACTTTGTCCAGAATGGTTTTGTAATTGCGTGAAGTGAGAAGAGGTAGCACATCTCAGAATAAAGCAAAGAAGAGAGCAAAAATGAACAGATCTGTCCAAACAGAGCAATTTAATGGATTATCATCTTCCATAAAGCTTCCCATTGTCATCTCTAAAGTTTATGCTGAATTTACACTGCTGTGATATTCCTCTCAGCACATCAGTTTCCCTATAGTTAGCCAGGGTATCCAAAAAACAGACAGTAATGATGAGGCAACAGTGCAGGTCAACTTGCCCCATGATCTGTTAGCATCCCTAGAGCCCATCAGTCAGGTTCCAGTAACTGACACTCTACAGAAAATAGGATTGGGTGTGATTTCATATTTAGGGCCATACTCAGATACCCTTATTCATACTGAATAGTACCTTTAGTGAAGTCAGTAATATACTGAGGAGTAAGATGCTCCTCGGTGTGAGTAAGGGTATCTAAATCTGGCCCTATATAAATACACCTCTACCCCGATATAACGCGACCCAATATAACACGAATTCGGATAAAACGCGGTAAAGCAGCGCTCCAGGGGGGCGGGGCTGCGCGCTCTGGCGGATCAAAGCAAGTTCGATATAACGCGGTTTCACCTATAACGCGGTAAGATGTTTTGGCTCCTGAGGACAGCATTATATCGGGGTAGAGGTGTAGTTCTTATACATTGTTACTATACATGATAGTAAATGTTGAATATTCACATTCATTTAGGAATTAAGGTTTGTATTGCAATATAATGAATCTTGTGCATGTTTATTAATGGTTAGTTCTGTGATTCCCTTACAGGCTCAGAATGCTTCCTACTTACCAGTGCTTCTGGAAGAAAAGTGAGATTCATAGCTCCTGCCAGCCATTACTATATAGATGAAGAGGCCGGGACATGCCTTATACTGGAGCTTCACAAGGTATGATAGGCTATTGAGACAAATTTAATATTTGTTTGTTCTCTAGTTGTATAGTGTTTGACACTTGTGTAACATACATATTCTGATTGCTAGCATTTGTAAATGTAATATATAAAATAATAGATTTAGCACAACAATCTAGAAAATAGTGTAACATACAGCATATGTTATCTGACTGCCAAATACAGGCCTGGGAAGAAAATTTATCCTAAATTTAGGGATTTTTTGCCACCCTTTGGAACATTAAGCAGGTATAGCTGTTAGGATTAAATGTGTGTATCTTCCATGGTTCCCTGTGATTGCAGATTAGAAAAGGTGTCCTGGCTCATTGTAGTCTTCTTTTTCTTCTATAAAAAGAAGAACAGGAGGACTTGTGGCACCTTAGAGACTAACAAATTTATTAGAGCATAAGCTTTCGTGGACTACAGCCCACTTCTTCGGATGCATATAGTCCACGAAAGCTTATGCTCTAATAAATTTGTTAGTCTCTAAGGTGCCACAAGTCCTCCTGTTCTTCTTTTTGCGGATACAGACTAACACGGCTGCTACTCTGAAATTTTTCTTCTATGTTTCTGAGTTGAGCCAGGAATTCATAGAATCATAGAATATTAGGGTTGGAAGAGACCTCAGGAGGTCATCTAGTCCAATCCCCTGCTCAAAGCAGGACCAACCCCAACTAAATCATCCCAGCCAGGGCTTTGTCAAGCCAGGCCTTAAAAACCTCTAAGGATGGAGATTCCACCACCTCACTAGGTAACCTATTCCAGTGCTTCGCCACCCTCAGAGTGAAATAGCGTTTCCTAATATCCAACCTAGATCTCCCCCACTGCAACTTGAGACCATTGCTACTTGTTCTGTCATCTGCCACCACTGAGAACAGCCGAGCTCCATCCTCTTTGGAACCCCTCTTCAGGTAGTTGAACGCTGCTATCAAATCCCCCCTCACTCTTCTCTTCTGCAGACTAAATAACCTCGTTTCCCTCAGCCTCTCCTTGTAAGTCATGTGCCTCAGGCCCTACTCATTTTCGTTGCCCTCCGCTGGACTCCCTCCAATTTATCCACATCCCTTCTGTAGTGGGGGGAGCAAAACTGGACACAATACTCCAGATGTGGCCTCACCTTTACCGAATAGAGGGGAATAATCACTTCCCTCGATCTGTTGGCAATGCTCCTACTAATACAGCCCAATATCATAGAATCATAGACTATCAGGGTTGGAAGGTACCTCAGGAGGTCCTCTAGTCCAACCCCCTGCTCAAAGCAGGACCAATCCCCAATCTGTTGGCCTTCTTGATAACAAGGGCACACTGCTGACTCATATCCAGCTTCTCGTCCACTATAATCCCCAGATCCTTTTCTGCAGAACTGCTGCTTAGTCAGTCGGTCCCCAGCCTGTATCAGTGCATGGGATTCTTCCTTCCTAAGTGCAGGACTCTGCACTTGTCCTTGTTGAACCTCATCAGATTTCTTTTGGCCCAATCCTCCAATTTGTCTAGGTCACTCTGGACCCTATCCCTACTCTCCAGCATATCTACCTTACCCCCAGCTTAGTGGGGGGAGAGAATTCATAAAGAATCTTCCACCATTATTTTTTCACATGAACACCAAGGTGGTGATATGCCTATTTCAGTCCTACTGCTGCTTGTGAGTCTTATTTGTTCAAGTTAAGGCATATTCAAGGCCAGTCTTACATTTCTGAGAATGTGTGAGAACTGACTGGGGGCATCTGTTTGCAAACAAAGCAGCTAGTAAACAATTTATTTGTTAAAAGAAACAACCCAGGTGTACAGAAAGGACTTCCTACTTCCACCTCCAATCCCCTTTGAAGTGAATTGAAATAAAATGATAGAATGACGGCCAAAGGTAATTAAAAAAAACCCTGCATTTTGAATCTTCTCAGATACCATATTAAACCTTAATTAAAAGGAGAAGGATGGCAGGATGCAAAGTAGTCTCCACCAGACGCATATTTTAGTGGTGCATTTTGGAATTTTAATACCAAGTTTAGTGAGGAAAAGAAAGTCAATTTCACTTTCCAAATAGACTGCAAATGCATTTGCAGGAATTTGCTGACCCAAGAAAAATCCACCTCTGTAACATATGTCAGACCTCTCTCTAGGTCCTCACATTCAGGCTATATCTAATTCTTGACAATTCTTTCTGCATGAATCTCTAAGATATGGCCTTTCCTCTTTATCCACACAGCTAGAACTCTTGTCCAGGTTCTCATCTTGGATCTTGATTACTGCAACAGCCCTTTTTTCTGGCTTTGACAATTGCAATCTTGCCTCGGTCTATAAATAGTTAAATTGCTATTATAGAGACCACTGGCTATCATGCTGACCAATACTGTCTCATTGTTTCCTAGTACTCCATCTGTCTGTATCCATATGATCTCCCTTGTTTTATGCTTAGAGTGGGGAAGGGACCTTCTTTTTTGTTCTGTTTGTGTACAGCACCTAGCACAAGGGGGTCCTGGTCCATGACTAGGGCTCCTAGGTGTTATAGTAATACTAATAGCAGCAATATGCAAACTCACTGGATAATGCAGGCACTAGCATTACTTTTATTCTGCAATTTGTACAGAGCAGTCTGGAACTTGAGATGTGCACAAGTTCCAAATTACACATTTCAGCTGTGACTAACAGCGTAGAGACAGACAAGAACTAAAGACTTGCAGCACATCCACAAGGCAAGAGATTTCTAAGAATGAATTTACTAAAACCTGTGACATGAAAATATGCTTCACAAGAAAGTGCAATCTTATGCTCCATGCTTTAACTGAAACAACATTTAAACACCGCAAAGAGTACCCTTTCTATTTTCTATCCCCTAAAGCAGCCTCACTTATGATAATTACCTCCTTAGGAAGGTTTCTGAATTATCCAGCATTATAGATGCTACTTATTGCACTAGATTTCATCCTGAAGGAAAACACAATTTTCCATTCACAAGACATTATTCAGTCATCATTTTTCACCATCCCTTCACACATAAAAGAAAGCAAATGGCTTGTATTTGATGTCAGGAGAACTGTAGGAATTTATCTAAATAGAATAAAATGAAAATTTGCAAAAGTCCTGAGCAGCCAGGAATTCCCACTAAGGTCAATGGGAGCTGCTGGTTACTCAGCACTTTTGAAAATCAGGTGATTTATTTAGGTGCCTAAATATGAACTTAGGCTCCTACTTTTTAAAATCTTGACCTTAACCCATAGCCAGTTTTATTCCTTTAGGCCTGAAACTACTATTGCCAAAATGGATCAGAACCTGAATTTTAGATTCCTACTAAAGTAAGAACATAACATCGCCTTAGGAGATTAACATTGATGCTATGATATCCACATCAGCCTCCTGGGCTGGGAGGCCAGGAATATAGGCAGAAGAAATTTATAAGACTGCAACTTGTTCAAATAATTAGTCTTACAAGACACTACAGATTGGGCATCCTCATCTGCAGGAGCTGCTCTGTGCTCAGATAGAGAAATACTTTACCAAAAATATTAAATTTAAAGTTTCCTACTTCTACAATTGTCTATTGGTTCATATTTTCTCCCACCCTTTTTGTCTGGAGCTCAATGCTAGCCACTGTCCATAAGTCAGGATTGCCAAACATGCAGTCATGAGAAAGAGAATACTTTATTACATGATGATTTGCTTTCTCTTATTAATATGCCTGGTAATTCATCTCTCCCGACTCTTGAGGAATATGTATTTCAGTTGCTCCCAGCAGAGCTATTAAGTTTTATTTAATGTTAGTTCAGGATTAGTCAACTTTACAGCTATGTAGAAACACGTCTCGAGGGGCAAGTCAGAAGAGCAAGTCTGAGGTCACTGCCCATGTCTGACAGTCTAGAACGCAGCCTGTGTAGCTGCTGGGCAGGATGTAACCCAGAAGTCATGATTACCAGACATACTGTCTAAGAGATCATAGAATGTATTTCACTAAACTGCAACTCCAGTAGCAGAGGCGCAGACTCAGTTGTTTGCTGCTGAGGCACTCTGCTGGGAAAGAGCTTTGCGCAAAGGGACTCCCTCTCCGCCATCCCTCAACAGTAGCAGCACCACTATTACACAGCAGCAAAATGAAATTTACAAAAGGTTGCTCAGTTTCTCTGTTTCTTCTCAGAAGCTTTTTCTGCACCAGCCAGTTATATATCATCTCCAACACACACAGAAATTTCCCAAGAGTTAAAGGGATCAAAAAAGTCACAAATTTAAGAATGAAATGCAGATGTCAACCAAAGAGCACTAGTTATTTGCAGTATAATGCAGTTTTCCAAGCATACAGACAGTAATATTAATTTAATAAAGGACCCTACTGCCTATAAAGTTACTAGTTTCGAAAAAGAAGTACATGGCCAGGTAGAAATCTCTCACTTGATATATATGGAATGTAGATGTTTTCATGGATGACCAGGCCACTAGACTCCCAGCAATTTTTTAGGGAATAGAGGAGTAGCCAGTCTCCTTCCAAGATGACTCCTGGAGAACCATTCTGGATGTTAGTCTTTCCTTTCTCTCTTCTTCTTTCACTCTCTCTTTCCATTTCGCTTTTTTTTAAGTAATAAAAACATACCACTACTGACAGTTAAAAAGCTGCAATCTGATCTAGCTCAGAGTATTAGTTATGGGATTCAGTGCCTTTTATATTAAAAGTTAAAATCAAGTGAGTAGTAAAAAAAAGTAGTTTCAGGAACTATACTTGTGCCTGAGTCATCCTACAAATTTTTGTGGTTTCACAACCCATTTTCTTAATTAAAAAAAAATATTTTCTCTTCCCTCTCGCTATGTAAAAGACCCGCACAAGCAACAGGGGAAACTGTCTATATAGGGGAAATATTGAAGACTGTACACAAAGTACTGTCAAATGCTCAAATACAGGCACTGGAAAAACAGAGAATAACTGTTTTTCCTCACATCTATTTATGTTGTAGTAATCCTGGGTGTTACATGTAACAACAGTAAATAAAAAAAATAATCATACTAAAGTGTGCACATGCCTTTAAGTTACGGTTTCAAATCTAACTCAGTAGTGACCAAATATTCTTAACATCTGATGGCTTTTGGTCAACATGAAATGAGATGGAAAGTAGTCTCTTCAAGTCTGGATTGAGGCTTATGTATATTCCTTTAACCTTCTCAACTGCTCATCTCTATTTCTAACATCTAGAAGAAATTATTCCTCACCTCATGGTCATTTGATTCCTCAACTGGTACCCACTTATGGAGTGCTGTCATCCTTGACTAAGAGCTCCATGGAGCTACTGATGGATTTAAAGGACATATTTTTCTTACAAATATACATTGATACAGATTTTACAAATATATACATACAAATGAAATATAAACATTGTTTTAGAAATACTTGTGTACCTTTCAGTAATTCTGTGGCACTTCATGAGATAGTATCTTCCCTGTAAATTGATTAACTCTAGAGAAGAGAATCTATTTCCTATTAATTTAAGTGGGGAAAGTACTTTATTTGAATGTTGGTTTTAGGTAACAGACAAAAAGAAGAACAGGAGTACTTGTGGCACCTTAGAGACTAACAAATTTATTAGAGCAGCTGTAGTCCACGAAAGCTTATGCTCTAATAAATTTGTTAGTCTCTAAGGTGCCACAAGTACTCCTGTTCTTCTTTTTGCGGTTTTAGGTAAGTTTTCAAACTTTTTATGGATCAACGTAAAGGTATTTTGATCAATACCTTGTTTTGGTTTTCTTTATAGGGACACAGGTTCTAATTTATAAATATGTATATTTTATGGATTAATGATAGGCATATGCTGATTTGGTGGTAATTGTCTGTATTGCTTTTGAAACTGATCAGCTATATTAGTTCTGTGTTGTAATATTATTTGTACACACATCCAGCCACAAACCTGATAAAGGTTAGAGCTTGGCGTCTGAAAATTTGGGTTTTATTCCTAGCTCTGCCAAAAACTCTCTCAGTGGCTTTGGCATTTGGATATGATAATCACATCAGAAATGCTTTAAGCAGACAAACAGATCTTGGGCAAGTCATTTAACTTCTCTGTGCCTCAGTTTCTTCATCTGAAAAATAAGAATAGTAATACTTATCTCACAGGGTATAAGGTTTATTTCATTAAGGTTTATAAAATCATTGGAGATGAAAAATGCCATAGAGAAGAGCCAACTATTATTCAAAACATAATTATGAAGGTAGATTAACTATACACTTACTCCTCCTAAGAACCAGTGTTTCTCTGAATTGTTTAAAATAATGAAGAAATGTTTACACTAGGAATAATGGAAAAACTAAAATTATTAATGCACGTCATTAGCTTGTTGTCATTATTCCTACCTGCTTTAGAAACTTTCTTTGTTCTTTTAAATAATACTTGTGCTAAACAGTCTTGCAAATTTTTCATAAAATCTTCACTTCAGGCACAAAAGTCTACCTCACTACTCTTCAATACGACACTATTGATAATTCAATTTTTTTTAACTTGCCCATAAAAAAAACCACCCAGAAGAACTACCTGTCCAAAACATGTGGCTGAGTACAATTTTACAAAGCTCCCCAGTCCTGGAAAGCAAGATTGGAGAGGAAAGGACATGACTACTATGGTGTAAGACTTCCTAGCACACTTTTAGGTGTTTAGGGATGTAGTTTATCTTCATTCCCCGTGTGCCTATAAATAAAGCCAAGTACTTTTATTGTTAAATATAAAGTTAAAATTTTTAAAACTAATTTACAATGTTTTAATCCAAGTTTGTATCATTCTGAAATTATGAAAAATAACTGGGTTTTCCTTAAAATGTGCCCAAGTTTCTGGTAACCTGATGACTTTGGCATTTGATTTACAAGACATTTTCTGCAGTGGTACATCCATAATCTGCAAGTAAAACCTTAAATGCCTCCTCAGTTGAGTCTGATATTATGTGGTACTACAGCTCAACAGTCTTGTGTTTTATAACAGTGACTAGTAGAGAACTAGAAGCAGCCAGCAAGTTCAAAAGTAATTTTGCCAAGTATAAATTGCTAACCACAGGAAATTCAAGATCCCACTGTCCCGTTCTCTTTAAAATGGTTAGATCAGAATTTAAATATCTGAATGTTAATAAAGACTTTAGTTGGTAAAAATATTATTCAAGTTTGAAAAGGCTAATATCACAATTTTTTTTGGTCTATTTCAGAGCCATCCTCCAAAACACAACTTTACAAAGACCAAAATGTTGGCTTTGTTCTCCCCACAATAAATACACAAGTTTATTCATTTCATTTATTTGGCCTATTAGCTAGCCTTTTGTAGTGTCTAAAATAATTTTATTTATGGACCATTTTCCTTGGTGCACAAATCATAACATTTAAACATGAATATATTATCCTCCTTTAGGAATATTTTGTCAAAACGTTGGGGTTGTAGTATTTGTAGGAATGTATGTTTCAAAATAATATTAAGACTTGAAAACTTTGCCCAGCCTATAGTAGAGAATGAGATGAAGCTACATGAAGGGTAGGTTTCTCAATGACATCCCCATCTCACATTTAGGGTTGTGTACACTTTAACATTAAGGAAAATCTCTGAAAATCTCTTATGTAACCTTTGTCTCAGTGGAATATTTTTAATGAAGCAATTATGGAGACCTGTGAGTTCTCTATCCCTATGTCCATTGCTACGCATTTCAGGTGCTATATTTAGACTTCTTCAGACTTCCTTTTCTGAAAATAAATTTATCAGATTGACTCTCCTTGCTGCCAAAAGGTGCATTATCTTGAAATCGTAGGGCTCTGCTGTGCCCACTTCTGTTAAATCAGTTTCTGAATTATCATAGTACTCTCCACTAAAGATACAGTATCACTTTAAAATACAGTCTTTAATGAAATGCAAGGTAGATGCCTCACACCGAGCTACATTTGAACTGATTTACCATATGCTCTTGTCTATCCTATTTATGTACTCAGTATGCTTATCCTATAAGGCCTATTTAATCTAAGAAATATTAAGAAAAATAAGCTAATCCTTTAGGATTTGCTTTTAGCTGTTTATAACTCTATTCACAGTGATGCAATATGTACCTTTAACAACATACACTAGGAATAAAATACAGAAAACATGGAATGGAGTAATTTATTGTTTACTTTGTGAAAATCCTTATAAAGGTACACTCAGAAAGTGAATGTGTATTTGGGGTATTATATGGCTTCTGATGCATATAATTTGCTTTGGCTGACAGACGTAACACATACCTATATACTCTGAAGGCATGTTATGAAGATTAGTTAATGTAAGTAGAGTGCTTTAAAAACAAAAATTGCTAAGAATTCTCAGCTTTCATATACTCTATTTACTGATATTTAATATCTCTTTTCTGCTTTCTCTTCCAGATCCATTATAGAAAGAACCACCCCACTTCATGTTTTCCAGAGAGGTCCCCTCCTTCATTGAGATTTATGGTAATTAGAAACAACCTAGTTTGACTACATCAAGTATATAAGAAATTAAAAGATCTTGCTCTGAAGCAAACGCCATTTATTCAGCGAGTAAGGAGAAAATGGTGTCCAGGGAGGGCTAAGAGGATGGAAGCATTCTGTGCAAGTAAATTTGGAACACACTCAAATGTCATTGGTTTAAAATGCATTCAAATAACCAAACTTGTGAAAGCTTCCTTAAGTTAGCTCATTTCTATTATAAGGTAGAATCGTTGCTTCTTACTTTTGTCATCTTAGACCAATACCACTATCAAAAAATCAGTCTAAGGGCTGGTCCACACTAACCTCCCAGTTCGAACTAAGATACGCAACTTCAGCTACGTGAATAACGTAGCTGAAGTCGAAGTACCTTAGTTCGAACTACAAAGTACTTACCGCAGGTCCACACGCAGCAGGCAGGCTCCCCCGTCGATTCCGCGTACTCCTCTTGCGGAGCAGAAGTACCGGCGTCGACGGCGAACACTTCCGGGATCTATTTATCGCGTCTAGACAAGACACGATAAATCGATCCCAGAAGATCGATTGCTTACCGCCGAACCCGGAGGTAAGTATAGACATACCCTAATAGAGTCACAAGCGTCTCTAGATATCCTCCTAAATTCCCTTCCACGAACGTCACTAGTATTCATCTGGTATCTGTTGTTTTTTACCAAGAGAAGTACCTCCCAGTGCATTTGGAATTCTATTATAATGTGAATAACAACAGCTACTATTGAAAGTACAGTAAGAGGGACCAGCAGCAGAAGGGTGATAAAAGTTGAACATATGGACATAAAGATAAGTCGTGTAACACCGAGAGAGAGAGAGGGGTAAAGCCTACAAAACAGACAATGAGTTGGAATTTGGGTTGCTGCCTCCAGCCAAATTAGAATAGGTGAGGGGCTGCATGGTTGTGAGATTTGCAGAACAAAGAGTAAAAGAGTAAGGAGAAGGGTGGGAGCCTGATAATGCAAAGATTGAGAGGAAGATAGGTGGGAACATGAATACAGCTGAGAGGGAAAGTGATGGAAACCTGGAAATGGAAAAGGGGGTAATGGGAATCTGCTATCATAAAGAGGGAGGAAATGGAGAAGCATGGACGCTTGGAAGCTTAGGCAGTGAGCGAATGGGGGTTTGGTCAGAAAATATTAAATTTAGAAGATGGGGAACAGGGAAAGATAGTAGCCTAGAACATTGAAGGAGTCAAAAGCACTTTGGGGGATAGGATTAGCATTCAAAAGAACCTTGACAAATGGGAGAATTCGTCAGAATTCATCAAAATGAAAGTCACTGAAGATAAGTGCAAAGTACTTCACTTAGGAAGGAAAAATTAAATGCACAACTTATAAAATGGGGAATAACTGACCAGGTGGATAGTATTGCTGAAAAAGATCTGCATGTAATAGTGAATCACAAATTGAATGAGAGTCAACAACATGATGCACTTGCGAAAAAGGTTAATATTCTGGGGTGTATTAACAGGAATGTTGTATGCAAGACATGAGAGGTAATTTTCCCAGTCTATTCAGCACTGGTGAGGCCTCAGTTGGAGTACTGTGTCCAATTCTGGGTGCCACACTTTCGATAAAGATGTGGACAAATTGAAGAGAGTCCAACAAAAATTATAAATGGTTAGAAAACCTGACCTATGAGTAAAGGTTAAAAAAATTGAGCATGTTCAGTCTGGAGAAAAAGAAGACTGTTGGGGGATGGGGGGAAAGGGACCTGATATCGGTCTTCAAATATATTTTCCATGTTTACTGAGTGTAGGACAAGAAGTAATGGGCTTACTCAGCAGCAAGGGAGATTTAGGTTAGATTTAAGAAAAACTTTCTGACTATAAGGGTAGGTAAGCTCTGGACTAGGCTTCCAAGGGAAGTTGTGGAATCCCCATCATAGGAGGTTTTGAAGAACAGGTTGGACAAACACCTGTCAGGGATGGTCTAGATTTACTTGGTCCTGCTTCAGTGCAGGGGGTTGGACTTGACATCTTGAGGACCCTTTCAGTCCTACATTTCTGTGATTCTAAATGTAAATTACAGCTATTATTATTTTATTATTGAAGTTTGTTAGCATAGAATGAGGGTACAAAAGGAAGTCTGGAATGACAGAGGTGAGATGTTAAAAGGCTGAACTGGGAGTGTGGATGGCTTGGAGGTAGTGATAGAATACACAGAAAGGGTTAGGAAAGTCTGAAATTGCAGAAGGTGCAAGTGGACAAAAGGAAGAGTCTGGGTGTGATGAATATGGAACTAATAGAATGGAAATACAGAGAGATGGAGGAGAGAAAGACAGGTGTCTAGAGGCAGAGAGCCTACAAATGTGTGGGACTAAGCATTGAATTTTCAAAGCAAGTATGTGAGCAGAGAGAATAAGCAGAGAAGAACTGTGTCAAAAAGATGAGCAACATAAGCCAAATAACTTCTCAACAACATGAAGGACAAACAGCCTATATGACTCTGAACTTAAAAATGCTGTCACTGATGACGGAAATATTCTGTTCAGACGTTAATAATGTAAATAAAAGTTCCTTTCAGTAAATTAATAGTTGCCGCAGGAGGGCTTATCTTAACAGCAAGTGACACATAAGACTGAGAAAAAGACGACAGTCTAGGAGTTGCCAGATTTTCTCTCCATGGTGGACACTAATTTCAGTTGTTCAGTAATTTCATATAAAATGATCTTTTTCTGTGTTTGTTTGGTACTGCTGTGTTCCATCCCAGTGGCGGCTGCTTTAAGTAGTGATGAAGTGTGTATAATTACATACAAGAACATAAGAATGGCCATACTGGGTCAGACCAATGGTCCATCTAGCCCAATATTCTATCTTTTGACAGCAGCCAATGCCAGATGCTTCAAAGGGAATGAACAGAACAGAGCTATTATCAAGTGACCCATTCTCTGTCATCCAGTCCCAACTTCTGGCAGTCAGAGGCTTAGGGACACCTAAAGCATGGGGTTGCATCCTTGACCATCTTGGCTAATAGCCATTGATGGACCTATCCTCCATGAACTTACATAATTTTTTTGAACATAGTTATATTTTTAGCCTTCATAACATCCCCTGGCAATGAGTTCCACAGGCCGACTATGCCTTGTGTGTTATGTTTGTTTTAAACCTATTGTCTACTAATTTCATTGACCCATGGTTCTTGTGTTATGTAACGGGGTATATAACACTTCCTTATTCGCTTTCTCCACACCATTCATGATTTTCTAGGCCTCTCTCATATTAGTCATCTCTTTTCCAAGCAGAACAGTCCCAGTCTTTTTTCCCTCTCCTCATATGGAAGCTGTTCCATACCCTTAATCATTTTCGTTGCCATTCTCTGTACCTCTTCCATTTGGAATATAACTTTTTTAAAATGTGATCATCTGAACTGCACGCAGTATTCAAGGTGTGGACATACCATGAATTTATATAATGGCCTTATGATAGTTTTTGTCTTATTATCTATCCTTTTCCTAATGGTTTTTACATTCTGCTAGCTTTTTTGACTGCCATTGCATACGGAGTGAATGTTTTCAGAGAACTATCCATAATGACTCCAAGATCTCTTACTTGAGTGGTAACAGCTAATGTAGTCTCCATCATTTTGTATGTATTGTTGGGATATGGTTTCCAATGTTCATTACTTTGCATTTATCAATGTTGAATTTCATCTGCCATTTTGTTGCCCAGTCACCCAGTTTTGTGAGATCCCTTTGTAACGCTTCATGGTTTGCTTTAGACTCAACTATCTTGAGTAATTTTGTATCATCCCCAAACTTTCCACCTCACTGTACCCCTTTTTCCAGCTCATTTATGTATATGTTGAACTGCAGTGGACAGAGGGGGACATTGCTATTTACCTCTTTCCATTCTGAAAACTGACCATTTATTCCTACCCATTTGTTTCCTAGTTCTTAACCTGTCACTGATCTATGAGGAGACCTTCCATCTTTTTCCATGACTGCTTACTTTGCCCAAGAGCCTTTGGTGAGGGACCTTATCAAAGGCTTTCTGAAAGTCCAAGTACACTATATCCACTGCATCATCCTTGTCCACAAGCTTGTTGACCCCCTCATAGAATTCTGATAGAGTGGTGAGATCTTCCCCCACAAATCATGTTCTTCTATGTGTCTGATAGTTTCAGCCAATTTACCTGGTACCGAAGTTAGGCTTACTGGCTGTAATTGCCAGGATC
The DNA here is from genome assembly GCF_011386835.1 of Chrysemys picta bellii. Lineage (NCBI taxonomy): Eukaryota > Metazoa > Chordata > Testudines > Emydidae > Chrysemys > Chrysemys picta. Next base: position 36,091,368 of record NC_088801.1, read on the forward strand.
ACCTCAGGTTTTTAAGTGTCACATTAGCTATCCTCCAGTCACCTGGTATAGTAGGTGATTTAAGTGATAGGTTATTACATACCACAGTTAATAGTTCTGCAATTTCACATTTGAGTTGCTTCAGAACTTTTGGTTGAATACCATCAGGTCCTGGTGACTTGTTACTATTTAATTTATCCATTTGTTCCAAAACCACCTGTATTGACATCTCAGTCTGGGACAATTTCTCAGATCTGTCACTTAAAAAGAATGGCTCTGGTGTGGGAATCTCTCTCACATCCTCTGCAGTGAAAACCAATGCAAAGAATTTATTTAGGTTCATCACAATGGCCTTGTCTTCCTTGAGTGCTTCTTTAGTACCTCAATCATCCAGTGGACCGACTAATTGTTTGGCAGGCTTCCTGCTTCTGATGTACTTAAAAAAATTCTGATGTTAGTTTTTGCAACTTAGCCTTGCCATAATTTCTCCATTATGACTTCAGAGTTAAATTCCCTTAAAGACCCTATTTTAGAAATTTTAGCTTTGTGAAACCTTTTTTTTTTAAAGAGAGAGAAACTTAACCTTTAAAGTGCAACTTTGCTCTGAAAACTGAAAATGGCATAATGGGACTCCATATCTAATGTAGCTCAATAATTCCATATCAAATTTTCTCAGTTTACAAGTGAAAAGATGTTTTTTTCTACCTGCTAGACCTGCAAACTCAGCCTGAGATCGGAAAGTCAAGCTATGTTCTTTTTAGCAATGATAACAATTCTGCAGGCCAAATTCTGCTCTCAATTACTCATTGGAATCCCATTGTCTGCAACATATACATCAACTGTCTTCAATAGAGTAAATGAGGGCAGAATTTGGCCCTCCTACTGGCACTCAGTTAACAATTCTGTTCATGTTGCATGAGTCTACTTTCCCAGGGGTGTGTTGACTCTGGAGGGCAAACAAGAGTAAAATGTAGTAAAAATTCACTTTTCCACTAGAGTAAGCACATCTGATTATAAATACACTGAGGAAAAATAGTCAAGAAAGAATATGCCACTTTACATATTAAGTTTTGAAAGATCAAACTGTTCATCAAGACAAACAACAAGTAAACCTACATACTCTCTAAGGTTTGGTCTACACTAAACCCCCAAATCGAACTAAGGTACGCAACTTCAGCTACGTGAATAACGTAGCTGAAGTCGACGTACCTTAGTTCGAACTTACCGCGGTCCAGACGCGGCAGGCAGGCTCCCCCGTCGACTCCGCGTACTCCTCGCGGCGAGCAGGATTACCGGAGTCGACGGGGAGCACTTCTGAGTTCGATTTATTGCGTCCAGACAAGACGCGATAAATCGAACCCAGAAGTTCGATTGCCTGCCGCCGAACCAGCGCGTAAGTATAGACAAGCCCCTAGTCTCACATCAGTAAATTAAGGTAGCCAAAAATATAACGGACTAGGACCACATAGACCAAAATATATCATCTAGAGTTCAGCATCTGGAGCCAATTCAGTTCTAAGATTTATATTTATGTTCAGTTACACCATGTCTACACTAGCACTTATGTCGGCAAAACTTTTGTCGCTCAGGGGTGTGAAAAAACACACCCCTGAGCAACATAAGTTTTGCCGGCATAAGCGCCTGTGTGCACACTGCTGTATCAGCGAGAGATGCTCTCCCACTGACATAGATACTGCCGCTCACTGAGCTGGTTTTACGTCGACAAGAGAAGTTTCTCTCATTGGCATAATGCAGCTAAATGAGCAATATTCATGGGCATTTTGAGATTTGTAGATTTTGAGATTTCTAAGCCACCTCACTTTAACACAAAAGTAATTAGTTGAAAAATCTTTTTTATCTTTGCAGCTATTTAAATAGTGCACATTATGTTCTGTACCTTTAAAACAAATTTGGATCCATAGAATGTAAAATACACTAGCAGGTTACAATGAGGTATAGTAAATTAATTTCATGCCAGGGTTCAGATGATAATTATAAAATCATTTGATCACTGCTCTTGTGATTTATGATGTGATCAGAACTGTTCATTTGTATCATAGAGTCACAGAAGCATAGCGTTAGAAGGGAATGCAAGGGTAATCTAGTCTAACCCCGTCAAGATGCAGGATTTGTTGGTCTAAACCCCTCTTGAGACCTCCTTCCCATTTAACATCATTCCATTAATAATTACTATTATCATTAATAATTACTCATTGTTTGTGGTTGTTTAACCAATTATGTATCCATTTAATGGTAGTTCCACCAAGCCCGCATTTCTCCGGGTCACTTATAAAAATATCATGTGGGATTGTGTCAAAAGCCTTGCTAAAGTTCAGGTATATTATGTTCGCTGCATTCCCCCATCTACCAAGGAAATCAAACTGGTTTGGCATGATTTCTCTGTAAATCACTGTAGCCAAACATTATTTTTCATTTAAAATATAGTTATGGTGGAAAATCCTCCTCCCCCCCCCCGAAGTTTTGATAGAAAGATTTTTTATACAAAAAAACTTTATTTCAGTGGGGAAGTTAGCTATAGCTTTCCCCATCCTAACCCCTCCCCACACACTTTAAAACAATGGAAATTACCTTTGAATTAGAAAACTAATATCTAACTGACCAAAAGAAATGAGAACATCCAAAGTTAAGGCTAACTGTCTGGGACTTGCTCTTGTATGCCTAAATATTGCTGCAAATGTTGAAGTTAAGATCATCCGCTGGTGTGAAACTCCTGTGCTACACAACCTGGGCACAACAGGATAAACTAAACTAAAATTGCAATGAATTCTCCTGTTTTTGTCCATTTAATCTCAGATTCTCAGTGTGGTTTTTCATGCAATTTTTTCTTTTGCACTACATTAACACATTGATCAGTCATATATAAAACTGAAAATCCGTATGAAAAGCAGCCACATTTGATAGTAACAAAAGACAATACAGCTCACAAGTTTGACATCATATCTGTAAAGTAAGAGCATTTGGAAAAAAACACAATTATAACTTTAAGATATCTAGTCTGACATTAAAATCAAAATGTCAGCCCATTTGGAAGTACTGCATAGTGAGCAACAAAAACTTTTTGCCAAAGAACAGGGAAAAGGAAATCCAAAAGACGTGAATTTGATGCAGTCTTTTTAAGCACATACCTCCGACAAGTAGCAGAGAAGAAATCCATTTTAGAAAAGATGCTGAAAGAGCTTGATGTCCACCTGGCAAATTTCTTGTGCTGTTTAAAAAAGCAAGACGGTTCAGATTATGAACCGAGTTATATCTGCAATATTACCACTAGTGCCAAATAAATATGTAAATAAAAGTAAGTTTTGTCCACTGTGTATTGCATTAGAAAGATTTTTCCTTAAAAAGGCAGCAACCCCCCACCAAAACCCAGAGTAAGGCATTTGGCCTTTAAAGCAGAGCCTCTGTTTGAATATGGGAGGAAAGCTGTACACCCCTGCAACGCTGGGCTCTGGCAGCCCTATTGCCTTGTTACTGTGCTTTAATACTAGACTCCAATTTGTACTCTGCACTAATGAACAATAAGACCTCAAGTAGTTAGGTCTAACACTTCTAAATGACAGTTAAGGAATTAAATGCCTTAATACAATAACAGGCAAACAAATACAAGAAGTGGCAAACATCCAAAAAATAAGGCCGATAAAATCCATCCTCTAAAAAAAAAATGCTGTGTTGCCAAATAGACCTGACTGCAGCTTATGAAAGATTTTGTAAAATCCAAAATTGGATTTCCTGTTCTATCCCATGCATAGTATTAACTACAAAACAGGCAGGTATAGGATTTATTTATATTTATTTATTTTTAAAACCCCCACACAAGATAACTGACATAAATGAACTAAGGTCTATGATTAAATGTTTTGCCAGCTTACCTGATAAAACAAGAATTTCCAATCTATTACAAGAAAGAAAAGCATCCAGAAATGATGTTGATGAAATGCTCTCTAATGAAGTTGTTCATATTTCCAGTTCCAAAAAATTAACAAGTATTTAGAATTGCTGCATTCTCATTGGGAAAAAACAGAGACCTCTGCAGTATCCTCTCTGCTTCATCCTCAGCTTCCTGTTCTGAAGCTCACTCTATGGTACCTAATAGAAAACAGCAAATAGCTTTGTGGGGTGGTGGGGGGTGGGGGAAGAGAAAGAGAGAGCCTTCACCTTACGGGACAGCTCCATCTACTGGCAAAATGAAAGAACCAGCTGTAACCAGCAGATTTTTTTAAGTCTCTTTGGCCAGAATAGCATTTTTTACAAGTCTGTGCATATCTGTTCTATAGAGCCACATTCCTTTAGAGCAGAAACAAAGAGCAAGGATTAAACTAAGAAGTTAATTGTTTGTTAAGTTTGTCTGATTTTAAAAATGAACAAAATGAAACAAAATTGTTTTGTTGTTTAACTTTTCACTTAAGTTTTAAAAATTGGATACTGTTTACTTCTGAAACATAGGGACAAAGCAAATAAAACGAAAACCTCTTGGGAATGAATTATTTATTTATATCATAGAGTGACAGAGCTTAAGGCCAGAAGGTACCACCAAGTCATCTATTCTGACCTCCTCTTTTGGGGAATGATTTCTTTATATCAAAATTCATTGTTGTGATTTATTATGATGACACCAGAAACCCTTCAAGTATATGTTGCTATGCATCTCTCAACTGACTGCTATTTGTATTCTATCTCACCACTGCATTTGAATGGTAAATTTCCCATTATTTAGCTATAGTATCATCAAAAACCTTAATATGACAGGATGTGATTGATATCACATCTGTATATTATGCTATCTTGTCAGTCAAATGTATTGCTACACACAACTGTGATGTTAGGTCCACGTGTTACAAGGTTTTAGAATGACAAATCTTTTTAAAAAATTATGCATTTTTAAAATTCAAACTACTAAGTGACGTTACCTTCCAGTAGAGCAAACCCACAACTGCACTGGCTCCTAGCTTTATTGTTATATCAAAGCTAAATCTGAGAGCATTACACACTTCTAGTTTTGTTTCTTGACAAAAAATGAACTGTTAAAAACTGGAATAACCATAGGCAAGTGCTTTTGAATGTCATAGCTTTATCTATGTAAAGCTGGGGTACGGTGGGTGCAGAGCAACCAATGATGTTAGGGAAGGGGACAATGCAGGATGGAATCCTAGCAGTGAGCAGACAAGGATCGGGTGCTGGTTGGAGGAAGAAAAGCTGAAAATAATAAAGCATTTATTTCATTATGTAATATATGCATTTGGCAAGTGAAGATAAAAAACAAATAAGCATCCATGTATAATGAGGCTGTCCTGTCCAATATTGTAGATATCAAATGTTTGAATGTGTAATTCATTGACACTAAAGAGTCTGCAGATCACTGGAGCCAGCAGAATCATTTTACATACTGTCTTGATAGGGCATTTCATGTCTTATTTTATATACTAGCATCATGGGATTTTTATTATGGTTTAAATTCTGCTTGGACCCAAATCCTATGGGGAGCTGAGCTCTTTCAACTCCCATTGATTGCAATGGGAGTTAAGATGCTCAGCACCTCATAGGAAGCATTCAGCACCTTGCAGAATCAGGGCTTTACGATCCAGCTTTAAATATTTACTAATACTTCAATATTATGAGCATTTTTTCTAACAATTACAATAAATCCATCCCTATAAACATCTAAATGTGCACTGCAAACGTTAACGTTATTATAATTATAATCCTTAAGATTCTAAATATTTAGTTTGGGAAAAAAACCAAACCAACATTGGTTACTGAGCTTTTTAAAAAAAACCTATAGTTTTAAGCTGCTATAGGAACACAGGAGGAAAATTCTGTTTATGAAGTAGAAAAGGATAAAATCAATAGTGAAAGAAGTTGTATTTGAAGCTCCTGAGAGGGTATTACAAACAGTATAGGGAAAACATATTTTAAGAATACCTCGGCTGAGTTTCTTTAACATTAATGTTACTTGCACTTTTGAACTGTGCTGCTCTACAAAAAGATGTATATGTATGTAAGAATGTTCAAAATCGTATCAAGAAAGGCTGTTGAAATTAAACTTCCTTTCAAGATGGATGCCAACATGACAAGATATTTAATTTCAATACCATTCTTTTAGATGGTCTACATTGTTTTTAAACTGTTTTTTTTTTTTTTTTATTGAGTATGAAAGGTCCCAGCCTGACAACATTGGAAACTGAAGCTTTCTCTGCACAGGACAAGTACAAAATGGACAGAAGCTGTGCAAACTTTCCCCCTGGAATGTGCCTCAATCCTGTTGTAGAAAGACTGCATATTCACTCCGTGACCTTTCTGCCAAGATCACCGTGAGATCACTGGTTGTGAGCTTGGCTTTTATGAGACGAACGTTGGTCCACTAGTCATTCTATGTAGGCCACTGAACAGTTGTCAAACAGTTCAGACTGGTCACAGGTACACAGATGGAATATGAATCCCAGACCCAGAGGTGGAAAGATCCATAATTCATTACCAGTCTCTTGAATCAAACTTGCACCTTAATTGCTAGGTTCTTATTTAGCTTTAACCATTTGCAGATTCATCTGAATTATCTTTTTCATATGTTGCAAAGTTCTACAAGGTCCTTGAAACATCTGCAACAGATCAGTTGCTTGTGGTAAAAGGAACACCTTTTCAGACAGAATCTCCCTCAAGATTTGAAAGATCTGGCAAACACAGTCAGTATTACACTGTTGCCAGAAGTAGTGCTTTTTAGAGCCGGTATTTCTGAAAATGACAAAAATGCAAGGCAGTGGTAAGTACAGATTTGTAGATAGGTGAAGTGGCAAAACACCCACCCCTGAAACTTTTAAGTATAAACTGGGTTCTGTCAGTCTGTGCTACAAGGTATTCCTTTTATTGCCTACATATAGCACTTTAAATGTTGTCATTTTCAAACTGGACTATATAAGGAGACACTAGAATTCAGATAAATAAATGCAGGCCGTGCAACACAAAAGGATCCTTGTGTGAGGTCTTGAACTAGTTAGCATGCCTAACCTGCTTTCTATTTTAGTTCTGTACTTTTACTGACCCAAGCCTACTCTATATGGAACTTTTTGAATTTTCCACAATCACAATTTTAGAAGCACTCATACTAATATACTGTGAAGGTGTCCAGTGTTCAATAGGTCTTGAAATTACTTTTTTCCTCAGGTATCAGTGGTGGAATGTAACTGGGCTCAAGGTACCTAAAGGATCTTGTAAAAATACTGCATGCAAGTCAAAACTTTTTTTAACCGCATTATGAATTTCTTGTAGCTCCATGTAGCTAGGCGGTGGGCTACCCCACAGCCCCACTGAGGGCCGAACCTCCCCTACTACCAACGTGGGCGGAACCATCAGGTCCGGCGCCCGCCCTTCCGAGGTCACGGCCCCAACCCGGAAGTATAAAAGCCCGCCTGCAGCGCTCAGTGGAGGCCAGGCCGGTGGAGAGAGCAGATGTCCCTGGCCGAGCTCCTGCTTGGGAAACAGCCGCAGGCCGCGAGCGGCCTGCTAACTCACCGGGCCGGTCGAGCCTACCTCTCGCCAGGTACCCCGAGGAGGACTGGCCAAGCCTGCCCCGTGCCAGCTACCCCGAGGAGGAGCCAAGCCTGCCCCGTGCCAGCTACCCCGAGAAGGAGCCGAGCCTGCCCTTTGCTACCTACCCCGAGGAGCCCATGCTGGTGGAGAGCACTGACGACACTAAGACGGCCCAGGTACCGTACGAGGGAGAGTGTGGAAGTAGCCCGGGGGCAGCCGACCCCAGTCTGGCTGCTGCACTGCCAGAACCGATGTCAGTGGGTTGCGGCCAGGATCCCCACTGACAGCAGCGAGTTTCCGTCACTGCTAGGGCCCCGGGCTGGGACGCAGTGGAGTGGGAGGGCCTGCGTCCCCGCTGCCACCCACTCCTTGGGTGGCAGACTCCCCCCTTTTTCCCTGGCCTAGAGAGGCTGGGGGCTGCTACAAACCCCGACCCAGCCCCTGCTTATGGGCCTGGGCCTCTGACTGACTATTTGCTTGCTGCCCCACCCTGACCTAGGGCCTGGGCTGCTACAAACCCCAGCCCAGCCCCTGCTTAAGGGCCTGGGCCTCTGACTGACTATTTGCTTGCTGCCCTGCCCTGACCTAGGGCCTGGGCTGCCACAAACTGACCCAGCCCCTGCTTAAGGGCCTGGGTACTTGCTTGACTACTGGTTTGCTGCCCCGCCCTGGCCTAGGGCCTGGGCTGCTACCAACTCCGACCCAGTCCCTGATTAAGGGCCTGGATATTGGCCTAACTGTGTGATTACTGCCCCAGCCTGATTGGGGCTTGAGGCTCTTTTCGGACTGTAGCGAGGCAGTGGGCTACCCCACCGCGGCCCAAAACTACTACACTCCAGTTTTGTCAGAGAGAGCATATACTAAGGTACTGTAGTCTAGCCCCACCAAACTTCAGTAGCTTTTAATGACTGACTGAGTACTGTGGCTTTAACACAACTCGCCAATTTGCCCCGTAACTATTCTATGCCAAGCAGTCTGACCTGGGATTTGAGAGGGTCAGAAGGCTCTTCCATAGCAAGTCATTATAAACAGTTACAGAGTTTCTACAGTGTAAATCCTTACTGTATATTTAATATTTAAAACCCATATATTCTGCCCCAGTTCAGAAATTTTTTTATAGATTCCCCTCATCATGTAAGCTTTTCCCACAAGAAGATAAGTGGGGGGGAAAGAGCTTGTACCACCTTATTTCAAACCACTTCTCTCAAAAAGGAAGATACTGTTTGTATCTATTTAAAAATAAGTTTCAGACGCCAGCAACTTTATGATACACAAGTTATTCATCATGACAAAAATTTTGCTCACTCCTCATTGCACACATGCTGAAAACCCTTCCCACCTATCCAGGCTTGTTTTTATACCTGACCCAAACCGAACACTTGTAGTCAGGTCCTTTTGAGAGTCTGGTTGCAAGGGTCTAGCCCTGGCCTGGTCTCCATGATTTCCTACCCTCACTCCCATGGCCTGATCCCCATCTCAGAGCAGTGCCGTGCACCTGAAGGGGTGCAAGTTTCCGCTTTCTGGGCCGCTACTCCCAAACCTGTGTCATCACTACTGCTGCTGCTTTGTCCTGGGGGAGGCTTCCTGCTCCCCATACAGGCCGGCGCAACCCATTAGGCGACCTAGGCGGTCACCTAGGGTGCTGCAATTTGGGGGGCGGCGACCGCGGTAATCCTCTGTGAGGGGATGGCATTTTGGGGCGGCGGAAAAGCTGGCGGCACGCCTGTCCCCATACCTGTAATCCATCTACAGCTGCCTCCTGCACATGGGGTTGGCATGGTGCAGCTGTGTACCCAGTTCCTGCCAGCCAGCTCTGCCTCACTGAACTGTGTGTGCTGCAGAGTGAGAGGCACTACAACTTATCAGCACACTCACCCCACAGTGCAGCCAGGCACCGGTGGCTAGCAGGAACAAGGCACGGAGCTGCTCCTGCACAAACCCCATGGGCAGGAGGAGGTGATTAGAGGCTACTAACCTTACCCAAGCCCAAAAGTGTTGGGTTGTTTTCATACCTGACCTGAACCCAACACATGTTGTCAGGACCTGTTAGGTTCAGGTCAGGTTGTAAGGTTCTAGTTCAGACAGATCCTCAAGCATCCCTGTGCAATTATGTGAATGAGCATCTGTGAACCATGATCCATTATATGGAAGCAATGCACACTTCACGCTTAAGTGCCCCCAATTCTGCCCTACACCTGCTGCACAGAAGAATCACACTAGTTATGCTGCATTTGGCCCCTGTGGTTGGAAAGAAGCACACATTGCCTCAGAGCATAAATGGGTAAATTTACCATATTGCACTTGGAGGCTGCCACTGCAGTGCAGCTCCCTTTTTTATGAACTGTAGCTTAAAAGCCAGGTTTTGGTCCTTGTATGCCTTTCCAACTCCACATCATCATTTACACTGTAAATTGGAAAACCTAATGTATAAATCTGAGGAAATTTCTAGAATTATGTTTCAAAAGGTGTGATGTTCAGCAATGGCAGGAAACCATGCCACCAGCAATACTGAAAATGCTGTGTAATTGCTGGAGAAGGGGCTGAAAACAACAATTTTGTCAGATATGACCACAGCATACATTTCAGATGCCAGTGCATTAAAAGATCTCCCCATATTCTTGTAGTCTTCTAATTTCTCTTTTGTTTACTTGATGATGTTCTGGGGATTAAATTTATTCCGAGAGTTGCACTTTGTTTGAAAAATGGGGTGCAAGGAATCTATAAGGCAACCCAGGGCAAGAGAGAGAGAAGATCCAGATAACCTGATAGGTTAGAGATAGAAATGACCCAACTGATAATATGAATAGTTCTGCAGTCACAGAAAAGCTATGGAGGCAAGTAGTGTTGGAAGAAACCATCCTTGCTGGATAACCAGAAACTGGAAAAAAATCAACCAGCTAATGTCCAGAGAAAATAGAATATTATATTCTTCTAATCAGTTACAGTGCAAAGGCTGAAAACCCTCTGAGAAAGAGAGAGAATTATTTTTGTACTGGAGACAGAGCATCTCTACAATTTACCCAGGTGGGTACCTAGGATGGCAAAGCATGGAACTAAACACAAATGAAAAGTGACAGTTCTGCATTTCAAAGGCTTGGGATTTTTAAAAGCCCAAGCCTGTCTGAAGTTTTTGAATTATAACACTACAAACCAATATGCATTTATATCTGAGGTGAGATACAGTCATATTAAGCTGTTTACAGCTTTGCTTTATTACGTTTGTAAATTCTAATTTAGCTAGTATAGTTTGAATCATTTTTGTCAGCACACACAATACATATATCGCAATTGCCAGTTATGATGGACTGATCCAATCTGAGACCCAAACTTGTCTTCATACAAATGATACTCACATATATTGTAAATTGTTTGACATCATAATTAAACTGTTGTCACAGATGTTTATGATAAATAAATTATTCCAAAATAATTGTAAATCTCATCATCATCATCATCATGTTCCCATTACATGTTTAGAGCAGCGATGAAGCTCCTCCACTCCTGTATGTTTCTGTCAAATCTTTCAATGATTCCCCAGCTGTGCCCCAGGTTTTTCAGCACATACTACAGTGTTTTTTCTGTACTCCTAATTTTTAGTGCAAATTTCAGAAGGTCCATAATGCTGCAGAAAACTGGTTTCATTGTGTGGGACTGGGATATAGGGTGCCCAGGGGGACCCTAATCTATACAGTATGAAGTGTAGAAAGGGGAGGGATACTGTGAGGCAGGCCAGGGTTGTGGCCACTATGTCCATGAACTGAGCAATTCCATCAGGCCACAGAAACACATGAAAAGGGAACAGTGGCCATTAGTCCCTACCCCAATCCATATGCTGCAGTAGCTATTTTGGAGTAATTCCATATCACATATTGCAGTTTGGAACTGTGCATTTCAGTCCTCAGCCCTGTATTTATATATGGCTGATCACACAGCCTGCACATGAGTTTCACACTGTCCCAGAATTTAACCCTTTGTATCTTAGTCATGGATTTGGGCCTTGGCGAGATATTGTAACGGCACTGCAATCTACAACATCTGCAATGGTGCACAAAGTAGAATTTATGATGATAAAATTTCAAAAAACAGCGCATATATTTTTTTAAAAAAAGAAATCAATGACTTTGTGTAATTAAATAGCTTAGGCTGTTAACATTCTTTGAACCAATACAAACAATTATATTCAGAATATTCTATCCCGTGGCTCCTTTTTATGTACTCAGACACAATGCACTAATTCTTTTAGAGTGGTGTAGGCAGAAGCAAGCTAACAAACTTTCATCAGAGCAGTAAAGGCACATCATTATGTGGTGCCTTTCAGTTTTGATTTTAAAAAATCCATACACCAATATATGCTACAACTGTTTTAGTAGCTTGCTTTCAAGAAACAGCTGCATACATTGAACTGCCAGAATTCTCCTTTAAAATATTATACAACAGAACTATGCATAGTAAAAGAGGTGTTTTCATTATGTCAGACAGAAGTATTTTCTTGACTCTAACTTCTTCTTTCACAAAGTAATTAATAAAAGGTGTCAGCCTGGCACTTCTGCTAAATTATACCATATAGTACAACTTGAACATGTGTTATCACAAGAAAGATTTTCATTTAACAAATGAAACTGGTGAGCTGAGATCATGATAAACAGACAGCTTGATTGTTTGACAGCATTGGGCCAGGGGAGACAGAGCTCTTAATGATTATGGAAGTTATCATTATCACTTTCAAGCACAGTGTTGCACTGACACCATTAACTGATTATTTTCAAAAAAGTGAGGAATAATTACTTTGCAAAATGGGACACAGCATGTTTAAGGGATTATCCCCATCAAAATTAGTTCTGGAGGAAATGTATATATTCCATCTTATTTAGATACAAGAAAGAATCAAACAAAATGTTTCTCATCAACAAATATGCCACTGTTAAACCATAAAGTCCTCTAAATTGGAGCATAATGTTGTTTAATACCATACCTTCTATGGTAGGAAAATCTATAATGCTTTACACGTTTTTTTCAAATATGTTCAGGTGGTCATTAACAGAGACGAAATACTATAGTATGTACATGAATAATTTTTAAAGTTTATGTATTAAACAGCCTCTTTTTCAAGATCCTAGTAGTAAGCTAATAGAATTTAATAAGTCGATACACATGCTGACCGAAGCTCTCTCACATCCACTCATATTTAGTTTAAGCAGTCTTCAGTTTTACAAATTACCACCTCCTTTAATTCAGTTGTGTCACTCCTTTACTTTACTGAACAGTGCTTAGTAGCTGTCCATGGTGCTATACACGCACTTGAGCTGTAGAATAAAGGACTCCTGATATACCAGAATACTTCCAAATTATTATATTTGCCTCATTAAATGGTAACTGTCCTAACAAGTGAGCCAGCCTTATTGAAATTCCCTACACGAGACTGCAGTATCAATGTTATGCTGTTACTTCCTAGGGCCTATTCTGCTGCATTCCATTAGTGATCATTCTATTCACCACCTGACAACCCTCACTGTAGGAACATAGCAGTCTACAGAAAGATCCATTCCGTGTATTTTATGGTTCATTTTCCAACACGAGTATAAATTTAACAATTTTATTTGAGTTCCCCTGGTGCACCAAAAACCTAAAGCAAGTTTAGCCAGCATATAGTGTCCTGACATTCTGCAGAGGGCTCACTAACACTAGTTTTGTCTGCAGCATTCACCTCCAGTATATAACGGTTGTGTAAATTCATGCAGTCATACAATAAACAATAGCTGAATATCCTCCAGACTTTAACTGTTGTCATTCAAAATAATCAAGTAAGGCAAGGAAATAAAATATAAAGCAGCTCTTTTGGGAAGGAAGCATATTTGTAATGTGAGGCAAAGGCAATGCAACAGCCAAGAATTGCAGTAAATCTCTCAGAGCTAATAGCCACATCTAATAATGCTTTCCTACAACACCTCCAAGCAAATGGATTTTGTTCATTGTTTAATCAGTCAAATCAACAATAATCCCCACATGGATAGAGAAGATGTTTGTTAAGCAAACCCTAATTTATGATTTATTTATTTGCAAAGTGCCTTAAAGCTGGGATGGCTAGAAGAAAGATTACTCTGCTTATTCAAGCATGCTGACAGAGCTGGTTTTTACTAGCAATTTCTCTCTGCATCTCACAGCATGGCTGACAGTCATCTGCATAGAAAAACAGCATATTTACCACTAAATCATGCAAAAACATTTACCCAAGAAGATGTAGCAAAGGTCAGAATCCACTTCCATACCCCATGAAGCATTAAGCTGAAGGAGCAATCCCACTGGCTTGCTCAGGCCAGCAGTCTCTCTCCTACACTTGACCTAGACTGCCTTACATAATGAGGAATCAGTGCTGTATCCCGTGTGGTAGAGCAAAGCTGAATGTCATCACTGGAAAGAGCAGGCAGTACTGGCAGCAGACAGGCTGGTAGTTTGCATGGAGATCACGAAGTCTTCCCCCCCTCCCCCCGAGTATTCTGGAAGAAAAGGCAAGAATAGCTCAGAAAACCTGGTGTCATTCCTCCCCTGGAATGAATGACTGGAAGGAATGAGGGTGTTACACATGATGCAGACCGCAAGTGCAAAAGCTGCATCTGTGCTCAATGCAAACATAACACAATTCCTGAACATTGTATCTAAAGGACTGCATAGCTACAGCTAATAGGAGAGCAACAGCAAGGCAAAGTAAAGAAGGAGAGGCACAGACCACTGCTGAATACAATTGTCTCTATAGAAACTCATTATGGTGAGTAGAAGAAAAATAAAGAGGGTATTAGATCAACCTGAAATACTGGAATTTCCAAAGGGAACATTGTATTTCTCTAAATAAATATCTTACTGCATGTATCTTAGTGAACTAGTTCCTGGAAAAAATGCCATTTGTGATCTGATTTACATAGTGTTACAAAAGTGAAGCTGGTGCATTACAAGGATTTTGATATTTTCAAACAAACTATGTACTAAACATATTTCTGGCTCTGATGATTTTCAAGTTACTCTTGGTAGCAAGGATTGGTATGTTTTGAAGAGAAGCTTTTGGGAATTTCCTAGATTATTATTGTTTGTAATATACTAGCATTTCCTTTGTGGGGGACACTAGGGGAGAAAGAAAAATCCAGGCTTAACCAGGAGCTTAGTTGGAGAAAACCTAGAAACATTTCTTTTGGTCTATATGGAATGTGGTTTTATGGTTAACTAAAATTACTGTATGTGATGTAAATTATTTTTTATTAGATGTGTTGAACAGTAAAGAATCTTGAATACCTAGGGTGCAAATACAACACATAACCTCTTCCTACCCTGTGAATACCATGCATGATTTATTTACTTGTCATAAAGAAACAGAAGCTTTCATTGATCTGAGAAATCTTGTGCTTTTCTGATTATATTTAAAACAACTGTAGTTTAATAATAGAGAACATTACGGCACACCAGGGCAGTATAAATACTTAGGCAGTATTTACAACTGTTGTAGCAACTGAAGCATAAAAGAAAACATGAAATAATTAACCATAGGTAAGACTGCAATTTACCCCAGTGTTATGGATTTGGTGCTCTTCCTGACAACAAAATATCCATGATTTTTAGGTAAGTGGATGTGATGGTAAACAGTACAACCATTTTCTGACATGGCAATTCTCAGGAGCTAAATTAAGACCTGATCTTCACTGGAAAAAAGAAAAAAGCAAACTCAGCAACAATACAAAAGGTCAGGTCATGAACTCTCAGTGAAAGCTTTAATCCTTCTAAGATACCCAGGAAAAATTTGTCTCTGAAGACTAAAAAAATATGGAGATTTAGGCTGGGTTTACAAGTCTGCTCAGGCATGGCAACTACTCAAATCTGCCCACTGTTAGTATAGTTAAAACATGGTTCTAGTTATTGGGTCGAAAATGGGACAATATTTTTTTTTTTAGTAAAAAAATTGCCTGACTTCTTTTTTAAACTATTTCCATTATTCTTTCCCATTTTCTCAATATCCATGTTATGGCTTTTTCTTAAAAAAATTGCTATGCTAAAATATATAATAGTGCAAGTGTCACTTTCTGTTGGAGAATTTCCATTTAGTTTTATACTCCACTATAGGAACAGTTCTCTTTTGAAAATTATACAAAAGTCTGATGAATGACAGTGATACTTGGTATAAAGGGATAGACATCTATTGACCTAATTGACAGGAGAGTTTTTAGGTCTGAAGTCTTACTTGAAGAAAAGGAAAAAAGAATCAGTGGAAGACAAATATATTTCATAATGACCGTAATAATTACATTATTGTTACATTACAAATCAATGTGCTGTTAAAATAGCTGCATTAAAATGGCTATCACATTATCAGTTGATAATAATCAAAAGTGTACTATATTGATTTATATTGATTTTTAACAGGAAGCTCCTGCCCAAAGTCCCTAGACATTTTTATACAATTTAAAATATCAGCCAATAGTTTTGGTGTTTTAATTTAACAAGACTGCTCATTTAAAATAAAAGTGTGTATTTACATATGTGACAGGCAGAGTGATAGAGATAATAGAAGTTAGAGACAGAAATTAATTCCATCCACTTTCATGCTAATTATCATCCACAGACAGAGGACAGAATAGATTTTAAACTAATAGTACACTTGATCATTTGTATGTGTACATACATATTCTGGAGGAGCTAGTAGTGACTCCTATATTTCGGATGCCTTACATTTTCCATTATAAAGGATTCTTGCACCTTTTCTTTGAGAAGGTCTCATACCTCCACTGTTTTCAACAGCCTTTGATATGTGGCAGGGGGTTCACCTTCCGACTAAAGAAGTGCTTTGTCATTCCATGAAATCCATTTAGCTTTTGCTAAGATAAAAAGCTATTACAGGTTACCATTTTCCTTCTCTCACGTCCATTTCTCAGTAAAATTGGGCAGCAGTAAGCCACTCTGGGCTCATCACCTGGCCTCAGCAGCCCATTCCTGCCTCTCTAGGGGTAACCACATGCGACTGGAGTTCTTCCGACTTTCAGAGACGTGGGGTGAAAAAGCTGGATCCCCACTGCTGACCACTCCCCCTGACCGGTAGTACATTCTCCCTGCTTTGAGATCACAGCTTCCTGCTATCAGTTGAAGTACTGAGTCCTGTAGCTCAAAGGGTAGCAGTCTTTCTGCATTGCTGAAAGTTCAGGATGCAAACCCTGCTCATGATGCAGGATAGAGTAGTTGCTACAGCTACATGTGATAGAATTTGTTTTTACCTTTTTCCTAAAAACATAACCTAGGAAAGTACATACAAAAATATTATATGAAAATAATGCTATTTAGGTTGAAAAGTTAAGCACTACAAAATTAGAAAATGCCATTTTTCACAGTTGCCTGTGCAACTTTAGTTCAGCCCTCTTGTTTATAGTGATGCATTATGACAATGTTTTTAATTACATGATGAGAACATTTTTTCCACATGACCGCACCGCCTTCAGTGCACAGAATGAACACACACCCCAGACCAGTGCCCTAGCCATCCCTTTTTGATAAGGTCTTTGTTGAAACTATAACATCTCAGTGAAACATTCCAGTTTAACACAACAGCATATTTTATGTTCCACCAGCTCTACTTCTTTCCTTACAGTCTTTCTTTTCAAATTTGATCCTGTACTGATGTAACAAAGTTGTATTTGTCATATCTCTTAGCAACAGATTGTGACATCACAGACATAGGATCATGACTTCATGGCAGGACCAAACAGGAGAAGAGACTGGGCTGTGTGGCAGAAATAAGCTTTTAATAAAACAAAATAAATAAAACAATAAGACCAAGAGAACCTCAGAAAAATATCCTACATTCTAGTTCCTTTCAATATGAAAGTTTTCTTTAATTCTGCAGTTGTATAAGGTTAGTAAATAGAACACTGAAATACAGATTTTCATTTATAGTACAAACACAGAATATTCAGTAGGTGGCTGAATTAATTTAACAGACTTTGCATATTTCTTTACTAAAAAGTCATCTTATATAACAATCTTCTGGGAGCATTATAAATACAAGATGTATGATCAGACATCACATATCACTTACAGATTTAAGAAGTAAAAGTGAGCATTTTTGCAGCACCTTGCTTTCCTTTGCCTCCACTGATTTTATATATCCCTTTACTCTAACTCATGTGATTCTTTCCATTCCTTCCCTCACTCCTGACTGACACCTTAATGCTATATAGAAAAGGGAAAATGAGATATACAATCAGGATAAACCAGTGTAGGCAGGGAAAACTAGGTAACATGGATCAAGAAAAGTCTAAATGTGTTTACTCAAAGCTCCAACACATATTTGGTGGAGTCTAGAAACATAGAATAAGAAAACTAATAGACAGAGGGCCAAATCCTGGTCCCTATATCGCCCAAGTAAACTGATCACTTAGGAACCAGTTTGATTCAGCTTCCAGCTGGGCCAAAGATCAAGAGAACAGAAATGTTGCTTACTGACTATTTCCCCACAACACATCCCCTCCAGGCCCTGTGCAAAGTGCAGATCAGCTGGACCCAAAGATCTAGGGCATAGATCATATGTCAGTTTGTAGTATGCTTTGTTCTTATCCAGCACTTTAAAGACACTATGTAAGTAAACTATAATGTAATCCTTTGGGATGAAAGGCGCTATGTGAATGTAAGTTATTGTCAGGAAGAATAGAATAACAATCTGTAGATTCTGCTAAGGATATGTACAGATTGTAAGAACTCTTTACTTGTAATCTGAATAACGCAAGATGTAAAGACTACTCACTCACTGCACGGCAAAACAACAGGAATGAAAAAAAAATCAGAAAGAGCTGTAGAGTCAACACAAAATCAAGCTAGAGACTAAAAATACCAGGGAAGTTAGTGGGAGAAACAAAATCAATACTGATGATCAAGGCAGCACAGTGGAAGACACACAGTGTTCAAAATAAGTCGAATAGTCTTCCCCAAATATCTTATAACCTCTTTAAATCACTCATACCTTAAGCAAAACATATCAGCAGCATAATCGGAGCTTGAGCATCTATATTTTAAAGTTCGTTTTCATTTGTTTGGATATTTAGTTTTTTTAAGTTTCACTTATTTTAGCTGGGTAAATGTACATCACTTAAAAAAGTTTCATAAATTATTTTAATTTGTTGTGCTCTTTAAAGAAAGACCTCTGCAAACAGAAAAAAGGAGTGGAAGGGCTTTTAGGTGATGGCCCAAAGTTGGCTTATTATTAGCTTTCCAATAAACTCAAAGGACAAGTGAACACAGTGGCATGATCAAAAATACTCAAGGAAGAGCATAACCTGCCATAGTGTTCCCTCTATTGCAGACAAAACTAATGTTTTTAAGTTTCAAGTGGGTCATACAGATTTAATCAGTGAATGTATAGGGTATTTGCCATAAGTTTGTATTTTATTTATTTTTACTCTTTATAACTTTTCTCACTCTCCTGCACAGTCCTCTTTTCTGCAGCACGTTATTTATAACACCTAGTAGTATTGTGTCCCAAGAATACTTGGTGTGAGATAGTTTGCAAAGCTAAATTGGCTTGTGGTGTGGCAGAATGATGTTGATCTACTATTGGCAAGTTAACAATATCCTGCATTGAGAAACAAAGTGTTTCCTGACATCACTTGAAACTCACTGCATTACTGTCTCTTCTGAGTCAACCTCACTGCCAACGTGAAGAGTGGTGTGTAATTTTGGTAATGGTTAGTCAAATAAATAGCAACAGAACAAGTGTTAAATGACATGTTTATTACATAAAAGTAGGGAACCACCTTCACTGTTTTTTATGGTTCACTGCCCACTAGAAAACTTCATACTTTGGTAGATATTAATAGGGCTTGGTTTTTGAAAGGTTCTTTCTTAAATCACATCACTGTCACATAACTGTAGGACAAAGCAATTCCCTCTGCTGACCTTGCGGTGTGGTGGTGCAGAGGGTAAGGCTCTCGCTCGGCAACACTACATGCGTAGATTCAAGATCTAGGGCACCTGACCAGAAATGCTTCTGTTCCTTTCTTTGCTGCTGCCTATATCTGACATGCCCCTCACTACCCCATCTCCCTCACTCCATTCAAATCTACTGCATAAAAATGTACTTCTGCAGTCAGAGAAGGAAAGATTAAAAAACTGTTAATGGAACCACTGAGATGCATAGATGCCTGGCTGAGTAACCAAGTGACCTTAATATCATCCCCCTTCTCCTCTTTTATTTATTTCATTTATTCACCCATTCATTGTTTATAACCTTCAATTCTTGTGGTATGTTGAATTTAGATGGTATGCTGGCATGGGCAAGAACTGCATCTGAACTAGTTTTTGTGAACTGGCTAGCACATTTCTAAAATAATAACAAATCACAATAAATGCTTTAAATGACATTGGTTTTGGAGGGTGAATGTCATAAGTGAGCTGTGAAAATATTCCAGAAAGTGTAGTGAGAATATTTCAAACTCCTAGCAGTAAGTCATTTGATGCCAAACAACTATATCAGGGAAGTGGTTCTGCAGCATCAGGCAACACAGATTTATGGTTCAGTATAATCAATGCATCATCAGTAGTAAAAGAAATAACGACTTCTTTCAAAAGCTCTTCTGTATAGCCCAGGGCATACATTTCTTATATTGATTCAACACACATACTGATATGCCTAACACAAAAGCTTGAATGTAAGAATTACTGCACAAACAAGTTCACAAGACTGGTCCTACCCCCTAGCAACACACAAATAAATAAAAATTGTGCTCATAAAAAGGCATAAATTCATCACCCATAGCTTCTTTTTCTCTCTCTTCACTTGAAACAGGATCTGACTTTTTTTTAAACACACTACATTTAAGTCTAATCTCATCTCAAGTTCTTTAATCATCCATATACCTATTTCTTTTTCAAATTTACAAAAATTTCAGATTTATCTTTTTATGGACATAGCAGATGATATGGCTTCTTTTTGTCTGCTTAGATATTTTAGAAAACTATTTAATCTGTTCAGGTTTTTTTAAATGTTTGAATGGTTGTTCTGTGTCCTACAGCATCTCTGGGATCTCTGATTTCATTTCCTAAGAGATGTGTGGTCAATTTAGGAGTAATTTTCCCCTACAAGGAACACCACTCTATTCATCTCATTCCACCTTGACACTTTTGGAGTTCCTAACATCTGCACTTGCTTTCCAGCTATACAGTCCAATAGTAATATTTTCCATTTGTATACTCGAGTACCTCTCATGCCAAAACTCTTTACTGACTCTCTCATACTTTTATATATTATATATGCACACACTATATAGCGAGGTCCTGGAGGCCAAATTTAGGCTGCGAGATAAGAGATTGAAGTCCAGGACCTCCATGGTAGAATACTCTGAAATGCTCCCAGTTCCACGCGCAGGGCCACTTAGACAGGGTTTCAATGTGTGGATGAGATGATGGTGTAGGGAGGAGGGGTTTAGATATATTAGGAACTGGGGAAACTTTTGGGAAAGGGAGAGCCTATACAGGAAGCATGGGCTCCACCTAAACCAAAATGGAACCAGGTTGCTGGCACTTAAAATTAAAAAGGTCGTAGAGCAGTTTTTAAACTAAGGGCTAGGGGAAAGCCGACAGGTGCGGAGGTGCATGTGGTTTGGACATCCCTTAGGGGAGGATCTATAAATGGAGATTCCCTATGTCCTAATGAGGAGAGGATGGAAGATGATAAAATACAGGTAGGATCTGATGAGAAACAGTCAAAAGAAAAAAGTCCCAAACAATTACATCATGTAATGGCAAACAGCTAAAAAGTGACATGTTTTTAAAGTGCTTATATACCAATGCTAGAAGTCTAAATAATAAAATGGGCGAACTAGAGTGCCTCATATTAAATGAGGATATTGATATAATAGGCATTACAGAAACTTGGTGGAATGAGAATAATCAATGGTACACACTAATGCCAGTACGAATACCAATACTAATATATACAAAATATATCGGAAGGACAGAACAGGTTGTGCTGGTGGGGGAGTGGCTCAATATGTGAAAGAAAGCGTAGAATCAAATGAAGTAAAAATCTTAAATGAACCAAACTGTACCATAGAATCTTTATAGATAGTAATTCCATGTTCTAATAATAAAAATATAGCAGTAGGGATATATTACAGACTACCTGACCAGAAGGGTGATAGTGACTGTGAAATGCTCAGGGAGATTAGAGAGGCTATTAAAATAAAAAAACTCAATAATAATGGGAGATTTCAACTATCCCCATATCCCCCAATACCCATATTGACTGGGTACATATCACCTCAGGACGGGATGCAGAGATAAAGTTTCTTGACACCTTAAATGACTGCTTCTTGAAGCAGCTAGTCCTGGAACCCACAAGGGGAGAGGCAATTCTTGATTTAGTACTAAGTGGAGCACAGGATCAGATCCAAGAAGTGAATATAGCTGGACCACTTGGTAATAGTGACCATAATATAATTAAATTTAACATCCCTGTGGCGGGGAAAACACCACAGTGGCCCAACACTTTAATTTCAGAAACGGGAACTATACAAAAATGAGGAGGTTAAACAGAATCAAAAGGTGCAGCACCAAAAGTAAAATCCCTGGAAGCTGCATGGAAACTTTTTAAAGACACCATAATAGAGGCTCAACTTAAATGTATACCCCAAATTAAAAAAACATAGTAAGAGAACCAAAAAAGAGCCACCATGGCTAAACAACAAAGTAAAAGAAGCAGTGAGAGGCAAAAAGACACCCTTTAAAAAGTGGAAGTTAAATCCTAATGAGGAAAATAGGAAGGAGCATAAACTCTGGCAAATGAAGTGTAAAAATATAATTAGGAAGGCCCAAAAAGAATTTGATAAAC
The DNA here is from genome assembly GCF_011386835.1 of Chrysemys picta bellii. Taxonomy (NCBI): domain Eukaryota; kingdom Metazoa; phylum Chordata; order Testudines; family Emydidae; genus Chrysemys; species Chrysemys picta. Next base: position 36,113,737 of record NC_088801.1, read on the forward strand.
CGCTATCCAAAGACTCAAAAAGTAATAGCAATTTTTTTTAAGCACATCAGAAGCAAGACACTTGCTATACAACGAGTGGGTCCACTTGGCGATCGAGATGCTAAAGGAGCACTCAAGGACCATAAGGCCATTGCGGAGAAACTAAATGAATTATTTGCATCGGTCTTCCTGGCTGAGAATGAGAGGGAAATTCCCAAACCTGAGCCATTCTTTCTAGGTGACACATCTGAGGAACTGTCCCAGATTGAGATGTCATTAGAGGAGGTTTTGGAACAAATTGATAAACTAAACAGTAATAAGTCACCAGGACCAGATGGTATTCACCCAAGAGTTCTGAAGGAACTCAAATGTGAAATTGCAGGACTACTAATGGTCATCTGTAACCTATCATTTAAATCCACTTCTGTACCAAATGACTGGAGGATAGCTAATGTGATGCCAATTTTTAAAAAGGGATCCAGAGGTGACCCCAGAAATTATGGGCCGGTAAGCCTGACTTCAGTACGGGGCAAACTGGTTGAAACTATAATAAAGAACAAAATTTTCAGACACATAGATTAACATAATTTGTTGGGGAATAGTCAATGTGATTTTTGTAAAGGGAAATCATGCCTCACCAATCTACTAGAATTCTTTGAGGAGTTCAAGAAACATGTGGACAAGGGAGATCCAGTGGATATAGTGTATTTAGATGTTCAGAAAGCCTTTGACAAGGTCCCTCACCAAAGGCTCTTAAGCAAAGTAAGCAGTCATGGGATAAGAGGGAAGGTTCTGTCATGGATCGGTAATTGGTTAAAAGATAGGAAACAAAGGGTCAGTTTTCAGAATGGAGCGAGGTATATAGTGGTGTCCCCCAGGGGTCTGTACAGGGACCAGTACTATTCAACATATTCATAAATGATCTGGAAAAAGGGGGAAACAGTGAGGTGGCAAAATTTGCAGAGGATAGAAAATTTCACAAGATAGTTAAGTCCCAGGCAGACTGTGAAGAACTACAAAAGGATCTCACAAACCTGGGCGACTGGGCAAGAAAATGGCAGATGAAATTCAGTGCTGATAAATGCAAAGTAATGCACATCGGAAAACATAATCCCAACTATACATATAAAATGATGGAGTCTAAATTGGCGGTTACCACTCAAAAAAGAGATCTTGGAGTCACTTGTGGCTAGTTCTCTGAAAACATCCACTTAATGTGAAGCAGCACTCAAAAAAGCTAACAGAATGTTGGGAATAATTAAGAAAAGGATAGACGCTAAGACAAAAAAATCATATTACCTCTATATAAATCCATGATACGCCCACATCTTGAATATTGCATGCAGATGTGGTTGCTCCATCTAAAAAAAGATATATTGGAATTGGAAAAGGTACAGAAAAGGCCAACAAAAATTATTAGCAGTATCAAACAGCTTCCATATGAGGAGAGATTAAAAAGTTGGGTACTTTTCATCTTGGAAACTAAAAGGGGATAAAATCATGACTGGTGTGCAGGAAGTGTTATTTACTCCTCATAACATAAGAACTAGGGGGGTCACCAAATGAAGTTAATAGGCAGCAGGTTTAAACAAACAAAAGGAAGTATTTCTTCACACAACTCACAGTCAACCTTGTCCAGAGGAAAGCCAAGACTATAACAGGGTTCAAAACAAGAAATACATAAATTAATATAGGCTGGCTATTAGCCAGGATGGGCAGGGATGGTGTCCCTAGCCTCTGTTTGCCAGAAGCTCGGAATGGGCAACAGGGAATGGAGCACTTGATGATTACCTGTTCTGTTCATTCCCTCTGAAGCAAATGGCATTGGCCACTGTCAGAAGACAGGATACTGGGCTAGATAGACCTCTGGTCTGACCTAGTATGGCTATTCTTATTTTGGATTTATTTTCAGAACATAAAACAAAACAGCTTATAATGAATCATATAAAATCAATTAAACAAGTCTGTTTCTACTGGGTTGCTAACAAATTATCCCTTCTATCCCTAATCAACAAAATAACCTACACTAATAGAGTTCAAAGCCAAATGTAACAAACCACCAAAAAATGGCCCGAGAGAGAAAATGCTCTTCTCTCTCCATTTTTTCAAGTCATCTTAACTGAACTCAATACATGACTTATTGAAGGAGCCCAGAAATAAGAGTATTTCTTCACTTCAAAGAACTTTTCTTTATTACTAGAAGTGGAGGCAATGTGACTCTGAGACAAAGAAAACTACCCTCTCATTCCTAGGAAGAATTTTAACCCCTTATCACAAAGCACTGTACAGTCTTGACAGGCCCCTTGCCAGAATTCATAGCCTTCCCAGAATCAGTACCTTCCAAGACTTGGGGGCTGATTCTGACCCCTGTCCCAGCCCCAATACACTGCTCCCCCAGTGTATAATGCCTGCATTCCATTCCATCCAGAAGAGAATTCCCCTTGTGCAGGAGCAGCATGGGTCACTGTATGACAACCATACACTGCCCCTCTCACAGCTCCTGATGTACAGGACGTGTCGACAATGAGACAGGGCATCTGAATAGTGTTCAACAACTGCTCCTGGTTGCCATTACAAGAGACAGCTTCCCACCACAAGAGGGAGCTGCAGCTAAAACCTCCATGGGCCAGAGATGTGCAACATCTTATATAACAGAACAGTCAGCACCAGGGCAGAGGGTAGATCACAGTGACCACACACATCTTTTTGTTGACTTCCCCTTTTGGCACGCTGCAGGATTCAAGGTCTTCCCTACTATCAGTCTTATTTGTTTCCCCTCTGGCAGGTTTCTATCCTATGGATGAGTCAGGTGCCATCAAGGGCAGCTTGTGGGAAGGCAGGCTGCAGAATATGGGGTCCCCAACATGGAGGAAGTGGACTTACCAGGACAGGTTCCTTACAAAACTCCCAACCCACTCTGTCTTCCTCTAACACTGCATGCCCTTAGTAGCCCAGTTAAAATGCTAGGAAAGTGGCCAGTCCAAAGGTGACAAACAACCAAGGAATAGCTTGAGGCCTACAAGTTAGTATAATTGTATAACCAGAATGCACATAATTTTATTCTGCACTGCACGGTGTATCTGCCTCCCTAGTTAGAATCAGTACATAATGAACTTCCTTTTTTAGTGCAAAAATTGTAGAATGGTGCTGGAGTTGGGGAAGGTTGACTTTTGCTGGAGTGACCCTTTGACAGCTAACAACTATGAAAAGCTTGAATTATGAAGAAATAACACTAAAGGCTAAATTCTGCTCTCAGTTCACTTGTGCAGCCCCATTTCTGAGGACCAAAGATGGCCCCTTTTATTTTGGAAATGTTATGCAATTGTTTCCACTAATAACAACCTAAATAATAAGTGGGGAGAAAGCTGTTCTAGTGGAATTTTGTAGCAAGGAGTGACGAAGAAGGAAAAAGAATGGAAAGGGGAAGCAGAGGATGAGAATGAAGAGGAAGGAAGGAAGTAAAGATGTATATGGAAGGAAAACGAGGCAGAGGAAATTTTTTAATCCGCATCTGATGGACGTTGAACTGCTCTGTTATAATTTATGAAAACTGTATGCTCATCTGGTTATTGGGGTTGTTTATTGTATGAATATATTGACTTAGTTTAATAAGGGTTGTAAGGAAAACAAGCAGGAGAAGAATAGCTCAAGATAAGCCATGCCTCAGCAAACACTGGAGGGTTGTTATGAGGTAACGGTAGAGCCACTGGCTCTGAGGAGTCTGGCTTAGGGTTGCCAATTTTATTTGGACGTACTCCTGCAGGTTTCATCACGTGACAAAATCTTTAATTCAAGATTAATCTTTAACTCCTGGAGACTCCAGGACCATCCTGGAGGGTTGGCAACCCTAGTCTGGCTCCATCTCCTGCAGCGTTTACCAAACAGATTTTGACAAGCAAGGCCCAAATCCCAGAAACTCACAAAAAACAAAATAACCCTGGCTGATTAAAAGAGATTCTCTCTTTCCAAAGATGACGTAGTTGTTGGGGAGCTGGTCAGGGGAACCCCATGGGATGACTGAAGAAGTTAGGTCTGCCAAGACTGCCATTAGAGGATGGAAAGTTTTAGGTAAAATAGACGTGTGTGTAGGCTGACTGTTCTAAAATCCATTTTCTTTCAATGCTTTATTCATATCACTAAAATTAAAAAATACCTTAGTTTTAAGGCACTATATTTACCACTGGTCACAGTAATAGTCCAGGATCAATAATGCAGGTTGTTGTCAGCAAATTGCAGCGAGGCTGGCTCAGACACTGGGTAGCAAGAACAGTTTCAATTTAATGAGGCAAATATGGAATATTGAAAGTATTACTGTATATCTAATGCTCTTAACTCTATAGCCAGATCTGAAATTAAGCATTCTTGATAGGATTTGAGCACTGTTAAATAAGGAAGTGAAATAGTGAGAGTGGATTCAAGTAAGCCTGGATTTTACTTTAGTTGCATTCATATAAATTAATTCTGAAGCACTCTAAGGTTATGACCACATTTAGTAGACTCAGTGCTGAAATAACAGTTCAGAATTTTAAAAAAGGTAATAATTTGTAAAATTAAGCCTAGGCATAGCCCAAATATATAGACAGAAATTTTTAAAAATCCAGTGATATTTATGCAACAAATGGCTTGGAGAAAATAACTTCAGGCAGCATGCTCTATCAACTGATTAAATTCTGTTTGCCTACTAAGATTGTAAATAACAGTAAGCTAAGATCTTCAGAAACATCCAATGCTTGAACTTTCAAATTATTTGAATATATAATGTTTCAATCTTTATGTAATTAGCATGCAGAGAATGAAACACATTTGATAGACTTAGTAGTTATTGTAGATATTATATATACATGCCCATTTTTTCACTTATATATATATACACTTATTACACAAAAGATTACATAAAAAGAACATTAAGGTTGCAAAGTCACTCAAAAATTAGGATATGCCAGAATTAAGGTTGTCTGTGCCCCCTTGTGCATATGCATGATGTCTTTAATTACATGATCACATATTTTTTCCACAAGCCTTGCCTCATTCAGTGCCCAGGTGCTCAATGAATGAGCATTTATTCAATATTTTGTTTTATCCTGATTGTTCAATATATGGTTTCATGCTTAGTTCCTGCACACAATTCAAACCCAGCTCTACCACAGAATTATTAATTTCCTCATGGACTTTTCTATGACATTCATTATTATAATCAGAGTGTTTCATAAACATCAATGAATTTATTTTTACACCCCTGTGAGATGAGGTGGCATTATCCCCATTTTTCAGATGGGAAACAGAGACACAACGAGATTATGTTCACAAGTGGCCACTAATTTTGGGTCAGTAATATGAGACGAGTAGGACCTTATCTTTCAGAATACTTACCATTATATAGCATTGTATATGTTCAAAGCACAGATGTCATTGACTTCAGTTGCAGCTGCGAGTGTTCAGGACTTCTGCAAATCAGATGCCAGGGTCTGAACTTGGACACCAGAAAATATTGAACACACTCCTAGTCACTACCTATGAAAAGTTTAAGTCATTTGCCCATCATCATATTCTGTGGAATACTGTGACAGAGGCAGGGATGTATTTAACTGCCTTACCCATGAGATTATCCTTTCTCTTCCTACAGCCCCTGCCTCATTTGCTAAACACCTTCCATCTTCTGCAACAAATGAGACAGAGGTCCTGCACACAGTTTCTCTCACTACATAACCCAGAGCACTAACCAAATGAGCGAGAGGACCTGTAGAAAACAATAGCATGTGATCATGTAATTAATGACTATCATAATGCACATGCATAAGGAGGCCAAAATTTAGGTTGCACAGAGAAGCTTAATTTGGCATATCCTAATTTCTCAGTGCTTGACTTTGCAGTGTTAGTATTCTTTTAACATAGAAAATTACACACAAAAACCCCTACGTTTTTAGGAAAGCAAGCTGAAAAAGCAGAAATTCCATCATGTGTAATCGTACTGATACCCATATGGTTCATAAGCAGGGTTGGAACCTATAGATCTACTCTACAGACTTCTGCCACTTGAGCTAATTGAGTAACTAATAGCAACAGTAAATTGTCGTCCTCTGTGTGGAACAGCACTATAGGGGGATGACTCATTCTGACAGCAGTTTTCACAGATATTTGCTGACAGCACAGGAATGGTGAAATGCAGGAGCTTTGGTTTCAATTCCAGGTTGAGGAGGGGAGTGTGCTCTTCTGCCTCTGTTCCTCCCAAACCTGCCCCCCCTTCTGTCCTGTCCCTTCTCGCCTGTTCTTGTTTCAGTCCTGTCTATTCCCCACCCCGGCTACTTGCCTCGCTAGTCCACCTCTTGAGCACCTCCATTCCAGTCCTAGTCTCCTACTTGGGGTTATTTGTCCAAGTCTCTTTTTCACTTCCCAGGTCTCCTCATCACAATCTCAACCTGGGTTTCTTGCTCTAGTCTCCTTGCCAGATCCTAATTTCACACCACAGGTTCCTAACTTGATCTCAATGTCCATGTCCCTCTGCCCTTGATCCCACTGCCCATCTCCTCTTTTCCCACATCCAGTATCCTTCCCCCAAACCAGCTCCCAGACCCAGTCTTTCCATCCCGGCTCATTGTCCCAACTTAATCCCTTTGCTGTCAACACTCCACCAAATCCAGGTTTATTGATCCCTCCCTATATTTGAGTCAGGCTGCTTCTTCCTTCATAGCATGCTGCCTAAGCACCAGCAGAGGGAGCACTGAGAGCAAAGGAAAAGAGTCTCCAGGCTCTCCTCTCCTATACCTGGTGCCACATGCACTCTGCAGTAGCCAGGAGCAGCAACATGCAGGGAAGCCAACTCCAGGCGGCAACATGCTGAGTGCAGATGGAATCTTCAGAGAATTTAGCTGCCAAACTCTGATGTTTGTACTGAGCATGCACAAACAAGATTTTTCAAAGGCTCATTCCTTGGCCAAATTTGGGCAGTTTTTCATTGGAAGAAAAAAAAAAGGCACATCCTTGACACAAAGATAATCTCCCTTCCAAATTTCAAGTCTCTGCTCCCAAATATAGAGGTTCTAGAATGTCTCAACAAAACAGCTGTTTTAGCATGGGCAAAACAATTTATTTTCCCCTACCTTTGTTATCGGAAACAGCTGAACCAGTGCTGAACTTCAGAAACAAACAAAACAAACAAACTTCACTATGAGGCTGACAGCATGGAACCTGAATGGATGACATTAAGTATGTTAGAAGCTACTGAAAACAAGGTCTTATGATGGGAAGTACTGGGCAACTTTACATACAGGCAGTGCTACCAGTTCCTATAATGCACACTTGCTTCAGTAATACAAGTTTGGAGACAGATGATGTACAGAATCCAAGAAAGGGGAAGCTAAAACCACACTAAAAAAAAAAAAATCCATGTTCCTTTTACAAAGGCCTAGTCCTCACAGGCAGGCAGGCTCTCCCCCTCTCCTTTAGGCATCAGCTTTGGGGGGAGGACAGCGGGGGAGGGAGCTGCTGAAGCCTGTTCATAAAGGCCCTTACTTCAGAGGTTTGTGTCAAGTCAGAGCCACCAAACTTATAAACAGAAAAATAAAGTCTCCAGGGCTCAGGTCAAGCTAGTTATTTGGGGCCTGCAACCTGTAGCACCACCAGCAAGGCTTCTAGTCCCCTCTTTCTTACTCAGCTTCCTTTTCCTGTTTATATAGCCCAGCCCTGGGGCAGGGAAGGGTGCTCCTGGATTTTGCCCACCAGACTGTTCCTTAAAGAGATAGTACATCCCACCATGGGTATATGTAATTAGTATGCAGCTTTCTGCTCCAGAACATCTGATATCAAACTTTGAGATTTTTGATTTCTTGAAAAAAATTAGACAACTAAGATGGAACTATGAAATCTGAATATTTAATATTAATGAGAACATAAAACAAATATTGTCTTAAATATTACTTATTAATCTACACAGACTGTTTACCAGAGAACGGATGTATTTTTGGAATGTAACTCTTTCCGACCCCCACTGAAAGTGTTTGAATGAGCCATGATAACCTGTCGGGCTAAAAAGATTTTATCTTTTTCAAAATCATTATTCTCTTCACCTTTGTGAAATTAATCATTTGTTTTGTACTTTGCTTGTAGAATTTTGGTTGAAAAATCATCTAAAATGTCTTTGGTAATTATTTCACTCATTATTATTAAAAGCTCAATGTCCTCTGGGTGACAGTCAAATTGTATGTTTGTGATCATTTCAATTCCCTCTTGTCTCTGTTCAACAAAAATCTAAGATCAATAGCTACTGGCCCACAATAGCTCTGCAGAGCTCCCTGCCTCTGCAACTAAGAAGCTGCCACTGAATCAAGAATCCAAACTGTAAATTCTCAGCAACCACAGAAGACTGCATTACGTTTTCCATTACCCACCATGCATCCACAATCTATGGATCCTCCTTCCCTAATTGCCATATATGACTAACAAGACAGAATGCAATGATATGGGGAGGAGCGGGGAAAGGTAGGGATGCTCCCCTAAATCATGATGAGGGAGTCTTTTGGCAACATTCTATAGGCTTAGTTCATTTTGACTGACAGCCATGCCTCTTTCTTGCGGTCAGAGAAGTGTAGCTCCCTCTCCTGTTCACTGGCCCAGTATGAGGTTGTTCAAGATAGGGGAAGCCTGCCTTGCGACTTTTTACACAACTTTGGGAAACTGGGTCTGAGGTTCCTTTGTATGCCCTGCGTTGTGTGTCAGTGTGTGTTCACCTCAGACCAGATCCACTCAGACAAACCTCCAGGAGCAAGGCATCAGTCTGTAAAGAACATCGAACAAGATTACAGTTCAGCAGCCTCCTCTCTGCCTGCCTGCTATGTGCTCCCAGCCCAGCCAGTGCCAAGACCTCGTCCTGGGAGAGCAGAGGGTACGTTGTACAACACAACCCCCCATACAGACATGTTTGAACTCCCACAATAACTAAACCCCCCAAAAAGCAAGCCCATGTTCTCCTTTTGTGTCATTTAAACTCCCTCTCAGGGTGCTCTTTAAGCCTTTTTAGGTCCTATCTGTAAAGAACATAGAACAGGATTATAGTTCAGCAGCCTCCTCTCTGCCTGCCAGCTACATGCTCCCAGCCAGTGCTGAGACCTCCTGCGGGGGGAGGGAGGGCAGGCAGGCAGAGGGTACATCCTGCCAGGAACCAGGAAGTTCTCCCAACATGCTGCAGTTTGTAGTCCACAACTTGTAGTTACCAGGACTGCTGTTGAAGCACACTGGACCTTGGACTAGACCAGGAAAACTATAATTCTATGATTTTAGGCTCCTGTTGGATGATCTACAATACTCAGAGTGCATTGTATCAGTGCTTGAGGTGCTTGAGTCAAAGTAAATATCCTGAAGAGTTATAGAATTTGTACTTGGGAGTTATGTGCAATTTGGAGAAAGGGGAGCTACTTCATACCTCTGAACAGCCATATTTGCCTAGAATAGTTTGTCTGGAATTTTTTATTAAAATTTTACCTCACCCTCTGGTTGTCTACTGTACTGTAGGTGATCCAAAAGTACTATTATTCCTGACTTGCTAAAATTCTTAGGCTCCAAAAAATCCTGAACTTCCTTCTGAATTAGTTTACATGTATGAAGCTAGTATTTCCTTCAGTTCAGTGTTACCACCTACTGCTTATTATGACAGTGTTTTCCAGAACATTTAACTTTAAAACTGGCTACATGCTCAAGGGCTTCCGATGAGCCAGACGCTTTAGCACTTTTGAACCCACTTAGTCTAACCAGCCCACTGGTTGTGGGTAACAAAATTAGTTATCTAAATGCTTTCTCTTAAAATTGAGATGAACGCTTTACTGTTTTTGTAAATATCACTCAATCAAGACAACTATGGGGGAATGAGCTGGATTCTATTCTGGCTCTCGTATCATCAAGAGAATCACTAACTACATGTCCATTGTATAATAATTAATGGTGGTGATGCTTGAGCCCTAAAAACACAGCTTGACTTTCAAATTCTAAGTCACATGGAAAGAAAACATTTCAGTTGTCAACTGAATAAATTTATATGAAATCAGAGTAAAAAATCATGAAATCTCATAATGCTGAGCTCTTCTGAAAATCAAGTCCTTTTAAAGTGTCTCCCATTGATAATCCAAGCCCTGGATAAATCAAAATCACTAGTCACTTTTGAAAATTTAGGCCATAATAATGATAAATATCTTTAGTAACACATGTGGTGATTTAGATTTTCAAAGATCTGTGAAACATTAGTGCAGAGGTTTTTAAACCCCAAAAACATTCTGAGGCAGAGAATCCACAAAGTTTATATGGAAAGTGTTCAGAACATATGGTGATGGGCAGTAGTACAACCCCCCCAAGATAGACAGAGGTTCTCAAACTGTGGTTGGTAGATTGAGTGTGTTCCACAATGCATTTGCAGAGAGCTGGCTTGTTTCCAGCTTCAACTTTTCATTAAAAGATTAGTAGAAATACACAAAAGACTTTCCTAATTTTACATTTAAATGAAAGCAATTGCTGTAGTTACCCCACAGAATTCATACAATCATGAATGGGAGGAAAGGGGGCCAGTACAATCACTGATTAAGAAGGGGAGGGAACCCATGAGACAGTCTGTAGTCCACACTATGTAAAAGTTTGAGACCCCTGAATTAGAATGTCAGAGTTTTCTGGATGTTCAAAATATGGGTTTTATTACCTACCTATCAGGGATAGCACTGCCTCTACTGTGTAGGCACATTTAAGGAAGATTCAATTTCATTGCAACAGCACAAGATGGACTGAAACATCAAATCCTTAAGAAAAAGGAGAAAGAAAGCTATAAAATTTGTTCTTTGGTGTTTTGAAAGAGGGTCTTGAAACATCTGGCATGGAGTTCAGTTTGCTATTATGCATCAAAAACGGAAACAAGTGAGGTTGATGAGCAGTGATGGCACAATGTGTAAAAATATTAATTATAGGTAGCACTTCAGAAATTTGAAAATGTACAGTTCCATACAACGCATATCAATCAATCAGTGGACAACTCTCTAACATTGTAGGGGTGGTTTAATGGTGATGGCGGTTTTCAGTTCACCCAGTTTTTTTGCTACAAACACTCACCTATCTTTATTACTGCTGTCATCATTAACATTTAAGAATTCTCAGTAAATCTTTTCCAATATAATCTCTCTAACTGTGAGCAATTGCAGTAGCTCTGGCTACAGTGTCCATCAAAGCGGTTTCTTCTCTCTGGGCTTCAGGAGCTTAGTACAAAATTTGATAGCTTTCAAGAATCCTGGGGAACCTTGAATAAGAAATAAGAGCAGTTGGAACCAGCTGTTCAGAATGGTGAAATCTGTCACATTGTATATAACTATCTTTGATTTGACAGTTCTCTCACTCTGAACAGGGCAATGTAAAATCAGCAAAGAAATATAATGTTACATGCATTGAAATCCGCATTATGCTAGTTTTTAGAGAATTTGAACAAAATCCAAGAACAGCTTTATTTGTTATGTGGAGGACAGAGTGTGTTGGTTTTGTTTATCTTCTCAAGTAAGCGCCTCAGGACAGGGAATGTGTCTTTGTGTCTTCTACCACACCAAGTATACTGTGAGCACTTAAGGATAAATAATAAATAAATGTAATGCTTGTGAGAGGTGCCAGATTGTCATTGATAGAGAACAATGCTGTCTATTTATATACAGAATGGGTGCAGCATCAGTGCAGGCTTGCCTTCTCTGCCCCACCTATTAATCATGCATTTTAAATGGGCCACTGAACAACTGTCAGATGGTAACAACTCTTAGTCACTAAAATCTTGGGAAAGAGTTGAACCTGTGGCCTCAAGCTGAAAAGCTTTTTTGTAGCTCTTTATCAAATCACCTGAGCCATCCAGCATTCTGTATTTGGCTCCTCTTATTAATTTGATTGGATTTTTTTTGAAATAGTATAATCTGATCACAGTCGTTTTCTCTAACAATTGGGTGACCATCCTGGTTTATAATATTTTACCAATAACAGATGCATCAGTTTGCTTTATGTCCCCTTATACATTTTCCTTACCCTTTGAATTACAGTAATTTGTGTGAATTATAGCCCAATAATTGTCATCTTTGTTTTCTAGTTTACATGAAAAATTGTTTTCTGAGATATTGAGGTACATTTCTCCTATTGTAACTTATTGCGGCAGTGGCCATTTTAGAGGACAACTTATTCTCTTTTCAGAGTGCTCAGTTCAAAAAGCCTCCTTTTAAAGTGTGCTTGTAAGAAATAGTGAGGGAAGCAGGGGACGCCTTACTCAGCTGAGTTCCTTACATATGATCATTGATTCTTGTTGTAGCAGAATTGGCAGCGATAGGATGATTCTGATGGGTGGTGAACTTAATGCCAGGAAAAAGGAGCTTGCCAATGGGATTTCATCCCAAATAAAATACTTGGGTTTACGCCAGTCAGAATCAAAACAGAAAACTCCAATTTGCTTTAGCTACTACAGAATAAAAAAGGGAGCAACGATGTAGGAGCTGGATTTTATAATGTAGGTATAACGAGGCTTGTAGGTACCAAAGGTAACTGCAGCAACAAGGTAACTTCTGCAGTTACCAAAACCACATGACAGTTTAAGATCAGTCTTTTGTAACAATGGCTAGAGATTTTTTTTTACAGTCCAAATGCGAGTAAAATAGAATCAGAAAGCAGGCAACTGTTAGCCCCATCTAGGATTCCAAGGCAGCAGCATTAACAAAAAAACCCTTTTTCTCTCAAACTTAAAAAAAAAAAAGATTCCATACTAAAAGCAATATTAAGAGAACATTAAGTTTGTATTACTAAGCACTCCACAGTCAGTAGCGGCCCCAATTACTGATAAGATTCCACATGCAACCATAACTCTGTCCTCTTGAACAGACACAGTATGATACAATCTTTAATTATATATGTCATGGTTTAGGGCTAGCTACACCCTGGAGTCCTCTCAGTGTAATACCTCCAGGTGATGGGCCTCTTGCCTTCACCTCTCTTGTGGAATCTTGCAATTCTTTCACTCTCTAGATTCGGTCGTCAGTGTGTAGCACACTGTTTACCAACTGCGATTATTTAGCAGGCCCAGCTAGATTCAGATGCCCTGCAAGACTTCGTTTGGGACTTGCAACCAGTATCTGAATACAGTGACATAACACAGCCTTTTCACAACAAAGTATTGTTTAATCTCATCAGAAGGAACAAAGAATAACAAGAAAAGGGTTTTTAACACAATTACCAGTCAACTTGCTAAACCGTCTTACCCAAACCTTAAGTAAGCCTTGCTTATTCAGACATCCCCCACATTTCAGTCTGGGGGGACAGTCTGCACCCCTGCAGCTTCTGCCTCCCTCCTTGCCTATCCCCTCTATGCAGTGCATCTCTTTATTCATTCCCAAAATCCTTTGTTTCTCTTGAACCTGTTGAAACTGGTTTATGCACCCCAGCAGAGGGGGTCGGAGATAGACTTCCAAAAAGTTGATTGCCTGCATTAACCTTTAATTATCAGTAAATGGGGGGCAATGGAAAGATTTGTCTGCTTTCCTGTCTATGTTCAGGTCCTTTCATGCCTGAATTAACCCCCTAACAATCTTATAGCAAACACCACAAACAAGCAGCTGGAATATATAATATTACTCCTGGGGGATTTCTGCGCCACTGCACAATGCAGAATTTTGCAGAAATTAACATTATGTGCACAGAATTTCCTTTTCCCCACAGAAATGGGCTGCAGTATATCTTCACTATGCCCATGCCATTTGGCTTCTACAGAAAAACTGCAAAATCTATTGTGCATGCACAACTTCTATTTTCAGCCATTATTTGGTCAAATCAAAACCAGATTTCACTGAATACTAAAAGATATTTCTCTTCCATAAGGACTATGTCCATACCAAATTTCAACTTTCAAACCTCCAGCTATTTAGGATTAGATTGGTTCAAAAAATCTTGCAAACATGTATTTATGTAAAAAAGCATATATCTCTTAGCTCTCCTAGAACTCCAAACTAGCTGAACCATTGTTCACCTTCAGCAAGACTAAAAAACTCCAGACTAATTGATGACAGTTCCAGAAGGACTGAGTAATTAAATACAGCAAAAATAGAAATTAAATAACCTTATCGACAATAAGAGTGGCTACATCTGTGATAAGCCATCAGTCTGAGGCGCTAGCACACTTTGCCGCAAAAGTAACCTATCCCTCAAATTATTAATGTTACACACACTGTGTGACACTCCTGTGCTTTTCCCTAGAGTGTCATCCAAAACATAGTCTAGAATGCCTAGCACAGAATTACTTATTTCTAACATTTAACCTGAAATAGTTAACAAAAACAGTAATAAAATAACTGGTGTTATGTTCCCCATTATACCCTTATGTAACATTATGCCAGTTAACAATGCTTTGTTGAAGTTTTTTTGCCCACTAAAATGTGGCACTAGCAATTTCTACATTTGCCTAAAAACAAATCACTGCAGTTTTCTGTTCTTACCAACACATCTGATGGCACTACCAATGTTTATTGTTACAGTAAGACAGAGAGCTTCCTTGGGCAGATATATATGAAGAAGATATGGAACACGCCCATCTTTGTCTCCTCAGGCTTCTTGACTTCATGTTGCTGGTGTATGTCCATCTGCCCTCTGTGGAATCAGGAGTTTATTGAGTTTCTCAGTATTCTTTTAAGAGGCTTCTGCAGAAATCACTGGATTACTGAGACCTTGATCCCCAAAAGGCTGTTGCCCTGTACAATACCTGCAACTGCTGCAGAGTATTCTGGTTGCCCGATACAAAGTTTTAAACCACTGCTTCTCAGGCATGGTGCACAGCTAATCCACTTTGTCTCCTGTTTTGATGGCCAAACCTGGATATAATTTACTGCATGAGTCGTGGAAAATTAGCTGTTTCCATTTTGCTAGCATTTGTGGAGAGACAGGTGAGATCTAATTTTAAATCCTGCAATCTAATTCTTTACCACACATCGAAAACTGGGCAGGGAGCCAAAAGATAATGCAGGGTGTCTCTATCCACGCACCGGAAACTACTGGTTTGACTTAACCCATTAAGATTGGGAGTGGGATTTTTATAGCTTTATGAAATTAAGATACATAGATAATATATAGATATAGGCATGCATTAGGTTCTTAAATTATTTTCAGACACTCAGAAAGCTGTTTCCCCCCCTGACTTTTGAGGATATTGACATTGGAAACACTTCGAGGTTATGCAAAGAAACAGGTTTACAAATGCTCCCTATCAGCTGTGAATACCTTTGAGACCAAGTGGCTTTATATTCTCTTAAAAATCTGTATTTCTATACTTGAGTAGTTAAACTGAGGTTTTGGAGGAGAAGGGATTTCAGCCCTTGTGTACGTGCGACAGGTAGTATATGTGGCATGCTCTCAGTCAGGATTTTAAGGCAGAGGTTACTTGATAGGCAACTCTCTTCCTGAACTAAAAAAGAAAAGAAAAAGAAAACCGAAAGAAAAAGGAAAAGGGAAAAAAAGGAATTCAGCAACAGGAAGAAACCAGATGACTCTGCAGGCTCCCATTCAACCCTCTCCCTTAATATTTCTTTCTTTATGATTGCCAAGTCAAGTAGAGCACACTCTACCACCAATCACTTATTCTCACTTAGTGACACATAGCATTAGTGTATGCATGTACTAATGGATTTAGTTGCTTTTATGTGATGAAAAAGGTTTATTTACATGTACACTAAATGTTGTCCTTTGAGATGTGTTGTGCACGTATATGTTCCACTGAGGGGGCGTATAGGCGCCCAATGCCAGCAGTACCAGTAGGGGGTTCATGCATCCGTTGTCCTCATGCAGTAAGCCCAGAGTATAAAGGGGTACCTCCCCATCCATTCCTTCACACTTCCGGGAACTAATGCCCAAAATAGTGGACAAGGTGGGAGGGTCATGGACAACAGTTACTATACAGATAAATCACAGACTTTTCTCCTTGCAGATGTAATTGCTAACAACCCCTCCCCCCCACTGTTTTACTTGACAGCAGCATCAGAGATGTTGTTAAGGAGGAACAACATCAGGTTAAAGGAGGAACCCATCAAGACAGACCTATTAAATTAAGGTCCCATAAAGCTAGTGGATGAGACACAGGAGGGTACATGTGAATAAGTCCCTTTAAAAATCTGGATACAAAAGAGATGCAAGAAGATAGAAAACCCATCTATGGGTGCATGTACTACAGAGATGGATGTTAGATGGACTGTCACTAAACTAGAGAGACAAGGCGGGTGAGGTAATATGTTTTATTGGACCAACTTCTGTTGGTGAGAGACAAGCTTTCAAGCTTACACGGAGCTCTTTCTCAAGTCTCACTAAACTGATAGAGAAAGCAGAAGCTTTCAGATGCTGCAGGTAATCTAGCATATGTCTAATCTCCCAAGGTGTTCAAAGTGCTTGAGCATGAAATTGACCCAGCTGAGTCCACCAACCCCTGGTAGGAAAGGAACCCCTCTGCATATGTTCAAGGGTCCAACAACCAATCCAGAGACTGAAGAATTAGTCTGGAGACACAAATCAGCATGGAAGACACACTGATGATTGAAGTCAGGCTTGCAGACAGCTGAGGTGAAGTGTTGCATGCTGAGTCATATACATACATGCATGGGCCCAAGTGTCCCAGTAGGTATAGGCAGGGCCATAACCGGTGGGGGGAGAAAGGGGGGGTTTGGAATGAGCAGGGCAGCCACCCAGGGCACAAAGCCACGGAGGTGGAAAAATGGGGCCAATGCGGCCTGATGTAGGTCTGGTGAAGGACATGCTCTAGACGATGCCAACTGGTGATGTCTAAAAGGCTTAGATCTCCTTCTAGAGAAATCCTGAGGTTTCCGCTAGTAAAATTATTTTATTTACTTATTATTTATTATTATTTACTTTTGTGTTTGAGACTTGAACTGTTTCCTCTGTTACTGGGGTGTAGATCCCCAGTAAATGGAGAGTCACACAGGAGTCTCTAACATGTGCATGGAATCATCATTTTTTTTGAGACAACGGAACATGAAGTGATGTTGGCCATGTTGTAACTGCCTCCAAGAACTGCTCCTTGTATTCTTTGGGCAATTTATCTGTAAACTTTGTTAATAAAGGTATATTTGGACAACAATGCCTGATAATTTGAATATTCATAGTAATATAGGCCTTTCTGATGTGTAAGTATAGTCTCTTATACCCCTCATCTTTCAGGGTAGCCTTAATGTGAGACTGCCTTCAATGCTCATTGGCCACTGTGACCACTGGAGAGTCTTGGAAGGGGTGAGTAAATAAATAATCAAATTCCTGCTGGGTAACGTCTGACCACCCATTTAGCCATAGGTGGAATGGAGACCATGTCTGCCAATGCGTCTTTGCAGGTTCCATCAGGGCTTAATTAATTGGAGGGTAATCCTTCCTGAGCAGGAGTTTGCAAGATATCTAATACTTTTTTTAGTTTGTCTTACACAAGTTCTGCCTGCACCCCTAGACATATGACCATCCTCCACAGGAGGTTCTGAAATACTTTATGTCCTCACGGGGCATTGATGCCAGCTCTGGAATGATGGCCTTATCTGGAGAAGAGGAAGAAATATGGGTTGGGGGAACATCTAAGGGTTCCTTCCTGGACAACTCCTCTTCTATGGGCTCCAACAAAGGAAGAGGAGACTGCAGGACAATCTACCCTAGTAGTCACTGGTACTGGAGAAGGCAACCTCCTCATACATTGTGTCTGTGATGGGGACCTAGATGATCTTGAAGCAATCCAAGATGCCCAATAAGGCCAAAGAGGGTAGTTTTGTACTGCCCACAGTGGTGGTCACCATACTGGGTATCTTTCTAAAAGTACTGTTCTTGATCTATGGTCCATGTGTTCCTAGAGTGGGACCGGTACGGAGCCCTGAAAGATCTTGGAGGAGATATAAGTGTATCATGGTCAGAGTCTGAAGAGGA
This sequence comes from Chrysemys picta bellii, assembly GCF_011386835.1. Classification (NCBI taxonomy): domain Eukaryota; kingdom Metazoa; phylum Chordata; order Testudines; family Emydidae; genus Chrysemys; species Chrysemys picta. The sequence continues at coordinate 36,131,650 of NC_088801.1, forward strand.
GGAGATACAGGTTGTGATGGGTTCCCTCTGGGGTGCCACTTAGCTCTCTGACCCACCAGCCTGAGCTCCCTCTCTCACTGTGCTGCTGTGAAAAGCTGCAAAGCGCTCCAAGTTTGCACTTTCACCAGTATTCACACAAGTAGGGACACACCCAGCTGCAGTTACATGTAGGCTCTCTAACCACCAGCCTCCCAGCCTAGGATCCCAGAGCAGTATCATCCTGCCCTGGTCAAAATCTGGCCAGTATTTGGGTTTAATGCCCGGTCCGCCTCTCCCTCAATGTGAAGAGGACCATGCACACTTGTGGTAACCAAGCTGAGATTTCCCCCAACCCCTTAGTCAAATGTACACTGGTTTGGATTAAAACATAAGTGTATTAACTACAAAAAGATAGCTTTTAGGTGATTATAGGTGATAGCAAACAGATCAAAGCAGATTACTTAGTAAATATACAAAAATGCAAACTGAGCTTAACATACTAGATAGGTAGGATATGAATTAACAGATTCTCACCCTGAGTGATAAACAGGCTGGCAGATTCTTTAGGCACAAGCTGCCTTTGCTTTGCAGCTTGGGTTTCCCAGGTTTTCACACAGGCTAGAAATCCTGTTAGCTTAGGACCATCACTTCCCCCAGTTCAGTCTTTGTTTCTCAGGTGTTTCCAGGTGTTGTTGTTGGGAGAGTGAGGTACCATCATGATGTCATTTCCCCTTTTATATCTTCTTCCCACTTGCTAGAAAGTTCTTTTGCTGTGACCTGGGTCAAACAGTTCCCATTGTGTAGTGCTATCTCTGAGAGGTTTCTATTGTACACAGTTCCTGGGATAATCCTTGTGTGCATTTACTCAGTAAGCCATTACCATTGTTTGGCCTTTTTACTGTTGTAACTGAAAGGCTGCTTGTGTGTGTTTTCAACCTCACAACATGTCTCAGAAACATGGACATAGCCAAACTTCATAATTTCACATACGACGATAGCACATACAATCCAATCAGTTATTAATGTCTAGTAGATCAAGACTTTTAGAATGATACCTCACAAGACATACTTTGTACAAAACACATCCTAATTACATGACAGTGGTGAATAAGGGGGTGCCAGGATGTCATTTAGATCTCCTCAGTAAATGGAGGTGCAGTTCCAATAGACCTACTGGAGGTCTCGGCGCCAGCAATACAACATGCTGCCCTAAAGGTAGCAACATTGATGATGTATTCGATGGAGCTGCTGGAAGCAGGTGAGGGATCAAAAGGCAGAAAAGGTGGGTTGATGTCAACAGTGCCAGCAGAGGTGATGTTGAAGGCTGTATGGACAATGTAGGTGGAACTGCCAGTGACATGGCAGCATGTGACTTTGATGGTACCAATGTGATTGAGGCTAATGTGATTGAAGCTGGGTGATGTAGTAAAGGAGAGTCCAGAAGAGGGGGGAGACAAAAGGTCCTGCCACTGCAAAGGCCACTTACAGCATCAACAGCATGAAAATTGCAGGCAACTGTTTGTTCCCAATGACAGTAGTACTGGACTCGACCGTGCCAGGGCTAGGGATCTGCCTGTGAAGGCACTGGTCTCGATGGCCCTGCTGGAGCAAAAGTGGACAGTGCCACCTCAGATCAGTGCCATTGAGTGCCAGTGTTTGCAACCAGACCTTGACTCGGCACTGGAGGACTTTTCGGAAGATTTCTTAGATGACTAAGACTTCGAGGGTCTATCAGTCTCAGAGGATAAAGGTGGTTTTGGACACGTCGAGGAGGCTGTGGGAGAGGATGAACAGTGTTTCTCACCCTGTGTGGGGTTAGAAGCCAGGACAGCTGGAGGGGTACTCCTTGTCTGTTCTCTTGTGGTCAGGCTCAGGCTCTGAAGAGCAATATATTGCCTTTTCCAGGGGATACACCTTGAGGCAGAAATCCCTCTGCTTCTTCATCCTAATTGGAAAGGAAGTACAAATAGGATGTCCCTTGCCTAAGCAAATTAGGCAGCTTTTGTGTCTATCACTAACAGGTATCAGCCCTGCTCATGGCACACGGTTTGAATCCTGGGGACTTTTACATAGTAAAACCCCAGAATCAGAGAACTACCTACCTAAACTATACTCTACTAACAATAAAACTAATTACAACTGTACACAAATGAGAGAAATGCTCATTTCTAAAGGCTGGCTAACCAAAGCTGAAGAGCACCAGAGAGCTCCAGCTCTCACCACAGGAGGTATAAAGGGACTGAGAGGGAGGCAGTGGCTGTGTCCCTTTATATACTTGGCTCAGCACACATGGATAGTGCAGCCACCTGGGATGCCTGCTGGTATTGCTGGCAAAAGTCTCTGATTTGAATGCATTGGGTGTACGTACACCTACAGAGGAATGTATATGTGCACAATCACTTGAAGGAGAATGAGTGAGGCTCTTAGTGAAATCCCAGATAAGAGGAGATAGATGCTTTACAGATGGCATGGTTAAGGATGATGGCTTAAAATGTCCACAAAACATGAAAAAAGTCATCAGAGGGCTTTTTTATTTTTTTACAGAAAGAAATTATGGAGAAGTCTTGTTTGGTAGAAAATTGGCTAGAAAGACCATGAATTTTTGTTTAATAAAATCTTAAAAAAAAAGACCAACCAAAACCACATGGTTTTTGCTATGTAAGTCAAAGTTACGACAGACGCACAGTCTCGGGGATAATACATACTCACATCTTGCCACAACTGTATTCTTCAGAGGTCCTCATGCTTCTTGGAATTGAGAAAGAGAAAAAAACCCAGCATATTTATGGGAGTTTAATCACCCTGGTTCTCTAGCCTCTCCACTTTGTTAGTGTAATTGGTAGTGTATCACTAATATGGTAGTGTATTGCTAGGTCGGTGACACCTGTATCACCTCAGAAATCTCGTCAACATGAACGCACCAATTATTTTATTCTAATGTTTCATTCTCTGCCATCCTTGAACAATACAATTTAAATAATTAAAACAAAATAACTTATTTCTTTTGTATTATACTGGGTTTGAGTCACTAGAAGCCTAAGAACCGTGATGGAGGAGACTTGCCAGAATCAGTGGTCACCTACCTCTTCTGGCCACAAATTTGCCAGCTCAGGAAAATATTGTCTGGCATCCTCTCTACCCTTGTGCTCCTCATTGCTTGCAGTGCAATCTTGACTGCCTCTTGAAATTATTTTTATTTGGAAATTTGTATAAAATTTCCATAGTAAGCATTAACATTAAAAATGCAACTTGCTTCAAAACATTTTCTAAAAATCAATGTCAGTGTTAGATGTTTCATGATTATTTATGTAGCAACCACAGTCTGTGAGGAGATTTTTTCAAACTGATAAAAGACAAGCCCGCAATGTAACCAGGGTACAGCCTAACTATATAACAGGCAAGGGAGAGGACAGGACAGTGACTGTGCAATGGCTCACAAGCATTCGGACCAAAGTGCCATGGTTTGAACGTTTTATTTTTAAAAGTAAACATCCACTGGGGCATAGGCAATGCTCGAGGAGATATCCTTGGGGAGGTTCCTTTTGAAGAAAAGCTTGAAAGTGGAGCCATGACAGATTGTGTCAAAAAGGAGGTTCCAGAGATATAGGGCAGCATGGGAAGATTCAATAATGGGAGTGGAATCATTGTCTTTACATTCTCCTCTGGGCTATAGTGGTTATAGTTCAGATATGAGTCGTACTGATATATCCAGCTTGTTAAAATAGGGTTACCATACATCCAGTTTTTCCCGGACACGTCCAGCTTTTCGACAATCAAACCCCCGTCCGGGGGGAATTGCCAAAAAGCCGAACATGTCCGGGAAAATGCCGTCCGGGCACTTCCCCTCCCGCGGCTGCTCTGCTCCTCCCCTGACTCTTCGGCTCTGTTTAAAAGCTGAGCTGCCCGAGCGCTATGGGCTTCAGGCAGCCCCCTTGCCTCCGGACCCCAGCCGCTGGCTGGGCACTTCCCCTCCCGCGCTCCGACGGCGCAGGGTCTGGAAGCATGGGGGCTGCCCGAAGCCAGTAGTGCTTGGGCAGCTCGGCTCTTAAACAGAGCCGAAGAGTCAGGGGAGGAGCAGAGCCTCCGGCCGCGGCGGCTCTGCTCCTCCCCTGACTCTTCGGCTCTGTTTAAGAGCTGAACGCTACCGGCTTTGGGCAGCCCCCATGCCTCCGGACCCTGCGCCGCCGGAGCCCGGGAGGGGAAGTGCCTGGCCGGGGGCACAGGGTCCAGAGGCATGGGGGCTGCCCGAAGCCCAAGCGCTACCAGCTTCACGGTTTGCCGGGCAGCCTCCAGACCCTGCGCCCCCGGCTGGGCGCTTCCCCTCCCGGGCTCCAGCTGCGCTGGGGAAGTGCCGGCCAGGGGCGCAGGGTCTGGGAGCTGCCCGGCAAACCGTGAAGCCGGTAGCGCTCAGGCAGCCCTTTTCGCGTGGCTGGGAGTGGGAAGGAGGAGGGGGCAGAGTTAGGGCGGGGTTGGGGCGGGAAAGGGGTGGAGTTGGGGCGGGGCTGGGGTGGGAAATGGGCGGGGCCAGGGCCCCATGGAGGGTCCTCTTTTTTTATTTGTGAAATATGGTAACCCTAGTTAAAAGCATATTTCAAGCTGAAAAGCATCTGAAGACTGCAGGCTGCAAACTATTAATTCTGTTTACCAGTAGGTGGTGCTAAAACCTGATTTAACTTAATGGCTAGCTGTCTAGGTGCAACAGTGACCAGAAACACATTCTAGATCTCCAGCAGGCAACAGATTTTCATATGCTCCTCCCAATAAGGAGCTGGCCACAGTGATCCACACTTTGATTACTTCAAGTTTGGTCTACTACAGAATGCAGAAACCACATAGAAGTGGCAACTTGTCTAAAGCTTAGTGGCTCATTTCCTAAGACAACCAAGTGGACAGAACCACATCACATTAGCATTCCACATGCTACTTCGCCTCTCACTGAGTACTGGATCCAATTCAGGATCCTAGTTCTCATCTTCAAAGATCTCCATGTGTTATGGCTTGGCTTCCTGAAACACAGCTTCCCCCTCTGCATCCCTTCAAGAATATTACTATCAGAAAGATGGTGGTAAGAGTACCCAGTACAAATGTTCGAAGTAATCATTCCCATTCTTTTCCGTGCTCATGATTTATTAACTCTAAAGTATTTGGTTAGTAGTCTTCTAATAGTTATATTACTTACTTTACTGTAGCACCCTTAAATAACTTATTGAAGTTGTTTTACCTGGAAATACCATTTCTGGAATTAAAGCCCCCCTAAGTGTGATATGTATACTACCCTTCATTTAGGACCAGCATTTAGGACCACGGACTAAATGGCAAATATGGACTGATGGGTGGGAAGATAACATCTTGTTTTTTATTATACTCCTTTGTGCAAGGATATTGATACCACTCATTTCTGAAATTTGTCTTAGAGATTTCTTGTAGGACTTATTCTTCTGTCCTAGGACATTGGGAGCCAGGGTGACAGAGATGCTGCAACAGATTTTAGTATTTTTTTTCCCATGAAGATGAGGCTATACGAACAATGATGACCCTGTTGTGGCTGTTTGTGTGTTGTGGCTGTTTACCATCTCTTCAGTTCTGAAACTCAGTATGCAGATATAATGTTTTCAAATATTGGATATTCATAGGCAGTTATTATTCTGGAGTATCTAACTAGTTTGATGATGTTTTCTTGTATTTTCTAAGATGTGTAAATACAACTTAAAATTTTTCTTTTGAAAACCAGCACAAGGAAATCCAGTACAGCCTAGCACCACACCAACATCATGTCAAATATGTATCATTTATTTTATGTCAACAATTTCACTTGTCATAAAGAGAAATGCATATTTCCTAATTTCTTCTTCATTTTTCATTCTTTACATTTCTTTTTTTACCTCTCCATGTTCTGTTATACCAAAGATTTTCTCAGGAAAATCAGTTTTATATAAATATTGTTCTTTCAATTTCAAGTTTACTTTTACTTTTTTGACACCCCCATATTTTGAGAATTTTGGTGAATATCAGCATTCATGAAAATGAGGGTCTGCACACAGACAAGTTTCATAGGCCAAGCAGTCAGTTAGCAGTTTGCCAAGCTTCACAATCAGGTACACCCAACACAAAAGTGGGATAAAATCTGCTTTTGTGACATGTATGCAACTGCTAAAATAGAGACAAGTGTAAAAATATAACTTCTTCACATACTCCATACTACTGCTTTTCTCTTGGGGTCTCTTCTGTGTAGAGACTATTGCTTGTGATGTATAGTGTTGTGGTTTAGTGATACAGCAGTTTTCAAATAGAGAACTGGATTGAATCCATCAAACAAAGTTCACTGGTGATGCACATGATTAGAACCCAGATTTCCAAAAATGAAAAGTTATCTGCTTTAGTTAAGAGAAAACTTTCTCTCTCCCTTTGGAATGATGTAGTTTCCAGCAGAGTTTATTGTCTCTAAAAGAAACAGAGCACTGAAATCTAGAACTGTACAGCATTTGGGGTTTCAGGTAGATTTCAGTTTTCATTTTGGAACAGATTTTTTTTTTATTTTGAATACTGACAAATTCCTACACAAATCTTGTGTATGTGTGTGTGTGTTGTTTCTCATAATACAGACTTTTTGTTTTAGACTCCGATATCTGGCTCTTGCTCTAGAAATCAAAGACGACAAGGATATTGCAGAAAAGCTAAATGATGTATTTGCATCAGCTTTCACCACAGATCACAGGGAGATCCTACCTCAGCGGGGGTGCTGGAACACTTTGTATAGTGTGGGTGCTGATTGCTATTGAACCAAACTATAAACCCTGTATATGATGGAAACCACTTTACACTAGGGGGTGCTGCAACACCCCAGCACCCCTAGTTCCAGCACCTATGTACTGTAGAGCTTCACTTAATAGTTAATAAAGATGATTCAGAGATTTAAGGTGTCAGAAGTGCTATTGGAAGTGCTGACCCTCATTTGTGACGCGGCCCGTTGGTCACCAGGACCAGATGTTATTAATCCAAGAGTTCTGAAGGATTCAAGAATTCAAGAATTAAGCAAATGAGATGTAAATATGTAATTTATCATTAAAATAAACTACTGCAGGTAGCCACTGCTGTACCTATTTTATAAAAGTCAGAATTGTTAGAGTTGTCCCAGGAGATTATAGCCTAGTGTGCCTTACTTAAATATCAGGTAAATGAGCTGAAAAAAATTTAAAAAGCCCTATAAAATGCCTAGCTGAGCCGACATCTGGCTGGAGGCAGACAAGGAAAGGACATTTTCCTCCCATTAAATGTTTACCATTCAAGTTGCTCAAAGCAGAAGTCCAGATCACTCAGCTTCAGGACCTGCATAATAAAAGATGGACTTTTGTGGCAAGCTCAGGCCCTAAAATCCTCTGTACACCATTCCCCCTCCTTGTAGCAATGCTTGATAAGGTATTTATATGAGATTTTCACTAAGAGCAATAAAATTGGCTGAGATCATTTTACTTTTTACCACAATAGTGTTAGAGTATATTTTTGTCTAAAGCATTGCTTTATACTGGCACTCCAAGGCAGCCAACTTCTCCAGCAGTTTCTTTGGCTGTCCTCCAGGAACTTCTTCCCCAAAATGCTAAACTAAGAAGTTATTTTGCTAGTGTTGCTTTGGCTGCGTCCCATGAGAGGGCACACTCATTTTTCTTCTCTCTCTCTGTAGAGAGAGATAGAGACAGATAAAAGACCATCTACAATGTCATTGGTAATAAACAGGTTTGTACTGTTGAGCTGTCAATGTTACACAGTTTATTTGGTCAATTTTTTATTAATCATCTATACTTGAGTATGGTCAGATCATGTTATTTAATCTAAACATGAAAGGCCAGATTCAATCCAGGGTCACTATCAACCCTGGTGGAGAGGTCCTGGTAAATAAAGTCTGCGAGGAGGATGATTGACTCAACTAATCTTCCACCTGGGAAAGCAGGTAAAGGGTTAAGAGTTGGAAAGGAAGGGGTAGTAATTTGCAAAAATAATGCAAGGTAAACCACATTACTTTCTGCTGTAAAAAGTAATCAGATTACCCATCAAAATTATATTATACATAAGTAACCCTTCATGTTAATCTGTTACATATAATCAAATTACTTTTTAGAGTAATTTATTATTGTAGTCCTTTTATGTTCCCATCAGATCCATATATAAACATGTTTATATATAAACATATTCAAACACACAGATTCAAAACATTAAAACAAAACATCCCCACTTCCCACCCACAGAAACACTGGGTTCCCCCTTCCACTGTCCTTCACACATTCACAACCAGAGCTGCCATTCTCCCCTCCATGACCATCATCCTAAAGAATGGTGGGTGAAACTCTGGTCCCACTGAAGTCAATAGCAAAACTTCCATTAATTACACTGGGGCCAGGGTTTCACCTCATCTTTTTTCATACGTAATGCTATTTAAAATCAAGCAACCTATTGCTTATAATACTGACTGTAAATATTTTGTCATTTAAATTTCTGTAAAACAATATGATTAACTTACTATCTGCCTTGTTTTTAATTATCTCTTTTCCTTCACTTGTCTTTTATCCCTTTCTTTCCCCTCTGATTAACTTTTCTGTTCTACCCTCCTGCTTCTAATCCCTCCCTCCATCCCTATCCTTTCCTATCTTGCACTAGCTCCAAATCTCTCTGTCCCATTCTATTCTATTCCCTCCTCTTTGCCTCTCCTCCCACTATAGCCTCCCTTATGAGGTCTTCCTGCCCTGGGTTCTTTGCTCCCCATTCCTGTTTCTTCTTGCTCTTCCTCTCCTCATCTCCCAGGCAGCTCCCACTTTCCTCCGCCTTCAACCCACCAGAATCCTTTCTTCCCTTGGTTTCTCCTCCTCCCACCACACTATCTGCAACTATCTTTCCTCTCCTTATCTCTTCCACTCCCTCCCAAATGAGGGTCTCTCCCTTGCAGGCCCCTAGGCTAGTTCTCCCCTTCCCCAACAATTTCCTTTCCCGTTTCTGGGGTTCACTCTCCTCCTGCTTCTCTCCCTGCCTCCTGCCCCGCCCCGAAACAGAACTCACAGATGTTAGGATCCTTGGAGGGAGCTGGAGCTGCTGGAGGATCCTGACTGTGGGAAGTGGCTGCTTCTTGGTGTCTCCACTTCTTCCCCTCCCCCGGTCCCCACAGGAAGACAGTCAGAGAAGACGTGGGCAGCTACAGAGTGGGGTCTTCAGCTGGCTTCTCGCAGGAGGAGGCAGCCACGCAACTCCCTCTTGGAAAGGTAGGGAGTGCTGAGTTTATAATCCCAACTCAGAGGAAGTTGGGGAGCAACATCCTCTGTTATCTCCCTGTATTATGGGCCCAGTCAAAACCCCTTTCTGAAAATTCCCTGCTTTCCGCTTCCTCACAATTAGACCCTGTGGTTGCCACTTCAAGCACCTCAACTAGTGCAGTTCCAGTAACAGGGTGTCTACAGAAGACTGACAGTTCTTGAGGTGAGCCAGGATTCAAGTCACTTCAGGCTTTATTGGCCAATGCCACCAGTTGGACCAAATAATACAATGAAAGATCAAATAACTCTGTTAAGCCCACTTTTATTTTTGTTTTTAAAAGTTAGTGCAATAGGGATCAATAAAGTCATGACTGGAATCTCAGAATGGAGTCTGCTCCCACAACACAGTTTTTAAAATGTATGAAGCTTGAAACTTAAATGACTTGACAATGCTGCCTTAACTACACTCCTAAGACTATTAACAAAAATGTAATCCAACCCTGAAAAAGTCTCACGGGAGTAGGAATAAAACTATTCCTTTCCATTCTCTGCATCACACAGGACTACATTAAAAGGTAGAGACCCACTTATTCACCTTACACCTTACAAATGCCAGTACAGTACAAGCAAGCAGTTGGGTGTCTATCTGGCCATCTGTATGAATATTTACCTGGTTTCAGCCCAAAGGTTTTAGATCTTGGCCCTGATTATACTTCTTCATGCATAAGCCTTTGCACATATTATAGTCACTACCAAAGTGCATTCTGTCACCTGATGGGAGATACAGTACTGTAAATCTCATCAAACTGATCTTCTCTTCAGAAAACAGCCGTTTTTATGGGAAATAGAAAATTCCTTATAACTGGTTATCTACTATTACCAAAAGATTTCATGTTCCTAAGATAATTTTAAGAAGACTATCTTCTTTCTTCATCCTTTAACAATTTTTCTAATTGCAGTGAAGTCTATTGGCTAATGAGGTTACCTGGTGCTCATTCACTGGTGCTATCACATGAGAAATGTAATTGCTACTGTTGATCCAATTACTATTTAGCTCCCCTGCCTATAAAATCTGCTGCAATAAACTGATTCTTGGTCTTCTTGATTGATATTTAAAAGGCAGCTCTTTTGCTTTCACTACTCAAGTGAAGGAGAAAGAAAAGGAAGGATGTTGTGTTCTATTTTAGTGAGCCTATAATTAATACATCAAGGGCCAAACACATCTTGTATTGAAGTCAATGACAAAAGTCTGATTTCAGAAAGAGCAGAATTGGATCCCTAGACATATTGAAAAAGGAAAACTGCAGTGACTAATAGGGTGGGCATTACAATTAATTTTCAAATCATTTGTTAAAAATACATCTCAACATTTCAGTAGCCCCATCCCCGGGAATACGGTTAGAATCACAATCATGGAAGATGGAAAAGGCCCACTAGAAAATTTAAATAAACTTTTCAGCTTAGTTACAGCTCTCTTCATCTGATATTTCCAAACTGTTATTGCACTTGGCACCCAATCTTGCTTCCTTTGGAGCAGGGGCGACATTTGCTAGAGGGCGGTGGGGACAGTTCCTCCCTAACACTTTTTATGGCTCCTCGCCAGCTAGCAGTGTGGTGTCTTCCCCATGCCTGTGGGGGCCATTATGGGGAGGGCCAGGTGTTGGCACCCAGTCACTGCATTGCCAGTGCTGCTCTCCTCTCCCCACCAGCTGGACAGAAAGCAGCAGTGGCAGGTTGCCTGGTGCTGAGCGCAGAGCGAACCAGTCCCCAATCCCTGTCCCGGGCTGGCCATCAGTGAGACACCACTCAAAATGAGCCAGGCTCAAATTGCACCCTGGAATGTGGGTTGCAGCGTCACTCAAATTTGGCCCAGACCCCCATCCATCAAGCCAGCTTGGAAGGGGCTCCTCTGGAGGGGCCTATTTAAAAAGTGGGGAAACAATGGCCCCTTGGCTCACCCCTGCCTCTGGTTCCTGCCTGCCCTCCGGGATAACTCCGGCACACCACCTCCCTGCCCCTCTGCTGTCCCAGGGATGGGACTAGCCCACTAACCCCATGGCCAGCCATGACCTCAGCAGGGAGGTGGAAGTAGGGATGCTGACACAACTTTGATCCCTATTTCACCCCAGAATTGTTCTGAAATGGTGCCCCTGCTTTGGAGTTTTACCATTGGCTTCAATGGGAGCAGGATTGTTTGACATGCAGGAAGCAGAGCTCAGTGAATTAAAAGCATTAGTGACCTGGACACTTTGGGGGTTTAAAGCCTACTGAAATCAATGAAAAGTCTCACTGATATCAATGCGCTCTGGATCAGGGCCTCTCAAAGTTGTATGATAGGTAGTATTAATTATTATTTTTCTGCTGTTTGTATATTTGCACACATTTTCTATACTATAATCTTACAACATTTCTGAAAGTCTTCTGAATCACTTTCATACTGAGTTGTCTTTTCTGCTTCTATGGGAATAAAATGCTTCCACTAGTGTGAGTACAGAATTATGATTTGGAATCATTTTATACCCATGCAAAGTGTAATCGGGCCCCAAAGTTTTAAATTTAATTTGTGCTCTAGGGCCCACTTCCACAGTCTTTACTCATGTGTGGATAAGAGTAGCAAAAGTGAGTCTAAATTGGCAGGTAACTTCTTAATGGGGTGACATTTAATGTTTTGTATTTGAGCCATTTTTTCTATGTTTAACTTTTATAGTAGAAAAAGTTTATACATAATTCTTCTGTAGTTTTTCATTGCACTATCACAAACTCTCATTCCACAGTAACATGATGCATCGCAGCAGCCAAGCAGAGATTGTCTGAGCTCCCAAATGAATCCTTCTATAATTCCCAATAGAAATGCTAATTTTTGGCCCCCCAGCCAATCACACTCCATAAATAGCTTTCTAGGACCTCTATGAAATCCTTTTGGAACATTATGACAAGTCCAATATGTCTGATATCAAAACTGTGAATTATAAAAGTAGAATCGGATCAGGAAGACAGTCGAGATGGTAGAGCCATGCAGTCTGCAAAACTCAGTGATCTTGCCATCAAAATCAAGAAGGTATCTTTAAACTTGACCACTATCACAGAAAGTACACTTTCGGAAAGCACCACTTGAATCATCTCTAACAGCAATGGACCCCTTTCTCCAGAATGCAACATTACCTTCTGAGATAGTAAAGCTGAAGATTTTGAATACAGAAGCTGTTGATCCAAGTAGCAGAAATCGTACATCCACTAACTGTTTGTTTTAAATGAATCCCCAGACTACTGGATCTAGAGAGAAAAGGGAATAAGTTAAAAATAGATAGAGCCCATTGGACATAGGGCTGCAAGAGACAGCTTTTACTCCGACCCGTAATTATTCACCTACATAATTTTAAAGGACAGCAATTTTACAATGCTGCCATGGAAAAAGAGCTCTTACTTAAATAAGGAAAAGCTATCATTTCCGCTTTTGCAGTGGTAGACTGTGACGGGTTGGATCACAGAAACCCCCTTGGGAGCTGCCACCTAATGTAGCAAGACTACCCCTATTTTATTTTCCCTGCCAGCTTTTACTATTTCTAGTTCTGCATGAAGCATATTCAGTTACATTATATTCACTTATCATCATGTTTTTATAAAACCATATAGACTGCACAACGTCACACCCTCCTCCTGAACTTACTGCCAGAGACTTGGACCATGGCGGAGGCAGTATACCTAAAATTTGTTTTTGGGCTTCCCTATGGGGCAGACACTCCTGTGTCCCCCAAAAGGGAAAGAGACCCTGATTCAGCTGTAGGCTTACAGCTGCCAGCTTTGCCAGACCTTTCGCTGGCCAGCAAAATCCCCCACCCCTTCATTCAGGTTGGGTTTGCTTTCAGCTAGAATTCTTGGGGTTTGTTCCCACCGCAGCAGTCACCAGGACCACAACTTCCAGCTTTAGGACACATGTCTCTGTGTACCTCTTTCACTTCACTACAGCCAGTTTATGCTTTTGGGTCTTAACTGCTTTGTTTTTTAAGTCCAGGCTGGTGGGCAGCCTTTTCTTTTTCCAGGTCAGCCTTTTCCCAGGCAAATTGTACATTAATTTTCATTTATTTTCCCTTGAGACCATCACTTGATGAGCTGGGATACCACAGAGAACCCCCCTCCTGCCAGAACAGGCACGCCTTCACTCCTGTCTTGCTAAGTTAGACACTTCAGTCAGCCACTTCAGACACGGAGGTTGGGCTACACCCAGTTCACTGAAACTGGGATGCACTTAGCTCAGGGGCTTCTTAGTTAACAGAGACTTTTCCAGCGCCCAGTCTTTAGTCTTTCTGGGCAATTTGCAACATGTGTAGTTTTAGCTTCTTTCTTCTTATTTATTTTGCTTCCTTTTCTGTCTCTACTTCACTTTCCCGAAATAAGCAAACCAGTAACCACTTTGTCTGTTTTCCAGCCACCACACTTAAAACTCACTTAAAATTACTACCAGTATTTCAAATCAATCAGCTGTGCACAGATCCTGCCGACTATGCCACTGTGACGGGATGGATTACAGAAACCCCCCTGGGAACTGCCCACTGATGTGCCAAGATTACTTCTATCCCTGTTTTCCCTGCCAGTTTAGGACTCCAGCACCCTGTCTTGCTGAGCCAGACACTTCCGTCTGCTCCAACACAGACCCAGGGTCTGAATTACTTGTCCCTAAGCTGCAGGTTTACCTGCAAACAGCTCACAGATGTGTGCTTGTCTTTAGCACTTAGATGCCCAACTCCCAATGGGGTCTAAACCCAAATGAATCGGTTTTACCCTGTATAAAGCTTATGCAGGGCAAACTTACAAATTGTTCGCCCTCTATAACACTGATAGAGAGATATGCACAGTTGTTTGCTCCCCCAGGTATTAATACATACTCCGAGTTAATTACTAAGTAAAAAGTGATTTTATTAAATACAGAAAATAGGATTTTAGTGGTTCCAAGTAGTAACAGACAGAACAAAGTAAGTCACCAAGCAAAATAAAATAAAGTTGCAAATCTATGTCTAATCAAACTGAATACAGATAATCTCACCCTCAGAGATGCTTCAGTAAGTTTTTTCTTGTTCCAGCTCAGGTGATAGCTAGGGGATTCTTCATGATGGCTCCTCTCTCTCTCTTTGTTCTGTTCCCACCCCTTTATATATCTTTTGCATAAGGCAGGAACCCTTTGTCCCTCTGGGTTTCCACCCCCCCCCCACTGGAAAAGCACGAGGTTAAAAATGGATTCCAGTTCAGGTGACATGATCACATATCACTGCAATTCCCACTTGCCAGCACACACACATACAGAAAGGCTTACAGGTAAAACACAGCCATCTGCAGACAATGGTCCTGGTTAATGGAAGTCATCAAAATTCCAAACCACCATTAAAGGCCCACACGTTGCATGATTACAATAGGCCCTCAAAGTTATATTTTATATTATTAGTTTTAGATACAAGAGTGGTACATTTATACAAATAGGATGATCACACTCAGTAAATTATAAACTTTGTAATAATACCTTACAAGAGACCTTTTGCATGAAGCATATTCCAGTTACATTATATTCACTTGTTTTTATAAAACTATTCCAGTTACATTATATTCACATATCATGTTTTTATAAAACCATATAGACTGCACAATGTCACATAGACAACTGCATTAAAGCCAGTAAAGAAACTACATAGACCTCTTATATGCAGTGAACCTATGGCTCCTTAAAGGGACACCGACTTTGATGTTTAATAATCTCGAAGAAGAAGCGCTGAAATTTGTAAATTCTAGAGCAGAAAACCTTAATGCAAAATAAGCTTTAAGGCACACTTTTGGGTTATATTAATGCTGCTATGTAATAAGATGGCAATTAAATGAAAGATATTTAAGTAATTCTTTTTTTCCTCATTATTTCATATGGAATATACTTAGCTTCAATGTTAGTTCATTAGGACCATCTCCTGTAACAATTTTATCACAACCTAACCTTGATGATCCAAGCTGAGAGTAGTCTATGCTTTCTAGATAGTCTATAGACTATGAACTAATTGAGGGGGCCTATTTATATTCTTTTCATGTAGATTCACACCCTGAATTTTATCAATATCCATTTATTTCTTTAGAGTAATGTTATTCTCAACTATCTGGCTTTATGCCAGACAAAACTACAAATCATAATATTCTGCAAACACTAAACATCATTCATCATATTAAATGAACAAATGAAAGTTGCCTACGTCTAGCCTCAGATGCAGAGGATATTCGACAGGGTTTCTTTTTTGTAGTTATTAGAGACATTTAACATTGGACATCTATTAAAACAGTGGTCAAGCTGTTCAACAATTCTCCACGTGCTTTTCTTTTATTCAAATAGCCTCTATTCAATGCCTCAAAGTCTTAGTAGCATACAATACCATATTATTATAATGGTAAATAGACCATGTCAGAGGTTTTGCTCTTAGACACATTCAGTGAGTCTCTCACTAACTGTTTTCCATGCTGACAATCCCCTGAGGGATTTAGATATTTAGGAGTACAAATCTCACCCAATTTCAAAAAACTAATAATGCTAAATCTGTAAACCCTTTTATATCCCCTACATCCAAGGCCTGCAGCGATCTCACAGTTTACCATTATTTATGTTTGGGAGAGCCAGCTTGACAACAATCAATGTCCTTCCACAAGTGTTGTATTTACTACAAGTCCCTCCTAGTACTTCTATCTATGTGGTTTAAAAAGAGAACTAGATAGATTATGCAGCAACTTTATATAGCATGATAAAAGACCAAGAATCATCTTATTCAGGCTCCAATGATAAAAATCAAAAGAAGGTATTAGTCTTTCCAATTGGAAAATCTGTAACTGGAAAGCTGTAATTCAATATGACCCTAAGTTAAAACCACTAAAATCAGTGCAAAAGTCCCCATGGACTTCAATGGCTTTTAGATCAGACCCTTATGTTTAGAACTGGTTACATCGTATAGAAATTCAAAACAACAGCCCCATGTGACAAAGTGTCATATTACTCTCCTTTTACAGTTTCCAGCTTGATGTGTAGTGAAGATATTTTGTTCCCCTCAGGAAATCAGTCAACGTCTATGGCAAGGACACACTTTGGGAATACTGGGGGAGCGGGAGAAGGAAGAATATCAATCAAATACCTTATAGCAGTGCCAAAATATTCACTGACTTCCCAGATATGCAGAATACGCCAGAATACTGTTGAACATTGGAGACTTTTTCCAGAGCACCAGGCTATTGAACTTTGAACAGAATGAAATTTGATCTACTTTGTTAGGATTTCAATGTATAACTATAATTTGCCATTTTCTAGATTAGATTACTGAGGGGAAAACTCCACTGGAGAACTGGAGCAGAACTGATTTGAGGAAACATTGAGAACCAAACTGAGTTCTTTACTCCACTGTATAATTTTTTCTCCTCAAGACAGACCCTGGACTTGAGAACTTAAAATTCCTCTTTGGTATAATCATTAGCAGAAAGCACTCCTCTGGAGCCTCAATTTACAACATTCACAAAGGGATGCAGTACTTTCAGATATAGAATTCTATTGTCTTTCAACTCTGACCAAAATTAATTCAGATCTATACCTATGAGGCTCCAAATAGAGCTTGTTGGAAACCGGGAAACATTTGAATGAAGATTTGTGAATTTTCCCCCCTTTTATTCTTTGAAATTAAATTTTTTTCACTCAGATTTAGCTTGGAATGTGATTATTAATCAGCCTCACTCAATACACTGTTTATGGAGATGCCATTACATCATCTGATTTTGGGCACTGGTCTACCATGTCATACATTCCAAGTTGGCAAATGATTTATTATTTAATCTTTTGTAATACATTCTGGGACCACATCTCTGACACAGAGTATTGAATATGATGTCGATGGCTGGCAATAATCTTATCCCAAATCTAATGAGTGTAACCAACAAAGTCCATATTATGGATGTGGCAACATGAAATCTGAACTTATTTTAACTTAAAAACAAAACAATTAATAGTAATGAATAAAGATTATATATATTCTGAATGTATTTATAAAGTATCCTCGGACTTAACTGTCAACAGAATACTGCTGTAGACTCTGGACATACCATATTTATACTGAAAGAAATCAATCTGTTGCCCAAAATATTATTGGTAGAGCTTGTTGAGAAAAACTAAGCATATTTCCTGAAAAATTTCAAATTAAATTTAATTTCTTTCCATTTCATTAAATGTTTCCGTTTTTTAAAATTAAAGAATCATTTTGGTGAGAAAAACACACTTTGAAAAGCAAACACTTTTTCCTGCAAAAAGGGGAAAAATTAAAAAGTGAGAGAAAGTGCTTTTTCTTGCTAAAATGAAATAAATTAAAAATTAATTTTTAATTTGCAAATTTTTCACTGGAACGGTTTCACAATTTTTTGGTAGAAATGTTTGAAAAGGCATTTTTTACAGAAAAAAGTTAAATCAAAAAGTTTTCCAACCAGCTCTAAATATTAGCATGTGGACTTTCATTTTTTAAATTAAAGTTGATTACATGAATATGAAGGAAGTTTATCATTTAGAGTTTTTAATTTTATTAGTTCATTTAATTTTTAAAAATTAAAAGATAAAATTAAGCATTTGGAGTATAAGTCTTGCAGGGCAGGGATTGTTTCTTTTCTATACTGTACATGAAACCCAACATAATGGCTAATAACTGGCTCTTCCTTGAGTCTTCCATGAAGGAAGCCATGGGTCAGCAGACTGACAACAGCTTAAACAGAACTCTGCCTCTGAGGAAAGGTACAGAGGAACCTCCCGGATGGAGTACATCATTGTCTTTGCCTTTTATTTTCCTTGTTCTTCCTCTGCCATCTTTGAAAGTGGGGGAGGTGGGCCAACCTCTGACAGATCACTGGTGAGAGACAACCCTTAGGAGAAGTACTGTCCATTTATGAAAAAAATAAAAAGTAGGAAAGAATGTAAAGAAGAAGTAAGAGTTACTTGCTAATTCTGCTTTTCTCCCTCCCTCCCCCACTCCTTATAAAACAACAACAAAGGCAGGAAAGCCAGCACTTCTGCAAATTTTCATTCTTGCCACCATTTAAAATTTATATGAAAAAAATGGTTATATTAAGAGTGTGCTAATATTTATTTTATGTAATATTTGGCATTCAAAGCCTTGCTGTGAAATCTTTCTGTGCTCTTTGACTTTAGTATTTCAATAACTATTTTGTTTTGCTGCATGATCATTTGGGAGACAAAGCTCAATTGTGCTAAGCTTTGTCATTTCTGCTTCCACCATGCTTTATATTCTCTTCATTGCCATATTCTCTCTCTGGAGTGTTCTCTTATAATAAACGAGACAGCCATAAAAAAGCTCTAAAGAAACACTGCCCTCCCCTCATTAACTAATGTAAAATTTTTGCAAGAAGTCATGGGACAATTTTTTTTAAATTGTAGAAGACTCGGCAACTAGGAGAAATTCTTAGCAATTAAGGGTAGCTAGTTAGACTTAAGTAAAAAATCATAGGGTTAGAGACAACTTGATTTTCTGGTGTTACTAGCAGCAACTTACTGCTAATGCCTATATTATTGTAATACTCTGACTTTTCACCATTTCTGGTTTTTACCTTTTTCACTTTGCTGAATTTGGCCTTCTCACTTTGGGGATTAAAGTCAAGTATGAGATGAGTCTGACAGTTTCAAAACACAAGCAGAAAAAAATTCCAACACTTTATTATTTGTCCTTCCCAAAACTGTTGTTGTGCACTATCCTTTGAACAAGAAGCTTATGAATGATCACATTTCATATTTCCTTGTAAATTTTGATTATGTTTTGATAAAAAATAGGAAACAGAATTCTAAAAGTAGTTCAGGACATACCAGATTTTAAATACAAACAACAAAGAAGGTTCTATGAATAGGTTTAACAATGATCCCAACTCCACTATCAAAAAGCTTTCATTTTGGATCCACAGCACTCTAAAATGGTTCTCCCAGCCACCTGCAATTGCCTCCCCATATGATCCACCTCCCTTGTGCCAATTCCCACCTCCATTCTGCAGTACCACAGATGCATTTTGCCTAAACCTACCTGGTACATTTCAGCGGTATAACAGGCACATTCCACCTTTAAACAGAATTTGGCACATTCTGCAGCAACCAAGTTAAAAACAGTGCAAGTGATAGAACAATTCATGAAGTGGGTGCATATTGGGAAGGGAGCACTTTAACTCTTTACATATCTGGGATACAGCACACTCACAATTTTCCCTTGTAATTGCCTGTCCATTTTTTATAGATTACACCTCTGTATGTACTTCTGTGAACAGAATAATGCAGGTGCTGCTACAGCACAGCACTCCACAAATATTAATCTAGGTAAGTAGCTCCTGTATCTTAGAAATCAAATGAGTACCATGTGACAGGGGTTGCCATGGTACTTATAAGCATGACATTTTTATAGAATAGTATAGAAAAAAGGCATGTAATTCCTGTGCCACTTATGGATGTGCATATTACAGATGTTTCACTACTTTTAAAAATTGAAAATACATATTTCATTCACAGTCTCAAAAGAACATTCTTTGCATTAAAACAATGTGTCCTTTTTACTACCAGACAGATTTATCAGAATACAATTAAAACAGTATAGAGTTTTTTTTTAAATGAATAGAAGCCAGTCAGATGACAAACTATTCTAAATCTATGTTTACTAAATTAGGCAGATAATTTTTTTTTTGGATATATAGATTAATTATGTAGAAAGACAATTGTTTGTATGATAGACAATAGAAAATATAAGTGCAGAGAGTGCTTGGCTGTTATAAATTGTTTATGAAGTGTCTCTCACTATTTTCATCCAATATTGTTCTTGCAGCAGAGATCATGTGGGCTCCTGCATGCGATTTCCCCTCTCTCCTGAGAGAGGAGAATGTGCCGCAGTCTACTTTTCTTGGGTTACACTGCAGTATGATCGGTTTTCTTATGCAGGCAGTATGATAGGTCTGCCATTCATGGTGCAACAGCTCTTACTTGATAGTGGAGAGACAGAAATATGAAATAAGCAAACACTGGATCACAGTGATAAAACGTAACTATGTCTGAGAAGGAAATAGATCAACACATTTGCACCAGCCCCCCCCACTGAAAATTATGTTAATAATGCAGAGGTTTGCCAGCCATTAGATATTCCTGCACTGTAGCTATGTCAGCAGGCTTCTCCTAATATACTGTAAAGCTAAAGAATCCTTTCTGGGTGCATTTTGGGGCAGCAATTTAGTAATTTTCTAGGCCCACAACCACCAATAAACTACCATCTTTGCTAGGCAGTTTTTAACGGTACGTTATGTTATTTTTGCCTTGCTGATATCTAATCTAGGACAGCAGGTACTTGTGTACTGTTATTTTAGAAGATGGGGGTCTATTCTTGTATTGATGCACAGTGTAGCTAGCTCCTATTAATACAAACAGAAGTCATGTTTGTAATTCCCTAGCTCGCTATAATAGACTTCCTAAAGCTGTATTTTTGAAATCTCAAATGAGTCTGGCAGCTTCTTACCATTGCAGTGTCAGCACAGCATGAGAACACATGCTGTTGTAGAACCTAAGCCCATAAATTGTTGGCCCAGAGGCAAAAGTGCTAACAACAAAGCTGCACTGACATATCAAGCAATATAGTTGTCACATTCTGGCATCATCTGAAATTACTTCACTGGAAAAACAAACTAGGAAAACTATAAACTATATAGAAATCTATAAAATATTTTCCATTATTATTTTTATAATTTATTTCATGTACTAATTCCTTAGTTGCCTAAATCTTAAAGAGTAGCCATAATATTGTAATGAATGGCCCTGAGTTTGTGCCCTCTATTGGATGGAATCATAATTACTGAACTATTTGTCATAGGCTCTACACTGGTAACAGCAACTGAAGATTCTTCTTTAGCACAAGCATACGGTGCCTGTGCTTTCTGCAGCAGAACAGTTTGAGTACTGTCCCTACTTGCAGTGTGAATTCTGAGATGTGGTGCAGTATAGTAATATAGTCCTAGGTGTCCAAGGATGTTACAATATGGTGGCTGACATGAATTGAATATATTAATGTAAATAGTCTTGATCTTTTTAGATTTTGCTGTAAATACCAGTTAAAATCTGATTCATTTGATGGATATTTTATTATACATTTGTAATTCTCTTTGTAACAGTTTTCTTTCAGCAGTGCAAACAGGTTAAATTGAGTCAAAGAACTGGAATTCCATCTGAGTTACTTGGTATTAACTTAGCCTTTAGAATTGCACATTGTTCTGATCACAGTAAACACATTTTTATTAAAGCAAAGCCCTAAGCTGACAGAGCCAAAATGTTCACAGGAGAAGGTGGATCTTTAGGATTAAAATTAGTAGAGGGAAGTAACACAGCAGGCTCTCTCCATTTTATAATTGTGGATACATTCAGGACATCAATATTATAAGTTCCTTAACTGTTACATGTGTTTCTTTGAAGAGCAAAGGGTCTTTCCAGCCCAAAGGAAGTTGTGGGAGAGGTATAATTAAAATGGTGGCTCTTCTTACCCTGGTCCAGTGGTTTTGCTTCCAAATCTAGCATCTGATGCAAATGCTACTTGTTCACTTACATAGGTGCTTTTTAAAACCATAGATCTCGGGGATGGATAGATAGAACTAAAATCCTCTTATATCCCATCCCCTTTTAAAATATAGATGAACTCGATTTATGCTAGATGTGTGCATGTAGCTTTACCAAAAGACAGTGATTGTTGTAATGTCTGTGATGTTCAACAATGGCAGGGGAAACAGTAGCAAGTCCTCAGAACCCAGGGCTGAAAATAATAAGGGGTGAAATCTGGCTCCATTGAAGTCAATGAGAGTTTTGCCATGGACTTCAATGAGACCAAGATTTCACCCAAGAACTTATTCTCCCCTTTTTATCCTAGCAACGGGATACTTGTTTTCTAAAGGTTTGATGAACTCTTCAATATCAATGAGTGCGTGGGATAAGAGAATCCAGTTACATTGTCAGAGTGGTGAGCAGAAACTGTAATTTGGGCCAGTATAGAACCGGAGTGGGTCTTTCCCTTTTGGAATTAAGGAGGACTTTTCAGTTCACCCTACTTTCACTTTATACTAACAAGAAGAGAACACTAGGAATTTCTGGAATCTTGCTATTTCACATAGTATAAGACACTAATGGCCCCATTATGCTGGTGCATCCTCCTTACTACATTAACTTTTTGAAAGAACTGGATATCTATGTTCTAGGGAGTAGCAATTGAGATCTCTTGTCTGCCATAAGGGCAGATACCTTCTAGGTGTGCCAGAGTTACTTCTAAGAAAGATAATGGAATACGCACAAGTATTTGCATACATACTCCCATTACTTCTAATAGGAATTACACAGCAGAAATCCACTCTCCTCACAGATATTTCACTGGAATAAAGGACCCAGATGTTTAGAATTTGGGTTATAACAAAAATAATGAGTAATTTAAGTCTGATTATTATTTCAATAAACATCACAACACCACAAGATTAATGATGACAGAAATGTGCAGGCACTCTTATAAGGCACAATGGTGTTACTAATGACCACAAATAAATGCAAGTGTACACTAGCATGTTACAGTAGGAAATACACTGTACAAAAGAGAACTATCATTCCAGTGTTGTCTTAAGAAAACAACGTAGTGTAGAAAGAAGAACAGGAGTACTTGTGGCACCTTAGAGACTAACAAATTTATTAGAGCATAAGCTTTCGTGGACTACAGCCCACTTCTATGCATCCGAAAAAGTGGGCTGTAGTCCACGAAAGCTTATGCTCTAATAAATTTGTTAGTCTCTAAGGTGCCACAAGTACTCCTGTTCTTCTTTTTGCGGATACAGACTAACACGGCTGCTACTCTGAAACGTAGTGTAGGTCATAGACATTGAACAAAGAGTACATCCAACACAGTAAACAAAAACTGTGCACAGTTTAGTTTGTTTGTAGCCTGCAATCAATGCACTGCATAGCTGAGGTTTTTAGTTATTTATAGTTGGAATGTATATTTAAAAAAATCTTTATAGTAGAATAAGTATCTCTTCTTACTATGATACAGGATTTTTAAAGCAAATTAAATGTGAGGAAAAAAACTGAAACTCCTTTTAGGTATTGAGCATTTGAGCAGTTGTTCCATTAGTTAATTTGAGCTAATGAGTCAACAACAACAACAAAAAAACATTTTGAAAATGTAAATCAAAGAACTTAAATCTTAGCTCCAGTTGTTTGAAACTCACTTCTCTACAAGGTCAACAAGTTATAAACCTCCAACCCATTATGTTAAAGAAGAGAGAAAGAGTAGATGATTAAAAAAAACAACCTTTAAGATTGAATCTTCCCTCTCTCAGGGTATTGTGTTTCCGTCCATGTATTTAGACACCATGAGCTTGTGTCTTGCACAGTACCCAAGTACATGGTCAATAAAAATTACTGATAACTTTCACAGAGCCCAAGGCTTCTCTGAAAACTGTAAATATCTAAAATAATTATGCAAAGAACAATTATAATTTAACATTTGTTATTTTTATGGCAATTGATGCTTTATTTTTATAATTATTTTTTCTTGTTTTTCCTTAACAGTGAATCTAATGTTTTTGTGGAAAATATAAGAATAAGAACATAAGAATGGCCATATGGGGTCAGACCAAAGGTCCATCTAGCCCAGTATACTGTCTTCCGACAGTGGCCAATGCTTGGTGCCCCAGAGGGAATGAACAGAACAGGTAATCACCAAGTGATCCACCCCGTCGCCCATTCCCAGCTTCTGGCAAACAGAGGCTAGATACACCATCCCTGTCCATTCTGGTTAATAGCAATTGATGGACCTATCCTCCATGAACTTATCTAGTTCCTTTTTGAACCCAGTTGTAGATTTGGTTTTCACAACATCCTCTGGCAAGGAGTTTCACAGGTTGACTGTCTGTTGTGTGAAAAAATACTGCCTGTGTTTGTTTTAAACCTACTACCTATTAATTTCATTTGGTGACCCCTAGTTCTTGTGTTATGAGAAGGTGTAAATTACGCTTTCTTATTTACTTTCTCCATACTAGTCATGATTTTATAGATCTCTATCATATCCCCCCTTAGTCGTCTCTTTTCCAAGCTGAAAAGTCCCAGTCTATTAATCTCTCCTGATATGGCAGCCATTCCATACCCCTAATCATTTTTTTGCCCTTTTCTGAACCTTTTCCAATTCCAATATATCTTTTTTTAGATGGGGCAACCACATCTGAACACAGTATTCAAGATGTGGGCATACCATGAATTCATAGAGGCAATGTGATATTTTCTGTCTTATTATCTATCCCAGGGGTCGGCACTTTTAGAAGTGGTGTGCTGAATCATCATTTATTCACTCTAATTTAAGGTTTCGCATGCCAGTAATACATTTTAACGTTTTTAACGTATACGTCTATAATATATAACTAAGCTATTGTTGTATATAAAGTAAATAAGGTTTTTAAAACGTTTAAGAAGCTTCATTTAAAATTAAATTAAAATGTAGAGTCCCCCCGGAACGGTTACCAGAACCCGGCAGCGTGAGTGCCACTGAAAATCAGATCGCGTGCCGTCTTCGGCACACGTACCATAGGTTGCCTACCCCTGATCTATCCCTTTCTTAATGATTTCCAACATTCTGTTTGATTTTTTGAGTGGATGTTTTCAGAGTACTATGCACAATGACTCCAAGATCTCTTTCTTGATTGGTAACAGCTAATTTAGACCCCATCATTTTGTATGTATAGTTAGGATTATGTTTTCTAATGTACATGACTTTGCTTTTATCAACATTGCCTTTCATCTGCCATTTTGTTGCCCAGTCACCCAGTTTTGAGAGATCCTTTTGTAGCTCTTCGCAGTCTGCCTGGGACTTAACTATCTTGAGCAATTTTGACTCATCTGCAAATTTTACCACCTCACTGTTTATCCCTTTTTCCAGCTCGTTTATGAATACGTTGAATAGGAGTGGTACCAGTACAGACCCCTGGAGGACACCACTATTTACTGCTCTCCATTTTGAAAGCTGACTATTTATATATAGATAGTGTTGGAGGCTGGAATCCTCTTTAAGTTCACAGAATGTGTCAAGCATGGGCATCAGCAGTACAAAAGTCCCCACATTGCACCAGTACCTCGGGCTTAACCTAGAGGGACCTGTGAGGATAAAATGGTAATTAAAGTTACCATGCCCATTTAATTCTTGGACCACCTGCTAAAACACCCTGAACAAGTGCCTCTTATTATTGTGTTGTGATGCTGTTTACTAAAAATTGAATTGAGACCACTAATTCTTTCCCATAATTTAAAAAATAATCAGATAGAAACTTGTTACCATCAATACTGACTTAAGCCATATTGTAACTTGTGGTCTAAGGGCCCTCTGCCCCATCGCTAAACCATTCCCCTTTAATTTTAATAGCAACCCATTTATTATTGTGTATTAATTTTACATAATAAAACACAGATTGAACAAGTACATATGATAAAAATGTAATCTTTATTCTTTTGTCTGGTTAGTAATGTATTTATGGGAAAACATTTTGTGGCATGCAGTTCACCAATACACTACACATCAATAGTTTTAGTAAAAGAAGGAGTCTATGTTTAACTCTACCTTGTGTAAGAAACAAAAACATCCCGATGTGATGCATTATACAAGTTCACTACTTTGTTCTCGTGAAAAAAGATTCTGGATCCCATATTATATTTTGAACAGTTCTAGTGCATCATGAATCAATAAGAACAACAGTCTATATAAACGGACACCGTGAAAGATCAAGGATTCCATGAATAACTTCAGATGCAGGCAGCGCTAGAAAATCAACAAATTTCTCCATTCTTTTTCCACATACAAAGAACAACCTACTCAAAAGCAAGTGAACTCTGGTCCCCATTTTATTTCAAATTATTTCATATTAAAATATGTTCAAGTATAATAATAAGCAGAAGCATACAACTACCTATTCACTTCTTCATATCTTAAATTTCTTAATGAAAAAGAAGTAGGAATAGAAATGA
Source organism: Chrysemys picta bellii (assembly GCF_011386835.1). Lineage (NCBI taxonomy): Eukaryota > Metazoa > Chordata > Testudines > Emydidae > Chrysemys > Chrysemys picta. The sequence goes on from NC_088801.1 coordinate 36,157,921, forward strand.
ACAAAAAAGTGACTGACAACAACTTGAGGATAACTGTAGCTGCTTATAGGTACAAAATGCTGAAAAATAAAGTGATTTTTAAAAATAATATAGTTTTTTTTATAAAACTGTTTTCTAACTCCACATTTTCAACAAGTTAAGCAGTTTACATGTCCTGTATAGTCCAATTATACACCGCATAATATTGATTATTTTTTTTAATTAAAATTAAATAAAAATAAGCTCTTAAATAGCAGCAAACTATTGCTTACTGACATGAGGAATGATGTCTGGTTGAACAATTTGTTTCATTTTTCCACTGACACATGGCTTCCCTTATTAGACTTCCGAACTTTGGAAGGCGTAAGATACAGCAACAAGGCGTAAGATACAGATAAACATGCATCAGTAACAACCTTCAAATTATTTATAATAGTACAGAATATATCATATTACCTGTTGAAAGTTTGCAAACTCGACTTATTAAGGTACATATTTAATGTAATAAATACTGTGGTCAGGTCATTATTTGCTTGCTCAAACATGTACCACTGTGTCAAACGATTTAAATATCAAAAGCCATTTGATTGACAATTACAATGTCAGCCTTGCTGAGAACAGATGACATTTAAAAAATACTGCAGGATAAAGCAGAATAACTACACCTATTTGAACATTTCAGTGTTTAGGGAAGATTCATTTCATATAGCAGAACACTTGACAAAAACATAAGGGGACCAAATTCTTCCCTGATTTACACCTCCCCTGCCATGTCTCCCCTGTGCAACCCTAACAGGGTTGGGTTGGGGGCATAAGGTATAAAGCAAGGCAATATTTGTCCCAAGGTGCTTAACGTTCCCATTGATCTGCACATGTTACTCCCTTTATCTTAAATGGGTTTTACTCACGTGAATAAGAGAAGTAGAGACAGAATGTAGCTCCAGACCTTAGAGTAAAATATGGAATGCACTGTTGAAATGTAATAGTCTATATTAAAAGGCAAAACAAATCAACCAACCAAACAAAAAAAAATGACTGTTCCATTTTTGGGAATTCTTTTTGACTTTATATTTATGATTTTTCTGGATTTTACTTCATGATAGTTAAAATACTTCAAAATTAAGAGCCAGCCTGAAATCTGGAAGTAGTTAGAACTCTGCTGCTCTTTGTGAGGTCATGTTTTTCCATGCATGAGCTATAAGTACAGCATGCCTTCATGCAAATCACTTCAATCTGAACATGAGAGAGAATCAGAGTATAATAACTCACCAAATATAGACTTTAAAATAGCTAAATAATTTTTTTAAGAAAACCAAAAACTAAGTAACCAAAAAGAAAAAAGTGAAACTAATAAATGAATCAGCTGTCTGTGGGAATAACTACATCTTCCAAGGGCAGACTCCTCTACTGGTATTTATTGATGTCTTGACTATATCCCCCATGGTCTTGTCATCTTTTTGTGATGGCACTGATCTGATTTAGGTTTAAGGTCACAGGGGCAGTGACCTCGCTTTTTAATTGGCTTGTTAAGAACCATGCATGCCTTATCATGCTGTATAAATAGTATCTGACACTTGAATACCTGTGAAAGAGCACTTATCTCCTTTTCCCAACATAAAAGAACCACATATAAAAATCTGTGAATTAAAACAAATGACTGTACCAACAGAAATTTTAAAAGTAGGACAAATGCGGCCTACTTTGAAATGCACAGAATGGATATAATTACGCCACTGAAGTATTTGTTGTTAACACACACGCATTTTAAGAATTATAGATTTGCACCCTTTAATGTTCCTAACAGTCTGAGTAGCAATGTTGTGTCTCCTCTTCATCAGTACCAGCTGGTAATAATCATCTCTTGGCAAGGCTGTTACCCTACAGAGTCATAGTTTGATGACGAGGGGTCACTGTCTTGATATAGGCACTGACCTTAAGGGGTGTGTGTGTGTGTGTGTGTGTGTGTGTGTGTGTGTGTGTGTGTGTGTGTGTAAAAGCTGTCAGTTTGGCGTAGACCTCCTACAGGAGTCCTATTGACATAGATGTCACTTTCTCAAGCTGTAAACAATTTGTGATGAATGGAATTCTTGGTTTCCTTTTACTTTTTACTTTCCCTGGTGTCCTTACTTTTGTCTTCTTTTTCTGAATGGTCTTTTTCATATTTGTCTTTGTCTGGCTTTGTTACACTATCGTAGGAAGGTGGAGAAGTTGTGGAGGGGGTCCCATTTGTTTTTTCTGCAGCTGAGTTTTCACTTAGCTTATCCAGAGTCATATCTTCTTTGATAGGCAGACCATGCTTTTCTTTGCGATACATAAATGAAACTTTTTTCACCGTTTGCCTTAAAAGGTAATGTCTGTAAGCTCGCTGAATAACAGTAGCGGACACTTCCTCTTGTTTTCGTTTTAATGTGGTCGTAATTGGTTCATAGGAGACTTTAGAAGGATTGGCCGCCATAAAACGATCTTCCATTTGTATTCGAAGTGCATCCAGCTCATCACTGTCCCCCAAAACACGCTTTGTAAAAGCAAACAAGATGTCAAGGCAGTGAATTCTGTCACCACTCACCATGGGCAGATCCATTGCAATAAGCTGAAGAGTGTTTGGTTTTGCTACAAGAAGAGGAGGATCCAGTGAAGCTGCAAAATCAGACAGTTTACTGTATTCTATGAACTGGGTGGCGTCTGGATCAAACTTTTCCCAAACCTCATAGAACATCTCAAAGTCGTCCTCGCTCAAGGGCTCGGCACTTTCTTCTGTAGCAACACTGAAGTTCTCCAAAATAACAGCAATATACATGTTTACTACAACTAGAAATGAGATGATAATATAACTGACAAAAAAGAAAATCCCAACTGAAGGGTTACCACAGTCTCCTTTAACAGAGCTTCCTGGGTGAGGTTTATTAGGATCACAGTCTGGTTCTCCACTGTTAAGAATTGGTGACAGCAACAGATCCCAACCACCGGACGTGGTAATTTGAAATAGGCAGATCATGCTGTTGCCAAAAGTTTCAAAGTTGAACATGTCATCAATACCATCTTCCCTCTTAACATAAGCAAAGTTGGACATTCCAAATATAGCATAGATAAACATGACCAGGAAAAGCAGGAGACCAATGTTAAACAAAGCAGGAAGAGACATCATCAAAGCAAAAAGCAGAGTGCGGATCCCTTTAGCTCCCTTAATGAGACGCAGGATTCGACCTATTCTGGCAAGTCGGACAACTCTGAACAAGGTGGGGGACACAAAATACTCTTCAATCACCTTGTCTAGAAACATACCTGTAAAACAAAACAAAACAAAACAAAAGGATAGTCTGTTTTATAATGATTTAAAATTTCCATATCACAGACCATAAATGAAGACAGGCCATATCTATCCTCAGTAGAGATTCTGAATAGGGAGAGAGTCATAATGTGCATTCTTACATTTTGCATAATAGAATCTATTGAAAGGCATTGCACAGGTATCATATTTGTTTTGGCACTTTTTATGTGGGTTATGAAAAACAAATGGATATTAAAATTAATACTAAAGTACTAAGAAAGCCCATTTGTAGTTTCTGAGGTTAGGAATGGTATATACAGATTACTATAAATGCTCTAATGCATGTTTCCTGTTTACTGTAGAATCAGAGGAAGTGAAAGCTAACTAACGGTCTATCTGATCTTGTAAATCTTCCATTGTTAAAACAAATTTTTATAACAAATGTTTGCCCTTCCATTCATTAGATTCCTTTTAAATGTAATTATTTCTTACCTACTATGGAGAGAATGACAACTACAAAATCAAAAATGTTCCAGCCTATGGTGAAGTAGTAATAACGGAGTGAAACTAGTTTGAGGACACATTCTCCAGTGAAAAGGACAATAAAGACCATGTTAATCCAGTATAAAATATGTTTCATCTCATCACTCTGCTCATCAGTTTCTATCATCATTGTGACCATGTTGAGGCAGATAAGAATCATGATGCTGATATCAAATGCTTGTTTTGTTACAATATCAAACATCAAACCTTGGAATTTGTTCTGAAAAAAAAAAAGTGAAAAAGTCGGATTTTATTAAATCTCTCTCTCTCTCTCTCTCTCTCTCACACACACACACACACACACACACACACACACACACACACACTCTCTCTCTCTCTCTCTCTCTAACTGATGAGATCTAGTTCAGAAAGAAAAGCCCTAATGCAGTTTATTTCTTTTTAAAGGAAGGCTTTGGGAATCAGCGAAACATAAAATCTGAAAAAGTGAAGAAAATAAGTCTGCCAGTCTAAGTTTTCCTCCAGGAAATGGATTGGTTTTATACTGTCTCATATCTGAGAGCTATCACATGAAGAGATTCAAAGATTCTATTGTGACCACAGAGAAATATGCAAAAACAATGAGGAGTCCTTGCGGCACCTTAGAGACTAACAAATTTATTTGGGCATAAGCTTTTGTGGGCTAAACCCACTTCATCAGATGCATGGAATGGAAAATACAGGGGCCGGTATTTACACAGCACATGAAAAGATGGAAGTTGCCTTACCAAGTGAGGGGGTCAACCCCCCACTTGGTAAGGCAACTCCCATCTTTTCATGTGCTGTGTATTTATACCTGCCTCTGTATTTTCCACTCCATTTATCTGATGAAGTGGGTTTTAGCCCATGAAATCTTATGCCCAAATAAATTTGTTAGTCCCTAAGGTGCCACAAGGACTCCTCTTTGTTTTTGCTGATACAGACTAACACGGCTACCACACTGAAACAGAAATATGCATACATTTCCATTTCCAACTATAACATCCAGAAATGTTTGACACTTAGCTTGCAATTGTGATTTGCTCCCAAATTCAGATGAATGTAAAATAACGTGCATTCTTACCGCTGGTCTAGGTATAGGTTTTTGTGGTTTCTTTGAACCCAGCTTTTTCATTGCATTGTAATATTTCTTCTGTTCTTCTGTCATGAAGATGTCTTGACCTCCAAAGTAAAGAAATGAAAAAACTGGTTACAACCATGCCATTAGAGAGATATTTCACTGGTTATTCAAATATATACGAACACAGAATTTACTATACAGGTATTCATTCTTTCAAAAGACAAAATTCAGGGATCAAAATAGATTACATAAACTGAATTATTTAAGAGTATATGAAGTCTTACTAGAAAAATTAGGCTTTAAAGAATTACTTTAATACTTCAAACGAATGTTAAGAAGGAAAACAGTTCCCTTAATCTAATTGGTTGGGCCAGGAATCTGCAAAAGCAGAAGCTAACTCTTGCCTTTGCTTTAAAAAAGTACAACTTGCCACTTTGGCAAAGGCCGACAATGCCTCCAGCACCTGCATACTAACCCAACAACTGAAATGAGACCAAAGTATTACAACCCAAAGAAGACTACAACACAGATACTAGAAGAGACTGAGGTGCACCAGTGCCTGAGGCCCTCACAGTGGCAGGGAAATGATTAAATCAGATATGCCCAGATAATCCTGGCAAATGACCTGCACCCACATGCTACAGAGGAAGGCAAACAATCCCCTAGCATCACAGCCAATCTGACTTGGGGGGAAATTCCTTCCCGACCCCACATATGGTGATCCGTTAGACCCTGATCATGTGAGCAAGAAACAGCCAGCCAAGCATCTTAGAGAGAAAATGTTCAAAGCCCTAGCCCACCCCACAATGTGCCCATCCCCAGCCATGGCCATCCCTGATATGTCAGAGAATGAGATGAAAATCCCCTTCCAAAGTACATTGGGGAAAGAGGGGAAATCCCTTCCTGATCCCTGTTGGTGGTTGGCTGAAACCCTGAAGCATGAGCTTTATGAAAATAAGACAAATAGAAAGTGAGCCCCGGGGCTGCTCAGCCCCGCCCCCTACCATCACAAACCATCCCATCATACAATTGCACTCATATATTTGTCCTGCTCTCTCTTACAATGAATTAAGTTGCCTCCACAAGGTACTGGGAGGCTGTTGCAGAACCTCAGCCCTCCGATGGTTATAAACCTTCTCCTAATTCCAGCCTGAATTTGTACATGGCCAGTTTATATCAATGTGTTTTTGTGCCAATATTGTATTGTAGCTTAAATAGCTCTTTACCCTCCCCAGTATTTACCTCTCTGATGTATTTACAGAAAGAAATCTTATCCCGTCAGCCTTCTTTTTGCTATGTTAAACAAGCCAAATCCTTTCAATTTCACAAGATATGCCTACCAATCCCCGATCATCCTACTAAGCTCTTCTCTGCACCTGTTCCAGTTTAAATTAATTCTTCTTGAAAATGGGTGACCAGAATTGTATTTCAAATGAGGTCTTACCAGTGCCTTGTACAATGGCATTGATATTTCTTTCTATTGGAAATGGTTCACCTAATGTATCCTAAGATCGCATTTGCCTTTTTCACAGCAGCATCACATTGGTGGCTCATAGGCATCCTGTGATTGATCCACACACTAAGGTCTCTCTCTGCCTCTGTCACTACAAACTGAAGAGCTCCCAGCTTGCAGCAGAATTTTTTTTATTATTAGACCCCAACCACACGACCTTTCACTTTGTATTATTGAATTTCATCACATTTTTGTCACTCCAGTCTTCAAGGTCACCCAGATCTTCCTGTATAATGTTCCGATTCTCCTCTGTATTGACGACGCCTCCCAGCTTTGTATCAACAGCAATTTTCATTAGCACACTCCTGCTTTTAGTGCTAAGATGAGGAATAAAAATATTGAATAAATTGGTCCCAAGACCAATCCTTGGGGAACTCTTTAAAGGCTAATTAGGAGCTCCAACATGTTGACCGTGGCTCAATGCGGACCAATCATTTGGTTTCTCAATCTGAGGTTGCAGCAGAAGATTCCAGTCTGAAGAGAATGTTTTCTTGTAAAATCTATTAGTGACGACAATTTATTTTATTTTATTTAGGGGACATTGAGGGTATGTCTACACGGCAATTAAAAACTTGTGGCTGGCCTGTGCCAGCTGACTTGGGCTCGCCAAACTCAGGCTGCAGGGCTGTTTAATTGCAGAGTAGGCTTCAGGCTTGGACTAGCCCACATGCTCTAGGATCCTGTAAGGTGGGAGGGTCCCAGAGCTTGGGCTGCAGCCTGAGCCCGGAAGTCTACACTGCAATTAAACAGCCCCCACAGCCCGAGATCCTGAGCCCAAGTCACCCGGCATGGGCTAACCGTGGGTTTCTAATTGCAGTGTAGACATACCCTGAGAGATCCATGTGAGAAGGAGCTGGTAACAGATGTCAGTCTAATGATATAAGGCCCATTCTAACTTTGCTAAATATGATTAACTGTTCATCAGCAATTAACCCTTTCATACATTTTCACTCACTCCTTACGACAATTAGTAAGAACAACTTTGGGTGGTGGTATGGTGGGGTAACCAGGGCAAGTACATGGTCTGCTCTAGTGCCCTTTCACCTAAAATCAAAAGCTGCTTTAACATTTCTTATCAATATTAAACTTCATTTAATAATTGATCAAATAAAGTTATCCAGGCCCAGATTCAAATATGGCCCATGTTCCCTACAACTGTTATGAGAAAGTTCAGATAATGATTTTCATCCCTTATAAAAGCTGACCACTTGATGTTTAAATAATTTCTTTTATATTCAGCTCTTTCTGATGTAGGGATGAAATGCTAGAATACTTATCTTCTTTTTTTGTTGGTTGAAGTTATCTATGATGACACCAATGAAAAGGTTCAAAGTGAAGAATGACCCAAAGATGATAAAGATGACAAAGTAAAGATACATATACAGGTTTCCTTCATACTTGGGCTGCTGGTCTATCTACAAAATAAGGAGAAATAGCAAAATGTCAGCACTAAATAATAAGAGACCAATTGTCTGAAGAGGATGTTTCTAATGCCTCCTAAATTTCTGCAATTATTTGTGTGTTTCAGTGCACACCAGGTATACAAAGCAGGTAAATGCATATGTGACAGTTGGTACATTAAAATGCAGGTTGTCTGTGCACACTTGCAAGTCATTTTTGAAAACTGGATGCAGCGTGTCAAACTTCATTAACCAAAAAAGCAAGAAAGCCATGACATTTGGCTATTCTGGAGCAGTACTTAAGCATTCTTCGGGCTGGTCTACACTAGGGGGAGCGGTCGATGTAAGATAAGCAACTTCAGCTATGGGAATAGCGTAGCTGACGTCGACGTATCTTATTTCGACTTACCTCGGGTCCTCACGGTGCGGGATTGATGGACGCGGCTCCCTCGTCGACTCCGCTACCGCCACTCGCCCTGGTGGAGTTCCGGAGTCGACGGGAGCGCATTCAGGGATCAATGTATCGAGTCTAGACGAGATGCGATATATCGATCCCTGATAGATTGATTACTACCCGCCGAATTGGAGGGTAGTCTGGACGTACCCTTTGTCAGTCTTTGTTAATCTATTTTTATTTAGTTAGTAAAATTTATTGTAAATAACTACTGTAAGAAAGCAAGTTGCTCCATCTGAAATGTGCACTTAATTACTTTATAAATTTAATTTGTATACAACGTTTTCCATGTTTTAAGCTTTCATTTTCACTGCCATTCAAATTAGATATTAAAGAAGCATTATGTGCACCTTAGAGTCTACCCATTCTAAACAAACAGACTTAGAATATGTACCGTACTTACATTTATGGAATCAACAGCTGCATACATGATAGGCATCCATCCTTTAAATGTAGCCTATGAAAAGGCAATGTGTTAAAATTCTATGTCAAGCTTCAGGTCAAAGAAAATGTGAAACATTTTACAATCATATTCTTATGAAAGAAAGATCCCCATTTATCACACCATGTATTTGCATATTCATAGAATAAAAGTACTTAAAGTATAGCAGTGAGAATTTTTTTTTGCCACAAATTCTTTTCGGGAAAAAAAAAATACAGATATGGCAACACTGAAACATTTCACAAATTCATGTCAGTTTTGCCAAATTATTTCAGTTAAAGACAAATTTTTAAAAATCAAAATGTTACATTTTGACATTTTATAAATGAAATGTTTCAATTTTTCTATCTGAAACAACTTTTCATTTTTAAATCTTTAATTTTATTTCGCACAAAAATGTTTTTAAAATCTCAAAATCAAAATGAAATGTTTTGTTCAACACAAAGTGAATTTTTCTTCAAAATTTTGATTCTCCAAAAACAAAAAATAAATAAATAAAAAAAATTGGTTTGACCCCACTTTACTTTTTTTAAAAGAAATTCAGACTTGCCAGTGAATCAACGAATCACTTACTTGCATAGCGCTACTTTAAAGTTAGTATCTTGGAAAAAGATGAGTAAAATAATTCACAAATTAATTTCAGCTGCTTCTTTTGGATCACAGAATATCCCTGAACAAATTCTGATTTTCCTGGATGTGTTCATTCTTTGAATTATTATGCAAACTCTTAAAAAAAATCCATAGATGGGCTGAGTTCTGGTCAACATCTGAGCTAATCAGTCATACAGCTAACTCACATGGTAATGTTTCTGTTTCCATTTTCTGACTGTTACAAACATCAGAAAGGCTTTCACAGACCACTGTGGCTTTGAATTTCTCAGGGAGAGGATTGGAACAGCTTACAAAGGCAGAAAATAAGCAGGCATGGGAAATGTTATGTATTTAAAACTTTTCATTTTTGGGGCATACAGGCTTTGCTCTAGGCATTGTTCCTAGGGGGAAAAAATCTAACATTTATTGGCTGAGGACAGACAAATTTTCATTTAATTTTCTCTTATCACATTCATACAAAGAAATTCCTATTTTGAGAGGCTATAGTCAGATTCCTGTAACGGCTTCTCCTGCCTTGGCTCTGGAAACAAATTTATCACTCTGTAGTTGTGCAGACATTGTCCTCTTATCCTGGATAAAATAACTGAACTGCATTTACTGATGTCTGTAATTTTCTGTCTAGCACACAAAAATTTTGTATATGTATGTGCCTCCTGATGGGCATTATGAGATTCCTGTAATAGCCACTCTGCCAGGGTTCAGGACAGCGGTGTTGGTCCTTTTGGTGTGTTAATGTTGCAGCAGTATCGATAACTAACTTCCTTTTTCTGGTTATCAGCATTAACAGTAAATAAGGCAAATAGTTATACAAACAATGAAGGGAAAAGAATCCCTAAACCCATGATTTAGGCACCATGTAAATGCAAGGGAATCATCCTAATGTGGGCACACAGTATGATGTCACCATAGAGAAATGTTTGGGGGGGGGGAGGGGCGCAGCGGCAAAAAATCTGGCAAAAACAGTCAGGCAGGGAGTTTTACAGATGATCTGATGCAAGTTGTTGCCCAGTCACAGAATGGTGCACAGGTTGACAGTATATCTGAAAAAGGAGAATTGGATTTATATGGAGATAATACATTTCATGGTTCTTCTTCTGAGATAAAAACGATGTTCCTCCAATGTTATTCTCTAGGTTTGGAGGAAAGGGAACATAAGGGTCATGCTGTGGTGTATCATAGGATAATTTGTACTAACCGGCAGTAAAGAGATTGCCATAGTATGATGTTAACATTTTACTTCCACGATGTCCAAAAAGAAAATATTCAAGAGATGGAATATGAGACTCAGTGAGAAATGCATTAAAATGGAATAGGATAGGCCACAGGGACCAGAAGAAATTATGGAGACTCCCAGGGTACTGCTGTCTTTGCTATTCTATGTAAGCAATCAGAAGTACAAAGTACAGCATCTGATAAACAACAAAGGAAGAAATCATGGTTGTGGAACTATTTTTCCACTGACATCAGCTGTCCAACCAGTGCAACATTTTTGTGTCATGCAAATAACACAAAGCACAATTGCTGCAATATATATGCTAGTCAGAAAAGCCACAATGCGCAGCAACATAGTTCAGGTGGAGGGAAGCCTTCTTAATAGCCACGTAATGGATAAGGACAAGTGCCTCCACTTAAGAGGCAGCAGAGTAGCCACAGTGCCAGAAAGAACAGCTCAACCTCAGCAGGGACAGTGTCTTCACATGAGGAACTGCCTCAGAACACTGGACTAGATGGACCATTGTTCTGTCTCTGACAGCAGCTAGCGCTACATGCTTCAAGGGAAGGTATGAGAAACTGATAAACAATTATGGAATAACCTAGGACAAATTTCTTTCTAATCCCATCAGCTAGTGGTTGTCTTGTGCTCTGAATAACCAGATTTATATCTGTTATATTCTGTAACCCACTTATCCATATATATAATCCTTCTTTTATGCCTACCAAGCTCTTGGCCTCGATATTATCTTGCAGTAATGAGTTCCACTGATTATTTATGAAAATGACTAAATGAGCTATATTGCACTGAATGTCACCTTGGTTTTGTACTCTAAGAAAAGATAAATAGAAGCCTCAAATAACTTCTCTACATCATTTATTATTCTATATATTTTTATCCTAGTCCCCTCCTCCCTAAACTAAACAGTCCCAATTTCCCCCCTTCTCCTCACATGAAAGTATTTCCAGGCTTCTAGTCATTTTCACCCCTCCCCCCATTGCTGCTTCTTTGGTCAGATGGGGTCACCAGGATGGAACATTGGAACTGAGCATTCCAACTAAGGCTGTACTGCTAAGCAAGACATTATTTTCTATCCCTTTCTTTATGCATCTTAACATTTCATTTTTAAGACCTCCACTGGGAAATGAATAGTTTTTTCCATTCAGCTTTCCACAATGATGCCCAGGTTTTCTTCCTGGGTGGTCACAGTTATTTTATATCTAGCAATGTGTGTAAGCAATTCAGATAATTCTTTCCAATGTGTATTATCTTGCACACTGGACACAAAAAACAAGTACTGAGATAATTTAAGAGGGGCACCATATACTGCAATCCAAAGCCCTTTTATTGAGTGTATAGTGTGCAAAGATGTTGGGATTTGACTTATTCCCTCTACTTTCCTTAAAAAAAGAAGACTTCCAAAAGCAAATTGGATGCAATTTTCGAATGAACAAGGATGTGGCTGAATTCTATGAAGCAGTGAATGCTTCAGTGTAGCATGCCCTTTGGAGCTACACTGGCAAGAGAGGTCCACCCGAGCATAGGCTTTTGGCTCAGTTAATAAATCACTAATCATATATCTATTAGCACAAACTGCCTCTGTCTTAGAAGCAACTGTGGCATGTGTCAGTATACAGCCACCATGCCTGGGTGGATTTGAGAAACACCACATTGCCACCAATATAGTGGAGAAACTGGATTGTCAGAAGAGAGCTGCTGATAAGCTCCTCCCTTCCTCCTGGGTTCTTCTTATTGCATTTAGCCTCTAGTTAGTTGAAGTGATTCTGTGAAGTAAAGTCATTTTCAGTTAACATAAATGTGAAAAAACTTTACTCAAATGGTCAAAGACAATCAAGGTGTGACCAGGGCTGATGTAAATTGAGTTAATGCAAATAAATATTCATGAGAAATTATTGTCTGGCACTTGCCCATCTCTTCTGTTAATAATTACTTATTAGATACGTTAAAAACTGGTACTTGAAAAAAGAAACAGAAACATGAAATCAGTTAAACTGCCCCCCCCCAAATACTGTAATCTCTACTACATAATTAACAATATTGGGTAAAAACAAACCATACAAAAATGTGTAATTTTTTAAACTTTACTAGAAACAACATGTAGTATGTTGACATGTTGAATATATGTGGAATTCATATTCAAATACACAGTTGAACTACAGTGCATATAACAGAGGCAGACACACCCATGTAATCCAGAATAGATAATTTATGCAATTGCCTAACCCTCAACATTAAGTGCTGGTTCTCCCAAGAGCAATCACAAAGGTAGCCTGCCAGCAGAGGACTACTAGCTCCAGAGTTTGAGAGAGAATAATTAGCATGTGTTTATGCACACAAATGTTTTCCCGGAAGCAGCTTGCCAAGTGAACCTGATTAGAAATGCATGTTCCTGTCCTAATTGGTTTCATTCTACAGATGGTCTGCTAGGAAAATACTTGTGCTCAAAATCATGACACTAATCAGTTCTTGTGAACCTGCTGGCCCACAGTTAAACAAAAGCCCCCCAAAACATGGGTAATGGTTGGAAAGCAACTGAACTGGAGAAAAACTGGGAGAGAGCATACAACATGGAGAAAGAGAAGGTGGTTTAAAACCCTCTTACTTGATCTCTATTTTTAAATCACTAAATTTATCTTCCTCATTTTTTTCCTCTGAAAATTGGGAAAGGTCCTTCAGTTTCCGTACTGGGCTACTCTGTAGCATTGGAATATTTTAGTGAAATCTGCAGAGAACTTAAACCTTTTTTTTTGTTTGTTCTCAACAGTCCTCTCTTTTTCATTCTATATATTCTGGCTGATAGTAAACACCTCTCCTCTTCCAAAGTTTACACAAATTGATACCAAATACCAATATTAATCTGCTTGCATGGAACAGCAGCAAAAAGATAATTAAGCAAGCCACCTATTAATCCCTGATAAAGGTCCAGAATGTCCACTTTGGAACTACATTTTTGTAATCTCCATGGAAACTTGCTTTTGGACATCATAGAAACAGTTTCCTTCTCCAAGACTCCCAAATTTTCATATATTTAATGCACTAACAATTTTCACTAATAGATTATCTATGACTTTATGGCAAGATAATGAAAATTAAGGAATTCAATTTTGCTTTTATAAACTATAGACAGGGAATTAAACTATAAAAATATATACAGAATTGTCACTTACTATTTGAAGCAGAGAAAGATAGCCAGCTCCAACATTATCAAAGTTTACTTTCACATTTTTCCACAGGACATCTTTATTGTTGTTCTTAAGAATCTCACAATCAGTTTTATTCATAACATTTTCTCTTGAAAAACGGTCACCACTTGTGGTGTTAACACAGAAGAAGAACTTGCCAGCAAACAAATTTACTCCCATTATGCTGAAAATTAGCCAGAATATAAGACAAACCAGAAGTACGTTCATAATAGATGGTATTGCTCCTAAAAGGGCATTCACAACCACCTAATAAAGAAATACAGGGGAGAAAAGCTTGTAAAAAAATAGCAGCAAAGTAATTAGGCATTCTTCTAAAAAGGCTAACAGCAAAAATATTTTATTCCAAAACGTAGTTACAAATTATCTTATTTTTCAAATACTTATTACAAGCCACACAATGAATCAACATGAAAAAAGGTGAAGACTAAAATGTCAAGATGAAAAATAAGAATTATTTTTTTTAAAAAGTGGCAAGACGTAATCATAAAATGTGTACGCTAAGGGAAAAAAGAAATACACGTTAAAGAAATGTAACATTCAAATTAATAAATTTGACAAATCATTACTGATGAACATAAACAATGACTGATGATAAGGACTGATTGATCTATAGATCTTTGCAAACAGTACAGAGGTTGACAAAATTAGGACTTCAAGAATTGTAAAACACATAATACCTTTACAGTATATTTATTCATACATTACTATTTTACTTACTAAAGACAACCCTGTCACAGAAATAGACCACTTTATATTATAGACCACTTGTATTATATGTTCATTTGGATCATTAGAGTACCTTTCAAGCACCACTTATAATAATCTTGTTAGGTGTTTCAAATTAAAATATGATTTTATTTCAGCGTATATAAAAGCATGTATAGTTTCAGCTTATATTATGATCAATATTTTTGCCATTATAACATAGATAATTAGGGTGGCAGAAAGAAGAGTACCTCCTGCTGGTTGAATAAGGAACTTAAGTGTGGTATCCCAGGGGAGAACAGCTTTGGCTCTTCATACCAGATAATTTAATTTCTACAAAAATTTCTCCATTAGTTCTAACCTTTGGGGTTATCGCTCCTTTGCGGAAGAGTCCACAGAGAACTGAAGAGCCAATTTAGACTGTTTAATGAAACTGGAATTTTTTCACCATGTCTCAGCCTTCAGGGATCTTTCTGCCCAGAACATGGGTGTGGATCTGCTGGTGCACTGTGATACTTACTGGCTGTAGTTGATTGGAGAGCACTTAAAATTCCTCTCACGCAATACCTTAATCCATCTTGCAAACGAAAATACTGATACTTGAAGTTATCTGCCTTTCTAGTGAAAACTTAGAAAGATGCATGGTGATTGTCCCCAACCCAGATTCATTTCAGATACGTTAGATCTCTGTTTTATGCTTCCAACTTGTACCTTAGCTAATCCTTTTGAAATAGTTTGAGGCAAAATGTCAAATGATCTCCTGAGACATATGAAAAGTGGAATTTTCTTTAGTGATGAAGTACAAAGCAATCTGCACAACCATTGTGTCATCATTAATTATAAGTATTCTAAATAGACAGAACTTTGATATGCTGCTGCTCTTCTACAAAAGTGACAGCTACAAATCAATAATTTTACATAAATATATGGCATATGGAAGAAGAAAAAGTGCTTGAAAAAGATTAAGCTAAGGTCTCTTATTGAGGAAAATGAGTCTGAGCCTAGATTTGAGCATTTGCTGATTTTGAACCAACATAAACAGTACTAATGTTCATAAAGTGAAGTTGGTTTCAGACCTACCTCCATGTCTTCCTGAAGGTAATCCAACCTGGCCAATATCTGTGACTTACAGGGTTTATGTCTTAACTCTCCAGAGGGTAGTCCATATTCCTGAGACCATGGTTTCTCAGCAACTAAAGACAGAGCTGTATTGATGGCTTCCACTTCTCTTTGATTTGGTTTATATATATGGATTAACCTCTCCTATGTTGGGAAAAGCCTGCCCTATAGCATGTCATTATCCATCCCCAGGTGTTGGATTTGCTATACAAGCTAACCGCAGAGTCATCTTCCTGTAGAGAGGATGTGTCCATAAACTCTTGAAATGAGATTGCTTCTATTAGAATGTGGACCAGAGACCACCAGTGCCCGTATCTTTGTACATGCCCTAAGGACTGAGAGACTGAAGAAAAGGGTTCTGGAATGAAAATGGTGGGTCCTTAAGAAAACTCTGGTGACAATGGATAGAGACAGAAAGTAAGTCTCCACAAGATTTATCAATATAAAATAATTTCCTGAAGATGTTGCAATCATTGTTGAAGTCAGGATTTTCATAATGAATTTGACTTTCTTCATTCATTTGAACTGTTTGAATTCTCGGTGTGACAATGCAGCAGAGATAGGACTAGTGGCGAATTTTATTGCTTAGAAATCATATTTCTGACGTCTGCTAAGAACCAAAAGTACCTAAAAGGTGCCTGATCTGAGGCATCAGTGATACAAGGCTGTAAAATATGTGTGCCCGAGAGGTCTGCCAAAACACAAACTGCAGTTGGCAAGAAACCCAGGGAAAGCCTGGTGACCAGAGGAAAAAAACGGGGGCAATTTTGAGTATAGTGTATCCTTTGATACTCGGAGCATATGTTTGCTGCAGCTGGGAATGAGCCTCCCAGCCCAGGGAAGACAGACTTGTGCAAGCAGGTCTTGAGCTAATGAACTAAAAATGGCAGTGTGGTTGTTGCAGCTCTGGCTGGAGATCAGGATCGCAGGCTTAAAGGGATGTGTAAGCGCAAAAACTTGTCTCTCTCACCAACAGAAGTTGGTCCAATAAAAGATATTATCTTACCCCCCTTGTCTCTCTAATATCAATGGATCAATATGGCTACAACAACACTGCATATATTTATATACCATGCCATTCTGCTCTGTATACAGTAGGTGGCAGGAACTAGCTACTGTGGGATCCTAAAGAATCTGTGGGATCCTACAGAATGTTGCCAGTTTCCACCACTGGTGGTGATTCAGTGATACAGTACACTTTGTAAATAATTTCTTTTGAAAGGAAAAAGGGTACATGGATATCAATTAATGTGCCAAGAACAAAGATCAATCATAAAATTAAGGGAGTTGGCATTTTAATTAAAGGAATTAAGGATTAAGCTATTGTGGTAGTGGATTCTGGAGTACATTATATGAATGACAATCAGAAATATTCAAATGGATATTGTCAGTTTACGAGTCCTATTTTAAATAAACCAAATTCCTTAGATAATTAAAAGTAAATATATTTTAAAAATCAAATTTACTTTTCAATATTTATATTTTGCGTACATTTCACTCAGTGGACAATGATAATAGACTGGCTAATTTCACATTTGTTTAGTCAATTTCATATTTTGTCTCTACAGATCAGGGATTAAATTAAAAACAAACAAAAATAACCCAAAACATGAAAACATTTCTAGTAATAATCAGATTTGATAAAATCTACTGTCCTCATAACAAAATGTTAGGCCTTAGTTACTTGTGTCTACTAAAAAGTTGGGTAAGGCATGTTTCCCAAACCTAGGAGAAAAGTGATGTAAAATTGTGTTTTCTATGGTATTACCCACAATTGATGAAAATCACAAGTGTATTGGCAGAAACTTTAAGCATGAGCAATGGACCAAATGGTTATTGTCAGAAAGATTTGGGTGTTTACATTGATTTCCTGCTACAAGAGTCCTAATATGGATATATGTCACTAAGTGCAATTTGTGCTTGACAATACATAGGTTGTACTAAACAAAGAGGATGCTCTGTCCCAAAGATCTTACAATCGAAAAAGACGCATGTGATTACAACACAATATTTAAAAATACATACAGGTACCATATAGGCAAACACGGAATGATGTGCCATCATTGAAGCTGGAAGGCTTCACAGAAGGTTTGATGAAGGACTCGAGGGAGGAGACTTACAGCAACCTATAAGAATGGTTCACAACTAAAAGGATTATGGAGAGATGTTAGTCCATAGTTAAGGTTGCAAGCAGATTTTCAATCCAAGCCTGAGTTTGCCTCACAATCTTACTTTTAAAAGGGGCCTTTTAACTTATTATTTAGTATGTATAGTCCTTGGTCAAATGCTAAGGTTGTAAAGTCAAGTACTCAAATATTAGGAAATGCCAGAATTAAGGCTGCCTGTGCAACCTTAATTCCACCCCACTGTGCATGTGCATTATGATACAGCGTTGGTTTTTTTGTTAACATAATCACATACTACTTTTTCCATAAACTTTACTAAAAATCCACCTGAGGCAGAATGGAATATTTCAGTTTACACAGTTACATTTTGACAAAGTTATAAGCAACTGAAAACTGAGGCTTATAAAAGAATGTAATGGGCAATCCTAACTGTAGGCAACACTACTTTTTTCTGCCCTATCAATGGGCTAAAGATCAGGTCTTACCTAAGCTATTTTTTGCTTTATTAATAATAAATAAAAGGAAACATAGCTTGCAGACATGTTCAATAGGTTTTTCATTTCCCACTTTCTATTACAGGGTCATCTGGCATCAGAATCATCCTACATGGGAATCCCCCCCCCCTTTTTTTTCTTTTTAACAACCTCTCCCCTGCCACCAATCTTCCACACAATTTCTCTTTCCTCACCCTGGAAAACAAAGAACATTTATTAATGTATTGATGTTCTAAGGTGTGCATTGACCTTGCAATGGAAAGCATTAACAAGAGAGGAGGGCTCCTGCCAACAAATGACCTATGATTCTGAAACTGCTAAGAATGAGAATTCTGACATCTGGTCTGCATCTGAAAATAAGACCTTGTGTTCCCATGATTATCATAACATGGATAGTGGTCCTTCCTGGGCCACCATATTCCCAGAAAACAGCGCTCAGTCACTTTATAGTAGCTATCAGAGGACTGTAACAGCTGCACCTCATTACAGACTTTGGAGGCAGGCTGCATCTGAAATCCCCAAAAGGAATTTGCTCCTGTAAAGAGAGCCCAGATTACAACCCCTTGGGAAATACTAATTACAGTATATCATGGTCCTAAGCAAACTCAATGGAACTCTGTAAGAACAACTATATGAACATACTTTTTTCCTACTAAGTATAGGCTAGTGGGTCACAACAAGGACAATCAAGAAGAATACTATGAAGAATATCCAATTCTATTATAATACAGCTTAGGTGTTTTCATTGGCACAAGGGACCAAAACAAGGTCACTTAACTTAAATCCAATAAAGGTTCCTCACCCTGATCAAAACCTCAACTAAAGTAGGTCACTTTTCTATCAGACAGCTTCTAACTCTACCTCTGTGGACCTCACCACTGTAGAAATGGTACACATCTAGTCTTCAGCTACTAAGGACAAGGCATCTGAAAGAGCTTATAAAGATGAAAAAGAGGGAAGGTTTCCCAGAGAGAAACACAGTCAAACGCATATGATGAACACTACAGAAATCCTTCTTCCTAACAGCAGTATTCCAACTTTCCCTCCCTCCCTCCCCCACACTATCAAACTCCTCACAACATATACAAGCTCCTGCACATTCTCACCTGGTTCACCTTGGTTCCCTGCCTGCCCCCCCATTACTGACATCTCATCTCATGAAGAGAAACATTCTCTTCCCTCTCCTACAATACAAGAGCGATTCCTCAGAGAATCCTGGAAGGAGTACTGAGGGTATTTTTATTGTTTTACGCTCATCCAGAACCTGATGTTTCTGCTGAGAGTCTAGGCTTTGGTGATGAGGTGGTGGGCTAGGAGGTGCTCTCAGAGTTCTGAAGGGAAGAGAAGGCCTGGTGGAAATGGAGAACTTTGTTTTTAATCTGCTTCTGAATGTGAAAGCAGATACAGGTACTGCTGCAGGAAACCTGAGCTGCCCTTTGCTTTAAAAACCAGTTTAAAGCAGCTAATATTTACCACCTATTCGTAAGTTATTTCATACTCTTTTTCTGGTGCACATGAAAAAATATGCTTCCTCTCTGAAAAACGGTTACTCACCTTCTCATAACTCTTATTCTTCGAGATGTGTTGTTCATGTCCATTCCATCAGGTGTGTGCACACGTGCATGATGGCTGGAAGATTTTTCCCCTAGCAGCATCCGTCGGGTTGGCCTGGAGTCGTGCCCTCATGGCGCCTAATATATAGCCCTGCTGACCCGCCACCCCTTCAGTTCCTTCTTGCAGGCTACTCCGACAGAGGGGTAGGAGAGTGGGTATTGGAATGGACATGAACAACATATCTCAAAGAACAATTGTTACGAGAAGATGAGTAACCGTTTTTTCTTCTTCAAGTGCTTGTTCATGTCAATTCCAGTTGGGTGACTCCCAAGCAAATTTAGGAAGTGGAGTCGGAGCTGTCCACTGACTGTAGTACTGCTCTACCAAAGGCCGCATCATCTCTGGCCTGCCTAGTAATTGCATAATGTGCGGCAAAGTGTGTATCGATGACCACGTCACCGCCCTGCAGATTTCCTGGGTGGGACTTGAGCCAGGAAAGCTGTTGATGAAGCTTGGGCCCTTGTAGAGTGCACCGTTATCGGGAGCGCTGGGATTCCTGCTAGATTGTAGCACTCGGTAATGCAGGCCACAATCCATGATGAAATGCGCCATGTTGAAACAGGCTGGCCCTTCATTCTGTCCGCTACTGTGACAAAGAGCTGTACCGACTTCCTGAATGGTTTCGTCCTTTCGGTATAAAAGGCCAGCGCTCTGCAGATGTCAAGAGTGTGGAGCCTCTGCTCCCTGCTACTCGCATGAGGCTTGGGGTAGAAAACTGGGAGGAAAATGTCCTGGTTGATGTGGAATTGTGATACCACCTTCGGGAGGAAGGCCAGATGGGGTCTGAGCTGAACCTTGTCCTTAAAAAACACAGTGTAGGGTGGCTCGGATGTTAGAGCCCTGAGCTCAGACACCCTCTGGGCTGAAGTTATTGCCACCAGGAATGCGACCTGGTAGGAGAGGCAGAGCAGGGAGCATGTTGCTAGAGGCTCAAAGGGATGCCCCATGAGCCTAGAAAGGACCAAGTTAAGGCCCCAAGCAGGAACTGGTTGGTGGACGTGCGGGTACAACCTGTCGAGCCCATCAGGAAGCAACTGACCAGGGGGTTAGCAAAAACCGAGTGGCCCTGTACCCCCGGGTGGAAAGCCGAGATGGCAGCCAGGTGTACTCTTATAGAAGACAAGGAGAGACCTTTCTGCTTTAGGTGCAAAAGGTAATCCAAAATCTGGGGCACTAAGGCTAGCACCGGGGGAAAGTTGCGTTGAGCTGACCAGATTGAAAATCTCTTCCACTTGGCCAGGTACGTGGCTCTAGTGGACGGTTTCCTACTGCCGTCTGACTTGTTCTGTACAGAAGAGCTTGAACATATTCAGCCATGGAGCCTCCAGGCTGTGAGATGAAGCAACTGCAGGTTCGGGTGCTGGAGCCACCCGTGATCCTGCGTGAGAAGGTCCGGGAAGAGCGGCAGGGTAACTGGGGCGCCGACTGACATGTCTAGGAGAGACGTGTACCAATGCTGGCGGGGCCAGGCTGGTGCTATGAGAATGACCCGAGTCCAGTCTCTGCGGATCTTGAGCAGAACCTTGTGGACGAGCAGTATGGGTAGGAAGGCGTATAAAAGTGGTCTCTCCCAATGGAGGAGGAACACGTCTGCTGTGGAGCCCGGACTGTGATTCTGGAAGGAGCAGAACTGCTGACACTTGCTGTTGCGTCGCATGACAAAGAGGTCGATCAGGGGACAGCCCCACCTCTGGAAGAGTGAAGATGCGACGTCTGGGTGAAGGGACCACTTGTGGCTGTGAAAAGATCTGCTGAGGCAGACTGCCAGCTCGTTCTGGACCCCTGGAAGGTACAATGCCTGTAGATCGACTGAATGCTCTATACAAAAGTCCCATAACCTGAGGGCTTCCTGGCATAGGGGAGAGGAGCGTGCACCCCCTTGCTTGTTGATATAGAACATTGTGATTGTATTGTCCATCATGACTGATACACATCGACCTGCTAGATACAGGCGGAATGACTGACATGCTAGGTGTACTGCCCTGAGCTCCCTGACATTGATATGAAGACGGAGATCTGTCTGTGTCCTGTGGTGCCCCAGATGAGCCCCCCATCCCAAGTCTGACTCGTCCGTCACTAGCATCAGGCATGGTTGTGGGGCAGCGAAGGGGACTCCTGAGCACACCTGCTGAGCATCCGTCCACCACAGGAGCGAGTTGAGAATAGGGTGAGGCAGGGTCACAATCCTGTCCAAGCTGTCCCTGGCAGGTCTGTACACTGACGCAAGCCACGACTGAAGCGGCCGAAGCCTGAGTCTGGCATGCCAAACCACGTACGTACAGGCCGCCATGCAGCTGAGAAGTCTGAGACAATTTCTTGCGGTGGTGGTGGGGAACTGCCTGAGTCCCTGGTTCATGGTGTCAAGGGCCTGTAATCTTGCCTGCAGGAGGAATGCTCTGGCTAGGGTTGAGTCCAGAACCACCCCTATGAACTCTATCCTCTGGACCAGGGACAGAGTTGATTTTGTCTCGTTCAGTAGGAGACACAGATTCTCGAAGGTGGCTCTGATGAATGCCACCTGAGCTTCCACCTGAGCCCTGGATTGGCCTTTGATCAGTCAGTCATCGAGATATGGGAACACCTGTATCTGAAGTTTTCGCAGAAAGGCAGCAATGAGTGCCATGCACTTGGTGAAGACTTGAGCTGTCGCTGACAGGCCGAAAGAGAAGACAGTAAATTGGTAACGGGAACTGTTAACCACAAACCTGAGGAACTTTCTGTGGTTGTGCGCGATTGCTATGAGAAAATATGCGTCCTTCAAGTCGAGGGTGGCATACCAATCTGCTGGATCCAGTGAAGGGATAATGGAGGTCAGAGAGACCATGTGGAACCTGAGTTTCCTCACAAACTTGTTGAGGTCGTGCAGGTCCGGGATAGGCCTTAGGGCCAGAGGGCAGTTTGGGCTGTCCTTGATTAGCGGAGGGAAGTTGCCTTCTCCTACCACTCCAGTTCCTCCTCCTAGAATTGTTCTGGCTGTTCTGCTGCTGGAATCTTTGAGGAGGTTGTGGGTGGAAGTGTCTCCACTGTGTGGCGGGGGTATGCAAGCCCAAGGATTTGAGGGTGGCTCGGGAATCTTTTAAGCAGTGGAGCTGTTTGTCTGTCTTCTCTGAAAACAGTCTCACCCTCAAACGGGAGGTCCTGAATTGTTTGTTGGACTTCGTAGGGTAATCCTGAGACTTGCAACCAGGCCCCCCGCTGAATAGCCACCCCTGTCGCCATGACTCTTGTGACAGCCTGAAGTGAAGCACGGGAGACTAATTTCCCTTCTTCCACCAAGGCGGTAATTCTGACCAAGAGTCCGAAGGGACGAGCTCCGTGAACTTAGCCATGGAAGCACAGGTGTTATAAGAGTACCTGCTCACAGTGGCCTGCTGGTTAGCAATACAGAGTTGTAAACCACCAGTGGAGTAGATTTTTCTACCCATGAGATCCAGGCGTTTAGCATCCCTATTCTTTGGGGAAGGACCTTGGAAACCTTGTCTCTCCTGCTGGTTAGCTGCATCGATGACCAGCGAGTCCAGAGGTGGATGGGAGTAGAGATGCTCAAAGCCTCTGGAGCTCATTGCATTTGGCAGTTGGTGGCAGGGATGCCGGTGTCGGTCAGAGTCTTGGTGGTGTCCACCACTGTCTTTATGAGGGGTAACGCTACCTGTGAAGGCCCAGAGGCTGCTAGGATGTCCACCATGGGATCTGTGTCCTCAACTACCTACTCGGCCTTGATGCCCAAACCTTGGGCAGTCCTGCGGAGCAACTGCAGTAGAACTCTGTTGTCCTCTAATGCAGGAGCTATGGATGTCCCTGCCAACACTTCGTCCTTCAACAAGGAGGAGGAAGCGTGTGCCAGTGGTAGAAGCTCCCTGCCATCTGCCCCGGTCAGGTCACATGACTCCTGGGGCAGCATTGGAGAAGGTGGTGCCGATGATGGTGCTGGGGCCATAGGCGTCATAGCCAATGTTGGCATCGGCATCAGTCTCACAGGAGGGAACTGCATCGGCACGCTCACAGGAGCCGCTGGGGTCGTGGGGTCAGGTGCCGATATCGGCACCTGGGCCGTAGATGCCTGCATCGAGGTTGACGTCAACAATGGTGCAGGAGTGGGAGATGGGTGTGTCGCCATCGTGAAGGCTGGTGCCAAAGTTGGAGCCGAGTATGGATGTCGCTGAGTGTGGGCCCTGGGCTCCTCACTGGCCCTGGTAATAAGCCCAGGGAGTCCAGAAAGGCCACTGAGGCGGGTTCTGCCACTGCGGAGGCCACACCTACTGCTCCCTTCTGTCTCTGCTTGACCTCGCTCTACGGCTTCTGCTCCTACTTGAGCAATAAGAGTTGGGCTCCGACTCCAAGGTCTCAGACACTGAAGACCACGGAGGAGCCAATCCTCGGTGCCTCAAACGTCGAGAGCTCGGGGAGCGGGAAGGCTCTCTGTCGGAACATGTAGGTGTCGATGGACAAGGCGAAGGGGAGCGCCTCGACATCATAGCAGGCTTTCCTTTCGAATGCACCGGAGGACGGGGCTGAGGGTTCCTCCCTGGCAGGTGAGAAGGGTGCCCACAGGTGGAGGAGATCTCTGGCAGCCTGGTATGCTTCTGGCGTGGACGTGAGCTGAAGCTGCACCAGAGATTGAGGTGGGGCCAGACTCAACTGCCTCACCTGGACAGGAGTTGACACGGCCCCGGAAGGAGACGCTGAGGAGTGGCCAGAGGAGAACGGTCATCTGGCTTTTTCTTCTTTTGAGGCGCTGTAAGCGGTGCCTATCAGATGGAACCCATGAGGAGCCTTAGTGGTGCCGAGCGTCCCTAGAGCAGTTCTTTCTCGGCGCCGAAGTCACCAACAGCGCTGGGGCTTGACACGTCGAGGTTGCCGCTGTAGGGGTCAGGTCTCTCGAGCCTGGGTTGGAATGGGGGCACAAGGCTGCCTCCCCATGAGGATCACCTTCAGCCGCTGTTCCCGTTCTTTAAGTGTTCTCGGGCAGAACTCACAGCAGATATTGCAACGATCTTTCTGATGGGTCTCCCCCAGGTACCTAAGACACGATGAGTGCGGATCACTCTTAGGCATGCGCTTGGCGCAAGCCACGCAGTTCTTAAATCCCGGGGACCACGGCATGCCACGGCACCGGGACCAGAGTGGGGGGAAACCCCCCAACTACCATACTATACTTTAACTGGAGTACTACTAACAACTAACTAACTATATACACGGAATAACGAAGAAACTTGCTGAGCAAGAGCCAAGGGAAGTTCCAGCCACTGTCACTGGCGGTAAGAAGGAACTGAAGGGTTAGCGGGTCGGCAGGGCTATATATTAGATGCCATGAGGGTGCAAGTCCAGGGGGCGCCCAGGCTGACCCAATGGATGCTGCTAAGGGAAAAATCTTCCGGCCATCGTGCATGTGCACACACATCTGATTGGAATCGACATGAACAAGCACTCGAAGAAGAACTCTTGTCACTGAGGCAGGGTGCTACATATGTTCATCTGTGTCACTACATAAATACATCCAAGCAGCAAAGAATGAAACAAGATTTATATCTCCCATACTGCTGGGTCACAATCATGCTGACAGTAGCTATTGCAGAAATCATAAAAGCACACTGAATATGTGTTTCACATAACGTTAGATGGGGTGTCTTCATGGTACCTTACAAGAGAGAAAAACATCAACAGAAGAAAAATACTAATCAAATCCATATTTTTTCTGTGTGATACAGATATTGTGCAATAATTCAATTTCTGTAGAAAAGAGAACCAAAAATATTATATGTAGGTACGCATATTTGATAAATGACTCTTACTGCGATCAAGATATTTTAGTTACTGTGATTAACTTCCTAATAAAGAAAGGGATCATTCTATCCTTTATTCCGTATAAACTTCACCTGACAGCCAACAGAATAATAAAAATAGATTTGAACACTTCTCATTCTGTTTTTTCTATACCTACATGAAGCCATTCTGCATACTGTATATAAAGTATGCAAAATATATAAAAATTATAAAGCTATATAAAGATTACTTTAAAAATAAGCTAATTATGAGAAAAAATATAAATAGAATCAATTTACATTTAAACTTGTTACAGCTAAGTCTGCTAGGAACTGACAGCTAAAAAAAACTTCTGAAGATTAATTAGAGATTAAGTAACCCAAATGAGCACAGCTAATGCATACAATTGCATATGGTTAGAAACAACATAATAAAACATAGTTCTGTAGAACTCAGTAACAGAGGTGCAATAAAGAGTGAGTACAGCATTCCTATTTTTTTAAAATTTCTTGTGCATGTTTACATGAATAGTCGCTTTTTATGAAATAAAGAGTTCAGGTTCTTTCATTTTGTCTTACCCTCATTCCTTCAAATCGCGACAAGGCTCTCAAAGGTCTCAAAGCTCGTAGCGTTCGAAGTGATTTAATTGGACCAAGTTCAGAGTAGCCCAAGGCATTAGCTGTTAAGCTAATCAAAGAAACCTACACACAAAAAAACAAAGACAAATTATTTGTATGTATCTTGTATTGCCCTTTGAAGGATGCAAGATATAATGGCTAAATGTGGAAAAGTTCAGCCTGGATATTAGGAAAATGTTCTTAGATGCCCGGTGCTTCTAACAGCAAGAGCAACTGGGTAGTGGAAAAAACTGGAAAAGAAGAGACATCAAGTTGTTAGTGAATTTCTGAAGTTCTTAGTCTCTTGATCTATGATACTATCATTACATATATACATGAACAGGTTAGATATAGGAAGTACCTTTGCAAAATACAGGTTGTGGGCTGGACTAAAAAACACAAATAGTCTTTTTCTGACATTACTGCCCTTGAGAAATCATGGTATGGATGAATCATAACATTCTCAGGAAAAAATAGTAAAA
The DNA here is from genome assembly GCF_011386835.1 of Chrysemys picta bellii. Taxonomy (NCBI): domain Eukaryota; kingdom Metazoa; phylum Chordata; order Testudines; family Emydidae; genus Chrysemys; species Chrysemys picta. The sequence continues at coordinate 36,184,546 of NC_088801.1, forward strand.
GGTTGGATGACTTTCTCCACAATTCTTACTAACACAATATTTTGACTGTGACAGTGTTACTACCTTACTCAAAAATATTTCATAAAGGGCATCATAGTGAAATCCTGGTGGCACAAAATTTCTCATACATAAAGTCTGTCATGCTGATGAAATCCTGTTAGTGTAAGAAACCCTTTTGACTTATTATGCTATAAATTTAGCTGAGGAGAAGCTATACCAAGCAGAAAGAACCTATTGTAAAGCAATAAAGATAAATCTACATAGTTTGTCAATGTGTTTATATTTTAACCAATTTGCCTTAAAATCTTACAAGAGCCTTATTACTCTCAATCAGGGGCCTGATCTGGAATCAATGGAAATTTTGACATCAGCTTCAGTGGGAATAGGATTAGGCTTAAAGTCCTTAGAAACTTATAGTAGTCATATTCTCCAGGGCCCAAACACCACAATGAAGAAAAAAAACTGAAAGTCTGTTGAGAATTCAGGATACTATTAATCAAGAGTTGATGGGTCAATATGTAATTCAGTAATTAATTTGTGCGATCAATCTTGTGTTTTATTAAAGGTTTTATATTCAGTGTTGTATGAAGAACCTTGTGCCAAAAAGTTATTTATTGAATTCTGTAGTATCTTTCACAAGGATCAAGGTATACTAAAAAGTAATCAGTTGTAGGCTACTCAGTTTGTGCAAGAAAAGGTGTTTCTCTTTCTCTGTGAAGCTTCCTCAGCTCCATAGAAGTCTTCCTGCTATGGCTTACCTCCCCTACCTATACAGAGGACTGTTCGAAGTAAGGCTGCTTGGAATGATGATTCACAGATCTGAGTATTACTTAATTTATTCATATTAGGAAGTACTTTCCCCCTCCTAATTGCCAATACAGCAAGAAAATTCGTGCATGATATGTCTTCTGCCAGGAGTGTCTCCTATCAAACTATGCTAAAACTTCGTCACAAATTATTCTGAATAGCTGGGGCAAGGAGCCCATGTTTGGTTTTGCAAAATCTTGGTTAGACCACAACCAGAGGTGGTTTGGAACGGACTTCCATTTTTATCAGTGCCATCCAGGTTTGTAGGGGATGAGGATTTGGATGAAAGGCTCTAGGTTGGCTCAACTCTTCACCAAACTCAGAAAACAAGCCACAGAAGTTGTCAAGCACCTGTAATTTTCTCCCAAATGCAATACGAGCTGTAATTTTCTCAGAATTTGACATTAAATGAATATAAGTAGTATTAGAAAATCAGGAAACCTGAAGAATCTAAGATAACATCCATTTAATCAAAAGATTTTCCACTTAGTTTTCATTAGTTGGATTGAAAGTATTTTTTCAGTTAGTTCAGTAGGCAGCATAATCCATGTGGAAGGTACTGAGTCTGAAATAACTTTCTTCCAGAAAATAAAAAGCTTATTTACTGGTGTAATGGATAAGATTGTTAAGGAATTTACACTTAAGCATATTACTGTAGGAACTAAATCTTATTGCTGCATGTTCAGTAATAAAATAGAATATCATTATTTGTCATTACAAGGCAGATTGAAAATGATCTGTTTGCAGCCTAAATCCTTCATGAAGTATTTTACTATATTACTATAAAATTATTGTAGTTGTGACAAAATGTGGCATACAGCCATTTGTTTTTGTTACTCTCTTTTCTGGGAAATAATAATCTACATTACAGCATAGATCTGGTGCAATTATTAATTCAATTCTTCAAAGAAGATCCACAAGAATGATTAAAGGATTGGAAAACATGCCTTTGGTGAAAAACTAAATTGACCGAGCTTCTTGAGTCTATCAGAGGAAATTAAGTGGTGATTTGATCAACCTATGTAAATAGACACATGGAGAACAGAAATTTGATAATACACGGCTCTTCAGTCTAGCAGACAAAAGGTATAAATTGTGGTTACTTACCTTACAGTAACTGGAGTTCCTCAAGATGTGTAGTCCCTATGTGTATTCCACTCACCTGAGACCAGAAGATTTTTTGTTGGCTGTGTTTGTTAGTCCACATATATACCCTTTACTTCTTTGTGCACCAAACTGAGGGCATAAGGGGTGGTGAAGACCAACTGCCTCTTTGGTTACCTTTCTACTGTGAATAGTCCTAGGATAAGGCCCCGCAGTAGAAGGGAAGGAGGGTGGGTAGTGGAATACAGATAGTGACCACACACCTTGAAGACTTCCAGTTACTATACGCTAAGTAACCTTTCTTTCTTTGAGTGATGGCCGCTACGTGTATTCCACTCAAGGTGATTCATAAGCAGTATTCATCGAGGACAGGGGTGCAAGAAACCATGCTGTACCACAGATTAAAGGAGTGCTCTGCCAAAGGATGCAAATATGTTTTGCAGAAGTGTGTACAGAGCCCCACCATTGCCACTCTACAGATGAGGGACACTTCTAAGTGAAGCCACTGATGGGGATGGGGCTCTGGTCGAGTGAGCCCTCCCATCTTGTGGTGGGAAGGTTGCCACTAACTTGTAACCAAAGCAGGATGCAGCTGAAAGCCATTTGCACAGTCTCTTTGAGTAGGTGGCTTCTTGTCTCATACATTTGCCAAAAGAGTCAAATAACTTAGGAAATTTTCTGAAGGGCTTTGTCCCCTGCAGATACAAAGCCAAGGTTCTACAGACATCCAGAGAGTGTAGTTACCTGTCCCCTCTGGTGGCATGTGGCTTTGGATAGAAGACAAGTGGATGACCTGGTTTTGATGAAATTCAGGGGTTATTTTGGGGATGAATTTGGAGTGCAACCTCAGGGAACCTTTTCATTGTGGAAGACTGTCTAAGGTGGGTCAGCCATAAGGGCCCCCAACTCACCTATTCTTCTGGCTGAGGTAATTGCAACCAGGAATACAACCTTCATAGATAGGTGAGCAAAGGAACACGAGGGTAAGGGCTCAAATGGACCCTTCATTAGTGATGACAGGACTAGGACAGGACCGGACCAAGGGGGCACATTAAAACCAGTGCAAGAGATTACATTGGTAAGGGGGCAGGGTCTCCTTGTGGGGAGAACCACTGATTCTCAGCAGTGTAGTGTGCTCTGTGGGAGTGGGAACGTGCCCAAGAAGCTCTGGAATCTATATCGGGAATAACTTTCTGTCTCAGTACAGTCAGTAGAGTTGTCATCCAGGTCTTGAACTCACCTGAGGAATATAAATCTTCTGAATCAACAGGTGGAGTCATTGGTACCCGCTGTCTTATTATGCCCCATCTTGTTGGCTGTACTGGTGAGTGGTGGATCTGTGGTGTGGGAACCTCTCTGCATGACTGGTTCCAAGAGTATTGGTGACTCTGGGTCAGCATATGCAGCCAGGTCATCAAGAACAGTATACCTGACTCCTGAGGCTGGAAGGGCTTCTACCTCTTGGTGGAGTCAACAGTGCTGGTTCAGACCAGGTGGTTAGTCACAGGTACCGATGACTGCTCCTTGCTGCTGTGAGTCTGTACTGTTGGTGTAGGGGGTTTCCACTCTCTTCTTTCCCTCACCAGTACTGAGGCTGAGTCTGTCCCATCCATGACTGAGGTTTTTGGCACAGTTGAGTCTTGGTAACAATTAGCCAGACCCAGGCTCCTTGTGACCTCCTGACACACCTGTACTAAGATGCAGTCTCTCGCTTGATTTGGAGGATGTAGGGGAAGAGATCCTCTTCTCAGATGAACACTTCAGAGGGGATTTCTCTCACTGTTTGTGAGAATACTTTCTCTTACTCTCCCTCCTCCTCCTGTCAGCTCTGCCCTCTGTGATTCCGGAGCCAGGGAAAACCCTGGCGACTCAGGGTCAGACTGGAATCTCATTTTGGCAATGAAAGCAATACATTTTCCTCTAGGAGGAAAAATTTTGTGTGGGGGCCTTTTGATTTCTTCCTCCTCCTGTTGCATATTTAAGACCATAATGGACTGCCTTCCATCCCCCACAAAAAATGGCATCAGTTCTGAGCTCAAATGATATTGCATTATAAAAGCATTAAGTGTAACAGAATTCTATGATATAATTCTGGAGAAAGCAAATTGCTAGGTACATTTACCAATGTTTTAATTTCTTAAGAATTATATTTTATCTAATGTAAAATTATTTACCTAATACATTTCTACATTTACCTTTCTAAAATTGGCATCTACACCAATCATTCCAGTACATTCCTTTTATATGTGCAGAGATTAGGTGCAGTTCAAATGAAATCAGTTTGTCTTAGAGGACACACCAACTCTGGATCCTACCAAAAAGTGTAGAAACTTATAAATTATTAGACAGCTATTTATAAGAAAATTTCAAAACAGAAGTCTAAAATGTTTTACACTACAATCACAAAAAAAGATTATACCTCCAAAGAGTTAAACTCTAGTGGTAAGTGTAGGAAAGATGTCAGACAATGAATGCATATTGCCAAGTCAGAAAGTCTCCATTCTATCTCATGACATTTGCAGCAACAAGAAGTATCCAGCAGTAAAGCGCAGCAGAAGAAAACATTCCATAGCCAAGAGTAAAATAAAAATATGTAAAAGAATGAGAACATTGGAGCTGGCAGTGCTTTTCAAAAATTTAACAGCTAGCATTGTTATCAGATAGTTATACTTTTTCTTTTTGTGGGTGACCAGGATCCTTAACTTATCTGGTTTTCTAGGTGTACTCCCCATCCTACAAGGCTGGGATCTGTTATGAGAATTCTGGTCCAGTTGCAGCTGAAGAATCCATTATAACAAGACTCCTTTTGGTTCAACAGTGAGAAGTATAGTACTGCTGGTAAAGTTTATTTGGGAGCATATCAACTACTGAGTGATTTTAGTGTTTACACTGGTAACTTTCTTATGTGCAGTTAAATCTATGGTGGGACCTCAATGCATGAAACCCTCAGGTCCAGTTGAATACATAGCTTTATTGTGCATTTGGAGTAGTGTAAAAGTAGCTCTTTCAAACTTAGAATGGGCCTGAGATGTGCAAGGGCATAGTCATGCTGATGTTTCGATGGAAGAAATTTCAGCGGAATTTTGCCTGGGACTTCTCCTGAAGTTTCTGTTCCAATATCTACTTCTTGTAGAGTCAGAATACCAATGGAATATTTATGTTGGATACAGTTACTAGAGGACTACCAGCTCCTGATCTGTTCAGAAGCTTGGAGAGAATGCTTATGCTTCTTTGTATTTTCTGCAGCTATTTCTTCCAACTTTTCCTGAAGACTTTAAATCCTATGAACTATGAAGAGCACAAAAAAGTTCCATCTTAACTAAACTGGGGCCTGGCAACTGAGTTGGCTGCAAAGTTCTCATAGCAAAACACTTAGGAATCGACTATTCAAGAAGTGGTGAGTGAAATATTATGAAGCACTGTGAGGATTTCCTCATATTTAAAGGGAACAATACAGCTTTATGGTTATCCTAAGAATATAAGAAGGGCCATACTGAATCAGATCAAAGGTCCATCTAGCCCAGTATCCTGTCTTCTGACAGTGGCCAATGCCAGGTGCTTCAGAGGGAATGAACAGAACAGGCAATCATTGAGTGATCCACCCCTTTCATCCATTCCCAGCTTCTGGGAAACCGAGGCTACGGACGATTAGAGCAGGTGGGATCCCTATCCAGACTGGCCAATAGCCATTGATGGACCTATCCTCCAGGATCATACCATATTGTTGCTGTGTTGGGAAAAGCATCTTAGAAGCCTCAGATTATCTCTAATGCATTTTGCCTACTGGGTTTCTGAGAAGCCACCATGTTTTTCACAAAGGAAGCCACTGCTTCATTAGTTTTTCAGAATTTTAATTATATGGCACTGCATTTCTGACAACTGGCTCTTTTCCCTTTGTCTTGGTTTTCCTACTCTCAAAGATAATGTCTTAAAAAGCAAGGGTAGGCGCAGTCCGTGTATCACCTTACTACCAAAGGATGTCTCTGGAAAGGTACTTTAACTTCATGAGATGAAGGGTGCAGTTTTTTGTTTTTTTTAATAGAGATAATAATTCCAAAATCTGTGTTGGGGACTGGGGAGTGGGGTAGTATCTATTAAAAAGCAGGCCTTGATGGACAAATAGAAATGGAAAATTAAAGATCATGGGTTTCTGGAGATACAGTGTGTGGAATTCTACCATGTCACAGCAATCCTAGCAGCTGAGCCATGGATGAGTATAGCTGGGAAACCACTAGCTTCCCATTACTTATGAAATTATCCAATGTTTTCATTTAACATTTTAGTTTTAATCAGCAGTCCCCATTTGGATCCTATGCAGTCTTCAGAGGAGAATATGAGAATATCTTCTTCAAACAAAATTAGAAACAGGTTGTTTCCCTTATTTTGAGACCTCCTTCCTCTACTTTTATGTGGTTAAAGGCACTATCCTAGTGTTACAGCATGCTCCTGACTGTCCAGAGATTGTGGTCATGGCACAAACTGATAGTTTCCTCTCCTGAAGAACAGAGCTATTGGAACAGGAAAGAGGGGAAGGAGTCACAGTATCTATTTTAAGTTTCTTATGAGCCACTGCCCCTGTCTCAGAAGGGGGAGTTAATTTTATGCTTTTTTTGTAGTGGTGAGGGAGGGACTTTACCTAGATAGGTGGGCAAAGGAAACCCAGAAGAGAAGGTTAGAGTTTCAATGCTCTAAGGTTTTCTCAGTTGAGGAGAGGGAGAGAGGAGTTAGAATCTGATATGAGATAATTATTGTGCAAAAATAAACAAAAATTAAAATTCTAAAACAAATAGGTTGGGAGAAGCTGAATTACTAACTTGCTTTGCCTGTGGAAGCAAAGAACATAAACAAACATAAAAAAGAAAGACCCAACAACTAAAAACCAAAGTATTTACAGGAAAGGAATGGATATGCTTGAACTGCTGCTGGTTGCAGATTTAAAACTTTTGGCAGGATTCCAGAGTTTGTGTGGCCTTGTCAGTTTTTTTGAATTTTTCCCAATGTCTGCAAAGACAGAAAGAACTCATGAGTATGAACTCATGTAGATGTCATAAAATAAAATATATGCATGGGAGTTTTGAAAGTACCTAAATGACTTTGGAGTGCAAATCCCAGTGATTAGTGCTCCTAAGTCATATAGGTGCTTATGAAGATACCAATCTATGTTTTTATCATAGCTAGCAGTAAAACAGTAATTCTATTACCCATAAAAATAGATTACTTCTGTTTTAAAAGTATAGTATTCAGAGAGACAATATAGACAGAAGCCAAACCAAAACTGAGACTGAGAAGAAAAGCCAAGCCAAGCCAAAAGTAAGAAAGATTTAGTTCCCAATATAAGCTTTAGAACAGTGGTGGGCAACCTGCGACCTGGCAGGATAATCCGCTGGCGGGCCACTAGACAATTTGTTTACCTTTGCACGGCTGCCCGCATCTCCCAGTGGCTGCAGTTCACCATTCCCGGACAATGGGAGCTGTGGGAAGCGATGGCCAGTATGTCCCTGCGGCCCGCACCACTTCCCGCAGCTCCCATTGGCCGGGAACGGCGAACCATGGCCACTGGGAGCTGCGGGCGGCCATGCAAATATAAACAAACTGTCTGGCGGCCCGCCAGCGGATTACCCTCACAGCCCATGGGCCACAGGTTGCCCATCACTGCTTTAGAAGGTCAAAAGTGGCTGAAAAGTGATAGGATTATATTTAAAGTTGTCTTGCCACCTCATTGAGCAGGAATGCTATAAAATGAACATGAGAATTACTGCTGAAAACAAACAGAAGATGCAGAATGAAATGGAACATACAAATGCAGTTTTAATGCGTTATTAAATAACCACAAGGCAACAGGGAAATGTTCACCAGTTGTGAATTTTTGGTCATTTTTAACCCAGAGTACTGTCCTCATTATACATATGACTAACAATGAGTTATGTAGAATGGCCAACTTACAGAAGAGTAAAAATAGGTTATTTAGAAAATATAGTACATACATCAACAATCAGGAAATCCAGCCAGCACCAGGCATTAGTGAAATAGGTTTGAAAACCATAGGCCACCCATTTTAGCACCATTTCCAGAATGAAGATGTAAGTGAAGACCTTATCAGCATATTCTAGCACGGTCCTGATAGCCTTACGCTTTTCAATATATATATCTTCAAAAGCCTGTGAACAAACAAATAGTATTCAAGTTCAGTATTCATAAGCCTTTGCAAGGTACAATTTAGGCTGCATGGGCTGAAGATGAAAAGGAAAAGGTAAATCACTTTCCAATTCAGGATGTTTTCTGAAGGTAGTATTTATCACTGATTACAAAATATATTTTTGAGATGTAAGTCTTTGGTACATGGTGATGGGAGTGATCTACAGCAATCCTCCAAAGGTTTTTAGAAAACTGTCTACTGTCATCCTAGACACAGACCCTGTGACTCAGACAAGCCAAATCTCAATTCAATGCACAAGGCAGTATTAGACACGAATACCTGCAGCTCACAAAAGTATGTAATAAGTATGTGGCAAGAAGAAATGAGGCACAGTGACCCAATGCTGTATACTGTAACTGACAAATCCTTAACCCTCAAATGACAGCTCATGCAGTGAATAACTATAGGAAATATAAACAGACACTTGTTTCCAGGTGTCTCTTTTTAAAACACAAGCAGGATGCATGATAGAGCAGGGGCGGGCAAACTTTTTGGCCTGAGGGCCTCATCGAGTTTCTGAAATTGTATGGAGGGCTGGTTAGGGGAGGCTGTGCCTCCCCAAACAGCCAGGCATGGCCCAGCCCCCAACCCCTATCCGACTCCCCCCCCTCCGCTTCTCGCCTCCTGATGCCCCCCCCCCCCCGGACTCCTGCCCCATCCAACCGCCCCCATTCCCTGACGGTCCCCTGGGGACCTCTGCCCAATCCACCCCCCTGCTCTCTGTCCCAACTGCCCCCGGACTCTCCTGTCCCATCCAACCATCCCTTCTCCCTGACTGCCCCCGGACACCCTGCCCCTAAGTGCCCCCTGCTGCCCCATCCAACCCCCCCTCTCCTTCCTGACTGCCCCCCAGGACCCCTGCCCCATCCAACCCCCCTGTTCCTCGCCCTCTGACCACCCCAACCCCTATCCACACCCCCGGCCTCTGATCACCCCCTGAACTCCCCTGCCCTCTATCCAATCCTCCCTGCTCCCTTACCACGCTGCCTGGAGCACTGGTGGCTGGCAGCGCAGCTGCAAGAGGACAGGCAGCCACACCGCCACGGCACTGCCCCAGAAGCTCACTGCTCCGCCGCCCAGAGCATTGCACTGGTGGCGCAGTGAGCTGAGACTGCAGGGGGCCGGGGGACAGCAGGGGAGGGGCTGGGGGCTAGCCTTCCAGGCCAGGAGCTCAGGGGCCGGACAGGACAGTCCCATGGGCCACATAGTTTGCCCACCTCTGTGATAGAGTGTAAAAATAAATGAATAGCTTAATGGATTTTTATGAGATTTTGGCTACAAACCTAGAGAACTTTTAAAAAATGTAATCTGGAGAATTTTGCCCGACTAGACTGGGTATGTAGGTGTGTAAAAATAATGGGAGGGTAAATGGCTAATTAAACTGAAACTCATATGTTACCTGTTCAAAGAAATTAGGACAATTATGTAACAGTGGTTTGCCCTTATAAAGCATGGATACGATCTGTTTCTAATATGTGAATAAAAAGTATCCTCTACTAATCAAAGTTACTACTTACACAAATAAAACTTTTCATACAAGAAATTTAATTTGATAGAAATTAAGTGGCCCAGAAGAAGATTTATTAATTTGGTGGGAAGCAAGTTAATGCCCTATACCCTGTTACTGGATGCCTAGCAAGCAGTCATGAAGCCTAGAGACGGCACATCAGAAATATCAATTTTAAATTAAAGAGTCGCGGCCTAAGGGAAAGATTGGGATTATAAGAAATACACATCTGTGTAATCTGTACCACAGGCACTGAAAGTTCACAGGGATTCCTTGTCTAGGGTTGCTACACCATTTTGGGATTTTTTTTTAAGTGTTTGCAAGCATTGTTCCTTAAAAAAAAAAAAAAAGTCGTCTTGTTGCTGTCTAGTCAACCACCAAAATCAAGTGGTTCATCTGTCGCCCTCCCATATCTACCCATGGACTCCTGCTCCTAAATGGAAACAGACAGCCTGGACCCTATTAGTCCTATTCTCTAAAACCAGCTCCCCATCCATGCACTCATCTGCAGTTTCTTATACCAAAAACTCTCCTCCCCTTTCCTTCATCTTGCAGTCCAACTGTTCCTCCCACCTGCTATCTACCAATGTGACACAATGTCCTCAACTGCTGATGTTTTTGCTACTACAGCATTACCCCAGAATTCTGCGTGTGCAGTGGCAGGGGGTAGGCAGAGCTGAAGGTAATATGACAAATTAAAAGGCAGCAAATATAAAGAACATGTTAAAATCTATGAGCTCTCTCTATGCAATAAAAGACACCCAGAAGGCTTGGGGAGAGAGAGAGAGAGGAATTTGGCTGGAGGAATCTATACAGGAGTATGGTCCAAGAACCTTGATAAGAGTTTTTACATGTCATTTTATATTTGTTTTCTTTTTCATCTGATCAAACCTTTACAAAATCTGGGTTTGACCACCACTTCCATTTCTCCATAAAATAATAAAAGCTAGATTGTGGCTGGCCCCGCAGAGGTGCACAAGGAGGGAAAGAGCGTTACACACAAAGAGCAGCCACATCTCTGCTACTGTATTCTCAGCAACCAAGGACAGGGCTGACAGAGACTCCAAAGGGGATATGGCTAGATACCGACTAAGAAAAAGAAAGCGGTCTAGTGAAGGTATGAATCCATACATATGTACAGGTGTTACAGACTCTATTTTTGTGTGTATTTTCCCCAATGCTCCTGCAAGTATTCTGTCTGAGCCAGCCAGAATGTTGAAAGAGAACTTCCACTCACTCACAATCTGACCCCAATACAAACTCTGGCCAGAACAGTGTGAAGAACTAATCTCTACTAATGGTAGGATAAAGGAATTCTGGGTGTCCCCATATGGCATTCCAGATATGTGACATTTTTTATTAAAATATTTTTTTAAATAATTTTTTCCTAGTGGAAAAAAAAAGCTGTATATACATCTCTCTTTGATTAACCATTCTTCTAAAGGGCGTTTTCTCTCAGAAATAATATGCCTGTTACACATTTCACTTACCAGAGCACCACTGCTGAGGAGAATCATGAAGACAATGAAGGTTTCAAACCAGTTGTGTTCTACTATCTTATAGCAGGTTTTTCGAAGATTCCACCAGATTTTTCCTTTCTTATTTTCTAGGCGGACTTGACAGAACTTGAATTTTCGTACACAGCCTAATCATCAGGACAATAAATTATGACAAATCAATTTGTGATATTATTCTGAAATAGTAAATCAATGCTGACAAATTAAATTTTGATACTAAGTTTCTGCTAGCCTCCTGACTCCACATCAAACCGGGAATCAGAGGCAATGATATAGTTGAGCTCACTTTCATTTACAACCTTTTTATAAAATGTACATACAGAACAAGAAAACAAACTGCAGCTACCAGAAGGCAGAGACTAAGGACTGATCCTGTAGACATTTATACATGAGTAACTTCACTCATATGAATATGTTCCACGTGTGTGTTTTTGTAGGATTGGTCCCTAAGAAAACATAACAGTATTTTTCATTAGAACAGTGTAATTATGTACTAGGATATTGTAAAATGGTCACTGTCTAGTAATTTGGACTCAAAACGTAGCTTTTTGGGGGGGAGGGGGAGGGGAGAGAATCAAGTTTCTGTATAGCCTAATATGAAAATAAGTTTCCTTTTGTGGAAATATTTTCTCTACTGAAAAATTAGAGTAGGAAATAAAGTAGATATTTAAAAATGCTGTTTTAATGATACACCTCTACCCCGACATAACAAGGCCCAATATAACATGAATTTGGATATAATGCAGTAAAGCAGCACTTGGGGGCGGAGGGGGGGGCGGGGCTGCGCACTCCGGCAGATCAAAGCAAGTTCGATATAACGTGGTTTCACCTATAACGCAGTAAGATTTTTTGGCTCCCGAGGACAGCGTTATATCGAGGTAGAGGTGTATCTACTAAGTTTAAGAACTAGATCCTACAAAGACTTACCAGTTGTAGTGCTTACTACTGTGAGTAGTTCCATAGGCAGATTACTCAACAGCAGCAAATAGTGTAGTAAGTGTTTTGCACCATTTATCCCATCGAACCCAATTCTGCAAATATTTATTCACATAAGTAATCCCACTGGATAGAGTGAAGTTATGTATGGCACAAGTCACAGCAGGATTTGACTTTTAATTAATAACAAACTGTTTTATTTCAAAAATGATTTTACCTTGATAGTTCCCCTTTCAATTTCTATGAACCTTTTTCCAAGAGGTTTACTTGAATGCTACAATTTGTAAATAAAAATTTTGTTGTGCACATGCGCATGCACAAACACAAAATAATAGTGACATTCAATAATACGTTTTTCAGTGGGGGGAAAAAAACAGAATTTATACACACGCTAATTATGGTTTCTCCACATCAGGAAATCTCAGCAAGCTGGATGATTAAAATATTCAGTTCCTGTCAGAAATATTTAACAAACTCCTGCATAATACACCTTGTTGCAGACATCAAAGTTAAATGCTGACTGGTGTGAAATATCAGCACCATAGCTATCTTTTTTGGCATTGTTCTTTTTCTTTTTTAAATCCTATTACTTTTGACACCAACTTTGAAACTTTTGATGCCCTTCCTTGGTGATTTGGAGTTATATTTCTGCTCATTTTTTTGCTTATGCAAGTTGTCCCATTGATTTCGTTCCTTTGTTGTTGTTTTTTCCTCCCAATTTGGAAAACACTATTATGTTTCCCTTTTTCTCCTACTGAAATAAAAATTAATAAGACTGGGCTATTTTACTTGCCTGATTGTAAATCATCACCAGTGGTGTCAGCCTAAATGTGCTCTGAGAACGGTATTCACTAATTTTATGCAGACACAGCACTGAAACCACATTTTGGTGCACCCCCCTTTCCACATCTCCCAGTCATCAACATATTTTGTTGCTCTTGTAAGATAATATTGTATCTTTTTGGAGGGAGAAGGGTTTTGTTGTTGTTTTTGAATAAATCTAGAGGAAAGGGCATGAGTTCATACTTACAAAATGTAATCAACAATTGATTGAGGATGAAAAAATAATTGAGATAGCAAAAGGTATTCCAGATTTCTAATCAAAAGTAATACAATAGGAATCAGCCTCTGAATTCATACAGGAAGAGCATTTCTGAAAACTGGAAATCTGTTTATTACATGTCAGAAAATTATCATTTAGTGAATTTGAGAGAAACTCCTCTCCCTTTCGCACATTCCTCCATGCACTTCTATATAAGGAGAGGCCTGCTCTGACTCGCTCCTCTACACATCATCAGGGAGTTAGGGTATCATTCTTTTTAGTCCAATCAAACATCTCTTACTTTCCTCCCCCTCTGATACGGGGTGGGGGGCGGGAGGGGGGAGAGAAAGGTATCTGAAATGTTGACCAGATACATTATTGCCAATCTCAAGTGTTCCAAAATCATGAGTCAGGCCTCAAACATAATGAGAGTTGATTAAATATCATGATATTTTAAAAAATAATAAATTTGGGGTTCATTTTGTGTCTTCTAGTTTCTGAGTCTTTTGGGCACACTCAAGCATTCTGCTGCGTCTATGAGGGCTAGAAACTTAAAAAAAGAGAAAAAAAGAAAGAAAGCTGAGATTTCCTGTTAATAATATGTCTTAAGGAGCAGGGCGGGGCTTTAAGAAAAACATCAAGTATCACAAGAACGGATAACACTGAAGATATCACAACATTCATGCCAGAACAATCTTGAGGCAGAACTAAACAGATATCTATACATAAAAAGAAAACCTACACAGGAAAGCTAAACTGATATGAAACAGGTTTAAATTAATTTAAGAGTGTTTCAGATACAAATTTCCACTGATTTAATGAAGTAGTTTGAAATGCAGCTGATACTGGCCACTGTCATACACAGGATATTGGACTAGAACCACTGGTCCAATCCCACATGGCAATGTCCGTCGTAGGTTTGGTGGGGTGGTGTTGTTTTTTTTGTTCAAACATACCGCTTGTAGAGCTGTCAAAGTGATCTAAAGAATGTGTACTTTGAGATTTTGGAAATTTGTCTGCCAAGTATGCTACCCATACCGCAAGAATTGCTATCATAGTGAGTAAGCAAGGGTCTAGAGTGGAAACAGGGTTAACTTTCAGAACGTTCTTTGTACTTACCTGTTCCATAAAGGACAATTCGGATGCCATCTGAGAATGACACCTAATGCATTGCACTGCATCAGGAGTGTGGTTCCATGACCTCAAAAAGTGATTCTGAGAAGCCCACTCAGGGGATGAAGCCAATGCTTGGCATTAGCAATCCTAGCTTTGGAAATAATAGGTTATGGATGACCTCTGCCAGGGAATGATCAATGCAATGAAATTTTGGATCTTTGCAATTCTTTGCTGTGTTGGTAAAATTATGGCCAGAGCTATGTCTGTTTTGATCCATGGGTGAGCAATTCTCTGCATTGGGTTCAGAAGCTCTTCTTGATTTTGAAGAACTGGTGGGCATGAGTCCTTTCCATCAGCTTTCCAGTCGTGAGTGGTCAGCTTCTCTGGGCAGGACACTGATTAGCTTATTGTCTATGCAAGAATATAGGTATCTAATTTATGATCTGTACCTTGCTGTGACTACTGCTAGTTGTTACTTAAAATTCTGAGTGCAGAAAGGGTAGATCGAAAGGAAGAGTCTAGGACAGAAATTGTGACCTCTTGTACACAAATGCTCGTTTTGTCTTTGTCATGATGAGGATATTGTTGGTTTGGAGAAAAATTTATCTAGGTTTCCTTGGAAACTTCTGCTTCAGATTTCTCCCTCTGCCATGGTAATAGTGTCTTCCTGGATACCCTTGCTGCTAGTAGCGACCAGTAGATTGCTACGTTGGCTTTGATAGTGTGGTCTGAGGCTCTCCGTATTCTCAGCTACTAACTTATCTGAAGTTTCCCCAAACTGCTCTTTCTGATCTGTGCATTTGGATATATAAGGTATCTGTTTATGACGACTGATTGCTACTCATGGGTGTCACATGGCTTCCTTGCAGCCATCAAGTTAAAAGCCATTGCTCTTGTCACAAATCACATCAAGGGTTTGATCAGGAAAGAGCCCAAGATGTCTCAAGGTTCATACCGCTAGACGATGAGCTACTTGCTTGCTACTGAGTAGACTTTCCTTACTAAATAAATGAAAAACCTTTGGTCTGAATGGTGATAGCTGCAACTTTGAAACTGCTGTGTAGTAGGTCATCACTCTTATGATTTATGGGGTCTTTTGGAAGGAATTTTCCTTCTGAAGGTCAAGTATCAGAGGGGTAGCCGTGTTAGTCTGAATCTGTAAAAAGCAACAGAGGGTCCTGTGGCACCTTTGAGACTAACAGAAGTACTGGGAGCATAAGCTTTCGTGGGTAAGAACCTCACTTCTTCAGATGCAAGTCTGAAGGTGTTTCACTGGTGAAGCTACTGCTGCACCAAACTTAGGCTCCCAGATCTTGTGAAATTTCTTTGTTTTCATATCACATTTTAGTTTAACACTTGGCTTTAATCAGATGTCCTTTAGAATGCATCTGCCAGAAACTATGTATTTAATATTGCCTGAAAGGGAAGGCATTTAACTAATATTAGTAAGTTCCTTGTAAGCCACTGGCACCCTGTCCTGGGAAAGTCCTGCAGTTTCCTTCTCTCCTAATGGTGCATGTGTGGTAGTTCCCCTGGCTGTTTACACAGAGGGGAGATAGCATGTTATTCATCCTGGCCTGGGGACCATACCACCACAGTGGGGTACTGGTACAAATACTTCAGTTGTGGAAGTAGCTTGCTAGATGTCCCTAGGACCCTAAAAGGTTGCCTACCTGCTCCCCCAGGCTGGCAAGTACCCAAGTAAATACTGCAGATGCAACCTAGTACCACTCAGGGCTTTACTCCGTAACTCAGGGGGCCTTTTGAACATTGGAAGGGATTTCCCATTTACTCCTCTAATGGTGCAGTTCTGTGGGGTGTGGGATCCTCATGAGCCTCTGTTCTGGTCACAGGCTGCCTGACATGCTCCTTATGCTTTAGTGGGAAGCCAGTCTGGAGTAGGGGAGGGGTGGAGAGAAAGACCCTTTCCCAGCCTTTCAAACTCAAAGCCCCCTTCCCTGAAAAAAAAAAAAGATTACAGTTTATGATCAAAAGACACAATTCCCATTCTGCTGCTGCTTGAAAACTGAGTCTCTTTACCTGGCAGAGCAAGGTTCTTGTGCTGAAACTCAGACAGGCACAATTCCCAAATTCCCATTACACTACTGGCTGAGAGAATGCTGCATAGGAGTAACAGGCTACTCTGCATGCCCACACATGCTGCAAGGTGGAGGAGGGACTGAACCACTGATTTTCACCCCACCTGTTAATTAACAACACTAATTGCTGCCTTGTGAAGAACACATGTGCTGGGGTTTGGCAAGACTTACCCCTCAGCATCATGAGAATCCTCCGATTCATAGTGGGAGGAAAGGGAGCTGAGTGGGAGAACTACTTCTTCCCCCAAGAGCTGAGGACCCACTTCAGTATCCAGGAGGAGGGTGGGTTTGGGTCCTTTCAGGGGTTCTCTCCCCGCTCCAGCCCAAGTTTGAGCTGAAGGGGGGGCTTAGTCCTGGATCCCCCCACAAAAACAGTGGACCTCCTCTGAACTCCAAAGGTTGGTGGCGCTGTCATTAGATGAATGAAGAGAGAAGTTGTGCAACAGCAGATGGATGAGAGCCACAGGTAAGAGGTAAATGGACAAAATTACAGGGGGAGGGGAGCAGGTTTTGAAAAATGCTGTGAAGGTATGTTTGCAGCAGATTCCCTGCTAGACTGCTAGTGTCTGTGGCCCTACCCTGCTATGGAAGGGGAAGAAGGTGGCTAGGCTCCGGCTCTGGGAGGATCTGCAGCCTCTCCCTCTTTGGCCTCCTTGATTCCCACAGTGTTAGTTTTTAGAATTCTCATAGTTCCCGCTGTTTGCCAGAAGCTGGGAATGGGCGACAGGGGATGGATCACTTGATGATTACCTGTTCTGTTCATTCCCTCGGGGCACCTAGCATTGGTCACTGTAAAAAGACAGGATAGATGGACCTTTGGTCTGACCCAGTATGGCCGTTTTTATGTTCTTATAGTGCCTTTCCCTTCAGTTTATCAATTATACAGCTGTTAAAAATGCCATCCTCATCTGTAGATGACCCCACAAGTCTCCCCTCTTTGAACCTTTCTGCTGCTTCTTCGTACCCTACTGTATCAACTTTTTGTCCTTGCCTTTGAAAGATATGCAGCACCACCTTACACATCTTGGATCCTGTTTCTTATTGTGTCCCCCTCACTCCCTCCTCTCCAACAACACCAGCCTTGCCACTTTCTCTCACTCACTCACTCACAGCCTTGTGTCTTCCTCCGTGTAGCCCCTATACATGAAATAATAATCCTAGTGTGCAAGGCCCCCACTCTCTCCTCATTCAAATGCCTCCAAAAGACTCACTAAAACCATGAGGCCCACAAACGTTAACCCTTAGAGAAAATTATCAAGGCTAAGACTGACATCTCAAGACTAGGCAAGCTAAAAAGACTGAGGAAACCCCTTTCCTCCAGTTTAAAAACTATCTTCTGGGTCTACCACTGCATCTTAACTTCTCTGTCTTTTGGAATAGAAACTTCTTAGGGCAAAGACTTTTTTGCCTTGTATAGCAATAAGCATATTGCCGGCACTTAAGTTATAGATATCATAACTTGGAACACTTATTAATCTCAAAATAAAGGAAAAGTGTTCTACAGGATTTAACAAATAGGGTGTATTAAAGGCGCAATTTACAACTATGATAATTATTTAATCTGTATATACACCTCTAACTCGATATAACACTGTCCTCGGGAGCCAAAAAAATCTTACCGCGTTATAGGTGAAACTGCGTTATATCGAACTTGATTTGATCCGCTGGAGCGCGCAGCCCCACTCCCCCGGAGCTCTGCTTTACCGCATTATATCCGAATTCATGTTATATCAGGTCGGGTTATATCGGGGTAGAGGTGTAGTTTTTATTGATTTATATTGTCTTATTGGTTCTACCCAAGACAAGTTTGGGAAAATATACTAATTTCCCAAATAAATATGATGAGAAAAACAATAACTATTCTGATTAGAACAAAAGTAAACTTTTCATGAAATATAGGTTTGTAAGAACCATCTATGGTAATATTTCCTAGATAGTGCTCCTGACCCGTTTGCAGAAAGGTTCTAGATCATAGGGCTGGTGTGGAGAAGAGGCCGTGGAGTGTGTGTGTGTGTGTGTGTGTGTGTGTGTGTGTGTGTGTGTGTGTGTGTGTGTGTGTGTGTGTGTGTGTGTGTGTGTGTGTGTGTGTGTGTGTGTGTGGAGTTGGATAGTGAGCATGGGCCCAGCTTCCTGCTCTGAGCTTAGGGTTCCTGCATGGGGTCACAATGCCTATGATTTTTGCCCACCCAGTTTGGACCCTGAGTGGGTTGCAAAAGAAGACAAAACACAGTTGGTGGGTTACCTTAGTAAAACGTTTGGGAACCACTGATCTGTATAGTCCACTTGCACCTTGGAAAGCTCTGTTTTCATTATGAGGCCTGAAGGATTTAGTTGTGCGAATTTCATATTCTAGCAGAGCCCAAGAGCTTTCATGCCCACTTGGTCACTAGCACTCTTCCCATTCTTTTTAAGAGATTAGTCAAACATAAAGTATCTTAAACCATTTTAATGACCCCAGAGGTAAAATCCTAGCTCTCCCTGGAGTGTCATTAGTTCTCATGATGATCTGTTACACAGAGATAGAGCCCTACCAAATTCACAGTCCATTTTGGTCAATTTCACGGTCATAGGATTTAAAAAATTGTAAATTTCATGATTTTAGATATTTAAATCTGAAATTTCATGGTGTAGTAATTGTAGGGATCCTGGTCCTAAAAGGAGTTGTGTATGTGGGGGTGGTGGAAGGGGGTGTCACAAGGTAATTATCGGGGGGGGGGGAGGTTGCAGTATTGTTACATTTACTTATGCACTGCTGCTGATGGTGCCACTGCCTTCAGAGCTGGGTGGCCAGAGAGATTTGGCGGCTGGCTGGGAACCCAGCTCTGAAGGCAGAACCACTACCAGCAACAGTGCCAAGGTAAGGATGGCATGGTAGGGTATTGCCACCCTTTCTTCGGCACTGCTGCCTTCAGAGTAGGGCCCTCAGTCAGCAGCTGACCCTCTCTGGCCACCCAGCTCTGACGATAGCAGCGCAGAAGTAAGGGTGGCATGGTATGGTATGGTATGGTATGGTATGGTATGGTATTGCTGCCTTCAGAGCTAGGCACAGCAGGGCCAATCAGAGGGGGGGCCAGGAGGGCCATTTGGCCTGGTCCTCAAGCTCAAAGGGGACCTCACATTTAGACACCTGAATTGCATATTTTTGTCAGTTTTCCTGCATCAGTGGCTTCAGGTGAACACACCTTCAATGTGTTGAAGCAGGTAAAGAACTATTACCATTCAACTATGGGACAAGAGCGTTTGAATGGGCTCACCATGCTTAATATCAACAATGACATTGCACGAAAGCTAGATTTTCCCTCAATAATTAGTGCATCTGCACAGAAAAAGGCTAGAAAAGCATTTGTTAAATAAAAAATATTCAAATTATGTCTCTTTTTTTGGTGCCTTATTTTGTTTTCATGTGTTGTCATTTTTTAATTTTATTATGGCTAGGGCCTCAAAAGCTGGAAGTGGCCCGAGCCTCTCTGGACCTCTGAGAGGGCCTGGCACTCAGCCAACAGCCGCCGCTCTCTGGCTCTGAAGGCAGCGAAGAAGTAAGGGTGGAAATACTGCAACCCCCTTTACAATAACTTTGCAACCCCCCTGCAACTTCCTTTGGGTGAGACCCGCCAGTGAGAGAAATGCTTGTCTCTCCCATGAAATATGTATAGTGTAGAGTAAAAGCACACAAAAGACCAGATTTCACAGGGGGAGACCAGATTTCACGATCCGTGATGCATTTTTCATGGCTGTAAATTTGGTAGGGCCCTACACATAGACTATATTGTATTTCATCAGCTCACGTAAAAATACTACATACTCCTGCAACTTTTACTGAAATGACCAAGAGCATATACTTTATAGCCCCAATAATCTCATCTTGAGTTATTCAAAATGCCTAGTTAACTAAAAGTTGGTCACATCCTTGACAGCAATGCACATCATGCATTTAGATAAAATGTATTTGTAATAAAATGTGAAATACTCAAAAATTTAGTGGTTTTTTTGCATTTCATTAAGAATTTGAAAATGGTCCTGAGTTGCAAAGATATTTATGTTTGTAATTTTTTCTTCTTGAAAGTGGGTTTATTTTCACATGAAAGTGAGAACATTTCTAAGTCACAAGGGACCTAATTGGAGCCAAATGTGGATTTGAAGTTCTAATTTAAAAGCTTCAAAGTTGTTATGAAACATTTGAATTTTATAGAAAAATAGAAGTGCAAAAATTGTTCAAAGTGAAATGGTGAAAACTTGCATCGAACTTTCAAACTTTTTGGAAAACTAGGACTAGGCTGTATGGTTTTGTCCTTTATGTTTGTAAAAATGGGGATAATGATAGTAACCTTTATAAAGTGCTTTGAGCTCTACTGATAAAAACTCTATATAAGAACTCCATATTTTTATCAGATTTTGCACATTGTTAAGCAGTGTGTACATTTATGGTGCTATACAACTGAAATTCCAAAATATCACTTTTTTGACATCTCAAAATTTCTGAATGTTCAGATTCTCCTAAATTGGCCCTTTGAAGTTTATGCAGGAAATGAGTGTGTGGGCAGGCTTCTTTGCAGGAAAGCAGGCTGAGAGGCTTGATCCTACAGTTTTTACTCAGGAGAGTACTCCATTTGACATCAAAGGCACTACTTACATGAGTGAGAGTTTGCAGGATTGGATCTCTTAGTCGTTACAAAATTTAAAGTCTTAGGCCTTGATCCTGCTTAACTTTATATGCCAGGAACACTCTCATTGAGTTCAATGCTAACAATGTGTAAATTTAAGTATAGGTATAAGTTATTGTAGGGTCAGGGCCTTAGGTTGCTTATACTTTTAGAATATCCTATT
Organism: Chrysemys picta bellii; assembly: GCF_011386835.1. Classification (NCBI taxonomy): domain Eukaryota; kingdom Metazoa; phylum Chordata; order Testudines; family Emydidae; genus Chrysemys; species Chrysemys picta. Next base: position 36,205,694 of record NC_088801.1, read on the forward strand.
ACCAGCAGCCGGCCCACAATAGAAGCCTCTTTATTTTGGGGTTCAAGTCTACAACCCCTTGTCATCTAGCCTAATTTAAGCCTGGACTATATAACTATAGCAGCCTGCACTAATGGGAATTGATAAACCAAAATGTTCTTTCCATACCTTCTGTAAAACAGGCCTTTGGTTCTAGTGCTTCTTCTGATTCAATATCTGCTTTTTCTTCTCCAAGGAAAGTTATATCAATTGTACTACCTTCAGATGAGCTGTAAATATTTAATTTCTGCAAATGAAAGCCCAGAATATAGATTTTATATTTATCAGTATATTTATTTTGAATTGTAATTAATATTAAGCAGGCAACACTATGTGCAAGGAATAAGAAACATTGGTATATGTGGCCAAAGATACATTCTCCCCCAACACAGTCAGCACTCCACAAGTGTACAAACGATGCATCTTTATATCTGTAAACCGTAGAGCATGCTATTTTAATTATCACATGGAATTATAAAATGTTTGGAGTAAAAATAGTAAGGAATTTTTTTTATTTTTTTTTTTTAAACCAAACTCTGGATTTTTACTAAGTGGCCTTTCTGATATGAAATCCATTTGAGATTGGTCATTTGCTATTGTTTTCTTACTATATTTTTCTATTACATTTTGTATCAGTACAAATTACACTGTGCACTTCAGGATCATTTAGGAACCAAAAGATAGCAGCTTTCATCATACCAGCCTCTTCAACCATAACACTGAAGATCCTGATGGTAGACTCTTTCAGGTTGCCAATCATCAGGATAAAATTGTTCTCCAGAAAAATCTGGTATTTTAAAAAAGTTTTTATTGTTGTTATTGTTTTGTTTTGTTTTTTCTGGCAGGAGCCATTTTAAAAAAAGTTTCTATAATATAAAAGGAAAAAATTAAATATATGATTTTTTACTCTTGGTTTTCTGCTATTTCTTGAACATCAGGCTGATGCAGCTAAATAGTTCTGATTTATGTGACAAAAGATTTATAAATGGATTAGAATTACCATTCACCTCTCCATTTTATAGAAGATACTATGTCAATTTGCCTTAATACTGTAAATGAGGTCACAAAATTAGAAACAGCACAATTTCCCCCAGTGGAAACACTTTATATTGGGCATGCAGACATGTAATTTGGCCACTCAGATAAGCAACGTATAAAACTGAAATTAAGCTTCAATAATATTAAAAGAGTATTTTAATTATTTAAATTATTCTCCCACTCTGACTATAATACAGATTATATTGTGACTGGCACATCTGTTTTTTCCAGCGCTATGACCAAACCAAAAGAAGCCGCACAGAAAGATTTGCACAAATAGAAAAATATGAATTGACAATTCTTAATTTAAAAACTTTTCATAACCTGCAATTATTGACATGTAAACATATATTACACTTTTTCAACAATACCTTTCAGATTTCTGAAATTTCAAAAAGGAAAAAAAAAGCATGTTAATTTAATTTCAATAGCCATTATTTTACATTCTCTGTTACTAATGCACATGTGTTTTCCTGTGCATTTTGAAACTACTTGTTACTCTGGTGCTCATACGTGCCCTGTCAACATACAGAGATATATGTATCAATATATTTCTTATATAGATATATAAAATATATTTAGAACAGCTAACACACAATTACAGTAGTACTAAATGAAACTGCATCCGAAGAAGTGGGTTGTAGCCCACGAAAGCTTATGCTCTAATAAATTTGTTAGTCTCTAAGGTGCCACAAGTACTCCTGTTCTTTTTGTAATATAAAGAAATGTCTGAATTTGGTGTTACCCATTATTGCAAGATCACTTGTCCAAACTAATCAAAGTCTGCATCCTGATAATTTAAAAAAGCATGGCAATGTACTGTATAGTTAACCTGAGACAAGTTTGAGTACCAAACTAAATCAAAGTAGTTTTCATCACATCATTCTCTGGCTTATTACAATGTTATTACCAGGTAGTATATAACATCAGTAATGGCTGCACTGATACATAGCTAAATGTATGTAGGGAATGATGTAAGCATACTTAGTACAACAAAAAGTCAATTGTATGGAACGAATATTAATGAATGTATGTGGACTTGTATCATTAAGAGAAACTTTCTATACCTCAGTAGTGCCAATAGAAGAGTTAGAGGCATTATTCCAATTAATGGCGATTTTTAAAAAAATGTCATGTGTGAAAGCAGAAGTAGCAAGCAAATTATATTTATACATTAATTCAAACAAACTATGGTGATAGTATAATCTCCAGGAATTGAAGGATAGTTATGTTTTTAACAGATGTAATTAAGTTACACTATTAGATTATTTAATTGTCAACATCTGGATTCACATAAAAGTGTGAGTTGCTCAGAGAGTAGAATGTTATTTTAATTCTGTGTCTAGGGTATGTTCAGTAGAATCCTGATTTTATGAAGATGTAAGGGATGCCCCAAACCTTTGTAAATATATTGTATATATATATATTGTAAATATATAGCTGGGAAAAGTAACTTTGCTGTATTTGTGAGAGAAGATATGAAGAACTTAATGACAGGGTGTAAGGCAAGCTATTGTGATAACATTTAATAACATAATTGAACCAGTTATTTCCTAATTTACTATTTATATACAATCTGAATATCTGGAATATTGCCTCTAAGCTATTAATATTTATATATAATGTAGTATAGGTGCCTATTTCAAATTTTTGTAAGAGTATTAATTAAAAAAAATTGCAAGCAAGCAACATTAACATAAACTTTTTGCCCACAACATTTCTGAAACTGAAGAAAATACTGTTTCTTTATACTACAGTATTATATTAAGCTTTTGCTTTCATCATTCCATCATGAATAGCATTTATATAGCAAAATGCTGCAGCAATGAAAGGGAAAACCAAAATTATGAATGGATTATAAAACAAATTAAAAGTCTTCAAAAGTACTGATTTATTATTCTAAAAAAGTAAAACAAAAATGAGACATGATATTGTGTTGTCATAGTATATTACCTATTCGTACCATTTAGTAGAAAATAATTATAACATAAAATAGTTTCCTGTCACTGGAACTGTGAGTTGCTCAATTAGCTACTTTAATAGATAATGTTGAATTCAAAACAGATAATTCAGGATCTCAAGCATCAATGGGACAAGACAGACAATCATAATTACAAAAAAAATCTGTGTATATGATATTTGAGTTTAATTTATGATAAATTAATCCTAGCAGTTACTACTTAAATCTGGAATGTTTCTTGATTTACATTATATTCAAAGTACTGTATTTCTGTAATAAGTATTGGTATAACCTGTTTTTGCACCACAGAGGGTTTTACGGCTTGCTTTCCTTTCGGAGGGAGGGCGGGATAATCCTGTCTGATTACTGTGTTTGTTACAAAAGAAGTAAAAGCAATAAAATATGATGTATCTAATTAATAATGAAATCCCTTATGTTATGCCTGCATTTCTCAGAGATACAACTGCTGCAGTTGTTACGAACTGACCAGTCAACCACACACCTCATTTGGAATCCGAAGTACCCAATGAGGCAGCAGCAAAGACCAAAAACAAACAAACAAAAAAACCCACAAACAACCACCTACCAAAGACAGTACAGTACTGTGTTAAACTTAAGGTACTAAAAAATAAAGGGAAAGTTTAAAAAAAAAAAGATTTGAAAAGGTAAGGAAACTGGTTCTGTTTGTTTCATTTAAATTAAGATGGTTAAAGCAGCATTTTTCTTCTGTATAGTAAAGTTTCAAAGTTGCATTAAGTCAATGTTCAGTTGTAAACTTTTGAAACAACACCATAATGTTTGTTCAGAGGTAAGAACATTTCAGAATTATGAATAACCTCCATTTCTGAGGTGTTCATAACTCTGAGGTTCTACTGTAATCACTAACATAAAGTAACAAAACAGAGCACAGCATTCCTATAGTGTGTGGGGAAACAGAGCCAGCTTTTGGTACTGATTGATAATTGAACTAAATTGCTTTACCATCTGCAGATTTTGCACAGGGCTAACTGGTTCTGCAGAACGTGGTTGTAACCAGGAAGTCTAGGAAGTATATTGCCGCCCATATAGAAATGTATAGATACATGGGGACATACCACTAGAAGTTACCAGGATGTTATCCTGCTTAATAGCAATGTGCTCTCTCTAGTTCATAAAATGGAGGAAGGGAAGAAAATTTTCTTGTTCTTTTACTTCCCATGCTCTTACTCAAAATTACACCATGCAAAGCCTTCATGTACTGAAATATACCCCCTCTTTTCTTGCCCCTTTAACTTTGCCTGGTGTTTCTAGCATAGAGAAATAGCTTATATGATGAGAAACCGTACATTCATAGTCTCAGTTTTCACAACTTCTTGTTAATATTCCCATTCCATAAAGACAAGTATTCTGAACATTTTCACACATTGGTTATGTCCTCTATTTTAGCACAGTTAATTCTTAAACATTTGCCTAGACATTAGAAGGGTCAGGAAAATCTATGTGTAATTTTCTTGTTGTCTGGAAGGAATTCTAATTTTTACAGGAGACAGTGGTTAACCCATACAGAATCTATCTGATTATTCATTAAAGGTTTTAACTGATTTCTGATTAAATAATCAGAATAATATCCTTACATCGAAAGCTTTAAAGAATCCTTCATTTTTATAAATTTGTTCACACAACTGTTGCCATTAGTGTCAACATTTACTAATAGTTATCATTCTGTGGTTTCCAAGAGACTGGACATTCTACCCTTACCTTAGAATAGGGAGCAACAGGATGGAGCAGTTTAAATCAAGGCGATTTAAATCACTTGATTTTATTTTTAATCATTGATTTAAATCAGGTTGCGCCTTTGCAAAATTAATTTGAAAATCTGTGGCATTACAAATTTAGATTAAAATTTACAATGACATAAAAAGTGCAGGTTTTGTTGTTGTTGTTTTTGTTTTTTAAGGAAGTGCAACTGCTGGTAGAATCCCTTATTTGAATTTACAAAACTACTATATGAAAACCCAAAATACTGAAAATGAAGACCCTGATCCTACAAACATTAAAACAGATATATTATTTTCCTCACATGAATAGTCCCATTAACAACATGAGTAGATATGCTGAAGTCAAAGTTATTGGTAATTATGTGCATCAGGGTTTGCAAAGCCAGATGTAAAATTATATTTTTGCTAAAAAAGCTTTGTGGCATAAAATCTTTGTCACTTCAAAATAAAACTCCTTCACTGTTAACAATGAAAATTTACTTGGACTTTCAATAAAACAAAGTGACTGTGAATCACAAAGTATGTTTAATTATGATTTTATACACCCTGGGAAGCAACTGAAGTGTGGTAGTTTTTAGTACCTGGAGACCTGTTAGTGATGATCACTTTAGATGCAATAGCAAATGAGAAAAGTGTGAAATACTGAAGATCTATAGATTTATAAATGTTTGTCTTAGAAGACATTAAGTATTTAATATTTAAATATTGATTCAAGTGGTACAATCTACTGTGATTTAGGTTTTAGAACATGAATAGTTCACATTTTAATATTCAGAAAAGCAAATTCCCCACACAATTGCCAACCTCCAAGCTGAACAACTTGTGTAATAGCTAGCAATTGCTAAACAAAAGATAACAGGAAAAAGATGCTATTTTATGCGTATCAGTAAAAAAATACTGCTTGGAGAAAAATGAGCAAATTAGTCACCATGATGCTCTCAAAAGGAGTCAGAGTGAAGAGTGAGGAAGCAGCTCACAATGGACTCTCACTCTTCAGGCAAATATGGACTTGGAATGCTACCCAGGAAACATGCTTAGTCCAGGTGAGTGCCTTGGTTCTCTCATTTGATGCTGTTATGGTCACTTGAGAAACTGCTTTTCTAATTGGCTCCAAGTGAGCTGGATCTAGCCCCCCTTAATCTGGAGGATGGTGACTGGAGTGGGGGGGGGGAAGGAAATTACTTAAAATGGGAAACAGATATATGCTCCATAAGGGATGCTAAGGACCTCTCAGGAGAAAAAAGTATCTGGTTATACTCTATTACAAAGTGAAGACAGAAATGGAACACTTAGAACGCCTCTCTTATTCTCTCCTCTTTCGATCTTTCATCCTGGGAATATTTTCTTACTTATTCAGCTCTCTCTCTCTCTCTCACTCTCATTTCAGAGGAAAATGCTGCTTCTACTTAAAAAATTGAGCTGTCATCACAGGCTCTTTCTAATTGATGAGATCAAATGGAAAGACATGACAGAAGTGTATCATTTATTTACTTAGATCCAGAATCTGCTACCCTGACTGAAACTGAGCAATACTTTACTCCATCAATTAGCCTAATAGCTAAATAAGGTACTAATCAACATAAGTAAAGGTGGCAGAAAAAACGGTTACTCACTTCTCGTAACTGTTGTTCTTTGAGATGTGTTGTTCATGTCCATTCCAATCAGGTGTGTGCGTATGCACACGTGCATGGTGGCTGGAAGATTTCCCCCCTAGCAGCGTCGGGTCGGCCTGGGCGCTCCCTGGAGTTGCACCTTCATGGCGCTCAATATATAGCCCAGCCAACCCACCACCCCTTCAGTTCCTTCTTGCCAGCTACTCTGACTGAGGAGTAGTAGGGTGGGTATTGGAATGGACATGAACAACAACACATCTCGAAGAATAACCATTACGAGAAGTGAGTAACTGTTTTTCTTCTTCAAGTGCTTGTTCATGTCCATTCCAAACAGATGACTCCCAAGCCAAGTTCAGGAGGTGGGGTCGGAGTTGTCCACTGATCGGAGTACTGCTCGTCCGAAGGCCTTATCGTCTCCGGCCTACTGGGTAATTGCATAATGCACGGCGAAAGTGTGTATGGAGGACCACATCACCGCTCTGCAGATTTCCTGGGTGGGCACCTGCATCAGGAACACTGTAAATGAAGCCTGCGCCCTGGTAGAGTGCACAGTAATCGGAGGTGCGGGGACACTTGCCAGGTCGTAGCACACACGGATACAGGATACGATCTGTGATGAGATGCTCTGGGATGAAACTGGCTGACCTTTCATCCTGTCCGCCACTGCCACAAATGACTGGATCGATTTTCTGAACGGTTTAATTCTCTCGATGTAAAAGGCCAGTGCCCTGCAAACATCCAGAGAGTGTAGTCTCTGCTCCCTGCTGCTGGAATGAGGTTTAGGGTAGAAAACCATGAGGAAGATGTCCTGGTTGATGTGAAACTGCGAGACAACCTTTGGGAGCAAGGAAGGTTGAGGCCTGAGCTGACCCATTGTCCTTATAGAACATGGTGTAGGGAGGGTCTGATGTCAAGGCCCTGAGCTCAGACACCCTCCTGGCCAAGGTTATTGCCACCAGGAACACGACCTTGTAAGAGAGGTAGAGCAGGGAGCATGTTGCCAAAGGCTCAAAGGGAGACCCATGAGCCTAGAAAGGACCAAGTTGAGGTCCCAGGCAGGGACTGCCTGACGGACATGAGGGTATAATCTGTTGAGCCCCTTTAGGAATCGGCTGACCATAGGATTAGCAAATACCAAGCGGCCCTGCATGTCCTGGTGGAATGCTGAGATGGTGGCTAAGTGCACTCGTATAGAAGACAATGAGAGACCCTCCTGCTTCAGATGGAGGAGGTAGTCCAGAATGTGCGGCACTGAAGCTAGTGTCGGAGGTGAATGATGCTGTGCTGACCAGATTGAAAATCTCTTCCACTTGGCAAGGTATATGACTCTCATAGAGGGTTTCCTACTGTCAAGGAGGACCTGTCTAACCTGGTCTGAGCAGGAAAGCTCCAACGGATTTAACCATGTAGCTTCCACACAGTGAGGTGGAGCGACTGAAGGTTTGGGTGCTGGAGACGTCCATGATTTTGTGTGAGAAGGGCCAGGGAGAGCAGCAAGGTAATCGGGGCTCCCATGGACATATCTAGGAGGGATGTGTACCACTGCTGACGGAGCCAAGCCGGTGCTACCAGTATGACCTGAGCTTAATCCCTGCGGATATTGAGCAGCACCTTGTGAACGAGTGGTATTGTTGGAAAGGCATATAAGAGAGGACCTCCCCAATGGAGGAGGAACGAATCCGCACTAGAGCCCAGGCTGTGATTTTGGAAGGAGCAGAACTGCTGGCACTTCCTGTTGCATCACGTCATGAAGCGGTCTATGGGGGAAACCCCCGCCACTGGAACATTGAAATTGCGACGTCTGGGTAAAGGAACCACCCGTGGCTGTGGAACGACCTGCTGAGGTGATCTGCCAGCTCGTTCTGAATCCTGGGGAGGTATGACGCCTGCAGGTGAATTGAATGTTCTACACAGAAGTCCCACAGCATGAGGGCTTCTTGGCACAGGGGAGAGGCATGTGCACCCCCGTTTCTTGATATAGAACATTGCTGTTGTATTGTCCATCATGACTGATACACGTTGTCCGGTTAGGTAAGGACAGAATGTCTGACATGCCAGGCGCACTTCTCTCAGCTCTCTGACATTGATGTGGAGACATAGATCTGCTTGCGACCGGAGGCCTGCGGGTCTCCCGGATGAGCTCCCCAGACCAAGTCTGATGCGTCCATCACCAATGACAGAGATGGCTGTGAGGCAGCAAAGGGGACCCATAAGCACACCTCCTGAGCGTCCATCCACCACCAGAGGGAGTCGAGGATCGGGCGAGGCACGGTCACGAGCCTGTCCAAACTGTCCCGGGCTGGGAGATACAGTGACGCGAGCCATGACTGGAGCGGTCGAAGCCTGAGTCTGGCGTGCTGCACCACGTAGGTACAGGCAGCCATGTGACCGAGAAGTTTCAGGCAGTTTCTCGCTGTAGTGTTGGAGAACTGCATGATGCCTCAGATTATGTCATTGAGGGCCTGAAACCTCACCTGTGGCAGGTATGCCCTGGCTTGGGTCGAGTCCAGTACTGCCCCTATGAACTCTGTCCTCTGGACGGGAGACAGAATTGATTTCGCTTCATTTAGGAGTAGACCCAGGCTCACAAAGGTAGCTCTGATAAATGTGACCTGAGTTTCCACTTGGGTCCTGGAGCGGCCTTTGATAAGCCAGTTGTCGAGATATGGGAACACCTGTACATGGTGCCTCTGCAAGAACGTGGCGACGACTTCCACGCACTTGGGGAATACTCAAGGTGCTGCTGACAGGCCGAACGGGAGGACAGTAAATTGGTAGTGGGTACCATTGACCACAAACCTGAGGTACTTCCTGTGGAGCTGAGTGATTGCGATGTGAAAGTACGCGTCTTTCAAATAGAGGGCGGCATACCAATCTGCTGGATTTAGTGAGGGGATGATGGAGGCCAAGGAGACCATGTGGAACTTGAGTTTCTTTACAGACTTGAGTTTCGCAGGTCCAGGATAGGCCTGAGGCCGCCTTTGGCTTTCGGTATTAGGAAATACCGGGAATAGAAGCCCTCACCTGTGTGCTCCCGAGGAACCTCCTCCACTGCCCCTAGCAATAGGAGCAACTGCACCTCCTGGATGAGTAGATGCTCATGAGAAGGGTCCCTGAAGAGGGACAGGGAAGGGGGATGGAAGGGCGGGAGGGCACAGAATTGGATGGAGTATCCCCTCTCTACTGTGTGGAGCACCCAGCGGTCTGAAGTGATATGGGACCATGCATGGTAGAAAGGGGCTAATTAAGAGGAAAAGATAAGGCAGGGTAAGATCCAGTCTGTGATCTGGTACGCCATCCTCAACCTTACCTTCAAAAGGCCGGTTTAGGGTCAGAAGGCGGCTTGGGCTGGCTAGAGGCCTGGCCATGGCTGTTGCCTCCTCCTGCCACTCCTGTTCCTCCTCTGAGAACTGTCCTGTTGGTTCTGCTGATGGACTCTCGGAGGAGGTTGCAGTCAGAAGTGTTTCGACTGTGTGGTGGGAGTGTGCAGGCCCAATGACTTGAGGGTGGCTCATGAGTCTTTCAGACTGTGGAGCCTCTTGTCTGTCTTTTCAGAAAACAGTCTCACCCTCAAATGGGAGGTCCTGAATAGTCTGCTGGACCTCGTAAGGGAGCCCCGAGACTTGGAGCCAGGATCCCTCCTCATGGCTACCCCAGTCGCCATGACCCTAGTCGCAGCATCTGCAGCGTCCAATGTGGCCTGGAGGGAAGCCTGGAAGACTAGCTTCCCCTCCTCCACCAAGGCCGAGAACTCTGTTTGGGAGTCCGACCGGAGGAGCGCCATAAATTTGGCCATCGCTGCACAGGTGTTATATGAGTACCTGCTGACAATGGCCTGTTGGTTTGAGATACGGAGCTGCAGACCCCCTGTAGAATAGACTTTTCTCCCAAGAAGGTTTAGGTGCTTAACCTCCCTGTTTTTTTGGGGAGGGCCCTTGGAAGCCCTGTCTCTCACCCTGGTTAGCAGTGTCCACAACAAGAGAGTTAGGGGGTGGATGAGAGTATAAATGCTTAAACCCTTTGGAGGGCACAAAATAACGCCTCTCATTGCGCTTGGCAGTGGGTGGCAAGGAAGCTGGGGTCTGCCACAGGGTCTTGGTGGTGTCCATAATGGTTTTAATGAGTGGAAGGGCAATACAGGAAGGTCCTGAGGGAGTGAGGATGTCCACCATAGGATCAGCCTCCTCGGCCACCTCCTCGGCCTTAATGCCCACCCATTGCCAAGCGCAATGAGAGTGCAGCACCCTGTTGTCCTCAAGCGCCGGGGCTACGGCTGTACCTGCCAATGCTTCAGGTGATGAACTGGAAGCATTTATTAGGAGCGGATGCTCCCTGCTATCCACCCCGAGGGGGTCCCTAGACTCTGGGGGCAGCATTGGTGCTAGTGATGTGCTGGACCAAGTGTTGGTGCCACAATTGGTATAACGGGAGGAACCATTGATGGAGCCAGTGCCAATCCGACATAGGCGCCGACGAAGATGGAGGGCCTGTCACTGGCATCGGTGCCATCGGTACCTGCATCATAGTTGACATTCACAACGGTGCTGGTGTGGAAGATGGGCGCAAGGACGTTGCCAAAGGCGTTGCCAGGGTCAGTGCCAAATACGGTGCCAGAGTTGATGACGGTGCCGCTGTCAGAGGTATTGGTGTGTGGGAAGGTGCCTAAGGCAGATGCCACAGAAGATGTCACGGAGCGGTGACCTTGGGTTCCTCCCTGTCCTTGGCGAAAAGCCAAGGGGGTCCAAAAGGGCCACTGAGGTCGGTTCTGCCACTGCGGAGGCCACACCTGGGGCTCCCTCCTGTCTCTCCCAGACCTCGATCTGCGTCTCCTGCTTCTCCTGGAGTGATAGGAGTCAGACTCTGACTCCGAGGTCTCTGAGACTGAAGACCATGGAGGAGCCGAGCCTTGGTGCCTTGAGCGTCGAGAACTTGGGGAGTGGGTAGGCTCTCTGTCTGAGTGGGCGGGACCAAGGGACATGGAGAGGGGGAGCGCCTCGACATCATAGCTGGCTGTATAGGGACTGGTGACCGAGGGGAGGCCCCGACTCAACTGCCTCACCTGGGCAGGAGTTGACGCGGCCCCAGCAGGGGATCCGGAGCTGTGGCCCACCTGAGGTCTCACTTTTCTGGAATTAGCTGGAGGAGAGTGGCTGTCCATCTTCTTTTTCTTCTGAGGCACCGGCGAGTGGCATCAGTGCCTGCTATCAGCTGGGCCTCATGAGGTGCTGTGTCAGTGCCGAGCGTCTTGGGACAAGTCCTTTCTTGGTGCCGAGCTTTATGACGGTGCCAGGGAGCTCCGTCTCGAAGATGAAGCGTTAGGGGTTGGGTTCCGTGAGGCCGGGTCGGAGTGGGAGCATAGGGCTGCCTCCGTGAGGATCACCTTAAGCTACTGTTCCCTTTCTTTGAGAGTTCTAGGGCGGAACGCGTGGCAGATCTTAAAGCGATCCTTTTGGTGGCCCTCCCCTAGGCACCGTAAACACGAAGAGTGTGGATCACTCTGTCATACGCTTTGCGCAGGCCACACAGTTTTTAAACCCAGGGGACCATGACATATCACAGCTCCGGGTAGACAAACCCCAACAACTCTATACTAAGAACTCTAATGCTAAGAAGACACTAAGGTAACTATATACAATAACTATAGAATGCGCTTGCTAAGCAAGGGCTAAAGGAAGTTCCAGCCAACCATCACTGGTGGTAAGAAGGAACTGAAGGGGTGGCAGGTCGGAGGTGCTCTATATTGAGCGCCATGAAGGCGCAACTCCAGGGGATGCCCAGGCCGACCTGACGCTGCTAGGGGAAAAATCTTCCAGACACCGTGCACGTGCGTGCGCACACACACCAGATTGGAATGGACATGAACAAGCACTCGAAGAATTGGGCCTTCAGATAGAAACATTCAATTGATACATTTCTTGCACATCTTGATTAAAGAGCCAGAGCATTGTCTGTCTCTATAAGACAGGTTGTAAGACATTTTCCATGCTAATAGAATCAGGTATAAGACTTCTGTAGACACAGACAACCCAATTACAAGTATTCACAAAAAAACTCTCTCAAAAACTATGCAAACTACAGACAAAAAAGTGTTATTAAGAGGTGTATCTATTTACCAATGTAACTTCAACAAACATACTTAGAACATTATCAAAAGAAAGATGGCAGGTAATTTGGAGTTAAAATTAAAAATCCAAAATGTTTGTCCAGCCAAAGAATTAGAAATCTATCATTTAGCATTCCATGATTTGGGCTAGATTTATTGCTTTGAATAAATAAATTGCTTTGAACAGCTGGAAGCAGGAGCAAAGTGGCATAATTCCTCTATCACCCTATGCCAATGGGTGGTCTGGAGCTGGCTAAAACTGCCCACTAAAAAGATGGGACCAAATAAGGATCAGAGGGGTAACCATGTTTGTCTGGATCTGTAAAAAGCGACAGAGTCCTGTGGCACCTTATAGACTAACAGATGTATTGGAGCATAAGCTTTCATCGGTGAATACCCACTTCATCAGATGCATGACATGCGTGGATATTCACCCACGAAAGCTTATGCTTCAATACGTCTGTTAGTCTATAAGGTGCCACAGGACTCTCTTAGTCGTTTTTTACCAAATAAGGAGGCACTCAGGAGATGAGTTGCATAGGAAGCTTCCTTTGGTGGTGCTTCCATAAAGCCCCAAAACAGAATTTAAAGTGAATCTTTGTGAATTACCTTCCTGCACCTGCAGGTGTGAATCAAGACCATTATCTACAGGTATAGGATTAGACTCCTGCTTTATATATTTTGCTTTATAGATTCTCTCTATACTCAACACAGGCCAAATGGGTGAGTGCACAGTGTTCCACAGGATTACACAACCAAAGACTATGAGCACAATTCTCAATTGCATTTCAACTTCCACCAAGTGGCAGTAAGTGAAATTCCCCCACCATTATGGAAAGGATAAATGAGGGTGAGAGAGCACACAGCTTGGCACAATTAAGGTTTGTGTTGTATCCTTAACTATTTTTATATTTTCAGAGGTTTAGGGTTTTTGACCTACAATCTTATTTCCTGACACTTACACATTTGCTCGTAACCTTCACTCTGAATTTCCTTATTTTCAAAATTATTATTTATTACTTGCATTATAGGAATCCTAATCATGGACCAGAATACCATTGTGCTAGGTGCTGTACAAACACATTGTTCCAATGTTCACACTGTAATATATTACTTTAAATTAACATATATCTATTTAAATATTAACTCTGACTTAAAATCTTGTGTTTGTGATGAAGTTTTGTCTCTCTCTGAATAAACCTATTCAGCTATGTTCACAGGGACAAATTTAGTGATGATGACAAACAAAATGAATATGGACGTTTTCCTAGGGACTTAGGTTCTGATCTTGCAAACACTTTTACTAGGGCTGCTGATAAATCGCAGTTAACTCACACGATTAACTCAAAAAAATTAATCGCAATTAAAAAAAATTGTGATTAATAGCACTTTTAATCACACTGTTAAACAATAGAATATCAATTGAAATTTATTAAAAGTTTTTGATGTTTTTCTACATTTTCAAATATATTGATTTCAATTACAACACAGAATACCAAGTGAACAATGCTCACTTTATATTTTTATTACAAATATTTGCACTGTAAAAATGATAATCAAAGAAATAGTATTTTTCAATTCACCTCATACAAGTACCATAGTGCAATCCCTTTACCATGAAAGTGCAACTTACAAATGTAGATTTTTTTTGTTACATAAATGCACTCAAAACCAAAACAATGTAAAACTTTAGAGCTTACAAGTCTGCTCAGTCCTACTTCTTGTTCAGCCAATCGCTAAGACAAACAAGTTTGTTTACATTTATGGGACATAATGCTGCCCGCTTATTTACAATGTCACCTGAAAGTGAGAACAGGTGTTTGCATGGCACTTTTCTAGCTGGCATTGCAAGGTATTTATGTGCCAGATATGCTAAACATTCGTATGACCCTTCATGCTTCAGCCAACATTCCAGAGGACATGCTTCCATGCTGATGACACTCGTTAAAAAAAATGCATTAATTAAATTTGAGACTGAACTCCTTGGGGGAGAATTGTATATCTCCTGCTCTGTTTTAGCTGCACTCTGCCATATATTTCATGTTATAGTAACCTCGGATGATGACCCAGCAAATGTTTTAAGAACACTTTCACTTCAGATTTGACAAAACAGAAAGAAGGTACCAATATGAGATTTCTAAAGATAGCTACAGTGCTCGACCCAAGGTTTAGGAATCTGAACTGCCTTCCAAAATCTGAGAGGAACGAGGCGTGGAGCATGCTTTCAGAAGTCTTAAAATAGCAACACTCTGATGCAGAAATTACAGAACCCGAACCACCAAAAAAGAAAATCAACCTTCTGCTGGTGGCATCTGACTCAGATGATGAAAATAAATATGCATCGGTCCACACTGCTTTGGATCGTTATTGAGCAGAACCTGTCATCGGCATGGACACATGTCCTGTGGATAGGTGGTTGAAGCATGAAGAGACATATGAATCTTTAGCGCATCTGGCTACAACAGTGCCATGCAAACATCTGTTGTCACTTTCAGGTGACACTGTAAACAAGAAGCAGGCAGCATTATCTCCTGCAAATGTAAACAAATTTGTTTGTCTAAGTGATTGGCTGAACAAGTAGGACTAAGTAGACTTGTTGGCTCTAAAGTTTTACATTATTTTATTTTTGAGTGCAGTTATTTTTTTGTATATAATTCTACATTTGTAAATTCAACTTTCGTGATAAAGAGATTTCACGAAATTATTTGTATTAGATGAATTAAAAAATACTATTTCTTTTGCTTTTTACTGTGCAAATATTTGTAATAAAAATAATAATATAAAGTGAGCACTGTATACTTTGTATTCTATGTGGTAATAGATATCAATATATTTGAAAATGTAGCAAACATCCAAAAATATTTAAATAAATGGTATTCTATTATTCTTTAAAAGCGTGATTAATTGCACTTTTAATCATACCATTAATTTTTTTAATCACTTGAGTGCCCTAACTTTTACACATCCTCAACTTGGTGCACTGCGCATTACCACTGAGTTCAATGGGACTACCCACGTGCATAAAGTTAAGCAGGTATGTGAATGTTTGCAGAATTGGGGCCTTATTCCTAACATTTTGCAAGTTTTCATTTTTCTTAGAGGAGAAAACTATATTTTAAATCTTAAGTTAAAAGCAACTAAAAAAAAATTCAACATAACCTCACAAAATATAAACATTTTTAGCAATCAAATAATCAATGTAATAAAAATATTTACTTAAATATACATTATAGGAATGAATGTGATCAGAATGTTTGTAATTACAAGAGTTCTAAAAGTTTGTTTTAATACAACAATAAAGTTATAAACAAGTTTCAAATAAAATATTTTTGTATTTTTTTTAAATGATAATCTCTTAAAACGTAGTGTTCTTGTCACTTTATAATCCAAATTTAAAAAAAATATCTACAGAGCATATACTTTTTATATCACTGAAGTATGATACATAAAGTACCAAGATGATGTAACGAGAGAGAGAATCATAAAAAAAATGTTGGGGTTGCCCCCGACCATGCTGTGATGCAAGTCACATGACTCATCTTACAGAGCAGCTGTGCATGTTTCTACTGCATTGCAATGGATGGGGAAGGAATATATTACAGCTAAGTAGCATGCATTCAATATTTATTTAAAAAGTGATTATATATGTATGACTTGTTTAGGTAACCAGTGTAAGAGTGCTGACCCGTAGCTCTGCCTGGTTAAAAAGCACCAGAGCGGAATTCTTGACTGATCCAGGTTGAATTTACTCCTGTGAGAAGTAAGAATGGTAGGAAATGAAGTACAAAATACAATACCTCTGATTTTTTGTGTGCTGGAAACAGTTCAAATATGGCTTCCAAAATATTAAAACATACGTTATCTAGCTATGCTATAAATTTCCAAAACATAAAACTTATACATTGGTTGATTAGTGACTTCTGCAGATGTATATAAGAAATAATATAAGAAGACTGACACTGATAAATGTACATTAGACTTGGAATTGACAGTTTTAAAAATTATGACACACCTACATCCACATTATGTCTTCAAATAGTTTTAGATCATCATCAAGTGTTAATAACTAGATATTTTAAAAAAGTAGAAAATATTTTTATTCTTCCATTCCTCTCTCTTCATTATATTCTATCCACTAAAAATGTATTTAGTATACAGTTTCTGAAAATGATCACAGAACAATCAGTCACAACAGGCCAAATTCAAAATCTCAGGTATGAATTTTGCCTATCATCATCATATTCAATATGCGATTGCATTTATTTTAGCATTTTTGAATTATGTAATTGATAGAAATACATTTAAATATAAAATTTAATTCTATATTATAACAGATATAAAACATTGTTAAAATGAAAGTCTAAACCTAGAGATAAATCTGTGATCCTCTAATATGTTAAGTCTCCTTCGCATCAGTCTTCTGGTGCAAATCAGATTAAAAACCAGGCAAAAGCCTCCCCTACTAGGTTTTCTCCATCATAGAGGAAATCTCAGATGGCATGGAGCTACCAAAACTCTTCCTATGCAACCTACTCCCAGCCATCTGAATATAAAGTGTAATGGGAAGAAAGCAGTGTGGGTTAGCCATCTCTACACTCTAGCGATCCCTGGCTGCAGCCAGCCCAGTTAGGACTGTGTGCCAAAAGACCAGATTCTGGATGTGACATATCTCCGTAAACTCCCTAACAAAAAGACAACCAACTTCCCTATTGATTGCAAACATATTGCATATAGAAGATATAATTCTGCTAATTGATGTGTCTCATTGGCCACTCTGATTATCTGAGCCACTTTCCCCAAATTGACTAAATTAAAAGAAAAGCAGATAACAGCACTTAAGAGTAGCTTACATATATGTTTAAACTTGAATATCAGTGGTGAGCAGCTCTGGAATTTGAAACCCAAAATATAAAAGGTGGGTAACAATGACCTCTTCAATAGCTTGGGGTAACAATTTCTACAGTGCAGTCATCAAATTTAATAAAGTGACACCAGAACAATATAATGATATCTGGAAACATCCAACACTCCCTCAAAGAAAAACCTAACCAATATCTACCAAAATCCAATGTCCATTATTCAGGTTAGTAATAAACAATATAGTTTAGTTTATATAGCACCTATTGACCAAAACATTTTAGATACCTTACAAAAATACAGTGCCGTTAAAACATTAAAATGCGTTATAAATATTTTAAAAATAAAAAAGGTCTTTCATAACTTTTAAAGGGGGGTAATGACTTGACACTTTTCATGCAGGAGTACTGTATCCTAGAGGGTAGAGATGGAAGGGACAAAATTACAGGCCCTTCTAATTCTATAGAACCATAAATTAAAAACACACATTTTCCTTTAATTTGAGAGGTGAAGATGATAGATAGGTTGTCAGATGCCCTATAAAATACACAGAACAAGTCGAATTTTGGTAATTGGGTTGTTTCTACAGCAAATGAAAGCAATAATATTTCATCACTGTATACTAAACCATAAGAAAATAACAGAAACATGTATAAAACCTATCATTATTTAGTCTTTCAAATTAAAGTCTAATTCTGACTACACCTTGATACAGAAAATGTATTTCAATAACTTGTTTTAAAAGAGCACACAAACTATTTTCACATAAAAATTCAGTACATTAAATTAATGTGTGATCCACAAATACTTGAAGTCAAAGAAGTTACAGTACTAGGGATGAATTTGGACCATTGTGTTTATCAGTTCAGAGCTGCTACAAATCACAGGCAAGAAATTAGTTTAATACTTTAGATTTGCTATTTGGCTATTCTTATGTAAAATTTTATTGGAGATGTTCCAATTATAACACGTATTGTTTTCTTTAAGATATTTTTTCAGTTTTAACACTAGGTATGGGAAAACTGATCATCAAATACTAAAAAAAACAACAACAACAAAACAGCTATAGTTCATTGTATACCATTAATGCTGCCACTGACTGACTGACATCAAAGGGCTTCAAATCAGAGCCAAATAGCAGAAGTTCTAATAATTTTCAGATGTTTTAAATATGTTAAATTATTTTTTTAAAGTGATACCCCGATGACTTCATTAGAAATTGGCAGGCAACAATACACAAGATTGGGTCCTATTCTATGGGCTGGAGAAAGGACTTTGTTCTGCTAGTCCAGTCCTTATGTATTGTGGGGAAAAAAAGGAAGTACTTTACTGCTCCTCATAACCAATATGACTTGAAAAACATCAGCATAGGGAGGACTGAGAGGCCAGTATAGCTGCATCAGGAACTCTTTAATCCCCTGCAAATCAAAAAGGAATCCTACAAAAAGTGGAAACAGACAAATTCCTAAGGAGGAGTACAAAAGAATAGCACAAGCATGTGGGGACAAAAATCAGACAGGCTGAATCACAAAATGAGAAGGGATATAAAATACACTAGGAGCAAGAGAAAGATGAAGGAAAAGGAAAATCCACTACTTAGCTGGGAAGGAGAGATAATAACTAACGGACTCAAGAAGGCTGAGGTGTCTAATGCCTATTTTGGTTCAATCTTCACTAAAAAGGTTAATTGTAACCAGCTGCTTAACACAATTAATATTAACAACAAAAAGGAAGGAAGACAAGCCAGAGTAGGGAAACAACAGGTTAAAGAATACTTCAATACGTTAAATGTATTCAGCAGAACCGAATGAAATCCATTTTAGGGTACTTAAGGAACTAACTGAAGAAATCTCAGAACCATTAACAATTATTTTCAAGAACACATGGAGGATAGGTGAGGTCCCAGAGACTGGAGAAGGGCAAATATAGTACCTATCTTTTAAAAGGGGAACAAAGAGGACTCAGGAAATTATAGACCAGTCCTCCTAACTGTGATACCCAAAAAGATACTGGAATAAATTATTAAACAATTTGAAAGCATCTAGAGGATAATAAGGTGATAAGGAATAGTCAACATGTATTTGTCAAGAACAAGTCATGCCAAACCACAGTCTTTGGTATAGTCGACACGTGGAAGCAGTAGCTATGCTATATCCTTATTTTAGTAAGGCTTTTGATACAGTCCCACATGACATTCCCTTAAACAAACTAGGGAAATATGGTCTAGATGAAATTTCTATAAGGTGGGTACAAAACTAGTTGAAAGACCGTACTTAGGGTACGTCTTCACTTACCGGAGGGTCCGGCGGCAGGCAATCGATGTTCTGGGATCGATCCCGGAAGTGCTCGTCGTCGACGCCAGTACTCCAGCTCGGCGAGAGGAGTACGCGGCATCGACGGGGGAGCCTCCGTGCCGCGTCTGGACCCGCGGTAAATTCGGACTAAGGTACTTCGAATTCAGCTACGTTATTAACGTAGCTGAATTTGCGTACCTTAGTCCGAAGTGGGGACTTAGTGGGGACCAGGTCTCAGAGTGTTTATCAATGGCTCACTGTCAAACTGGGAGGACATATATAGTGGAATCCTGCAGGGATCAGTCCTGGGTCCAGTACTATTCAATATTTTATTAATTACTTGGACAGTGGAGAGGAAAATCTGCAGATGACACCAACCTGGGAGGGGTAGCAAGCATTCTGTAAGGTCAGGATTAGAATTCAAAATGACCTTGATAAACTGGAGAACTGTTCTGAAGGCAAGAAGATGAAACTCAATAAAGGTAATTTCAAAGTACAATATTTAGGAAGGAAAAAATCAAATGCACAAATACAAAATGGGGTATAACTGGCTAGCTGGCAGTACTGCTAAAAAGGATCTGGGGGTTATAATGGATCACAAATTGAATGAAAGCCAGCCATGTGCCACAATGTGAAAAAGGGAAAATGTAATTCTGGGGCATGTTGTACGCAAGACAGAGCGAACGGTTTTGCTCTACTCGGCACTTGAGCTGAAGTATTGTACGCAGTTTTGGGTGCCAACCTTTAGGAAAGATGTGGACAAACTGAAAAGAGTCCAGAGCAGAAAAACAAAAATGATACATGATTTGGCTCCTGAGGAAAGGTTTTAAAAAATAACTGGGCATATTTAGTCTTGAGAAAAGAAAACCAAGGCGGTACCTGATAACAGCCTTCAAGAATGTTAACAGCTGTTATAAAGAAGAAGATGATCCATGTCCACTAAAGGTAGGACAAGAATTAATCGTCCTAATCTGTAGCTAGAGAAATTTAGGTTAGATATTAGGAAAACTTTCCAACTATAAGGATAGTTAAGACCTGGAAGATTACCAAGGGAGGTTGCAGAACCTCCATCATTGGAGATTTTTAAGAATGGGTTAGACAAACATCTGTCAAGGATGGTCTAGGTATACTTTGTCTTGCAGGAGGAAGGACTAAGATTGATTAACCTGACATTTCTATGTTTAAATACTAACTTGTCATATATGTTCCTTGAGCTTGTGGCATCCAAACAACAATGTAAGCCATAATATGAAAGAATATAATTGATGCCAAAATTGAGGGCAACCACAACTGGCTATATATCACTCACACACACACACACACACACACACACACACACACACACACACACACTTATACAGCATAAATATTTTCAAGTCGTACCTCTTTGCTTTCCTCCAGCTCTGACTCACTGCTAAACTCTTCTGTATTTAAATGTTCAAAATCCGATTCCCCAATAGCAATTGGTACGGTCACAGTAAGGCTTGGGTTGTGTATGAATGATGCATAATCACGGTTGCCTACAACACCAGTGGTTCCATTATTATCTTTGCGATTATCCAGATTTCTATTCATTTCAGCTACAGTATGGTTGGTAGTGTAGTTGTCTTCCTTGTTGTTTAGCTGACTGATAGATTTTATTTCATCTACATCATTTTGTACTCTCACGAAGGTTTTTTGGGCACATTCACGTGCTTTTCTTTTCACATAATCTATTCCCCTCTGAATCCTTGCCACAGCGATCTGCAGATTGTTCGTTTCATTATCGTCATCCGTTGCAGCAAGGTTGTCTGAACTAAATGAGCTCAGCAGCAAGGCCAAAAACAGGTTCAGTACCTAAAAACAAAGAGACACTGCTAGATCTTTCCCCTCTCTTTTTCTTATTAACAAAAATTACTTTTAAACATAATGCTTTCATATTACTGTACTTCTGATAAAATTTTAGTGTGTGCAGGGATTTTCCAATAACAGAACAGTTGTGTGGCTAAATCTCTGCAAACCACTTTGGAATTATATTTTATTATTTAAATTCTTAAGACTTATACAGCACTTTATATCTTCAAAGAGTCGTACTAACATTAACTAATTAATGCTCACAACACTCCTGAAAAGGTAAGTAAAGTAGTATAACCTTCATTTTACAAATGGAAATTTAGATACAGATGGGTTAAGCAACTTTCTCAAAGTCATACAGTAAATCTGTGGTAGAGATGGATTTAGAACTCAGGATTTCTTGAGCATATAAATGGTCCTGTATACATAAATAAAAAACATGCTCCTTTTCAACTTCTGGTTTTCAATACTAATGTAAATACTTTTTATTTTTTGTTTCCATACACTAATAGTTTGGTATTTTCTTAATCCTATTATGCCACCTTCCTTATACCTCAAAACGCATTAAACTTCATGTATTAAAAAAATAAGACCATCATAAAATGAAATTGTGGTAAATAATAATATGAATATGAATATAGAATGTGACTACTCTAAATAATATAAACAATGTACACAAAAGGAAGGAAATCTGTAATTGCAAATATTGTGCTGGTTACCTTCAGATCTTTTGATGAAGCACAAATGTATAAGATTATGAAATCTGCAATAGAACTATAGGAGAATGATTCTATACAAATTTTAACTGGCATACTTTGGCTTTTCCTGGTTTATTTAAAGTTGGAAAGCAGTTTGGTCTTGATTAAATAATTTTGTGCATTTTTGGCCCAAGAGGACGGAAACAAAAAAAAAGCACACTAGGCAAGTCCATAGATTCACGTCCAAAGACCTAGGAAGGTTTTTCCTACCCTAACACCTCCAAGACATAAGTACATCCAAAATCCACTGAAATCAATGGAATGACTTCAGCGGGCTTTGGATCACACTTGTAAAGCCACACTCCTCTTTCCTGCTAAAAAATGCATTTTAAAAACCAAACGCATCTTTTCTTTGATTTTGATGACAGAGAATTTTTTATCTTCTTTGGGGTTTAACAAAGTAATGTGCTAGCTGAACAAAGGGAAAAAAACAAACTTCAATTTCTTTGTTCGAAGAATTTTTATAGTTCAGAATTCCATTTTTTGCCAGAAAAACAAGGTATTTGCAATTGCATGATTACTTGCAGGCACATGTGTCTATGCATACCTAACTGTCAAAAAAAAGTCTCACTTTTTGGAGATTTTTTCATGTTAGCCATCACAATGATAACTCAGAATTGTCTGCATATATTTTAAACCGAGTTCTATATTGTGGTGTGACAGGATGTATTAGGCCCAGAGGCCCCCTGCTGGAGGCCTTGTAGTCCTACCACTCCCTGTTCCAGAAAGGAGCAGTGGAGAAGTCCTCCAGGCTGCTCCCTGCAGCCAGTGAGGGAGGTTGCCAATGAGGGAGCAGTCAATCAGGGCCCAGCAGGCTCATATGAAAGGAGCTGCAGGGCCAGAGTAGTCATTGCTGCGTGAAGCTAAAGGAGAGAGGAGTGTGTTTCTGGCTGGCTGAAAAAGCAGCAGGACCACGGACAGCTCAGTGCTGGCAGGGACTGGGCAAGCAAGACAGAGCTCCTGGCTGGCTGCTAGGACTGAGCTCAAGATAGTTTGAGGGGAAAAAAATCTTTGGGGTGTTACACCTGACAGCAAGAGCTTAAAGGCAACTTTTGTGGTTTTGTAATCACATATTTTTATTTTTAAAAAATACGTTCGCACCTGTGTATGACTGGCAGAACCTGAACAAGATTTCTCCTAGGACTGATGTTTTGATGGGAAGAGGGGAGTGATGACAAGAGGGGCCAAAATATGTATGTTGATGGAACAGATCAAAGCCAGTCGCTCCTCTAGCACAATGGAACTTTCTACAAGAACGGTAAAGCTCATTTATGCAGGGAACAGAGCTTTCCCGAGGACTGGCCCAAGATTGTAGATGTCATGATGAAGAAAAAACAGAACACAAAATAACTCTAGGAACAGGAACTAAGGACCATCACAAACCCTCCACCTTCTGCTTTAAGCACAAGGCACATTTTTTGACATTGCCTTCTCTAACAAACACATAGCAATGTGTGTATGCATATATATACAAACACGCACACACACAAAACATATATATAATTAATATTACACTATATAAAAAAATTCCAAAACAAACAACCCCTCCCCCCCACATTTCACTGCACACATTTCTCCATTGGAAACAGGATGAGAGAACACACACATGACACGTTGGTCACATTACGGAATGCACTACTGGAAGGAGCTCAGATACTATGGTGATAAGCGCAGTATAAGAATCAATATAGAACAGAATATCTATCCACAAAAAATATACAGTACAGATCCTGTAACCATAATGGGTGTTCCATCCCTTGAAATCTTTGGTTACATACCACTAGATTTCCAATCACCATGACCATCATGAAAACGATAAGGCACATGGCTTGGCCGGCAACCTCCATACAGTCCCACATAGTCTCTATCCATTCTCCACACAACACTCGGAATACAATCAAGAAAGAGTGGAAGAAGTCTTGCATGTGCCAGCGTGGAAGTATACAGTCACTGGAGATCTTGCAGACACATTCCTTGTAGTTTTTACCAAACAGCTGCATACCAACCACAGCAAAAATGAAGACAATGATGGCCAGCACCAACGTCAAATTTCCCAAAGCCCCTACTGAGTTACCAATAATCTTTATCAGTTTGTTTAGTGTGGGCCAAGATTTTGCCAGCTTGAAAATTCGCAACTGGAAAACAACAAAGAAGCATCATTAGTACTAATTACAACAGAGCTGTAGAACTGTACTTCAGACCATAGACTACGAGTAGTCCTTAATGCAAAAAATTGTAATGTTTTATCTTTGTGATTTCTATTAATTTACCATTAAATTACTGCACCACCTAGGGATGATCCTCCAAATTCCATAACTCACTCACAAATCAGGTCTTATGGAAGTCCACAAAATTCTACAGATTTACAACTGACCCTTCATCACCCTGTCTGTGGCTGAAACTGAAGTCATGCATCCTTCCACTGCCCAACTTGACATAGCAAATGGAATTCCCAATAATATAACCTGTAGGCTAGTGAATATTGAGCTTGACAGGCTATTAGCATCATACAGGGAAAAGGGTGGAGAAGAAACAGAATGTATCACACTAACAGACCAAGACGCAGCCCTTTTAAGGTAAATTTCCCCAAAACACTTAAGATAAAAAAAAATGTTGATTAGAAGAATATTCTTCAAACAATGTAGAAAAGATCTTCATGGGCATAAATCTGGAATTAAAAGCTAAATACAAAACAGACAATATTTGTAGATTTGAGGAAAGAACATAAATGAGAGACCCTTGTAACATCTAATCCCTGATCCAGCAAAAACTTAATTAAAATATTTGATTAAAATTTTTATTCTCAACTACAAAAAATCATATTAAGTCAGACAGAAAAAAAGAGCCTAAGATAGTAATGCCTCAGCTACTCAATTGCTATTCTAAAAATGAAATATTTCTCCCTTAAAATACGCAGCTGAACTTCACTACTGATGAAAGTCAGTTTCTTAAATATTTAATATTAACTTTTTGTAATTTTAGTCATTGGACATAAATCCAATATTTGAAAAGAAGAGTTCTATTCCTTTGACATAACAGTATGACATAAAAAATAAATAAGGATTGTAAGTAATTTCTCCCTATAACTTTTCTTATTTACATCTTTGCCCAACACACATTAAATATATAAATTTTCTATCAGTGAGCTATAATGGTGACAATAGTGAATTGCACAGTAATGACGTTATTATGCAGTCATGATAATGCAAATACATTTGTAATTACCATTGCCTCCATTTGAATTACTGTTTAACTGTTTCTGAACCATAAAATTACATATATTACTTTGCAATAATAATATAAATAACTTTTGGTAGACCTGTACCTAAAGAGGTGCATCTTTTGGCACTTCAGAGAAATTACATGTGCAGTGAAAATGCTGATAAACTTATGTAAACATAAAAATTTGTAATGATAAAATTAATGTATTAACTGTAACTGTACATTGTTTACTAATATATTTACCAATCTGAATGATCGGAGAACTGATAGTCCATCCACATTTGAAAGAAAAAGCTCCACCAAACTAAGGGTAACAATAAACCCATCAAAAATATTCCAGCCTACTTGGAAATAATAATAAGGATCCATGGCAATTAACTTGAGAACCATTTCTGCTGTGAAGATCCCGGTAAAAACCTAAATGAAAATGTAATTTGTTAGTGTTACATAGCTGTAAAACAAGTAAAATTAGAAACAAAAATTGAGCAATAAGTGATATCTTTATTACAGCAAGGTGTCAGTAATAAAAAAAACTCGCAGAAAATACAAGAATATCCTGGATCAAATTAATCCCTGGTGTAACTCCATTAACGTCAGTGGAGTTACACAAGGGCTGAAGTTAGCCTGTTACAAAAAACAGAGCACGGATAGAATATTCATTGTTTCCATTGCAAAGGTATACAGGAATTATAGTAAACCCCTAATTAGTTAAAGTGGGTGTCCTCACTCTTTATAAAGAAAATCTATATAAACCTGTTCAGGAAAGTATTAATCAATTTTGAAAAGAAAAAGTATTTTTGTTTTTGTTTTTAATAACTGAAGTTGACTAGTACAAACTAGGAAGGTTAAAGACCTTAATACATATATTCTTTTGCTTATATTCTGGCCCCAGTGAATTAGTAAAAGTCAGGCATTACATTGATATCTCCCTCTTTTCTAATATTTGTCGATATTGACTAAAGTATAATTTTAAAATATTGATTGCAAAAGTAAGGATTTGAGATGTGCTACTGCAACATAAAATGTTTAATAAATAATAACTTTCGTTATAGTCCACAGGAACAACTTAATCTTTCACTTTTTCAGAGTTTTTGAGTTCACTCCTGATTGAGAGAGGGTCTGATATTGGATAGTAGAGGAGCAGAAATTGAGAGAGCCTGACATGAATAGGAGAAGAGAAGCAACAGCTGAAGTTAAATGGGCAGTAGAGCCAACCTTTCACCTTTCTCCTTCTTTCCAATGCAGGCTGGAACACTATAGGAACTGGACGTAAGAGGGAGCCAGGATTCAAATATTTGGCCTAAGTAGGTACGTTTGAAAAATTATTCAGTCAAAGCAGACAATGAGAATTCTGACCAAAATTTGATTGAATAGCTATTTGAGGCCAAATTTTGATACAGATCTGTTTGATTACCCTCCAATTCACCCCAACAATTCTTAATTACTGATTGTGGACTACCTTGCACAGTGCCAGATGTAGTAATGTTCTGCAAAGCCACATCTAACGTAATTTGTAGCGAACAGATACTTACCATACAGTAAATGGAGGGTACTTACCTGTAACTGGAGTTCTTTGAGATGGCTCTGCATATTCCTACTAATGAGTACTGCACCTATTTTAGCAGTGTCAGCTAAAGTGTTCTTGCACCCCCACTCCTCTCTTCAGCATCACGATGAAGTGAAGGCGAGGCTACATAAGGGACAGAGTGCCCTCCCCAAGTCAGTTCCTTCCACTGCAAAGCCAGAAGCAGAGGTCGGCACCACCATGTTGCGTGACGGACACTTGACAAAATTACCGTACTTGGTGACGGACATTTTGTGTGTGGGGGGGTGGGGGGTTATGTCATTCAATTTTTTGAAAAGTTGCCACGGACCTCAAATTCTTTTACCACGGACACTTGTGTCCATGTACGGACACGTTGCTGACCCCTGGCAGGAGCAAAATAACAAGGATTCTGACAGAGAGGGGAAGGCGGATGGGAAGAGAGGGTTACTCACCTTGTGCAGTAATTGAGGTTCTTTGAGATGTGTGTCCCCATGGGTGCTCCACGGTAGGTGTGGCAGTGCCTTTGCTTCTGGAGTTGGAGATCTTCAATAGCAGTGCCCGTTGGACCACACATGCTCACTTTCCCTCCCCCATGCTGTGCAGTCCAACTGCCCTCAGTTCCTTCTCTGCCATAGAGCCCAAACATTATGCTCCAAAGCAGAGGGGAGGAGGGCGGGTAGTGGAGCACCCATGAGGGGACACATCTCGAAGAACCTCAGTTACTGCACAACGTGAGTAACCTACTCTTCTTCTACATGGGTGCTCCAATGTAGGTGACTATAAAGCAGTGCCCCTAGCTAGAAGGTTGGGGCTTCGGAGTGACTGGTATCACTAAGGATAGGACCATACGTACAAGAATGGTGTCCGTCAAGAAATCCTGCAAGATGGCATAATGTTGGGCAAATGCCCATGTGGCAGCCCTGCATATATCTATTATGGGAACATTATTGAGGAATGCAATGGAGGTTGAGAGCACTCATGTGGAGTGTCCCCGGATAGAGGTGATTGCTTACTGTGAAGTTCATAAGACAGAGGTATGCACTGTGAAATCCATTTAGAGAGGCATTGTTTAGATATAGCAGAGCCTTTAGAGCGTTTGGCAATGGATATGAATAAGTGTGGTGAGTTCCTGAATGGTTTGGTTCTATCCAAGTAGAACAACAATGTACGTCTCACATCTAAGGTGTGGAGAGCTACTTCTTGGTAATTGTTGTGTGGTTTGGGAAAGAAAGAGGGAAGGTATATAAGCTTGTTTAGATGGAAAGATGTTATAACCTTTGGCAGGAATTTTGGGTGGGTCACTTTGTCCCTATAAAACATTATATACGGTGGGTATGCCATTAGGGCTGATATTTCTCCCATGTGTCATGCCGATGTAACGGTGACAAGGAAGGCCATTTTCATTGCTAGATGAAGGAGTAAGCAGGTTGCCATTGGGTCAAATGGAGGTCTTGTCAGAGAGCATAGGACTAGGCTGAGTGGGGTTGGGGGGGACATATGTCAGGGTACAGGTTTCGAATACCATTAAGAAAACGTTTGACAAGGGTGTGTGCAAATACTGAATATCCTTCAACAGGGCAGTGGAATTCGGTAATTGCAGCCGAGGTGTGATATGGAAAAGAGTCAGCAGATGGCACCAGAGATCTTTTCAGAGTCATAGCTTTGGTAGGAGTTTACAACCCTGCCGGATTCTTTCTCAGAGCTGAGAGCTTTGGTGCCGTGCGCAACGTCGGGGCCGAGGCTTTTTTGACGGTGCCGATGGCGACCTTGGCGCCAGAAATGAACCTGGAGCAGCTGAGGAGGAAAAGAACTCGTTTTGGTCGCCCACAACAGGAGGTGGTGCCGCTAGCTGCTGTTTTGCCCTGGCACAGTCCTTAGACTAACTCTCAGGGGCTGAGGTAGTCAGTCTAGGAGTAGCCTTGTGCCTCTTGTCAGAAGCCGTTAGTCCCACGGGTCTAGCCGGGGGCGGCATTCCTGTGCTTTGCGCCTCAGGAGCGGAGGGAGGGAGCGCTCTTTAGTGTCAGCCCAGCCAGAGGATGATCTTCCCTTACTCAGGCGAGGGGAGTGAGCGTTGCAGGGTGACCTTGCTGAGCGTGAGGGTCTCTCCAGTGAGGAGCAAGAACCGGGGTCCGATGCTGGTCGCAGGGACTTTTCCATGAGAAACAGTTTGAGTTTAAGGTCCTTGTCTTTCCTTGCTCTTGGCTTTAAGCCTAGACAGTGGGAGCATTTCTGGGAGATGTGTCTCTCCCAGGCAATGGATACACGGTGCATGGCCGTCCGTTATAGAGAAGGCAGCCCCGCATGACACACATACTTAAACCCGGAGGAGCCAGGCATAAGGGTGAGGGAGCAGCTTCCTTGACGTAGGGTGGGTGACCAGATGTCCCAACTTTATAGGGACAGTCCCGATATTTGAGGCTCTATTATTCCCCCACCCTGTCCCAATTTTTCACACTTGCTGTCTGGTCACCCTACCCGGACGGGAATTGGGGAAAACAAAAAAAAAATGAATTAATTTTTTTTAAGGATGAAAGAAGAAAAGAAAATGAAGGAGCTAACTATGAGAGGGAAAACAGATAAGAGACTATCTAAATAAAGTGAGCTCTGCTAACTGTTCCACTCCAGACCGCATGTGGTAGAGAAGGAACTGAGGGTGGGCGGACTGCACAGCGCTATTTATACTACCCGCGCACAGCGCTAGGGAGGGAAGGTGTGCATGTGCGGTCCAACAGGCACTGCTATTGAAGATCTCAGACAAAGAGGCGCTGCTGCACCTACAGTGGAGCACCCATGGGGACATCACTCAAAGAAGAAGTGTGAATATGCAGAGCCACCTGAAAACTGGACCACTTCAGATGATAGCAATTTCTACTGTACCATTTTGTAGAGTTAACTATTAAGTCCTGCACAGATGAAGAACATGACTGCTCAAGCACAGAAAGAATCAAAGTCCGATCACTCATGACAGGTGAAGAAACTGTGGGTCTGGATAAAAAATCCTGCCCCTCTCCTGGGACATCTGGAGACAGAGGGAGATGCATAAAGACTCTGTCAGATAGCTGAAGGAGAACTATAAACTGCTGCTGACATGCCCAGGCTGGGGCAATGAGTTTCCTGATACATCTTTCTTATCACCTACTGTACCAAGAAAAAGGGAGGCATAGATATTTAGGCATATCAGACCCCTCCCCTAGTGCAGCAGGAAAGCATCTAACAGAGAGAGAGTGTGCGTACCTGCTCTGAAACAGAAACAAAGACATTTTCTGTTGAACCTCCTTGTGAACAGATCTACAATTGTCGACCCTACCTGGAAAATATGGTCTGTACCAACTAATCCTTCAAGGTCCACTTGTGCATCTGATCGGTCTCCTCAGACAAATTCATTGCTACAGGATAAACGTCTTGGTGGATGCACTAATTCCACAGATTTACTGCCTCTGCACTCAAGGGAGTGGAGCAAGCAGCTCCCTGCCTCTTGATGTAATACACCACCAATAGACTGTATGTTACTACCTGTACAATATTTCCTTGCAGATGCAGAAGGAATGATCGGAGTCAGATGAACAGCTCTTAGTTCCGGTGCGTTGATGTGCAACGTTCCCCTTCCTTAGAAGACCAGTGCCTTCAAACTGTTATGTGATTGGAGTATGCCCCCAACCATTGCTTGATGCATCTGAAGTCACTGTCCAGGATGGACCCAGAGGATTGAACTGCACACGCTTCAGCATGTTCATCTTGCTTTATCACCAATCTGGAAGACTGATATTCTGAGGCCTGGTGATCAATAACTGAAGACTGCCCCAACCTGGACTGTAGACCTGGGACATCCAGTGCTGCATAGGTCTCATTTTCAGATGGGCAAACAGAGTCATGTGGTAGAACCTTATCCTCTGTGTGGGGCAACTTTAATAGACATTGCCTCATTTTGAGAAATCTGTCCTTGGGCAGAAAAGATCTCCCATCTACGAAGTCCAATAAGTAATCCCTTATTTAGGACAGAGGATCAACTTTGGGATGTTAAGAAAGAACCTAAGTCTGAGAAAAGATTGGTCATGGTGACTATGTGGCTCAAAAGGTCCTCATGCACAGCATCCTACAGTAGCCAATCGTCCAAGTAAGGGTAAACAAAAATACCCTGATTCTTCAGATATGCCTCCACAATGGAGAGGCACTTAGTAAGTACCCTGGGTGCTGTGGAAAGGCCAAATGGGAACACCTTCTGGAAATGGCAGCCAGCCACCACAATTCAAAGATACTTTTGATGGTTTTGGCAAACTGCAATACAGAATCAAGTGTCCTTTAGATTAAGAGTTGTGAGCCAATCCAGAATTGACAGCAAACGGATTATGGAGGCCAGGGTCAACATATGGAACTGAAACTTCCAGATGTACTTGTTCAATTCCCTTCAGTCTAATATTGGTCAAAACCCTCCATCCTTCTTTTGAACCAGAAAATATTGGGAGCCTGACCCCTTCTATAAGTGGGAACCCCTCAACTGCTCCTATCCAAAGCAACTTTCCCACTTCTGCAAGAAAATTCGTTTTATGAGAGGGGTCCCTGAAGCGGGAGGCAGTCTTTGGAATTCTACATTCTTTAAGATCCATTGGTCTGAGGTAATTTGTCTCCATCTATGAATGAAGTGGGCTAGCCTGTCTCCAAAGGAAGGGGTAGAAAAGGGCTGCTTCTAGACTCTTGATCCTCTTGTCAAAACGGAGACTTGGCAGTTTGGGACAAGGGCGCTGACAAAGCAGCTGACTGTTTGGATTTGGATCCTTGTTTGAAAGGCCTCTTTCTATAATGGCTCTGAGAGTCTGCAGTTTGTTGATATTGTTGTCTGGTGACTAGACAAAGAGTAGGACACTAAAAGCCAGGAGTAGTGCTGCCTCTGTTATTGGAAAGAGGAAGTGGAGGGCCTCATTTGAGTAGCTGGGATCAACCCCAGAAACTGAGCTGTTGATCTCATGTCTTAGTTTTTCTAATAAATTATCAGTTTTTTCACTAGAGACTCTCCCCTTCAAAAGGGTGATCTTCCAGCTTACTTCTAGTGTCCATAGCTAGAGAGGAGGACTGAAGCCTCCTGATAGTATTGGTTGATGCCAATGCTCTGGCAGCAGAGTCCAAAGCACCAAAGGAGGCCCTGAGGGAAAGTTTGGCTACATTCTGATCCTCCAATAAGATGATGTTGGCCAACATTTTTCCCATAGCTGGAATTGATAATGTGCCATGACTGCCTGATAATTGACCACATTGATACAAAGGGATGAGGAGAACACCCCTCTCTTCAGTGAATCAGTCATTTTCCCCTCTGTCATTTGGAGTGGAGTGTGATTTTCCTGATCCTGCCCTATTGCTGGCAGCAGCCACTACCAGCGTATTGGGTAGGTATAGAAATAAGAGAATTCTTCAGAAGGTATCTGGTATAGTTTGTCCTCCTTCTTAGAGATGAATTGACAAGAGACAGGATTGGACCATACAGATTTGGCCAGCTGTAACAACCCATTCAGGATGGTGAGTGATAGTCTATTCTTGGCAATAGCACTGAGGATATCAGATATCGGGTGGGAAGTCTTTTCCATCAGTACCACTGGGAGAGAAAGTGGAGACCATATGATCCACCAAATCGTGAAAGTGCACAGCATTCTTGGAAGGAGAGGAAGTAGGAGCCACCCTCCACAAGTTCATCCAGTGATAGGTCGGGCTCAAAGTCTGTTTCTAAACCCTCTCTTTGTCAGTCTCCTAAACAGAGTATCAGGAATCACTATCTGTAGCGTCAACTGATCCAGATGAGTTGGATCAGAGGATCTTTAAGTTTTCAGATTCTTTGTAGATAAAATGTCACCTTTCCACCCAAGTGGAAGATAAATGAAGAGGTCCTAAGGAGGCTCCCAATAAGGCCACAGGCCATGAATTTCCAGTATGTCCAACAACTGGAGGTTGGGAACATGCCAACAGGGCGTGCACAAAAGGGTGGTCCAAACTTCGCTACAGGTCTCTGCATTCTTCCTCTCTCCTCCTCCTGGAAGGTTCCATGTCAGGATGTGAGAAAATACATACTGGGGATAGTAACAGACCAGGAGGGAGGGATCCAGCTTTTTGGGGAGACCCTGTAGGCATCCTAAGAGAAGGGATCAAGAAGTGTTCTGGGGAACAATCAGCAACTGGTCTCTTCTTCCTAACAGGAAACAAAGATGATGACTCTGGAACCAAGGAAACATCTCCTCTTGGGTACTGTGTGCTTTATGTCTGAATCTGAGGCATGCAGTGGAGCCGAAAGGTAAACTTGGACTGCCACAGTGACAGAACTTTCTGGAACCAAAGAAGTAGCTGGAAACAAAACAGAGACCAGGTCAAGAAACAACAGTGGAGCTAAAGATTTGGACATCATCTGATCCGGTGGGCTCATCTCCTTAGTTACTGAAGCTGAAGGTGGAATAGATCTCTGTTTCAGAATCATGGTTGCCCTATTAAAATCAAATGGATCCGATAGCTCTTATGAGCAGGAAATGACATTGCTAACATTGGCGGCTTTGCTTCTATCCTTTTTCCTTGGTGCCGCAGGATCTAAGTCTGAAGGTGCTGATGGCCCTAGTTCAGAGGCACTACTTACATCCATCCTCCAGGATCCGGAAATGACCCTGGTCCTACAGCCACAGGGATTATGTCAGGATCAGATTGCTCTCAGAGCATTGGAGAGGGTGGCAGAACTGGTTCTTGACTTTTCTTCTGAAACCAGGATGGTTGGATCCAACCATGCTACCCTCGGTTTGGACTTGTATTGGCTCAGAAGGATTGACTGAGGGAGCACAGGAACTGAGTCTGGGCCCAACAGGTGCTGTGGCTTCTTGGAACCCTACATTGACCAGAACCAATGGAGGGCACCAGAGCCAAAGCTGACTCTTTAGACCTTGGAGCCGAAGTCTGAATAGGTCCAGAGGGCCCAACCTTGAGGGCTTCCTTAACCAGAAAGAGTTGCAGACGAGTCTCCCTGTCCTTATGGTCTCTGGGGGATGAAAGTCTGGCAGACTGAACATCCAGAAGGTGAACAGCCTTCTCCCAGATACTTCAGGCACTGCATGTAGTCATTTGATATCAAGAACACAGCCAGGCAGGAAGCGCACATCTTAAACCTTGGCTTTTTAGCTTTTTCATTTTCACCATTCCCTGAAATTGTAAAGACACCCTAACTATTTATTGACTTACTATAAGCCAGTCGTTCTCAACCTATTTATCACTGTGGGCCGCACATACGGCCCACAATGTGTTATCTGGGCCAAAGACTGAGAACCACAGCAAGCCCCTCCATGAATCCCTTCCCCACAGACCCCTATGCCCAGTGCCTCCTGCCCAAAGATCCCTCCACAAAGTGGGGCCAGGAGTGGAGCCCTGGGCGATGGGGTCGGGCGGCAGGGACTCTGGACCCAGTGAGTGGGGCAGGGCGGTAGCCCTGACCCTGGACCTGGCCACACGGGGCCGGGTGGCAGACTAGACCCTGACCCCGCAGAGCTGGCCAGCAGCTCTGACCCTGGACCCTGCAGGGCTGGCTGGCAGCCATAGGGTTGGTTGGTGACACCGACATGCCAGGCCAGGAGCCCAGACCCCCGCGCTGGGCAGCCAGGAACCCAGACCCCACTCTGGGCGGTCTTTAGCACACAGCTGGGCCGCATGCGGCCCAATGGGTTGAGAACCGCTGCTATAAGCTATCTCCAACTATCTTGCAAGAAACAACACTCTGGCTTCAAAGAGACAAGAGGGGTTCGCATCTGTCCTGCCAGATGGTTGGAAAAAGCTGAGGTGGGAAGGGCGCTGCACCCACTATATATATATGGCCTTATCCTCCGTATGTCAGAATGTTTAGGGGACGGGTGGGGGTGCGAAAGCACTCTAGTTGATACTGCTAGAAGAGGGTTCTACTGCAAGGCACCACAAGGTATGCAGTACCCATAATCTGTAGAGCCCTTAGAAAGAATTGTGGTTCTTTAGATGTGTTGTCTACATAGATTCCACTCATGGCCTGCATGTGTCCTTTGAGCACAAGACTGGATTCTTTCTGAGCAGCAGTGTTTGCTGGGGCCACACCTATGCCTTCCTACCCTACCTCCCCCCAACCCCGCCCCAGTTCCTTCATCATCCAGAATTCCAGAGGAGTAGGACTCTGTAGTAGCAGAGAAGGAGGGCAGGTTAGAATCTTTGTGGACAATACATTTCGAAGAACCAGTTACTATCAGTAAGTAACCATTCAATCATCTTTGAGGGATTGTCCATGTGGATTCCACTCTCAGTAACTAACAAACAGTTGTCTATTTTCTGGGAAGGGGGTATAAGAAATCCTATTTTATCCAATATGACACCCAATCTGAAAACATGTACAAGGTAATACTGAGTGGTAAATGGGTATACCATTTTCACACAGGTGCTCTACATATTTCAGGTATGGAAACATTCCCCAACAAGGCATGCTGCCTCTACCATAGTGGAATGAGCTCTAATATGACTGAATGAATCCTGTATGACTAGCAAGTTACTATGCTACTGGAGACCCACTTGGATGATCTCTGTGGTTTAAATCAGTGTATGTACCCAGCAGACACCATATGGACATGTCCTCCTGCCTGAGTCTGAGGAGGACTGCATCAATTTCTCCCACAGCAAGACTTCTTGCCTCCCTGGCTCTCTGGGTGTGCTTGCAGAAAGAATGACACATGGAAAGAACAACACATCAGGCATCGAGAGTGTCCATTCTTGATAGCCACTGCAGCATCACACATGGACAGGTCAGCCTGATCCTGATGACCTTGCTTCTGCTATGATTTTAGTACCCTTGTCTGGTGGGGATGGGGATGGGATAAGGGGGTCCTAAGCTAAATAAAATGTAAGCTAGATATATATGTTTATATGCCATTAAATGAAACAACTGCTAACTATACTAAATCCTAATAATAAAAGATGAATTGCTCAGTGCACGAGTGAAACAGACACTACCCAGGATTGTCTTAAAGCCATGGGTAGTCAGAAGGTACTGAGCCCACTCCACCCTTTATATCCACAGATGGGGGGATGTAAGGGCAACTCAGACATAGTGTCCATTGGGGTTGCACCTATTAGTCAAAAATAAGCTGATCTCATGCACCTGAGGTGCATGTCCACAAAGAAGGATTCTGTGTGGACAATCACTCGGAGAAGAAGATATTCTTAAAAATAAAAAATCAATGAAATCCATTACTAGAACATAAGAAACCAACTACAGGTGACCAACTACAGGTGAAAGTACTAAAATTCTGAAGGAAGTCTATCCTGTCAGACTAACGTCTCCAGAGGAGTATAGAAATAAGCAACAAACTGCTCACAGTTATGGGTTCTAATTTTAAGAAGTGCTGAATTTGCAACTCCACTTCAACTAAGTTGTGGGTGATCAGCATTTCAGAACATCAAGCCCCATCTTTTTAAATATAGTGGAAGTAATTGCAAGAGGCTCAGCCAAAAGGAAGTCACAGAATATATGGCACATACAAGTGCAAAGCAAGATATTAATTATTCATTGTTTTAGCACCAAGGGATGAAAAAAAAACCTTTTAAAAAGGTAATGGGCAGAAGAAAGCTAGAGTATTTATGGGCTATAGGATTTTTTTTTCTTTTTCTTTTTTGCAAGAAGAAGCATACAACTCATAAAGCAAACCTGCAATGGCTGAGTTTTAGCTAAGTGCGTGGGTAAACATGGAACCCTGATAGTATGAAGAAATACCTATTTTTGCACATCGCACAATTAGATCATTCATACTTAGCTGTTACTTTTAGTGGGTCTGTTCAATGAATTACTGATATCTGAGATTCATTTTTCCTGGATTTGGGACAGACACAATCACAGAAAACCTGTGACAGCTGTTAGCCCTCAATATTTTCCTTCTCCTCAAATGTAATCCTTATCTTGTATTTTAGGATCAATCTGACTACCTCTGACAAACTTATTTGTTACCTCAAATGCAGACGAGACAGGTGTACTTTGTCTGGTTTGGTTCAAGGGCTTGACATTCAGTTAATGCTCAGCAGCTCTAGACATGGTGACAATTTACAAAAAACTATTCGAGATTCAAATAATCCAAATAATCCATTGTGTGTGCTCTAAATGGTGGTTTGCTGCCCCAATTTGCTTCACAGTGAGAAGAGTTAGAACACAAAACAGAGTATTTCCTCTAAAAATCAAATATAGGTGGGTAGTTCTAGAAAACCAACAAAAACAACCAGAATAGCACATAAGACCAGAATTACCCATGGGTTCTTCCTCTTCTAGAAGTCAAAGTCAAATAAATGCTTCAAGGTATATCAGGAAATATTCTTAAAGGGACTATGTAAAATTGACACATTTTTGTTTAACAGATCTGCCTCTTGTGGGTAATCAGTAAGATCTACTTATTTTAACAGGCAAAGGAAATTTTACTTCTTTTCACTCCTGTTAGTACTACAAGAGAATGAATTAAGGTTCTCTTCTGCCATGTGCATCATCCATGGAATTGCTAACTAATTTCTAGTTGCCGAACCTTTATTCATGTCAGAGCTAGAAACAACATAAACTGACTTTCAGATGTCTGGTTGAGTTTATAGGGTGGTGTAGCCAGGGGGTTGCCTCCCGAGCGCCCCCTTGTGGCCTGCAGCACCCACCTTTGTTTCCTTGTCAATGAGATAACATTGAGTTCCCTTCGGTAGCCCACAAAGAAAAGCCAAAAACTCTGCTTTACATCAGCGCTTTGCTCTTTAATGGAGCCTTCTGGAAAAGTACTTTAACAACAGTTTACAGGTTCTTACCTCAGAACCCAGCCAAAACTTAAAAGTCCTAAAACAAAAAGTCTCTGGTTTCAGCAACAGTCCCTTCTGTAAGGCCTCAGGCTTGCTCAGGGTCTCCCTCAAACCTCCCTGCCTGGAGAGTTTTGAAGTATTTTGCCTGCCTTTTCAGTCTCTTTCAGTGCTCCCCCTGCCTACAACAGATCTGTAGTCCCGTCTTTGTCTCTCTCTCTCTCTCTGGAGCTCTCTGTTGCTCTTTTATAATGGAATCACCTGATCCCTCTGAGATGTGCCTGCTTAGTAACTAGAGTTGGCTGACCCCAAGCCTCTAGCCCTCAAAGGGGTACAGACAAACTATCTCACTGTTACAGATTGGCAGATGGGTGGACAAACACACACATGCACCCTGGCACGTGGGATTTTCAAAAATGCCTAATTGACTTAGGAGTACAAGGTCCACTGAAAGTGAAAAGTTTTTGTAAATTCTACCAAACAGCTAATACTTGTAACCTATGCAAACACATAGAAGTCATATAGTACACCTCAAAATGATTTTTAGAGCCACTTTTCACAGTATAATCATAATTTTAAATCTGTTTTGTAAGATGAAATAAATCAGAAATGAATTCTACTTTAATTAGAAGTTGTATTCACATATCACAATACATTTTGACAGACTTACCAGGTTTCCTACTGAAAGCACATTGTGGAAGTGTTTAGTCATTGGATAATATTCCATGGCCATAAACAGTGTGTTTAAAACAATGCAGATGGTAATAGCAAGATCAACAAATGGATCCATCACAATCAAACTAACAAAATGTTTTACTTTTAACCAAGGAGCGCAACAGTCCCAGATCAAGAAAGTGTTGGCAAATTTATACCAGCACGGTGGGCATTTTTGCCTGGATTCTTCAAGTTCTAGAGGAAGAGAAATGTGTAAAAACAAAGTGAAGACAAATATCTACTGATTCTACTTTATATTTTTATATCTCAATTTAAGGTTTAAAAGTGGGGAAAAGGCCAATGAAAACTATGGATTGAAATTTGCAAACTAAATTCAAATTGTTAAGCCTTGTACACTTTGAGGCTTATCTTTTAGGGCTTGGCATGAGATGTGTGAATGAGGAATTGAGTCATTCTAATCAGTCAATGAAAATATTTGAATCAGGAAAACAAAGGTACAAGTAGCAATACTACATGTGGGGGATGCTGCAATGCTCGAAACAAGAATATAGTGATGGGTTCAAGAGGTAGGTTGGAGAAGCCTTGTTAGGTTTTGAGTATGGTATTAATGTTGCAGGTGTAGGCAGTGTAGGCATAGGAAAAAAAAAACCAACACCAGAAAAGGGCCCTGCAGGAAATAGGCTTAAATTTATCTTAATTGAAGAAACTTCTGTTTTCTTTTGC
Organism: Chrysemys picta bellii; assembly: GCF_011386835.1. Classification (NCBI taxonomy): domain Eukaryota; kingdom Metazoa; phylum Chordata; order Testudines; family Emydidae; genus Chrysemys; species Chrysemys picta. The sequence continues at coordinate 36,244,876 of NC_088801.1, forward strand.
GTTTCACTTTTCTCTTTTTGTTATTTTACTTATTTAATTTAAAAGGTTCTTCCATTCTTAGATCAAAATGTTTCAAGACCAGCCTCCAATACTTCAATCCATTCAGAAATCTAAATTACCTACTTGCATGAAATAAACAAAACAAAACAAACAAAACAAACAAAACAAACAAACAAGAAAATAGGGCTGGATTAACTTCACTGAGGTTTTGTAAACCTTTCAAACTATTTTGGGGATTTGCAAAGCTAGTTTCATTTCATTAACATTTTCTTCCTATTAGTTTAATCCATGTTTTTTACTTTCAAGAATATATTTAATTCATAGAAACAAGCATTTTCCAGTTAGCAGGAATCTTATGCTAATTATTAGGAGCAAACACCATCCCATGCCAATAACTAGGCTAACAAAAGTGGATGACCAATATAAAGAAGATACGCTTTAAACTATTTCGAATAATTTTTTCTTCCCCTCTATTCCTATCATTTTCACTGTATCCAATTTTCCCTATGTTCATCTGTTTTTAATAGGATATTTCTTCTCTGCCCCTCTTTTTAGTCTCCCCAATGCAACCATAAACTTAACACCTTTGCTTAATTTCAGACTCAATTGAAAGTAAATTCATCCATCTGTGGTTTTGTTCCTGTTTTTTTAAACACACCTTCCATTGTGTTTGTGAGTATACTGGCTATACTCATTGCTCTGTGCCTTATAGTTGGATCTTCCAGTAAATCCATTGATATTTTATAAGAACTTGACCTCCTCTTCTTTATTTCTATTTCTGAAGTGGTGCTCTGTAAATTAGATATAGATTAATTAAATTAAATTCAGAAATATTGTAAGCAGACACCAAACATTTCTATAATGAATCTGAGCTCCAAGGAACTCATGCTACATGCACCTTCATATTTATGCAATGTATTATGTCAGACTTTTATTTGTAATATTAACCTACCATATTCAAAAAGTATTGTTTAGTTATTTCCAAAGTGTATTTCTGGACACTACTATTACTGATAACTTATACAGTACTTCACATTTTTAAAGTGCTACCCAAACATTAACTTATTAATTCTGAAATCAGTATTATTAACCCCATCTTGCAGATGGGAAAACTGTAAAAGAAATAAGTTAAGCAACATGGCCAAGCTAACACAGCAAGTCAATGGCAGAGCTGGAATCAGAAGTCTGGAGGTTTCTGGCTCCCAGTTCCAGGCTTAGTGCACTAGATTAAACTGTCTCATTTTACCCTCTATTTCCCGACTGGATCAAAATGCAAGATACACATGGAAACTAAAATCTCATGTAAGTTAACTTTATGTAATAATTATTTTCCTCTCAACTGAAATTGGTAAAGTTTTTCTGTCAGTTTATTATTGCACTCATGACTAGGGCTTCGTGTCTGTTACAGAGGTTGTGGAAGCCATAGGTTCCGTGACTTTCCGCAACTTCTACAGCGACTGGTGCAGCTGACCCCAGGGCTGCCCAAGCAGCTGGCCCTGGGGACTGCCATACAGTCCACTGGAGTGACTCTACAGTCAGCCACAATGGTACTGTTGCACCGGCCAGTGCCCAGGGGCAGCCAGAGCAGCTGCTGCTTGGTGGCCCCTGGCAGCTGGTGCTGCTGGTCCCCCTACCCCAAGTAACGCCCCTCCCCTCCAGCTAAGATTTAGTCAGGGGTATACAGTGCAAGCCATTGACAGGTCACGGGCCGTGGATTTTTGTTTATTGTCCATGATTTTTATTAAAAATACTGTGACAGACCCAGACCAGTGGGGTACAGGAGTCTGGTAGAAGGCAAACATACTGGTCACTGGATGAATAGTTTTCTGTTCCCTGAGTGACCAGAGCAGGGGCTGCCCTAGAGCAATCAGGAACCTGCTAGAATCAATTAAGCCAGGCAAGCTAATTAAGACACCTAGTGGCCAATTAAGAACTTACTAGAATCAGTTATGGCAGGCAGGCTAATCAGGATACCTGGTTTAAAAAGGACCTCCCATCAGTTAGTGGGGGGTGGGCACACAAGGAGGAGGGAGTGAGAAGGTGTGCTGCTGGAGGACTGAAGAGTACAAGTGTGATCAGGCTTCAGGAGGAAGATCCTGCATTAAGGATAAAGAAGGTGCTGGAGAAAGGCCATGGGGAAGTAGCCCAGGGAGTTGTAGCTGTCATGCAACTGATACAGGGGACATTGTAGACAGCTGCTATCCACAGGGCCATGGGCTGGAACCCAGTGTAGAGGGTGGGCCTGGGTCCCCCCCAACTCCTGATCGGACACAGGAGGAGTTGACCTGGTCTGTGAGAAACACCAGAAGGGAAGGTCTAATTTGGAAATGGATCTGGCCTCTCCCTGACCCAATAGGTGGGACACAGAGACTGTGGGGATTGTTCACCATTTCCCCCATGCTGGCCGGTGATAAGGTTAGCTGAGTGAACGGCAGGTTTGAGCCTCTATCAGAAGCAGCCAAATTGAGGGCTGCCGTGAACCTCTGAGGTGAGCAATTCCAGCAAAAAGCGCAGGACCCACCAAGGCAGAGGAGGAACTTTGTCATAATACCCATGACTAAAATGTAGCCTTACTCATGACTGACTCTTCTTATGAGATATTCACTGTAAAGGGTATCTACTTTTTATCAACTCAAATTCAATTACCAATAAAAGTCTGACTGAACTGAGCCCAAGCATGCCAATTTATTTTTAAGTAAGGAAGGGTAAAGAGGATGAATCTTGAAATTAACACACTGAAGATATACCTGTACTTGCAGTCACGCCCTGCATATACATATAAAGAGACATTGTGTGTGTGTGCAAGCGTGTTTGAAAATTGCTACACTAAAATAAATAAATGTTTTTAAGAAAATAAAATGATAACACATGGAGTGCATGATAAGGCTCACATTAAAATTGATATAATTGTCTAATGGTCTGATTTTCTGAATGAGTAAGAGTTCCAGAAAAAAATATTTCATTCCAAGGTCATGTCACATTCACAAAAAGTCTGGATATAGGCACCGATTCCGTGGGTGCTCTGGGGCTGGAGCAACCATGGGGAAAAATTAGTGGGTGCTCAGCACCCACTGGGCAGCCACGCTCCCCTCACCCACAGCCCCACCTCCTCCTCCTCCCCCCGAGCACACCACGTCCCCGCTCCTCCGCCTACCTCCCAGCCGCTGCCAAACAGCTGTTTGTCAGCATTAACATGCTCCAGGAGGGAGGGGGGAGGAGCAGGAATGTGGCACGCTCAGGGGAGAAGGCGGGGAAGAGGCAGGGCAGAGATTTGGGGAAGGAGTTGGAATAGGGGCAGGGAGGAGGCGGAGTTGGGACGGGGACTTTGGGGAAGGGGTTGGAATGGGGACAGGGCAGGGGGTGAGAAGAGGCGGGGCAGGGTCTCATGGAAGGGGTGGAATGAGGGCGGGGCAGGGGAGGGGTCGAGTACCCAGGGAAAAGCAGGGAAGTCAGTGCCTATGTCTGTGGATACAAGGAGCAGTTTATTGTTCTGTATTGTTTGAAATGATAGCTGACAGGGTGGACAGATTTTCCCAATTTTACCTGCTATAGCATGCCGCATATGTGCTTTCAAAAGATATGCACAGATTCTGGCATTTGGGATGGGCCGTTGCAGGTTGGATTTCATGGTTACGGTCTTCTAACTAATTATGATCCTGTCCCTCCACCTCACACATGCACAGTCCACACCCCTCCCTCCTATGGGCTCTGATGGCCTAAAAGCTCTCCTCCCTGGTTTCAGGATCCTGTCAGAGGATCCTGGTGCTATGGGATTCTGCTGAACTTTGGTGCTGTTGCTACCTGTAAAGATTTCCTTTGACTAGAGAAATCCCAGGATGAGGGTCTCCAGAACACATTACACACTAGATCCCTTTGTTCATCCTTCCCTCCCCATTAAAATCTGGAATGCTTCTAGGTAGCGTAACCTTAGCGCGAAAAATTTAATCAGAGCATTTCTGAGACCATGTGCACACACATTTGTACACAGACATGGGAAGAGAGAGGAAAATCACGGTCTAGTAAGAAGCTTGTCAGGAAACAGAGACAGAGGGAGTTTGAGAGTGAAGGAAATAATTGGACGTAATGAGAAAAAGGGAAGGAGGGGATACATTAAATGTTTAGGAAGCCAAATGTCTGAATTTTGGGTCCTGAAACTGAACTACAAATAGCCCATTATGCATGCTATTCGGTATTCAGTTCTGTACACATCCTTACTGCATACGTAGACACTAAATGTTCAGTAAATTTGGTATTTCAGCCTATTAGTTCAGAGTGTGTTTGCAAGTACATGTAGTAAGTTCCGGATTAATATAGAAAATCATTTTAGACCTATTTTATTATACTAAAAGTTATTGTGGGATGCGGTAACATTCACAATTTGGCCAACCAGGGATTTCATTCTGTAGAAACACAGGCTGATGCAGTAACAAAAGGCCATCATGCCTGAACTATTTAAAACTTCCTTACATTGTCATCAGTAGTTGGTTTATCTATTATCACCTCTGGCAGAAGCTGTCCAGTAGGCGACAAGAGTGATGTTTGTCCACCAACCAAGGAAACCACTCCATTGCAGTCCACAGTACTATGCATCTTCCCGTTCACTGGAAGCCTCCTTGATGACGCACTGCCCTGACTAATGTTACTATTGTGCCGTTCATGTCTGAGTGGCACAAAAAGAGAACCTCTTCTGCTATCATCTTCAAAAGTGCTATGTTCATCATCAGCAAAGTCATTTTCTGATCCTACATCCTTTACTCGACCTCTAAAGCTGAAAAGACTCGTTCTGCTGTTGCGCCTTGGGGAAAACAGGGAGTCACGAATGCTCAGCAAAGACTGTAGGAAAACATAATTAAACTTATTATTTGAAAATTTTAAATATATAAAAACACATTTCAAGGTAAAACCAGTTAACATGCCCTAAAAAGTCTTTTCAAACCAGATTTAAAAAAACAAACACATTTCTGGGATTGAAATAAAACAGAGAAAGAGTACAGACATAACCACCAGAGATCACTGTTCATCTGAGTTGCTAAATTTAAACCAAAAAGTAATTATTTGAAAAAATCTGCATTAGGCTATGTTACCTTTCACACTATTCTGAGTATCTCGTAAACTTTCTGGAAATTCTAGAGACCTATTTGTATTATGCATCCAGGAGGTGAATGCATGGCTGGGCAGATGGTGTCACCAAGAGGGCTTCCACTTCCTTGACCACGGGGTGATGATGTTCTGGGAAGAACTGCTGAGTGGAGATGGGGTCCACCTATTGAGGAAGGGGAAGAGTATCTCTAGATACAGACTGGCTAACATAGCGAGGGAGGGTTTTAAACTACGTTCATCAGGGGATGAAGACAAAAGCTAACAGGTAAGTCTAAGACATGGAGCCCTAGGAGGGTCAGAATCTGGGGGGAGTATGGACCGTTATAGCAGAGACAAGGGAGAGACAAGAGGGAACACAGAGGGGAAATCAAATCAGTATCTTAGATATCTGTATATAATGCAAGAAGTATGGGGAATAAACAGGAAGAACTAGAAATACTGATGAATAAACACAACTATGACATCACAGAGACTTGGTGGGATAATACACATGATTGGATCATTGGTATTGAAAGGCACAACTTGATCAGGAAGGGCACGCAGGGAAAAAAGAAGAAGTGTTGCTTTGTATTTCAAGATGTATACACTTGAACTGAGGTTGAGACAGAAATGTTGAAAGTCTCTGGGTAAGGATAAAGGGGGTAAAAAACAAGGGTGATGTCATGGTAGGGGTCCACTGTAGATCACCTAACCAGGAAAAGAAGTGAATGAGGCTTTTTTAAACAACTAACAAAATCATCCAAAGAACAGAACTAGGTGGTGATGGGGAACTTCAACTACCCAAACATCTGTTGGAAAATAATACAGCAAGACACAGATTATCCAGCAAGTTGGCGACAATTTTTTATTTCAGAATGTGGAGAAAGCTACTAGGGGACAGGCTGTTCTAGATTTGATTTTGACAAATAGAGAGGAACTAGTTGAGAATTTGAAAGTGGAAGGCAGCTTGGGTGAAAGTCATCATGAAATGGTAGAGTTCATGATTCTAAGGAATGGTAGGAGGGAAAACTGCAAAATAAAGATAATGGATTTCAAGAAGGCAGACTTTAGCAAATTCAGGGAGTTGGTAAGTAAGTTCCCATAGGAAGCAAGTCTAAGAGGAAAAACAGTTTGAGAGAATTGGCAGTTTTTCAAAGTGACATTATTAAAGACACAAGAGCAAACTATCCGATTGTGTAGGAAATATAGGAAGTATGGCAAGACACCATCCTGGTTTAACCAGGAGATCTTCAAGGATCTGAAACTCAAAAAAGGAGTCCTACAAAGAGTGGAAACTAGGTCATTACAAATGATGACTATAAACAACACAATCATGTAGGGACAAAATTAGAAAGACCAAAACACAAAATGAGATTTAACTGGCTAGAGACATGAAGGGTAATAGGAAAACATTCTACAAATACATTAGAAGCAAAAGGAAGACCAAAGATAGGGTAGGCCCATTACTTAATGAGAGGGGAAAGACAGTAACAGAAAACGTGGAAATGGCAGAAATGCTAAATGACTTTTTTGATAATGAAACAAATAAGCAATCAATTTGCCAACACTGAAAAGATAATAAGGTGATAAGTAACAGTCAACATGGATTTGCCAAGAACAAATGGTGCCAAACCAATCTAATAGCTTTCTCTGACAGAGTAACAAGCCTTGTGGATGGTGGGGGAAGTGGTAGATGTGGTATATCTTGACTTTAGTAAGGTTTTTGATACTGTCTTGCAAGACCTTCTCATAAACAAACTGGGGAAATACAGCCTAAATGGAGCTACTATAATGTGGATGCATAACTGCTTGGAAAATCATTCCCAGAGAGTAATCATCGGTGGTTCATAGTCAATCTGGAAGGGCATATCAAATATGGTCTCGCAGGGATTGGTCCTGAGTCTGGTTCTGTTCAATATTTTCATGAATGATTTAGATAATGGCATAGAGAGTACACTTACAAAGTTTGCGGATGATATCAAGCTCGGAGGGATTGCAAGTGCTTTGGAGGATAGGATTAAAGTTCAAAATGATCTGGACAAACTGGATAAATGGTCTGAAGTAAACAGGATGAAATTCAAAAAGGATAAATGCAAAGTACTCTACTTAGGAAGAAACAATCAATTGCACACATACAAAATGGGAAATGACTGCCTAGGAAGGAGTACTGCAGAAAGGGATCTGGGGGTTATAGTGGATCACAAGCTAAATATGACTCAACAGTGTAACACTTGCAAAAAACTGAACATCGTTCTGGGATATATTACAAGGAGTGTTGTAAATAAGATACACAAAGTGATTCTTCCACTTTACTCCACACTGATAAGGCCTCAGCTGGAATAGTGCGTCCAGTTCTGGGTGCCACATTTCAGGAAAGATGTAGACAAATTGGAGAAAGTCCAGAGAAGAGCAAGAAAAATGATAGAAAACATGACTTACGAGGAAAGATTAAAAAAATAGGTTTGTTTAGTCTGGAGAAAAGAAAACTGAGTGGGGGACATGATAATTGTTTTCAAGTACATAAAAGATTGTTAGCTGAAATAGCTGTTGATTCTGTGGAAATGAAATGATGCATTCAGCATTACAGTAAAGTGGTAATTGAATGTTGAAAAAAAGAGAAAACAAATCACCTTTCTAGGTATAATGCAGAGAATTACTTCAATATGAAAAATGCATACATTTCCATCATTTCGTGAACCTTTAGAATATTCTAAATGTGTGTGTAATGAATATGGACTCATTAAAATACAAACAAAAGAAGAATTGACAATGGTTATTGACTACTAGCATTAAATACTACTACAGCATCCTAGACCACAAGGACACTAGGCCAGCAAAATGAACAATTCCTGGACTACCTTTTAAGGTATATGAAAGCACAGGTTAGGAGATTTTAGCTGTGAGTAAATGTAGATTTAAGTGGAAAGTAGTGCATGTGTTTATATTATCATAACATCAAGATATTGAACAGCTGTTTTATTAATATTATTTTGGGGAATGTTTTCAGGGTTTATTTAAGTAACACAAAAGCTTTCCCTTAATTATCCCCCTCTTTTACAATCATGCAGTTTAGTCAGAATGCTGTGCCTTATATATTACTACAACCTCCAGGTCAAACAGATCACTGTGCTAAAAAATTACAATTGCATTAGTTATAACAGTACCTGGTGGGGGGAAGTGAAATGTTTTTCATATGTCAGTCTATTCCCTTCCAAAGAGAAACGGAAACCTTTTCTTCTGATATTGCCTTCTGAATCAGATTTGGGAAGCTTTTCATCATCCAACTTGTCCTCTCCTCCAGAAAGCTCTCTCTGTCTTCTTTTCTTCCTTCTATTTCTCCTTTCTTTAGCACTCTTTGAGCTCAACTTCGATGCTTCTGAAGAACTCTCCGAGAGCCCACAAATCCTATCTTCACCACCAAAATCTCTTAACTCAGCAGCCGCTTCTGCTATTGCCTGGTATACCAAAAGGTTGACTACTTATTAAAACACTAAAATATCAAATATGCATTTAACTACCATATCCTTTACTACTTACTATACAAAGTACAGTCCATCCTTGTTTTCCCAAATTTACTCCAAGTGGCTTTTATGTATATGGCCAAATCCTACTAATTTCTGCAAAAATATCACTTGAAATAATTAGTAAATGCAAAGTAAGTGAGGAGAACAGGATAAAGCCCATAATGTATTATGGAAGCACTGATCACAACTTTATAGCTAAGGTTGAGTTCTGTTTTGCACTTAAAGCATTGACTCAATCTCTTTGATAAATACAGCATCTCTGCCTCACATCAACATTTGCATACTGGATTTAAAGAGTATTTTCTGAAAATTGGTTAACATTAATTCAAACTTGTGTCCTTTAAGAAATTTAGTATCTGTCTTGGTATTTTCTTTGTCCTGAATGACGTTAACAATGGGAAAAATACAGAAATTCAAGCTCTCCATACAGTTAAAATTAATCAAAACCTTATGCATAGACTATATTTGAAGAAATCAGCTTGTAATTAAGCTACATTTGCAGCTTTGTATCTAGTTGTATATAGCATTGTATGTAAATTTTTATGATTATAAATAACACAGACATGTTCATGTAACTCTTAGGTGGGCACTTTGAGATATCAGAGGAAACTTTGCGGATACAGACTAACAAGGCTACTACTCTGAAACCTGTCAACTAATCACCATCATTCCTCTACAGCTAATTTTGATTAAATCAATTCTATCTGTTACAATGAATCAAGAAGTAAAAGGAAGACTGCATACATGTCAAGAATTCTCACTGGTTGATTAAGTAGTCCCACTGTCTCTGTTCTTTAAAGTTTCTGTAGCTGCATACTAGCTTGAGTCCCCAGGACACTGCTTTCTTATCTCCACTATCCATTCAGGCAACACTGCTGGAGGAACTGAGGCTGGGGGAGGAGGGGAAGACATAAAACTGCTGGAAAAGCAGTCAGCATGGTGGATGAGGGCACTGAAACCAATGCAATTTTGCATATAGGCCATACAGTGGTGGGGAGAAGGGGGAAGAAACCTCCCACTCTCTGGGAAAGCAGTGGTTGGGCTGGACTGGGGGATGGAAAGTGGATAGGAGGCTACAAGCCATTCCCTGTTTCAAGCAAGGGAGGCAGAAGGGGAAGAAGCTGGTAAGCAGTCTCTGCATGGCTCCAGGGGGACACAAAGGGGAAAGGAAGGGGTGCACAAAAGGGAAGGCTTAATTCTCCTTTTCCTCTGGCACCAGTGGAGTGGGATAGCAATAGGAGAACAGATTCACAAAGGGAGGTAGAGTTCATTAGAGGGAGTATAGGTACAACAAGGAAAAGGGGGAGGGGAACAGGTCACGCAGATCCAGGACATCCTGCTCAGGTGATTTCAGGGGTAATGGTAGACGCACAGGGCAGTGGATCGCCATCCACTAACCCAGACAAATGCTGTTCACGGAGCAGGAAGGCCAGTTGGCAATGTGGCCCATTAAAGAGGAACAGATGCTGCGGTACATGCTGTCATTGGCAACCCATCACTTCAAAATTTCGAATCGCCTTTCGGCCATTACATTTGTCAGCAGGCTAAATGGCTACCCAGATCCTTGCGGGGATTTCTTAGTACAAAGGTTTTTGGCGGGATGGTCACGTAGTGGTGGTCCCAAGGAGGATTCCCATCATCCCATCAGGGTTTCCATGCTCAGGGACCTCCTTCACATGCTCGGTGTCACATGTCAGAGTGCACAGGAGGTGTCCCTATTCAGGGCAGCATTCTTGACAGCATTTTTTGGTGCTTTCAGGATCACTGATCTGGTGCCTGGGTCCATCAGGGTTTCTACGGGAAAGGCTTTGGAATTTCATGACATAAGCTGGCACAAGCATGCAGTGATATTACACTTGCGAAGGTCAAAGACTGATCAAGTTGGCCAGGGTACATTTGTTACCCTATGGGAGGGTGGCGAGCCTGGGGTCTGCCGTTCGGGCATTGAGGGCCTATATGGCAATATGGTGGAAGGGAGAAGGCTCCCCTTTTTGTACATGGAGAAGGGAGTCCCCTCATGGCATATCTATTGATTACCATGTTGAGATGGGGGCTAATGAGGTTGGGGCTGCCAGCCCATGAATTTGGTTCAGACTCATTCAGAATAGGGGCGGCTATGGCAGCAGCACAGATAGGTATGGAAGCAGAGGCTATTCAGGCAATCGGGCACTGGCAGTCTAATGCATACTGATCGTATGTAAGATCGCAGGTGGAAAATCAACATTAATCGGTTGTGTTCTCATTTCAGATACGGGACAGCCGGCTATACACATGAGGGTGTGGATCTGTGGGCACAGTATTGTGTTTTGGGTGCATAGGCACGCATCCAGGTTCCCCGAGGGCTCCCAGTTGGAGTTCAGTGGCGAAGCATTACTCAGTTGCAGGGACGACTCCAGGCACCAGTGCAGGAAGCGCGTGCCTGGGGCGGCAAGCCGCGGAGGGCGGCGTGCCGGTCGCAGTGAGGGTGGCAGTCAGGCAGCCATCGGCGGCATGCCTGCGGGAGGTCCGCCGGTCCCGCGATTTCGGCGGCGGGTACACCACCGCGGGACTGGCAGATCACCCGCAGAAACGCCGCCGAATCCATGTGACCGCAGACCGCCCACAGGCATGCCGCCGCAGGCCGCCTGACTGCCGTGCTTGGGGCGGCAAAAAACATAGAGCCGCCCCTGCTCAGCTGGCACACAGAGGGGCATGTTATGGGATCAACTGATACCGCTGTTGTATGCTGTGTGGGCGTGTCAGCAGCCTCCGGATATATGGGTGATACACCTGGGAGAAAATGATCTGGCAACACTTAACGGGGTGGAGTTAATGCTTCTAATTAGGAGGGACCTGATGCAGATCCTGGCAATTTTTCCGGGCATTAACATTGTCTGGTCGGATATGCTTCAGCACAGGGTCTGACGGGGAGCCATGAACCCCGCCAGGGTGGACAAAACCAGGAAGTATGTGAATAGGAAAGTGGCCAAATTCTTGTTGCCTTTGGTGGGGTTGGGGAGGGGGACACAGTAATTTCACATTCTGACATATTCTATGGGGCACTGGAGTTATTTCAGGAGGATGGGCTGCACCTGTCAGACTCAGGTGCTGCCATATTTTTGGCTGATATAAAAGAGGGAATTGGGAGATGTCTGGGAACCCGGCTGGGTGTGGGGAGGAGGCAGCGAAGCTAATGGCTGGCGCCTCCTTGTGGTGGATGTTCAGTGCAGGTACTCCATAAATTAAGGCACAAAAGAATGGATAAATGGCTTGGAAAAGGAATTAAGGAGAGGTGTTTGGTAATTGAGCAAGCTGGGGCAGTTGGGGACTCCTCTGACTGGTACAGCAGGGAGCCAACCCCCCATCATTATAGTCCACCTTAACCCTTCCTACGAGCGGAGGTGGTCGGTAAGGTCCCGGCAAGGGAATTGCTGGAGGGGCCTGGATGAAAAGGGGGGGAAGCTGGTGGAAGCCCCCCCCCCTCAGAATTGGAGGGTCCCGGCAGTGGATCTGCTGGAGGGACATAAATGGAACGGTGTGGGGAAGAGGCTGGAAAAAGCACTCACCGCCCCCGCGTGAATTGTGGAGGTTTTCCCCTGCTCTGCACATTTTATCTGCCAGGTTAGTCCCAGACATCTAATAATATAGTTGTGGCCTGATTAAATCCTAGGGTGAACAGACAGCAAATATGAAAAATTGGGATGGGGGGGGGGGGTAATCGGAGCCTATATAAGCAAAAGACCCAAAAATCGGGACTGTCCCTATAAAATCAGGACATCTGGTCACTCTATTAAACTCATATCTAATGTCTCCTGTCATTCTTTCGGCATAGCCAGACAATCACCAGTACACTTCAAATGCAAAGCAACTGTTAAACCAATTTAACTGGCTGGCGCATTCTGGCTTCTTTTTACTGCTCTGGTGGATGTCCTTGAAACGTTTTAAAAAATGATTTAGGCTTGATATTACATATATTTAATTCACTGGACATATAGGATGGTATAAATCTTTTAAGTTTCTTGTTTAATATGTTCATCTATGACATTTTAGATTACTTTTAAATATTAAATTCCTGGACAAAAAAACACTTTAAAGTGGAACTAAGGCTGAGAATAAATATCAGTAATTTAAAGGCAAAAAACATTACAGTGATGTTGTAATTATCCCCAAATGAAGTATTATAAACTCAGGAAATCCAGAATTAAGGTTACTGTAAAAAGAAATTCAAACACAGCAAGATAAGAAATGTACACTTAAGGCACCCAAACAACCCCAACTCATTTTTTGCTCATTTTGAATCTTCATTAACACTTGAGGTTAGAAATTTCTTGAATGACAGACCCATTTTTAGGTGTACCTCACCGGTACTATCACAACAAATCTGACATAGGTAAAAAAAGTGGAAGCTTTGTTGTTTTCCTAGTTTCCACTAAATTATATACTATCTTTCACTAATTTGTGTGTGCAATGTTATATTTTTAGGTAAAAGAATAAAAATGTTCAGATACAGCTACCTGAGCTTCTTCTTGTTGCTTTCTCAGCTGTTCAAGCATCTGCTGAAATTCTGCCTCCTTCTGCTTTGCTTCTTCTAGGGTTGCTTGATTCTGTTCTTCATAGGCCATGGCGACCACAGCCAGGATTAAGTTAATCAGATAGAAAGAGCCCAGGAAAATCACCAGAACGAAAAATATCATGTATGTTTTGCCAGCAGCACGTAGAGTCTGTGAGGAAAATGATACAACTGATTAATTTGAGAATTATACAGAATTTAAGAATTAGGAAAATGGTTATGTGTCTATATCAAAGACAGTTGTTCATATTGAATACAACAAAATTTATTTTATAAACCAAAATGAAAACAAATGCAAAATGTGAGTGTGTGTATGAGAGAAAGGTGGTGTGATTTAGGAATCCTGTTTTACTTATGGGGGTGAGATGAGATTTTAAGAATCATCTCAAAGAGGAGACGATTCAAAGTAAATAATTAAAAAGAAATTTGTGTGGGGGATTTTTAGGCACTGAAAAACTACTAGTTGTATCTTCCCCTTTGACTGGCCAGAATACCTAAAAGTAGCACCATCAGTAATATCAACTAAACAATAGATCCTAGCTTATTGTAAGAATAAAGCCATGAATTCATGGCTATCAAAATAGGACTCAAGGTATTTAAGACAGGACTACCACCTTCTGAAATTATAACAAGTATTCACTGCTTAAGCACAGTATTGCAGTTCTGAAGGTAACAAATAACAATGTTGTGTCAAATGAAACATGATACAGTCATGAAAATGGGTTCTGAAAACTTCTGTGTAGATTTATACAAAGCATGACAAATCCTGTAGCATGTGTTTCACAATTCTGTATGATCCTGCAAGTTTGGGATAAAGGTCCCACACCTTTGAAAATCCTATTAGTCTACAATGTTCCCCAATAACATTTTATGATTGGGCATCTTAATTTTTAATACACCATTATGTAATAAGAAATGTAAAGACCATTCTTTCTGTCATAATTGATTTTAGACAATTAACATATCAAAACATAGTTTTCACTACATTCTCACCAGTTGATAAAGGTTTTCCCAGTAATCCTGAGTCATCAGTCGAAACAGTGACAAGAATGCCCAGCTGAACGTGTCAAAACTCGTGTAGCCATAGTTGGGGTTTCTACCAGCTTTTATACATGTATATCCTTCTGGACATTGACTTAAAAAAAATTAATTTAAATTAATTTGGTTTTTTTAACAATGGTAAAAAGTAAAAATTGTCCTTCAATTGAATAACTTTCACTAATGAATAGGAGACTCATTGTGGATTACTAAATTCTACAAGTTATCAAATGGGAAAGAGATTAAAGATATTGCATGACAAACTGTACCATATACCCCCCTCACACACATACACACTCCCTCCCTCTATTTGATCTGTCCAGGGTCTGCTCTTATCTGCTCAGCCTCTGGCTGCCACAAACTTCTCCTCCAAAGCACTGCTCAGAGTCATCTGCCCCCAGCTGCAACCACAGGGGCTTCACCCAGGTGATGCATACTTCTCCCAGAAGCTCTGTGTTATCTCTACCAGGACACTAAATATACAGCTTTATTGGAGGTAACTTTCCCCTTTAGCCCAGGAGTTCCATAAAAGATGCTACTGCTTCCCCAGAGAGGACTACAGTACTATTTGGTCCCACTATACATATTTACTGCTGAAATTTGTCTGGAAGAGGAGCTGGACCATCAGATTTCTTGGTAATTTGTTGATCAGTGAAGCTGGAATTAGTGAATTTCAGAATTGGAAAAAAAAAAAGGTCTTACCTGTGGATTTTCTTTCTAGAACCTTGCATGTCAGTTTTCACAGTGGGTGGTTCCCCATCTCACAGCCCAAATGTCTGCTATTACCCTGTAGGAAGAACTCTCTAGATTGTTAGCTTACAAACCTGAAAGATACTATGTAAAATTTTAAATGTACCATTCAATTCAAATCTTTTGCTGCAGAGCCTTGGCACAAAATTTAAAGATTTTTTTCAAGGAATACAGTCTTCCTTTCAAATTGTTTAACAAGGGAGCAATAACCAGAAAAAAATCTGGACAAGTGAGGGTCAGACCAGAAGACATGGAAGGTTCTAGAAAGAAAATTCATAGATAGCACAGAATTTTTACTTCTCTGTCCCCTCCATATCAGTCTTCCCCTTGGAATATGGAAAACAGTAAATTATCCCTAAGGAGGAAGTAGGATTTAATTTAACCATATAGAAAATTGAAAACTGACAAAGATTACAGGGGTACCATGTTCTGTAACATCTTTCTACCAAACACTGCATCTGCAGTGAATCTACAGTATTGGGGTATTAAACACACGGTCTGTGGTCCAAATCCAGACCAAATGGTGTAGTTATAACATGGCCAGCATGACAATCAGAATGTGCAGAGACTCAGGTTTAATTTAAAACTAGAAATATGTTTCTACTCGTCATGGCTACAGAAATAATCTTCCAACAGAAACAGAGTGTAAACTGATATAATGAAGTATGCCTGAATCTGCAGAGAGAAACAGCCAGAAACAATGAGACTGAGGGGGTTAACTCCGCTGTCCCGTATTAATCGGATTGAAGCATCTGCTGTATAGCCCAATGACATAACTCTTCCATTTTTGATTTTCCAACTGGACCTGGATGAAAATAGTTTAATCACAACTTGACTTGTGATGTTCTGAAAGGGAGGCTGGTCCAGATGACATTCCCTTAGGCCTAATGCATTATCCTGAGGCAGTAGACTGACTTTACTTTTTCTTTTACACACAGAAGCTTGAGGAATAGAATGAGAGCTTCTGCCCAGACCATAACCAGATCTACCTTTCCTGAGTTTTTCTGCCTTCCTAGTAGTTTACACACACCATGTTTATAAAGAATCCTCCATTGGAGGAGGAAGAGTGACAGTGATGGATCACAGCATTAGACAGGTTATACTCTATGGGGAAATCCTGGCTCTACTGAAGTCAATATGGAGTTTTGCCACTGACTTCAATGCAGCCAGGATTTCAACTCATGTCTCCTTCTTCAAATCACATCCCTTGAGTCACATAGGAGCCCTGAAGTATCTCCCTTTACATGGACTCTGGAATCCTTGCAAACAACCAGCTTCTCTGGACCCAAAATCAGATAGCTGTTGCTGAATAATACAGATGAATTTGCAAAGAGAGGTTAGTACAGCTCTGGATCAAGATCTTTTATGTACTGATTTACTGAAGTGGGAGGCTGGAAGTGACTAGAACAATCCAAAGATGCTGAAGTTTTGTAAGGGCTCTGACTGGTTCTTTTCTATTCACTCAAATACCTGTTCCCAAAGGCATGTAGGCTGTATGTTGCACTGGGCCGTGAAGGGGACCTGATAAGAAATGTACTATATTTGAATGGAGGGATGACATGATCTCTATGAATACTTATAAAAGTCTGATAAAGTAGTGCTGTGCACTGAAAATGCTTCCTGTTGTAACAGAAGCTAAATTATCCCTGATGGCTTCTTAATCATATTATCTTCAGCAGACCTCCAGGAGGTGTACCTTCACTTTCTGAAGTCTTACAGGAATAATGCTGTAGAATGGATTTCAGTATTTCCATCTGGAATAATTCCTTTGTGGATTTATTGAGAGACCAGACATCTAGAAAAACAATCATTTCTCTTTGTATTACAAAAAATCTTGTGCACTTTCCAAAGTATCTGTCTCTCTAGGAAGAAGAACAGGAGGACTTGTGGCACCTTAGAGACTAACAAATTTATTAGAGCATAAGCTTTCGTGGACTACAGCCCACTTCTTCGGATGCATCCGAAGAAGTGGGCTGTAGTCCACGAAAGCTTATGCTCTAATAAATTTGTTAGTCTCTAAGGTGCCACAAGTCCTCCTGTTCTTCTTTTTGCGGATACAGACTAACACGGCTGCTACTCTGAAACCTGTCTCTCTAGAGTATTGCTCTAATATGTTAGGGATAAACTATTGCATCTTTCATCTTCTGAGGTTACAAAATAATTTTGTTGTTGATAGTGTTGGTTTATTTTAACTTTGGGGAAAGGATAAACTTGTCCCTGGGACAGTGAATCAATTCTACAGTGTCCTCCTCTGATAATCTCAAGTATCCATTTCTTTGAATTGGTTGACTCCCATTGAGGGCTTTATAAATTACTTTGAGAAACAAAACTGGAATTTAACCCCCACTTCCACGCTGCTAATTCTGGCCTGGTCTAGTCAGTGGAAACTTCCTTATAGCCTGCTGAACCATAAATTCATAGCAATGTAGGACAGGAAGGGACCTTGAGAGGTCACTTAGTCCAGTCCCCTGCACTGAGGCAGGACCAAGTATTATCTAGACCATCCCTGACAGTGGTTTGTCCAACTTGTTCTTAAAAACCTCCAGTGATGGATATTCCATAACCTAGATAAGTTGTTCCAATGCTTAATCACCCTTGCAGTTAGGAAGTTTCTCCTGTCTAACCTAAATCTCTCTTGCTGCAATTTACGTCCATTACTTCTTGTCCTGTCCTCAGTGGATAAGCAGAATAACTGATTGCTCTCCTCTTTATAATCTTTTACGTACTTGAAGACTGCTCGCCATTTCAGTGCAGGTCTTGCCAATGTGCTAGCTGAGTTTCCTTGGAGACTGCTCAAATGTTTCAGCATTGGTCTTGCCAGCAGGGATCATCATCTTTGTTCTGGCAGCTGTTTAGTGTATGTGAGGATGCGTAATGCGGAAACATTTCTTACCCTTTTGGTTCCCTGTGTTGTTTGTCTGCCATTTCTGAGGGGGAGCAAAGGTGCTGTCCTTCAAACCCTCCTCAGAATGCCAAAAGGACATTTTTTTGCTTTGACAGTTTTGAGGAGAAAAACCTTGAAGCCAGTGAATAGACTGGGAGACGTTTCATTACAAATCTTTAAGAAATCCTGTGAAAGCTCTGCTACAAAAGGAGGCCCAGAGGCTGCAGGTGTGCAGTTTGGAAGCTGAGAATTCTACAGAGCTCTTCTTAAGCCCAGGCTCAGAACAAAGATCTGATTTCCCTCTAGCTGCTGTGGAGATGAGGAATGCCAACTACGAAGACTGTCTAACAAGAGATGGAGACAAATATTTTAAGTCATTCATAGTACAACTGCTGTCAGCTGAAACTGAATTTTCAAGTCCAATTCAGGGCTCTAGAAAGCAAACTGATATTACAAAATATTTTTATTTTTAAATTTTTTATCTACGTAGTTCAGATGTTTTCTAATATGAAAAAATATAGGTTGATTGACAGTGCAGTTAGCTAGCTAAATGAATTATTTAGGCTGTGTTGCCAAAATGTTACATCTTTTTTATACAAAGCCACAGTATAACATACAACATTTCTTACCCTGCATCGGAGCTATTACCACAAAGCAGGGCATCGTTTTGTCCCGCTAAACTATAAAAGTGACCTATTAAAAAAAGAATTTTAAAATGTTATAATATTGAACTAAAGGAATGCTGCATTTAGTTACAGTGCTGTACGATAAACATCAGTAGCTGCAAAACCCATTTTGCTAAGAAGAAAATGGACTCACAAAATTTAGTCATTTAAACATAAGAGAATAGGCAAGATAAGAATTTAATCTAGTGCACTTTAATTAATCAGCAAGAAAATAAGAAACGTTTCTACAATTGTAAATATAATTTATTGTTAATATTCTAGTTAATATTAATTTCTCATTCATTTCCAACTACCAAAAGGCATGTATGATAGAAGGGTACACAAATATACTCACATATACAACATACTTGTGTGTTGACTGATTCTAGTACACTATGTTTCATAAAATCTTCATACAACATGTCTAGTCAGTCTTTGCTCAGAAGTTAGACAACGCAAAGGCCTTTTCCTTAAAGGAAAGGTCTCTGCAAATGAATACTATAGTCACTAGCAGTGCAAGAGAGCTACTTTAAAGGGGCTTATTGGATAGACAAGTCCAAAGGGGGCTTATATCAAAGAGATAGTACAGTTATAATTCAAGTTACCACACATTCTGAAAAATATAAAAGTTTTATTTAGAAAGAATTCTTAGTTTAATGACAGATTTTCAGGGAATCTGATCTTTAAGCAATAGGAATAGATGTACCAGTATGCCTAGAAATGAACATACTTGAAATCACAATCCTTTGTGGGCTTGTCTTCACTACTGGGGAGATCAATGCTGCTGCAATCAATGCAGCGGGTGTCGATTTAGCGGGTCTAGTGAAGACCTGCTAAATCAATGGCAGAGCATTTTCTGGTCAACTCCAGTACTCCAGCTCCCAGAGAGGAGTAAGGTAAGTCAATGGGAGACTTCAACCGTAAACATTTAAACAACTTATAGCAGTTATTCTTACGTTCGTCTTCAATGTACGCCTTCCAGTCAAACACTGTGTCATTAATGAAGAATGAAGCAAATCTATTTTCAGAAGAAGATACATTTAAGGGCCACAGCAAACATTTATGCCTCAAGTTGCCCATGAACAACTGCAGCCCTATTAGTGCAAATACGCTCAGACAAAACACAGTCAGGATCATTACATCTGAGAGCTTCTTCACAGACTGAATTAGGGCTCCTACAATAGTCTTCAAGCCTGCAAACAGAAAGCGATTTTTACTGTGACCTTAAACATTTATTTTAGACATAAATTAATATGAGTTGTTCCAAAACTATTAAAGATTTCATGCATCACTCTACATAAATGGTTGCATTGTTTTTAAAATTAAAATTTTACACAAGTCTCATAATTGGTGAAAAAAAATATTAGCTGAATACTGGTTAATTTGAAAGTATGAACGGAAATTAGTGGCGTGTATTCCAAAGCACTTGTTTTCACAGAAAAACAAGTGACTGTTATTGTGCTTTACATGAATTCCACATTAAAAAAAATATTTCTAATTTAAAATTTTTTGCTGATGCCTCTTGCTCCAAACCTTTGTTAGTGTTTTTTTCAATGATACAATACATGGGTATAACAAAAGTAAAGATTTTGTTATGTTGTAAATGTTAGCTATTGTATTATAGTGTACCCTATGAAACAAGATGGTTTGGTAAAGAGAGGCATCTTAAGATAATAAATACCTCATGCAATGCCCAAGCTATTCTTTATTATTTTATTCCTTTCTCTTTATTAGTGATTCAACTTTAAAAAAAAACTGATTGAATTTTTCAATCCCAAGTATCCTTACAATAAATGGCAAATTTCACAGTAGTAAGTAAAAAATAAATAATTTGGATTCTAATGGAGGAGAGAAATTTGACATCATAAGATGCAAATTACACAGGCTGCATACTGCAATTTTCTCATGCAAGAATTTGTTAAACTTAAAGGCTGATTGTTAAAAGAAAATGTTAGAAAGGCAAGGAATCTTTAAGTGAAATTTAAAATCTGGATTCCTCTTTTGTGTGCGTATAAAAGTCTAAAGGCTGGGAAGCAAAAATACTTATGTTAAAAAACATGAGAATTCACAAGAAGAGTCACTCAATAATAGTAATTTTTAAAACAACTGTCTTTACTGCTAGTGGATCAAGTGTAATAGAAAAGCCCATAAAACCCTTAAAGTCAGCCTCAGTGTTTAACCTAGCTCTCACCTGGAATGACTGATATTGTTTTCAATGCTCGGAGAACTCTGAATGTTCTCAATGCTGAGACGTTGCCCAGGTCCACAAACTCTGTCAGATATCTGTAATAGGGGAGTTCACACAAACACAATGACAGCACACACAAAATTAAACAGTTGGAGATATCCGGGACCTAACACCTGACCTAATACCTAATAGTTAGAATAATAAAATTGTAGCACTGGGAGGGGCCTTGAGAGGTCATTTAGTCCAGTCCCCTGCACTCATGGCAGAACTAAGTATTATCTAGACCATCCCTGACACGTGTTGATCTAACCTCCTCTTAAAAATCTCCAATGACAGAGATTCAACAACCTCCCTAGGCAATTTATTAATTCCCAAGGTACTTCTTACTGGGGATTACAGAAATAGTTTTCAAAGCTCTCAATACTCTGAAAGTTCAAAGAGCTGAAACATTGTCTAGATTTACAAATTCTGTTACATGCCTGTAGGATTAAATCAAAGTTATTCAGAATTTAGACAGTGTGTAACCAACACCCATCCTGGGTGTGGTGTTCTGTCCCATCTAGTGGCCTGGAGACCACTTAGAGAGATAAAATGAGTCTGTTCTACAGCCTTAGCTAACAGCCAGTTGTCTTTTAGCTCAAACAGTAGAGGCTCATGCACTAAGCTCCAGAGGGCCGAGGTTTGATCCCGTCTGCTGACGATCGGGGTCCGTCGGCGTTACAAGAGCTTATGCTACTTACCTGGATCTTTTATCTAGACCTTTTTGGTGATCTTAAAACCAAATAATTACATTACTATATTCTCCTTTCACTGGAGTTTGCCCTACATTAATAAGCTCCAGGAACTACCAGTTAAATGTAAATTTCAAATGAAGTGGACAACCCTGATTTTATTTTTGAAAACTTAATTAATGTAGACTAGGTTGGCTACATTATGCAGTGAAGATAGAAGGATGACTTCTGTTTTATACTAACGGTGAATGTCATTTCTACTGTACATTATATAAGTGTGTAAAAGATGTAACAAGATTTGGCTACAAATCACTCTAAACACAGCAAAAACATACTTCAAAAAAGCTAACTGACATTCCACAGTCAGTTTTTTTAAATTGTTACTTTACTTACGCAAATGTAATAACAGTAAAATCAAGCCAGTTCCAGGGGTCTCGAAGAAAAGTAAAATGACCTATACAGAAGCCTCTTGCAAGAATTTTTATAAGGGATTCAAATGTATAAATTCCAGTAAAAGTGTACCTGAGGAAAAACGTCCAAACAAGAGTTAATGGCCCTAATCGATCAATAATGTGTCAGTATAATCACAAGGAGAGTCATGCAAAAATATTAATTTTTAAATGCACTGCCTTTGCTCCACTGGATCAAGTTTAGCAGACAGTTCATTAAACCTACACTACAAGAGTCCAGTGCATTCTAACATCACTTTTTTGTCCATCACCTTTATTTTTTTTAAAGTGAATTTAGAGCCCAAAGAATGTCGGGGTACAGAAAATCTGTTTAACTAAAGAACAGTTACACCATGGACATCTGCAGTATAAGTCTGCATGCATTATTCTGCCAATGAGATACAACCCTTGCTACAGGACTAAACTCCTGCATCTGCACTGCATGAGTTGGCATGGACTTGAAGCAATATATAGGCAGCACATTCAGCACTTTATGAAGAGGGCTCTTCAGTTACCTCTGTAGCCAAGCAAGGAACAGCACTTATTGTTGGATTGCAAAGACAGTTCCAGCCAAAGAAAGTTGTTCACACAATGCAGGAGGCCAAAAACATTATTATATCTATATTATATATAAACTTGCATGATAGCAAGTTTACTCAACAAGAGTTGGGGACATTACTCACAAAAGGCAAATCCTCAAGTTAGATTTCAGAGTAGCAGCCGTGTTAGTCTGTATCCGCAAAAAGAAGAACAGGAGGACTTGTGGCACCTTAGAGACTAACAAATTTATTAGAGCATAAGCTTTCGTGGACTATAGCCCACTTCAGTCCACGAAAGCTTATGCTCTAATAAATTTGTTAGTCTCTAAGGTGCCACAAGTCCTCCTGTTCTCCTCAAGTTAGAGTTATGCAGGTTGTCTCAAACTAGTGAAGATAAAATCTTTATACCTCCCTACAGAAACGTATCTTGTGTATGACTAAATATATTACAGAAAAAATATTTTAGAAATGGTAAAGAAAGTTTAAATTATTTTTGATATTGCTATTTTTCATCTATATCTGTCTGTAAATTCAACATCCTTAGTTAGCATAAGTCCACATGGACAGGGCTCAGAAGGTGAGAAAAAACAATATAAAGTAAAAGCTTTGTTATACCCAGGGCTGGCTCTGGCTTTTTTGCCGCCCCAGGCAAAAAAGCCTCCCGCGGCGGGGAGCGTGGCGGGGAGGGCGGCAAGCCCGGCTGGGGCCCCGCTCTCCCCGGCTGGCCGGAACGCCGGGACAGGGCGGTGAGCCCGGCCGCAGCCCCGCTCTCCCGGGCTGGCCGGAGCAGGGCAGCAAGCCCGCTGCGACTCCGCTCTCCCCGGGTGAGCGCCGCCCCCCTCCAGGTGCCGCTCCAAGCACATGCTTGGTAGGCTGGTGCCTGGAGCCGGCCCTGGTTATACCCCATGTTGGGGAATGGGGGGTGCTGGTAAGTCAAAAATTCTGGTTAAATAAGAGGGAGGGGTGCGGACTCTGGAAGGGAGTTTGGGTGTGGGAGGGGACTTGGGGCAGGGGATCTGGGTGGTGCTCAACTTGGGCGGCTGCTCCCTGCAAGCAGCAACAGGTCCGAAGAGGCATGGCCAGGCGGCCTCTGTGCACTGACTCTGCCCGCTGCCTCTGCCCGCAGGTGCCGTCCCCGCAGCTCTCTTTGGCCTCGGTCTCTGGCCAATGGGAGCTGTGGAGCCAGCGCTCATGGCAGAGGCAGCAACCGGAGCCCCCATGGCTGTCCCTCCACCTAGGAGCATTGACCTCAGCCAATGGGAGCTGGGTGGGAGGGCGGCATCTGCGGGCAGAGACAGCGCGCATTGCTGCCTGGTTGCGCCTCTCTGAACGTGTCAATGCTTACAGGGAGCCGCCTGAGGTGAGCACTGCCCAGATGTGACATCCCCCAAAACCCTTCCCATACCCCAACCCCCAAATTCCCTCCAGAACCAATGACCTCACCCTCTCCCGAAAGGCCGGTTTATAGAGTTTTCCAGTTTGTAAAGTGCCAGATAACACAGCTTTTCTTGTACATTTTAAAAAATGTCTAAAAATGACCTAAAATTGCTTTTATTGTTTTTTTTAAAAAGCAACAGAAACAACGTCAAGCCAATTTTCTTGCATCCAGGATTAAGAATGGGTGTTAGGTCTCAGAGATGGGCCTTCGAGCATGCCCTGAAATTGAAGAAACCTGGGCTATTTCTGACAGGGCTGAGGTGGAAGTAGGTTCCAGAACTGATGGTTCCCCAAAGCTCTCCATTAGCAGCTCCCTCTTTTATACTGAGAGGCTCCACTTCCCTTCTTGTCCACAGAGAGAGACAGTTTTTGAAAACAGGCAGATCCAAAGATGCTTAAGACTTTATAAAAAACAACACCTTAAATTCCATCCTGAAACAAACAGGCAGCCCATGCAGATCAGGCTCCAACATCATGTGCTCCTTTTAGAAACATGACTTAATAAGAAGACTGCGGCATTCTGCACTTGTTTCACTTTCCGAATTGACCTGAGGTGTAGAGCACATTAGAGTGCACTGAAGTAATTCAGCATTGAGGAACAAGGCCTGGATTATAGTAGTAAGGGTCACATCTAATAAAAGCTATCACAGTCTCCTGTCTGGATGAAGTTGAAGAAAGGCCTCCTGAGAGACTTTTGATATATGATTGTCTAATGGCAGCTGGCCATTAATATCATCCTCGGATTGTTAATGATGAACACACACTCAAGAAAAGCCTGGAAAATATGGTCCTCACCATAATTTCTGGAAACTTCCCTCAATCTAACAGCTTCATCTCTGTCTTACATGGAGTAAGCTTCAGTTAGCTAGCTCTCATCCAAGTGTCACAGATACACTGGATAAGACATTTGACAACACTAGTTGGTTGAATCAGATAGAGATCTAGGGATTGATCCAAAGCCTGCTGAAGTCAATAAGATCATGAGTAAATGCCCAACTCCAACCTCTAGAAATGATCAGGCAAGGAATGAATGGAGCCACCCAAAAAAGCAGACCCATCCACTCCCATTACAGTCTGAAAGCAAGTCAATAACACCTCATAATCAAGGACATCGAAGGCAGTTGACAGATCTAACAAAGTCATATGAATACTTGGGACCAGATTCTTGTCTAGGATCCATTCAGGATTGGAGTGGAAGAGTGAGGGAGCAAATTATAGCTCCTTTATGCTTCGGGCTGATCTGTATTGACACTAGAGACGGTGTTCTAGGTGAGAATTGATGAAGTGCACCACACTCGGTCTGGTTCCTATACTGTGGACTACAGTGGGACTAGCAGAGGTTTTTAGAAAACGGTCCTGGGAGGAGTTGCCCTTTCATGGAAGTGTCTTGGAGGAATATTTTATTTTCCCTTTGTGGAAGACTTTTAAGAGGTCAGGAATTAGATACATTGGCAAGACCCATCAGGGAAAAATGGTAAGGCATGTACTTGCCATTTGCTTGAATTCAAGTCAGTGACCCATTTTTAATTTTTATATTTAAAGAAAAGTAGGTGGTTCAAGATAGCCGAGAAAAGCATTTTAGGGAGACTAATAGTATTATTTTTCTTCTGAATAGCTATCTTCCTTCTAAGTAAAAGAGGAACATATCTCAGTAGATAAGTGGTTTATGCAAACAGTGAAGAGAACTTTGTATTGCTAAAATTATAGCAAAGTCACAGCCTTGCTTCCACCAGAGTCTGCCATGCATAATATGTGGTGATTCGAGCTAAAGAGAGCTGGGTGACAAAGCAAAGACCTAATTTTAAAAATAAATAAATAAAAATTAATTAATTAAAGGTTCAGCTCTTGATACATCATGTTACATTTTCAAAGCACTGTACAAACATTAATTAGCTAATTCTCAACATCTCTGTGAAGCAAATATATACTTTATAACATCATTTTTACTTACTCTACATTCTTTGCCCAATCTGGAGGGTTACTCAATGTCATAAATACACAGTTAGTCAGAATAGTGCACATAATAAGTATGCTGAATAATGTAGATTTTAGTCAAGGAACATATGATGACAAGTTAAATGCAAGAAACTATATCCCATGAAATGTAAGCAGTTTCCCAGGATATGGGCTGTTAATAAATGTATATGATACAAATTAAAGAATTTCATAAAAGTAACTGTCAATTAAAGTTATAAGAAAAATGTTAAAACAATGGCTGCTAATGCTAATTCTGTATTCTAGGAGTATACAGTATCTTTTTCTTCCACTGAATTTAATTGGTGATTCAATCAATGTGATTAATTTAATTCAGATTCACAGTAAGAGGAGGAATTAAGAACAGAAACATATTTAAATATTAAAACAATCCAATGTTACTAAATATTAAAAACAGACCCATTCTAAACAAACCACATGAAAAGGATATGAATGAACCAAAATCTTGATAGCTGCTTTTCTAAGAGGATGGAAAGGAGATAAAATGTACAAGGCAGGTGTGGCATTGAATCGAAAGATTGCCTTCCCTCTATTCAATACTATAAAAGTCTGGAAAAAGGAAAATATACACTTAGAAAGTATGAACAAACATTTTCAATCTCAATTAAGCAATTTTCACTGTTAGTTATGTTTATGTTGCCTGATATACAGCATTGCTGTAAACACACAGTTTGAGTCTGCTGCTGTTATTTACGTTAATCGTCCCATTTACTTTTCATGGTTTAATGGAACTACTCACACAAACAAGCATCAGGTCATAAATTTCAGCAGGAATAGTAATAATAAAAAAAAGATATTCATGGTCTCACTCTTTCTTTTAAAATAAATCTTTATTTCTACATTTACCTGATATATGATAGAGTAATCCAAACTGAGGGCAAAGTATTAGACAGACAGACTCTCTCTCTCTCTGAGAAATATAATTCAGAAGATTACAGTGTAATCAAACAGTGGCATGACTTTAACCTCTCTCTTTAAAGGTGAAATTTGAACCCAATGATATTAGTGATACGCAGGGTCCAATTGGGAATGTCCAAAGAGGAACTTTAGCTCTCAAATAATACCTGTTTTGAACACCTGAATGGCCATTTGCACAAGTCAAGCACCTTCTGATATTAGGTTCATCTTACTTAATCATTGCCGCACTTCAGAATTTTGTAGCAGAGTGTTTTATGGATTTATTGTCTTCTCGGTGGCACAATGTAACTACCATTAGGACTGTTCTATAAACATTTTTGAACTGGTAGATACTTGGGAGACAGAGTCAAACAGAGTCAGAGAGAAACTGTAGGCTACTTTGTGACTATTTTCCTTGTTCATATTTCTAAAATTCTGCCTGCTACTACTGTCAGATTGAGAAACTGATTTTTTTCTGGCTCGTGTTATTTTCTTTAAAATTGAAGTTATATTTTTTCCTTTGATCCTTTAAGTTTACTTTTGATCCAATAAGATTATTCAACTCCAGTACTTAATTGGGAGGAAGTCATTCTTTTTCTTTCACTATTTCATGTTGTTTATATCTTCTTACTTGTAGATTTCATCCTACACAGATGGTGTATGGATTTAATTATAAGCTATAACCTGTTCCTAAATTATAAATTCCCTCCTTCTCCTTAATGGGATAATGCTTTATTCCATCAATTTCTTCCTGATCATGTATTTAAAGCATCATTTTATTATTTTGTGTTATTTCTGCACAGCCACAATTTGTTTTTATAATTTTGTTTTCTTTTTTCAAACTGATTTCAGCTTTGTTTCACAATCTTCTGCATCAACTTCCCATTTTGCATTCTCTCAAGATTTCTTCCCCTCCTCCCTCATCTCATCATCAGTCTATGGCTTCCAAAATCACCTTGGTAGTCTTCTTCTATTGGTACTATTTCTAATATGGGAAAATCAATTTTCCAGTTGGAAATGTATGTTTTAAAAAAAAAATCTTTGAGTTTCCTCTTCACAGGCCTGATCCTGTAAACACATACAAGGTCAGTGTCTTTACTCATGTGAGTAGTCCCATTGATATCAATGGCATACTTACAGCAGTAGAATTATTTACTTGTGTAAGTATTTGCAGAATTGAGCTGCACAATTACATCTCTTATTTCACCACTTAACCTCAAGTATTCAGAAAGGAAAACAACAGCTAATTAGCTGAAACAATCCTTTCACTGAAATTATTCAACATATATATAGAACCACGGAGAAGTTAGAAGAATCAGCAAAATATAGATTACATGTGTTCTGTAGCTCCTCTACATCAAGTGTAAATAGTACTCTCTCCCAGCTTTCTTAATGCCTAGTTGAAATCTGCACTTGGATATAGAGAAGCTGCCTACATACAAACCCAAGCCAGACTAAGGTGATTCTAGTGGGAAGAGTGCAGAACTTTAAAGAACTTCCCTCTTCTAACATTCCTATTACTGAGGACATTCGACTTCAGATTGTTTCATCAGCTTGCAGCTTTGGGGTCCTTTGGGGGTCAAATTTACTAGATGCCTAAATAGACATGGTTTTAAAAACCATCCACTTCCATAAGAACTGGCCTATCAGACTCAGACCTAGCTACAATGGTGCATGCATTTGTAACCTCCATGTTTGATTATTGTCATTCTTATCTAAAACTGAAACCACCGCCCTGAAATAGCACTATCTGGTATAAAAAGCAGCATCCCAATTGCTTAGTAATGCAGGTTGTATGAGCACATTACCCCAGTACTGCACGCGCTATATTTGTTCTTTACTGAACACAGGGTCCAATTCAAGGTGCTTTTCATAAGACTAGCCCTAGGTACCCAAGAGCTCAATTCTTCCTCTGCATCCATGATCTCCCATAACAGCTACATTTCACCTGAACAATGAAACTGTTAACCAATAGGGGAAGGCTTGCAAGTACTGCAACTTTTATAGCAGTGGACCTAAGCTGTGGAACTCCTGCAAAGAAAAGAAAAAAAGAATAAAACTGCTAACAGGCTTTAACAATTTTGTTTGTTTATAAACTTATGCAGCCTTAACAGGATCCTGTCAAGTTCAAATTTAGCTTAATATTTAGTAAAACAAGCATTTATAAAACCAAAGATCAACAGCAATGTTTAGTAATAGGTCATGTTGACTGGTCTTTACATATTTACAACAGAATATATGAAAGTTTTAGTAGGGCTTAGTAGAAAAGAAGGAATTTTCTTCACTGGTGTCAGGCTTTTATATTGATCCCAAACCAATTAGTTATAGTCATTAACCATTTACTTTCATATAAATGTATATTATTCATGAGGCAGAGGGATGCTAGCTCTTATTTACTTGTCTCTTTCTATGTAGAACCAACAACAGCTAGTTAATAAGTATTAATACCTCTGAAGTTCATGCTACCTTACATATACAATAGGCTTTATTTGTTTAACCTGTCAATTTCATTTCAAGAGCAATTTTCAGTAACTGATATATCCAATTCATTTTCCAGTTTTAAAATTATGGTATAACACTTCACTGATCTTTTGAATTTCTAGTACAGGTAATGATAAGCTATTTTCCTGATACTTTCCCTTAATTTAGAACTAATTATTTCTCACTAAACATTAGAATAATTAAAATGTCAGCTTTGATATACTTGTTCTAAATTTTGTAGAAATCTGGCTTGACAGAATTTAATTGGGATTTGTGTGAGGAACTCCATGTGTACTTAAGGGACTAGAATTCCCACACATGCATGGCACTGGATTGCAGTGCAGACCATCTACAGGTGCTATTCCAGCCTAAGGAACAGAATACTGGCTACGGATCCTGCATATACCAAACCCCAGGGTGCTTTGCAGCATCTACACCTTGAACTCATATAATGAGCGAAAACCTTATCTACCAATGCTGGCCTATTTGAAATTGGTGTGGAGACTTCCTCTGCATGGTCGTTCTGCCAGCAGCTACCTGCACAGCTGTAACGAATTGCAAGGGGCACAGAGGACCTTGTGCAAGACCTCTGCACTTGGGTGAATAGTAGGGCTTGTCTTCATTACCGGAGTAAGTCGACCTAAGTTACTCTACCCCAGCTATGTGAATAATGTAGCTGGCGTCGACATAGCTTAGGTCGACTTACCTCGGTGTCTTCACTGCGTTGCGTCAACCAGAGAGCACTCTGCCATCCATTTAGTGGGTCTAGACCTTCTAAATCGACCCCTGCTGCATCAATTGTAGCAGTGTCAATCTCCCTGTAGTGAAGCCCAGCCTGTAGCCTTAGTATACTGTACTAGCCTTTATACTATATATAAACTAATATAACAGTCCAAATGACAGGTATGTAACGGCAGGCCCTAAGTAACTGTATACACCCAATTCTATGCATGAACACACACGCACAGGAACAGGAACACTTTGTTCAGGGAGCAGGAACTAGGAAACAAACAAGAACAGGGAGCAGGAAGCAATAAGCAGGAATATAATGCTGCTGCCCCCCCCTTAATTTCCTTCCCTTCTTCCCAAAAGCTCAGTGGAGCTTTGCAGGCGGCACCAGGTGATACCTCTGATTCAGCTTAGGAGATGGATCCTGTTGCTGTGGCACAACTTCCCAACTGGCCACATGACATCATATACTGAAAGAGAGTGTCCTCTTCCCTATCTGTTCTCCTTTCAGTAGCAGTATATCTCGCTGGTTAAGAAGATGTTCTCCCTGTGGTAAATATACTCACCATGCTCCATACCCTGCAGCCCACAAGATCACAGCATAAGTATCTAAAACACTTCCATATCCTCGCCTAAGGGATACTTCTTCTCCAGGATAGAATGCATGGAGTCTTGCATGGATATGCTCTCTGAGACTTGCATATTTCCTAATGACATGAATCAGCTTTGAGAATGGCGAAGGAATGGGATGAACCTTTCATCAGCATAGACAACTTGGTTTTCACAGGTCAGCTGAAAAGCCAATAAAATGGGGTTTCTCCAATACTTTCATGAGCCATACTCTGAACCTCCTCTAAACCATGACACAGTGCAACAGGGACATTCCTTGACATTCCTCCAGCATGCCATCTACATGCTACTTCAGAGTCCCATGCAGTCTCTCCACTATCCCACTTCTTTGAGAATAGTACACAGCAGATTTATAATGCACTGTACCAATACCTGTCAGAAAAACCTTCAAATTCTCTTGATACAAAAGGTGTCCCCCTTATCTGAAACATCGTAAATAAAGTGGTTAGGAAAGAAATGAGCTCCTTTGAGGCGTCTTGTGAAATTATGACTGCAAAGGGGTAACGTGAGTAATAGACTATAATGGTCAACAGTGCCACACAGTCCAATTGAGCAGCCTATAACATACACTTCAATTCTCTCCCATGGTCTGTCTATGACTATCAGTTACAAAGGAGCCAGTAGTTCTATGCATTGTGCAAGCTAAGCACGCCTTCACACAACAATCTATATCTGAATGCAGCCTTGCCCACCAAGCATAACTATACAGAAGTTCCTTCATCTTTGTAACTCCCAAGTGTCTTTCACGAGCCACATCCAGGCCTTTTGTTTGTTGCAACGCTGCTGGGATGATCTCCCAGGCTCCTCTGCATGTCAAGTAGCACGTCTTTAACATGGGCTCAGAACAAGTTTTATAGAATATAGCCAAAATTGTCTTAAGGACTG
The DNA here is from genome assembly GCF_011386835.1 of Chrysemys picta bellii. NCBI lineage: Eukaryota > Metazoa > Chordata > Testudines > Emydidae > Chrysemys > Chrysemys picta. The sequence goes on from NC_088801.1 coordinate 36,276,326, forward strand.
GATCCATCCAGTCCACTTGTACTTTGCACAGTTCACCATCTTGAAGAGTGGGGTCAAGCAGTCTGCCTTAAGTCAACTGGCCTATCTTTCAGTAAAAAGCATATAGTGTACTCTGCTGTTTCTGCATATGAGGGTGCCAAACCAGCAGGGTTTCTTCCAAGAGTGTAGGCATGTAAGTTCCACCTTTTATTTGATGTGTACCAAATCAAAGTCATACTGTTGCAACTGAATAAACCACGGCAGCAGTCTTACACTCAGCAGGTCAATGGCTTCATGCCAGAGGCCCAAAATAGGCACATGATCAGTTTCTAAGGTGAAATGTCTTTCCACTAAGTTGACTTTGAAGCATACAATAGCAAAGGCCATAGCCAAGAATTTTAGATCAATCTGGGAATACTTTGCTTCCATCGAGATAAGAGTATAGGATGCAAATATAACCAGCCATGCCTCCGAGAGCACAACTGCACCAGTCACGAATTACATGCATCAGTCTGAATCATTATGGGTTTCCATGGATCAAAATAAGCATGGGATTGGATCCCACAGAAGGCTGGATGCAGGGTTTCAAAACATTGCTTTGCTTCTTTAGTCCAAAAGTATTGTCCCCGGCCCTGTTAAATTCCACAGCAGTTTGGCAAAAACACTAAAATGGAGGAGAGGATGGTCTCCTATGTATTAAGCCAGGGCAAGGAATGAACATAAACAGCTATGATCAGTGGGTAATGGTAGCGAAACAACAACTTGTAGCCTTTCAGGTGTCAGTTTCATACCATTGGCTGACAGAGAATGCTTAGAAACGCTACAGGATCTTTTGCAAAACTGCACTAGACCACATTCAGCTTTTTGCCAGCTTACTGGAGTCAAGTTAGCACCTGATCCAGAATAGCGTTATGCTCAGGAAGGGTCTTTGGAAAGACGACAGTGTCATCCAAATATCAATATGCACCCTGGATATTATCAAGGAGCTGAGAGACCACTCTCTGAAATACCTTAGGAGCAGAGACTAAGCCAAAAAGGAGTCGTTGATACCAGTACCTCCCAAATAGCATGCTGAAAGTCAATAACCACTGCGAACTTTCAGCCACAGGTATCTGCCAATAATCGGATTGGTAATCCAGCACAACAAAAACCCAGCATGTCATCTCTTTGAAGGTTAGCAATTGAAACCATTCACATTTCACATACTTATTAAGTACCCTAAAATCTGTGCACTTCAAGTGTCACCATTTTCCTTGTATACAATCACGTGGGTAAACTACAGTCTGTGAGCCCTTCCATCTCTCAAATGATACCATTATCTTTCATGAGCTGCAATTCTGCTCAGATCTCGTCTACAAGTGCAGGAGATACACAACATGCAGGCATGCAAAGGGCTTGGTGTTTGAATCCAACTGCAGAGAATACATATATCCCATGGACAAAACACTATTACCATTAAATAAATCATTGGGTCTCTGAACAATACACTGGGTATCCCTTTCTATTCTGGCTGACATAACCACAGGTTAGGTGTCCTGTGTTAATTTATGTATAACATCAAGCTGCAAGCAGAGATCATAGGACAGTAATGGAACAGCATCTGTAGCCCCGCCTCTAACAATGTAAACTTTGACGTCAAGGCTATGCCTTTGTAGAGCCCAGAGCTTACAGCTTCACCCACTGTCTGTAAAACATACAAATTTCCAAGCTTTTAGAATAATTGTAGTGAGGCTAATGTCCAGATTAGTGTTCTCCCCTCTGGGTTAGTTCATAATCTCAACACCTTTGTCCACCGTGATCTTCAGCAGTGTACCATTAATTTCTACAATACAGAATACCAGCTCTAGCACCTTGCCATATGAGAAGGTCATAAAGAAAATATCAGAGTCCTGGGTAAAGGTGATCTAATGCAACTTCACATTCACGGTATGCACTTGAGGTCTCAGAACATTGTGAAACAGTGTACAACAGCACACTAATGTCAAGTGTCCTTCCTTCCCACAAGACCAGCACATAGCAGTTCTACCTAGAAAGGCAAGGAAATTGGCCAAGTGATCCATACTACTATAGTGGAAACACTGAGGAGCTGTCAACTTTCGTTGCCGAAGCTGTAGGGCAGAAGTACGTGTGTCATGTGATTCTGGAAGATGGAAGTAGGAGGAGTGGCTGATGGTTTAAGCGTAGACAAAAAGATAGCAGCAGTCTGAGACACAGAACCCCTTTCACCTTGAGCCCTCTCAAATGCCTCACTCTTAACAACCGTGGGATCAAAAGTTAGAATTCTAGCATCTTCAGCCAGTAACCATTTGCCCAACTGGTCATTTGCTACATCAATCACAAAAATATCCCTGAGCATGATCATCATACAATCCGCAAATTCACAGACCTAAGCTAACCACTGCAAACATGCAAACTCATATACAGTTTTGTTGGGCTGCTGTCGACCATCAAAAAACATTTTCCTCTTTAGCAGAACAGAATCTCCAGTCCCAAAATACTTGTTGACATTCTGCACAGCCTGCCTTCTCCCCTGAGCATGCCACATTCCCGCTTCTCCCCCCTCCCTCCCACAGCTTGTTATGCCACGAAACAGCTATTTCGCGGAGGCAAGTGCTGGGAGGAGAAGAGGGGATGCAGTGCGCTCAGGGTAGGAGGTGGAGGCAGAGGTGAGCTGGGGCGGGGCAGGGAGCTTGACTGCCGGTGGATGCACCCACCAATTTTTCCCCGTGGGTGCTCCAGCCCTGGAGCATCCATGGAGTCAGCGCCTATGGTAATTACCATGAACCAGATAAGTCAGCAGCAGCCTGAACAACAAACAGTATAACTGTCCAAATGCCAGGTATGTAGCAGCAGGCCCTGAATAACTGCATATATCCAACACTATGTGTACATACACGAACTGGAACACTGAGTCCAGGGATCAGGAGCCAGGAAACAAACAGGAACAGGGAGCAGGAAGCAATAAGCAGGAAGGCAAACCACTCCCCCGCCCCAACTCAGACGGCAAGAAGTCTGAGGAATATATGGCCATCACCGAAAAGCAGTGTATCCTACCAAAAACGGAACATTTACAAATAAATTCATACTGTGGCCACAAAAATCAATTTGTGTCTGTGACATCACAGGACGTACATAATTTTCATTGAGGCTGCCAAGCTGGCCACTCCCATGCTACAGGTTTTAAAGTCTAACAGTGCATTAAATTCAACAGGTACAGCATAAAAATAGGCTTAGTAAATAGCTACCTTTTTATTGATGTAATATGGGTCCAGGTCCTCCAAGGGTTCGGACACCATTCCCGGAGGTATGTCGCTATAAATAAATGGGAGTGTCTTTCCTGCTTCCAAGTCACTATTTGGCTTTGGGCCATTTTCTTCATTGACATCATCATCTTTATGGTCGTCTTTGAGACGATTAGCCTTTTCTTCAGCGATACGTTGTTCAATAGCTGCAAGAGACTCTCTAGTGAAGTAGAAGAAGCTGTCAGGTCCCGGTGGTACCAGTAGTGCCTGCGCCATCTTTTCATTCTGCAAATTTTAATTAACGTTTAGCCTCTTGTATCAGAAAGTTCTAGAGAAACAGAAGAAAAAAAAAAGTTAGGAAAACAAGAATTCAACAGGAACAAAAATCAAAACACTCCCTGGGGTTTATTTAATGACTTATCTGGTTTTACCTACCAACAACTGAAAATGCAAACTATCTAAAACATTAAGGTTGAGATTTTTCAAAGACACCTGAGGAAACTGGGTGCCTAACTCCCATTGGCTCCTTTGAAGATCACTGCATAAGGATCCACTTCTGCCACAATATCAATGGGATTTATCTCCTGAGTAGCAGGGGCTGCAGGATCAGATCTAAAGCAGAAATCAAACTCTTGAAAATAATAAAGTTTATGCCATCAATACATACTATTAGTTTCTGGTATGTATTTAAGTTACCTACTTAAAATATGAATGGACAGCTACAAATAATGACTAAAATCTTTACTGTTATCTGCCTCCTACCCTCTCCTAAAGCATTGTACAGTAAGGGACTTGCATTACTTCACAGCTACCTAATAAAAAACTAACCACTTAAGCTTTTCCATTCCATTCAAATTATATCTTTGGCATAGTGACACTGATTCTTTTTGGTAAAACAGGAGGGGAAGCAATAGGGACTTCACAGCTGAAGCCACTGAAATTAACAAGAAACTGTGGCCAAATTTGCATGAAATGTATCACTTCTCTTGCCTGAGGAAAACCCAAGACAATACAAATACAATTTTAAAAAAAGTCTGGAAAACTCAATCAGACTATACATACAATCTCCATTGCTAGTGTCACAAACCCTTGATCTGTCTGTACAGACAGACAGCCTTATAGGTCACAGTAAACTGTGCCGTATCCTCTGCATATACTTGGCCTGATTTTCACAGGTATTAACTACCTGCAGTTCTCACTGGCTTCCCCAGAACCCATGGATACTGAATTCTTCTGATGATCAAGCCAACTTCATAACCAAAGGTACACTGAGATAATGAGAAAAGTTTATAACTTGACAATCAGCTTTACTTCTTGTAGTTCTGAATGTTGCAAGTAATAAAAGCTAATACCATTTGTTTCCTGAAGTGACCCAATAATTCCAGCAGCCCTGTTAAGAAAAAATAATTTATTACAATTGCCATTCGGGAGACCCCAATCCCACAAAGACTTGTGTCTGTATTTAACTGTACACTCCGAGTTGTTCCATTGACATCAATAGTATTACTCACAGTGCATAAAGCTAAACACATAGTTAAGTCCTTGTGATATTAGGTCCAATGGTTGGAAAACAGTTTCCAATAGAGCCCAGTTTTTATGCCCTGGGAACTTTCCAGAATATTCACCATTAGGGCTGAACTTTTCCATGCTTTAATCTCAATCCAAAAAAAAAAAAAATTTCTGAAAGCTTGACCAAATTTCCGTCAGCCATTTTTGAGCAGAACTCTCAGAAAAACAAACAAATTAAAAAAAAAAAAAAAAAAAAAACCTCACTTTCCCCATGAAATTCTAACCACACCTTTTATAAACAGGGTTACAGCAAAAATGGCGCAAATCTGAAACTGGGCATGAATAGAATTTTCAATGAGGACTCATGCCTTTGTTTACATAGAAAGGCAGAGAGAATTAAAAACGAAAGTTATAATTCACTAAAAAAAAAAAAATGCTCCTGATCAGGTTCAGCAATAGGCGTTTGTTTTTTCCAAGATGAACTAAACACTGAACATTTCAGCCCAAAAGATGAATATTTTGAAAAGTTGTGAGCATATGAAAAAACAGGGGGTTTAGAAGGGATCTCATTTTCCAGTGTAACATTATTCAGTGCACCATAGAATAAATGTATTCAAAGCTACACCATTTATAAGAATAAGAGTTTGGACTGAACTAATTTCAAATATCATAGCCAAAATAAGCAAGAAGTAGTCAGCCTTGTAATTCATCAATAGTCAGGAAACAGGGACTTACTAAATTCCCTGGTTTCAACTGCAGTCCTAGCTGATGTTTGTCTAAAGCAGAAAGTCACAACACAATCTGACCTCTAAACAACAGGAACACTGATTTAATGCAAAATCCAGATAAACCAATGAGCACAATGTGGATGAGATTATATCTTCACATAGTACAGTAACAATATAGTAGAATCAAATTAAAGGAAAAAGGTCCCCATTTCCCTGAACCTGAAAGTATGATAGATAAAATTATATTACTAGAAATAAATGCAAAATATAACTGCAAATTAATTTGATCATTATCACTGGTATATCTGAGCCTACCTGTAGTGCCCAAATTGTGTTTCTGTAAAGTTATTTTATTTGAGACACTGGACATCCACTATAACTGATAGCAGATTACTTTCCACTCTGCTTTAAAAATATCAAATATATGTTGAACCAATACTCTTTTTTGTTAATCATCACCATGATGAATGCTGCAAACCTCAAATGCAACAGTACAAATGTCAGAAAACAGGAACAGTGTCATATATTTCAGTAACTAAGAACAGATAAAATGTGCACGTTATCTACACTACTGGGGTAAGTCGACCTAAGTTACACTACTCCAGTTACATGAATAACTGGAGTTGAGGTAGATTAGGTTGACTTACTGCGGTGTCTACACTGCGCTGCATTGACAGGTGATGTTCTCCCATCGACTTATCTTACTCCTCTCGTTCTGGTGGAGTACCGGAGTCAACCAGAGAGTGCTCTGCAGTCGATTTAGAGGGTCTTCACTAGACCCGCTAAAACAACCCCTGCTGCATTGATCACAGCAGCGTCGATCCCCGGTAAATGTAGACATGGCCCTAGTCCACTCAAGTGGCACACTTGATGTTTTCTGCAAGCCTATTAACAGTAATACGCAGATGTGGACTGTGCTTGCTAATGTAAATTTCCTATGGTCTCAGACACCACAGAAAGAAATACAAGACACCAGGAATGTGGTTGGTTTAACACACCTTGCAACTATCCAGCAATAATTCATCCTGCCTTTGAAACCTGTTCCACCTGGTGGAGGGCCACTGCCAGCCAGCCACCCACCCACCTGGTCAACCTGTTCCAGCACTGTTGCTGGGACCCCATTGCTCTCCTCTTTTACCAGCGTTAAGGCCATGGGGAAGAGAGAGTTTTCTCCTCACTAAGGCAGACATAGGAGCCCCGTCCCCATTCCCCAAGTTCTTTCAGAGATGCTTTCTCCTAATCTACTTCATTGGGGAAATCGGCCCACTATGGAATGAGCAACTGCACTGGGCACTTGGCAAATTTCAACAAAATGAATTTAACAACCTACCCTATGCACTGAGTTCTTGGGCTGCTGCAGGGAAGTGAAATAACCCCCACCCTGTGGGGGAAAATTTCCTTCCCAGCCCCAAACAAATGGCTAGCAGAAGCCCACTGCAAGGCCCGCCAAACCAGTCCTACCCTAATGTCATAGGGAGGAGGAGGCTTTTCTTCCTAGCAAAGAAAGCCTTCCCTTTGGATGCATAGGAACCAACAAACTTATATACACCCTCCTGTACACCCAATCAATCAGTCACAAAGCTCCCACCCTCAAGCCCATTGGGGGAGGGGGTTGTGCAAATCTTAAAGGGGCCAAAGCTTCCTCATCTCTGAGGCTAGAAAAAGGATGGAAGGTATGGTGTAAACCCCTGTTCACTGGACACTACTTCTCTGCTTCTTTGCCCAGGAAGTCAGTTTGACATTATTATAGTATTTTAAATACTTGGATTGTTTTTAAAATAATCATATCATAAAGAATTAAATAAATGAATGTGATTCTCTCCCAGTACAATGTATTTCTTTGAGTCTCTGCTAATCAAGGCAATAGTTTAATAAGCATGTTTTCTAACTCCAGCAGGGTGTACAAATTAAAAGTATTCCACTATAATAGAGGTATTGTATTTCCACACTGTTCTATACAATGTGTAATATTAAACAGTTTCAAAAAACCTACCAATATGCAGATTTTCATAATATGGTATTAATCTGCAGTATTTATACTTCATATGTCATGTGTTATACTAATAGCCTAATAATTTGCTTTGTTTTTAAGAGTAATTTGTGTAGTAACAATAAATCTAACACCTTTTTGGACTCTCATAATTCCCTATGGTCTTGTTACGCTGAATGATTGTTACATAATTATTAAATTTTCATTCTTTTCAATTTTATGTAATTGTTTGACAAACAAAGGAGTTTAAAGAGAGGAGCCTAGGGCAGAGTTTGGATTTGCCTTGGTTTGCCATGGCAACACTTTCACCTCCCTGGTGGCAATCTTACCCTCCCTCCAAGTGATGTGTAATGTTGAGGTTGTACAGGTGTGATGATAATAGCTGTTAATCTCCAGATCTCCAAAATACAACATTATTCAATATAAACCTCTAAAGCTGACCAAGCCATTAAAAGTCTGGTTGGCGGCATAGCGGGGTTAAGGCAGGCTCCCTACCTGGCTCCACGCAGCTCCCAGAAGCTGCCAGCATGTCCCTCCAGTCCCTAGATGCAGGGATGGCCAGGGAGGCTCCGCGCACTGCCCCCGCCCCAAGCGCCGGCTCTGCAGCTCCCATTGACCAGGAACTGCAACCAATGAGAGCTATGGGGGCAGTGCACCTGCAGGCGAGAGCAGGGTGCGGAGTCACCTGGCCACACCTCCGCCTAGTAGCCAGAGGGACATGTCGCCACATCCCGGGAGCTGCCTGAGGTAAGCAACGCCCAGAGCCCACACCCTGAATCCCCTCCTGCACCCAAGTTACCTCCCAGAGCTTGCTCCCCACATCCCACTCCCCTGCCCCAGCCCTGAGCCCACTCCAGCACCCCAAACCCTTAATCCCTGGCCCCATACCCCCAGCTGGAGCCCTCACCCCCTCCCACAATCTAGCCCCTGCCCCAAAATTGCCCCTTAAATCACAAAACAGAGCCAATTCTCAAAATAATTTTACAATTACATAATATACATTCATATATTTCAAAATCTAAGTATTACATTTAATAAATCTCACTTAAACGGCTATTATTTACATTGGTGAGTGAAGTAACATTTTCCCTTTGGCAGTGAATAAATATTACTCTTAAGTACTGCAGATTCATCCATCTGAACTGGATTTATTAAGCAACATTTAGGCAATGTATGTAAGTGCCAAAATATCACTGTAATCATCTGTATTGATTAAATTAGTGGTTAGCTCACTTATCTGCTAACTGCATGATTTCACTATAGTCATGAATTTTTATAAGTGACATCAGTATTATTACTGATTTTAATTTATAGCAAAAAACACCCCAATCCTGGGTAGTTTTACATCATTTAAAAGGATACAAAAATATTAAAAATTAAAAAATAAAACTCTCTATGGTAGGCTGAACTAGATTGAACCCCATCCACATTAACAAATCAACCAGACAAAATCTATGCCTATATTCATCTCACCCTCTCGTAAATGTTCCTGCTTTCAACTCTCACTATAATCCAATAAAATAAAATAAAAAGGATCTTGCCGCATGTCCTTGTAGGTGAAGAAACTTGAGCTATTTCTGACCTAATGGGTGGGGGAATGACTAAATTCCAAAGTCAATAACTGTTCAAAAGAAGGGTCCTGCCACCATCATCCCTTTTTAACTCAGGGGAATGATACTCCAAGTGCCTCTGCTGATCACAGGTGTAGCAGTATTACAGGGCTCTATATGTGAAAAACTACAGCTTAAAACTGACAGGCAGGCAATGCAAAATTATAGAATAGCATGTACCTTCAAGTGCAAAACATTGCTTACCCAACCGGCAGGGCCGGCTCCAGCGGGGGGAGAAAAAAAGATCAGCGGCACTTGGGCGGCGGGTCCTTCGCTCCCTCTCTTCCTCTTTGGCAGCACTTCGGCGGCAGCTCAAAGATGAAGAGAGGGACCCGCCACTGAATTGCCGCCGAAGACCCGGACGTGCCGTCCCTTTCCATTGGCCGCCCCAAGCACCTGCTTCCTTTGCTGGTGCCTGGAGCCGGCCCTGCCAACCAGAAGCCTCATTCTGCACTGCCTTACATTTCTGAGTTGTTTTAAAGCAGTGTTTCCCAAACTTGGGACGCCGCTTGTGTAGGGAAAGCCCCTGGCAGGCCGGGCCGATTTGTTTACCTGCCCCGTCCGCAGGTCCGGCCGATTGCGGCTCCCACTGGCCGCAGTTCGCTGCTCCAGACCAATGATTGCTACTGGAAGTGGCGCGGGCCGAGGGATGTACTGGCCACCACTTCCAGCAGCCCCCATTCGCCCAAAGTGGTGAACCGCGGCCAGTGGGAGCTGCGATCATCTGGACCTGCGAACAGGGCAGGTAAACAAATCAGCCCGGCCCACCAGGGGCTTTCCCTACACAAGCAGCGTCCCAAGTTTGGGAAACACTGTCTTAAGGTGTTGCCCCATACCAAACATGCCACAGTAGTGCAACATCAAAACTGAATGTAACGTATCTTGTTTTTTAAAGTCCTAGATCTAATACATAATGCCATAGTATTTCTAATCCAGACCTTTTTTAAGACAGGACCACTTTATCTTTGAGTTTCTTATGTTAAAACCTAGGACTGAACCAAGTAACCTCACATTCGTATAATATGCACAGAAGAATCACCACTCCATTTAACTTCAGTAAGTACACAGTAAACACTATTACATTCAAACTTTTCACTTTTTTTTTCTAAACAGACCCTACAAACCAACATGAAGAAATCTGATTCTTTTCTGTTTCAGTGACAAAAAACGTAGCACCGAGCCACATGCAGTTCTCTAATGCTCATATGGTCCAACACTGTCAGGAGCTGAATGCATGCTGAAAGCTCTCACGGTCACTTCAATGGGAGTTGAAAGTGTTCAGTACCTTACAGAATCAGTCCTTTAATGAGATGAAAAAGTATGGCAAGTCTGCAAATGCAGCTTATGTCATGTCTGCCAACTGGTGGTAAACATTAGAGCAGACTCAAATAATGGGATACTCCCTCCAGTGTCTGAATCGATTGTGGGTGTGCCCTGCACATTACCGCTGCAGAAAGGCACAGCTCTTCTAGATAATCCTAAAGGGACATTCCACTAGCGAATCTAGTAGGAGCTGCACTAAAGCTGTCTCAACTACCAGTTGCTCTTTGCATATTTTTCTTGGCTTTCCTGTACTCAACATGGATCCAATGCAGTAGAAATAATAACATGTGGCAATCATTATGTTTACACAACAAGAGGAAGTGATTTGTTCCCCTTGCTATAAATCATAAAGGATGGGTGCAAGAAAAAAGACCAGGTGAGCTAAAGAATTATTTTGCATCAAAACTTAAGGGCAAAATAAGAGCTACAATTGGTGGGCACTGATCAGAGGCAGTGCAGTATGTCTGAAGCAGAAGACAGCTTTTATATATTTGAACCAACAAACCACAGCTCCAGGACAATTGCAGCTCAGGGCTTCCATCTGTAATACTTGTGGAATTAAAAACAAGTTCCCTATAGCATAATTATTTAAAAGTCAGTGTACCAAATTCAGAGTTGGTGTGAAATAGATGCAAAAAGTGGTGCGAAGTGGATTTACACCTGCTTACATCAAGCCTGAATCTGAGCCTAAAGTCTTATTCTACTTTTCTAAAAATAATTTTACAAATATTCCAATTTTATAAATTATTTTCCAAGTGTCTTAATGCATCAGAAATTAATATAATTAAATAAATTTTCCTCCCTCATTCCTGTTCCCAATTACAAGTCTATACAATAAAATGTATTCTCCTACTCACTGTTTGCCTGTTATTTTAGACTTATTTGCCAGAATTCCACTCAAAACTCTTTTTCATCAAGATGCACCCTGAATTTTACTTCAGTTCCCAGTGGTAATGTTCTAATCATTTTAACTCTGGCTCACGTCTCCCTCTAAGCATCTTCTCTTCACTCTCTCTGCTTTCTCTTGTAATCTTTTCTCCCAAACACCACAAGCTCTGTTCAAGCCTCTGAAAATCTGTCGCTGAGCAACAAGCAAGCAGAACTAGGATGCAGCTATCATTTCTTAAAGGTGCAACAACCCTTTTAAAGATGAGAATTTTACATTTTCCCATCTGACTGAGGCATCAACATAGTATCCTCGGAGACCAACTACCTATGATTAGAAATGCTTTATAATTCATATAGGGGCCAGGGAGTTCCTTCTGTAAAAAAATCCCACATATAGACAATAGTTACTCCAAATCTTAATGTCATTTACTGTGAGGAAACTACAGCATGTTCTCACTTTTGGGGAGGTATTAACAACGTGATGAATCAGCTGAACTATGATGGATCAACAGAGGGCAGTGTGATCCATCTGCTTATGGTCATTCTGCTGCTGCTGTTTTCCTTTGGCAGGGTCAGACTGCACAGCACTTAGGGGGAGTGCATTAAAGAGATGGGATGTTTGGAACCCTGGGTGGAGTACAGCATTTAAAGGTAGTTGGGAAATAGTATTGGGTGTTAGAGCCCTAGTAGTTAAAGCATCTGTGGTGTCAAGGCAAAGTTTGGTATCGCAGCATGCGAGCAAGAGAATTACAAGTGAAAAGCTCAGTTGCAGTGAAGTGAAAAGGACAGATGTAACAAACCCTTGTGCTACAGACACAGTTTTGAGATAATTCATAGCGATTAGAACCTAGATCCTTCAGTTTTATAAAGGCCTCTACCACTTGAACTAAAAGTAAAGCCCTCCAAAGGTATCTAGGGGTTATAGTGGATCACAAATTGAATGCGAGTCAACAACATAATGCAGTTGCAAAAAAGGCTAATATTCCGGGGTGTATTACAGGAGTCTTGAATGTAAGGGCTGGTCTACACTGGGGGGGGATCGATCCAAGATTGAAGTATCTTGGATCGAATTATCTGGGGTCCACACGGCGCGGGATCGACGGCCACGGCTCCCCCGTCGACTGCGCTACTGCCGCTTGCTCTGGTGGAGTTCCAGAGTCGACGGTGAGCGCGTTCGGGGATCGATATATCGCGTCTTAACGAGACGCGATATATTGATCCCGGATAAATCGATTGCTACCCGCCGATACGGTGGGTAGTGAAGACGTACCCTAAGACATGGGAGATAGGGCCAAGTAACGTGGGACAACTGAGTGCCACACTTTAGAAAAGATGTGGACTAACTGGAGAGAGACCTGAGGAGAACAACAAAAACAATAAAAGGGTTAGAAAACCTGACTTATGAGGAAGATTAAAAAAAACTTGGTCATGTTTAGTCTTGATAAAAGAAGACTAAGGGGGGACCTGATAACTGTCTTCAAATATGTTAAAGGCTGTCATTCAGAGGATGGTGATCAGTTGTTCTCTATGTCCACTGAAGATAGGACAAGAAGTAATGGGCTTAATCTGCAACAAGAGAGATTTAGGTTAGATATTAGGAAATATCAGGGCTTTCCAACTATAAAGGACAATTAAGTCCTACAAGAGATTACCAAGGGAAGTTGTGGAATCCCCATCATTGGAGGTTTTTAAGAGTGTGTTAGCCAAACACCTGTCAGAGATTATCTAAATTTATTTGATCCTGCACAGGCATCTAGACTTCATGACCTCTCAAGGCCCCTTGCAGCCCTACATTTCTATGATTCTATAAAGGTGTGTAGTATTAAGTCCCATATCCTCTTTGTGAGTCAGCCACTATACAGCGATCATCACATACGCAAATCTAGTGCATGCGCCCTTGTCTGTAGACAAGCTGATCTTGAGCATCTAACTTGTACAGAAGTTCAAATTCAACAAATGAATGCCAGTCTCTAAAAAGCCTACGTGCTGCAAGCAAGAAACAATTATTAAATATATCACATACTTTTCCCTATGGAACTTGACTAAAGCTATTGCTACAAGTCTCTACAACTTTATTATATATTTCTACTATGTACACCTAAGAGCCCTAGTCATGGATCATGGTGCTAGATGAAGTAAAAACACAGAAAAAGAAAAAAATCCATGCCACTTTGGGGTCTTGCAAGAAGAGCTCCCAGAAATTCCCATAGATAGCAATATAGAGGGAGAGTCTGGAATTGAAACGGAGGCTCTCTGCCTTGCCTGTGCTTGAGACACACAAACAACTTGTGCAGCATTGACCAGGAGGCTGACTGACAAGCTGGACAACCAACTGCATACTCCAAAGAGCCTGCCCAGGGTTGAGATTGCTCAGACACACGAACTGAGCCTGGACAGGCACCATGTTTGAGAGGAGAAAGAGTTAAAGAGACAGATTAATATGCCTGGGCAACCAACTGCAGGCACTAAAAAGCGTGTGTGTGCGCGTGTGCGTGCTGACCCCAGTCAGGGACAGTGTTTTGGGAGACAGCTGCTTACAGGGAGTCACAAGGTTACTGCAGCCAGAGGGGCAACAGCCAAGGAATTGCTCCCTGCAACAGAAGGGAAGGTGACATTTTGTCTCTCTTGGCCAGAGGGCTGGTGACTGACCTAAAGCCCTCAGCTCCACACAGGAGATACAGAGACTGCTTCGTGTTGTGAAGACTGACTGCAAGCTGTACACAGTACCATGTCCCTGCATTGGGAGTGAGGGCTTGAAACAACCTAAGACCTACTCCAGCCCAAAGGGAGAGCTCTCAGCTTCTCAGAGAGGGATGCCACCCTTGCTCATCAAGTGTCAATTACATTAACCAGCTAAGACCTGTGAGGAGACTGTGGGCATTTTTGTTATTTTTACTTAGTCTGAGGGCATTTAGTGTTACTTGTTTATTTGTATATCCCTGATTTCTGTACCATTCCTTCTCTTAATTTACCCTTATTCTTTCTGGGAATAAAACTTTGTTGTCCTTATCCACTGGTCCTGGATATCCTGTACTTATAAATTGTCAAGTCCGAAGGGAGTAGGACCTAAGGTAGGTATGGTTTTGGTTGTTTGTTTGTTTTTACAAAGATCAAAGAAAGTCCAAGACCAAACCACTATGTTAAAATGGAGTTAAAATTCAAAATGTTTTCGGCACCATGGGGAGTGGGGAATAGAGAAGGAGAAAATATATACATTAAAAATAATGTCTCTTTCAAAGTTAGTTTAATCTAATCTGAACCACATATACTAAAATGTCTTCAAACAACACTGGCTTCAACAACTAGCCTTGAAACCTGCTAGCTTTCAGACAGATCTCAATTTTATGACAAATCACTTGGGTTCTTAAGAACATAAACTTCACAACAAGAAAAGCTGTTTGGCACATATCCATAAGAAAAAGCATACAATCAATCTGAGTTGGAGTGACGCCAAAAGGGATAAGATTTCCCATCCCGCCTGTATCTGTACTGCCAAAGTGAAGGTGAAAAAGGCCAAGTGATTTTTTTTTTTGCATCCACATTATAATATGATCAAGCAAAGGGAATCTAGAAGTGGATCAACAGAGCTTCTTCTTTCACTGTTTCTACTCTAATACTGCTGAAAGCTTAATATATGCATATGTACTAAGGATTAAACCTTCAGATATATGCTGTAAACACCTTTGGAGGGCAGTAGAACCCTATAAACCACTGCTGCTAAAGTGTTGAGTAGAAAAGTTGGCAAGAGCAAAGGAAAAAATTGGACTCATGGGAATGAAAAAAATTAAATGTTTTTCTTTCAATACCATTTCAAAATTTGTTGAGCTGCTGGCTTCTTAGGTAAAGCATCAAGGATCCCCATAGGCTATACTGCTACTGCCCATCCTCTTATGGCTGCCAATGATGCCTCCTGGGGGGCAGGGAGTGAAGAAGCAAAGAATCTGGTAGACTCCTCTGCCTTGTAAGGGAAGCGTGAAGATATCAGAGGTTTTCCCTACCACAACTACAGGACAACAAAAGATCCTGATACATACTGCTCCCCATAAGGCCTTCAAGAAGGAAGTGAAGATCCCAGAATGCTCTTCTATCCTCAGGCCAGGAAGGAAGGGTGTGTAGAATGAGATGGGATGAAGTGAAAAAGAATGTCAATGGGAGGAAGAAGAGAGAGGGAGAATGGGGAGAGGAATTGGAGTGAGAGAGTGAGGGGAATCTAAGTGAATGAGTGGGAGGGAATGAATGAGGAGAGGTCAAGTTGGAGTGAATGAGAGACTGGGAGAAGAGAGTATGTGAATTAGGATGAGATAGATTGAATTTAGGTGTGTGAGAGAGAATGAGAACAAATAAGGAAAGAAACAGATAGAAAGAATAGATAAAAATATTAAACTCATGCTTAATCAGTCTGACATAGCCTCTGTACATAGGAAAAGGGAACTTTGGTCAACCCCCACCCTGGCCCCAAACACATACACTAAATGCATGGATTATTTCCTGGAGCACCTCTGCAAGGGTGCATGATAGCTCCCTCAATGTCTCCTAGTGGATTTGCATCCCAGGATCACCCCAGATACCATCAGGTCTATACCCCCTTGCTCCTGTACTATCTTATAGTTTTCTACTGCACCAATCACCACAGTATCTAATTGCTTCCCAGGTAAATTCCACCTGCATGTGCTCAACTCACTAAAGGCTTTGCTTGGGAAATATTCCCCACCCACCATCATCATGCCAGGTCTGATGAAAATACTTCAAAGAGGGAGGTGTTGCAGCATGCTCTGAAGGTAGTAAGATTGGATTAGTCCAAAGTTCTCTGACAGTTCCACAGTTAAACCATTCTTGCTGAAGGGGCTTCATCTCTGGCTCCCACGTGGTTCATCCTGGGATTTATAAAATACATTGTCCACCAGAAGTACAGCTGTCTTGGCAGGTCACTAATAGAATCAGGGTCACTATTGTACTTAAATTCTGCCCTGCTGATGGCTTTGATCTGGGCCTTGAACTGAAATGACAATGGAAGTAAAACTGAGAGATGGCAGAGGGATTGAATAAGTGTGATGTGCTCATGACAGTCCATCACACAGATGAGGCAGGCCACCCACCATCTGCACAATGCTTATTCTACCTCTCCCATGAAACCTTGGATTGTTCCTGCTCTGCTCTACCTAATTGAAAAGATGTTCGTCTCAGACTCTCTCCCTAAGTAGACACCTTTGGGCCTGTGTTTTTATTTGCACACAAATTCAACGAGAAAAGTCTTGTCCTACATATACGACTGGTTCATCTGATTCTTGCAATTTATTAAAAGGCTTTAATACATATGAAGGAAAGCCTGAGGTATTCACCTTGTGGAGCTTGATCGAGAGAGATTCAACTTTATGCCTTCTGAACCTAGCCATCTGAAACAATAAACCACTCAATTTTTTTCAGGACTCAATTTTTAAGGTTGTTTCTTCCAATTCAGGTTGCATTTTTTCCTACCCAGACAGTTATCATTTTGCAATCTACTGAACGCCATTTTATTCAATTTATCTTGAAATATTATTCCCTTTGAACCTGTGTACCGTGAGGCTGTGACACAGCAACTCACCAGCTAGTGCACCACCTTGTGGCTGGGTGTGGCATTGCCAGGTTTTTCCTCTCCATAGCCTTACTGGCCAGCTGTTCAGGTCTTGTGGCCAGGAGACTCGGCCCTCCAGCCAGGTCACTTTTAATATCACCCCTCTTGAGAAAAGTCAGAATCCAGTCCAATGACAGTCCAGCATCCTTGTGCCAGGGCTCCAGCCTGACTAAGCCTTATGACCATTGTCTGGGGCCTTCACCAGGCCTTTCACTGGTGACCTGAGTGGCAACCCAGTCCCTTCTTCTAATCCTGGGTTCCAGCCCAGGGTCCCTGTAGCAGGTGATTAAGGTCTGCTTCTTCAGACCACCCTGCTTCTTACCTGGGCTTCTTCCTACTGTGGCCTGCCTCTAGGCCTTCCTACCCTAGTGCTCTTCAGACCTCAGAGGAAAGATAACAAAGGAAGGCACAACGTTAAAATAATCCAAACATCTCCCTCTTTTAAGAGATAGCTGATGAGCTGTAGCCTCGCTCAGTTGTCTCCAGGCTATTGTGCCATGTTCACAGGAACTCTCTGCCAGCTTTGGCCTCCACTGAGCTCCTTCCTGGGAGGTAGTGGGGAGAAGTCTGTCCACCTCCCAGGACTGTGGCCTTCTGAACTGAGTTTCTCCCTCTTAAGGCTGCTCCCCTAAGACAGGCATGCCTTGAAGGTGAGGTAGGGTTGGGCTGCCTGAGCCTAAAGCTGATCTTTAACCTCTTCTTGCCTGGTGTGGGGTTAGTACACCTCATCACAGGGAAATTAAACTTGATTAACTTCTCCCAAAGACAAATTTATGTTGTCAGTGGTTACAGCTCGAGTAGAAATAAGGATAGAATTCTGAGTTCTGTTGTGACCTTATTGTAGAACCATGGGCAAATGAACTACAATAACTTATCTGTACCGTAGTTTTCCCATCTGCAAAATATACATAATGCTTACCTAGTTCAGAGTTTTGTGAGGCTTAATCCATTAATATGTATGTGTGAAGTTCTAGGAGATCCTCTAATTAAACTGCTACTTAAATGCAAATAATTATAAAATGTATGGAATACATATTTAACAATTTCTTTTCTACTGGAGGAGAAAGCATTAAGATCTACCCAATGACAAAGAGCTAATTCAGCCAAAGGGTACTTTCTAATTGTCTGGTTTGTCGGCATACAGAACAGGCACCACAAGAAGGCAAACACAATAATGCAAATCCCGGATCACACAAAGCAGACAGTATGCTAGTTTATCTAAGACTGTATGCATTTTTGAGTAATTGTGAAATTAACGAATGAAGTGGCTTACACCTGGGGTAATTACCTACCTATGTCCAAGCTTCCAAGCTGTTGAATACAGGCTGGAAAAGTGAAACGGCGAGTGAGAACAAAACAATGAGATGTCTCGCACATCCCAACTCTGCCTACCTGCAAGTTCCATCTAACAGGAAGCTGTGGTGGCGCTGTTTTAATAATAAATTTTACTTGTTATTCATAAGCTTCCTATATGGAATTAGATCCAACTAATTATGCTATGGAGCCTAGAGGAGATATCATGCTATTGTTTTCTATATAACATGGCTTTTTTCTGCTGTATGATTTAACCTTTTACACAGCTGTATGCATGAAAAATGCATCATCATCAAAACACTAATTGTATCAGTTTACATACTTACAGACATTACTCAAGAAGGAATTTGTGCATCTATTGAACAATTTTAGCAGATCAGACAAGAGAGCATTTGGAGCAAAGTTTGCAGTAGTTCATCAAGCAAAATCTTTGCCTTAAAGCAGAATCAACCCCGGATCACTCACATGGACTACAGACTTGCTGTTGCTATGAGCATCATGCTACTGTATATGGGCCAGTAGTGAACTGATACAGTATTGAAATATCTGTGAACAAAACTAAAAATCTACTTGGACAACTTTTATTTAAAGTGTATTACATTAGCAACTAATTGGTCCATAAACGTTTTGCTTATGAGTAAACATAGTTGCTATTTGTATCAGTCTGCTTATCAGAGAACCACTATGTAATAGAATAATGAACAGTTAAAAGCTGCACACCAACCATGCATTGCAAGGCAGCCTCTCTGTCTTTAATTATAAATCTTCCATACACCTCACCCAGTCCTACATACCTCCCCCAAGCAGAGGCATGCCCCACATTTTGGGAATCACATATGTAGATTATCACAATATGATACATCCTCACCTTTCTTATATGTTTTTTCACTGTTCAAATAGTTAATAATGTTGACATTTAAAGTATCATTCCTGGCATCTGAGTTAACACCCATCAAAAATGAATGGGGCAGTTCATACCTCTGAAATATTGTTTCAGGCTCTCTGCAAACCAGATCTCTCTGTATTAGTTGTGTGAAGCAGGGATTTCTTCAGAACCATATTAGCTGGACATGTCTTAAAAAAATGAAAGCAGAAACTGAGGAAGACAATTGAGAGGTCTATCCATAATCCCCAGCCAGGGCCGGCTCCAGGCACCAGTGCAGCAAGCAGGTGCTTGGGGCGGCCAAAGGAAAGGGCCGGCACGTCCAGGTCTTCGGCAGCAATTCGGTGGCGGGTCCCTCAGTTCCTCTCGGAGGGAAGGACCTGCTGCTGAATTGCTGCTGAAGAATGTGATTGCAGCTTTTTTTTTTTTTTTCGCCGCTTGGGGCGGCAAAAATGCTGGAGCCGGCCCTGTCCCCAGCTAGCCTTTCACACCTTCTGACACCCACAGGGGTGCACTCCACACTTTGGGAAACACTGAGTTAAAGTACTGAAATAAATTTATCTTGCGCTCTTAAAAAATGGTTTCTACAGACAGCACATTCACTGATTGATAAAACAGTATACATTTCTATCAGGCATATGCTCAATAAATGTCACTAATTTGTTATGCCTGTCTACATATTCAGGCTAAGTGCACTCTTTAATTTTACAAACTTTTAACGTTACTTGGCTACTCATTTTACTAAATATTGACATGGCCTTACAGCAGTTCTTCTGAATTTTTATTGATGCAATCAGAGAAATTCAGGCTTCTTGCTGAATGTTGCTACTTCACTGCTTTATTAACAGTGCTTAAAAGGTATTCGCAGGGCTGAAATGAACTCCAGCTTTTGGCTCTAGAGACAATGGCCAACAATTACAGAAGATCCCTCTGAGCTAATTATCAAATAGGCTAATATATTTTTGGAGCACATAGTAGGAAATGAGTTCAATTAGTGATTTATCCCAGCAGCCCAACAATAATCACTACTTGAAGAAGGAACATATTGGTTAAACAAGTCATAAATAATAGTTTGATTATGGATTCCTAATACTTTAAAAATAATCTGTTTATTTAAGCACGAGAAAAGTTTGTTTCTATTAAGTAATTTCTCTAAACATTTTAAATCATGGCTGATTGCTTGATATAGTGCTATAGATCCTAAGACAATTTACCCCAAAAGAGAGAGAAAACGAAGTGTGAAGAACGCGGGAGATATCTGTATTAATTTTATTAATTACATATGGTTTGGTGTTTATGTTGTTGCTGGCTAAAAGGTAACTAAGGGCTAGTCTACATGGGGAAGTCACAGGGAAGACAGTGTAAAATGTCTACTGTGTGAATTTAAACTACAATAGATATGCCACACTAGTTCTCTGTATGGACACTCTTATTCCACACCAAGTGGATTAGGTTATATCGCTTCTTTTAGAGTATAGCTTTTCTATTCTGCCCTAGTTTATAGATTCATAGATTCTAGGACTGGAAGGACCTCGAGAGGTCATCGAGTCCAGTCCCCTGCCCGCATGGCAGAACCAAATACTGTCTAGACCATCCCTGATAGACATTTATCTAACCTACTCTTAAATATCTCCAGAGATGGAGATTCCACAACCTCCCTAGGCAATTTATTCCAGTGTTTAACCACCCTGACAGTTAGGAACTTTTTCCTAATGTCTAACCTAGACCTCCCTTGCTGCAGTTTAAGCCCGTTGCTTCTTGTTCTATCCTTAGAGGCTAAGGTGAACAAGTTTTCTCCCTCCTCCTTATGACACCCTTTTAAATACCTGAAAACTGCTATCATGTCCCCTCTCAGTCTTCTCTTTTCCAAACTAAACAAACCCAATTCTTTCAGCCTTCCTTCATAGGTCATGTTCTCAAGACCTTTAATCATTCTTGTTGCTCTTCTGTGGACCCTTTCCAATCTCTCCACATCTTTTTTAAAATGCGGTGCCCAGAACTGGACACAATACTCCAGCTGAGGCCTAACCAGAGCAGAATAGAGCGGAAGAATGACTTCTCGTGTCTTGCTCACAACACACCTGTTAATACATCCCAGAATCATGCTTGCTTTTTTTGCAACAGCATCACGCTGTTGACTCATATTTAGCTTGTGGTCCACTATAACCCCTAGATCCCTTTCTGCCGTACTCCTTCCTAGATAGTCTCTTCCCATTCTGTATGTGTGAAACTGATTTTTTCTTCCTAAGTGGAGCACTTTGCATTTGTCTTTGTTAAACTTCATCCTGTTTAACTCAGACCATTTCTCCAATTTGTCCAGATTATTTTGAATTATGACCCTGTCCTCCAAAGCAGTTGCAATCCCTCCCAGTTTGGTATCATCTGCAAACTTAATAAGCGTACTTTCTATGCCAATATCTAAGTCGTTGATGAAGATATTGAACAGAGCCGGTCCCAAAACAGACCCCTGCGGTACCCCACTCGTTATGCCTTTCCAGCAGGATTGGGAACCATTAATAACAACTCTCTGAGTACGTCCAGCCAGTTATGCACCCACCTTATAGCAGCCCCATCAAAATTGTATTTGCCTAGTTTATCGATAAGAATATCATGCGAGACCGTATCAAATGCCTTACTAAAGTCTAGGTATACCACATCCACAGCTTCACCCTTATCCACAAGGCTCGTTATCCTATCAAAGAAAGCTATCAGATTGGTTTGACATGATTTGTTCTTCACAAATCCATGCTGGCTGTTCCCTATCACCTTACCACCTTCCAAGTGTTTGCAGATGATTTCCTTAATTACTTGCTCCATTATCTTCCCTGGCACAGAAGTTAAACTAACTGGTCTGTAGTTTCCTGGGTTGTTTTTATTTCCCTTTTTATAGATGGGCACTATATTTGCCCTTTTCCAGTCTTCTGGAATCTCTCCCGTCTCCCATGATTTTCCAAAGATAATAGCTAGAGGCTCAGATACCTCCTCTATTAGCTCCTTGAGTTATTCCAGGCCCTCTACCCACAGACAAGCCCTAAGGGGTTAAATCAGTTTTAGTTAGATTGGTCTGCAGGAATCCAAAACAAGATGAGTAACCAGAAAAACTGACCATACTCAGACAACGAATGTGTTAATTCCTTTGAAATGCACCTCCATATATGTGAAATCCAGGGGTCTGGCTGAAAAGGGGTGGTGTAAGATTCCAGCTTGAAACATCAGGGGAAGTCAGACAGGAAAGTCAAAACAAAGAGTTTGAAAGTGGATAAAAAACTGAGCCTATGATGAGACATGTGAGACAGAGGGTCTGCAGAAAAGCAGGCTGCAACTTGGTCCCCTGGAGAACCAGGGGTGGGGGATACCAAGACTGAGACAGAACTACCTACTTGCATGAGGTAAATGCTAAATTTAGGTAAGATAATATACGTTTAAGTTTTTTGTTGTTTTAAACCTTTTCTCTCTCCTTTTTACGTTCCTATAGAAAAATAAATAATACTTTATATTGAACAAGTTGTTCTCTCACTGCAAAAACTAAGCACAGTTCTGGGAGAGAAGTCTATAGACTTGTCTTTGCTGCTTTCTTACTTGAAACTATAATTTGACTTTTGCCCCTAACCCAAGCCTGTCCACATAATTTCTACCTTGAATTAAATGGTATATTAAACTCAAGCTAGCTGGCTTGTCACATGGAGGTGGGTTGAATTTTCAGCATTGATGCTCAAGTTTATAATGCAGTGGTGATGCAGCACCTTAAATTAAAACAACTCATTATCCACTAATCCAATCACTCTACATAGCCCAAGTAGGGTGACCAGACAGCAAGTGTGAAAAATCAGGACTGGGGTGGAGGGTAATAGACACCTATATAAAAGACAAAGCCCCAAATATCAGGACTGTCCCTATAAAATCGGGACATCTGGTCACCCTAAGCCCAAGTGAAGTAACTGTAGTATGATGACTCATGTTAATTTGCAGTGAACATAAACTCTATATAGCAGGAGTGCTGAGGTGATACAGTTAGTAAACCGGGGGTGCTCTAGTCTGCTGATCCAGTCTAAAAGTAGTGTGAATCTCGGGATTCCACTCAGAGAAATGCAGGTGCAGCCCTGTCATTTGAAAAAGGTGCTCACAGATGAGAGAGGTCAAAGGTACAGCTCACCCCTGAACCATAACAAAGGTAAACTCCAGTTTCCAAAGTCCATGTAGCATTAAGCTTGAAGAGTAGTGCCAATATTTTGATTAGGCCAGCAGAGTCTGGTCTCTGGGTAACCTTCTCTGCCTTTCTCAGTACAGGAACCCGTCTTTTATCCTGTGAATAGTACAAAGAGTTCAGTAACAGAGCTTACTACAGTGGGCAGCACCCACAGCAGTGAGACAGTGTGTATAGAGAAATTACAAAGTGATCTGGGAGTAAAGCCATGAAAAGGTCAGAGAAGCTTGTGTTAGTCCTTCCCTGTTTTAAAAAAAAAAATGGAGAAAAATAGATGCTATAGAAGTGAGACACAGCAAATACATAAAGCTTCTTTTCTCCTTTACTATAAACAAACAAGTTCTAACCTAATATGGCCATCTTGTGCATGAAGGACTGCACACAACATGTCCTCATCTAACAAGAGAGAAAGAGCAAGGCACAGAAATGAAGCATTACAGAGGACTACTTCCTACTATTGCTCAAGTATAACTCATTATTGTGAGTTGATTTAAACAATAACTTATTTATCTTTGAAATTTGTACAAATGCAGGAAAAATTGTTTTAATTAAGGAAAAGTCTGTGGTCAGATTTATGTGGTTTTATAAACATGGAAACTACTTGCATTACATGGATTAGATATCTGAATGGATTGTTGTTACAATACTGCTCTTAACCAAATTTCTGTGAAATCTATACCTAGTTCTGATTGTTTTAATATTGTTGGTAGCATGGATTGATTTCTCTCAATTTTCTGAAGACAGACTTTTAAGAATCTCTATTTTCAATATATTAGCACTTTTGTGCTGACAACAAGAGAAAAGGAAACATCTTGCACCTATCTTTCTGTAGACACTTACTACCATAGCATCTGCAGCTTGCATAAAAAAGAACAACAAAAACAAACATCTAGCAATCCAAGCTACATAGCAACAAACCTATAATTATATTTTAGTAATCAGCAAATGCATTTCTTGTGAGCAAGTGACACATTAATGTCTATTTTATGTTTTTTGTCATTTTATTTACATTATAACTTTTCAAAGGTTAGGAACAGATTATATGCTCCTGGTATTCAAGGTTCTTTAATAGAAAGATGAATTTGCTCTATTATAATGCATTTTGCTGTTAGAGCTACATCTAGTAGTTCTGAATTAATGAAAAACGGACAAATAAAAGCTAAATTAGTACATTCAAATAGCAAGATGAAAAAGTAAGGCTCATCAAATATGAAAAATTAATTAAAAGAAAACAAAGCCGTTATCTTGTCAGACAGATGATATAGGTTAAGACCTAAAATTCAGTTTGAAGAAGGTTCAGAAATTCAAATCTGTGGTAAGTTATATTTTACAAATAACCATTTTAAACAATTAGAAATTCTCTGACCCCAGCTCTGTGTCTATGCTCTCTCATTTATTCCAAGCTGCATTATGAAATTTTAACTTATTTACAAACAGATGGTCAAGTTTGGTGAATTAGCAGCAAACTCATGAAACAGTATCAAATGCTTTACTAAAACTCAAATATATTTTTATCTACTGTGCTCCTTTCATCCACAAATGTCGTGTCAGTTTCTGCCATTTTTATTCACACTGAGCAGCGCCTTGTAACACAAGTAGGTCCACTAAAATTAGTAAAAGTTTGAGTAAGGCATTAAGCATGACTCAGTGTCAGAATATGGCCCTTTGTGAAAAAAATTTTTAAGAAGTTTTGTCTAGCAATATTTATACTTGAAAACATATGTTGTTTACTGTTCATTGGGACCCAATCTTGCAATATTTACACAATCAAAGCTTCTGACTGAAAAGAAAGTATATTAAGTTCTACTAATCATCATCAAGCTATGAATACTCACAGCACAAGAGACGTGTCAACATAAATCAAGGAACAGTTTAACAAATTAGGCTAACACAGAAAACATTTGTTGATGATCAATAACAAAAAATATAGTGCCGTATATACTCAATCATAAGCCGGTTCGTTTATAAGCTGATCCCCCCTAAGATGGATAAGTAAAAATGGAAAATTTTTATGACCCATTCATAAGCCAAACCTATAATTCGGGGGTCAGCAAACTTTGGCTCCCAGGCCATCAGGATAAGCCGGATAACCCCCCACATGACCCCATCCCTAGCCCGGGACCGCCATCCCATCCCTTCCCACCTGATCTGGGGAGGGCCAGGGGAGGATGTCTCGGCCTGGTTGGAGCTGCTCCGGCAGGCTGGGCAGTGCAGCTGCAGCCTACTCCGGCGGGCCAGACTGGGCAGTGTGGCCACAGCATGTTCCAGCGGGCTGGGCTGGGCGGGACGGGCGCAGCCTGCTCCAGTGGGCCGGGTGGCGCGGCCACAGCCTCTTCTGGGGGGCTGGGCCGAGCGGTATGGCTGCAGCCTGCCAGCCCCTGCAGCTGCTTTGGAGGCTGGGGGGAGAGCAGCATGGTCAGAAGCGGAGACACTCTGGCCCCGCCTCTTCCCTTCTGGCTCTGCTGCCTCTCCTTGCTCCCTCTGTTGGAGGGATGGGCTGTGTCCCACCTCTGCCTCTCTATACCCGTTCATAAGCCGACCCCCTTCTCTGGTGCTTCCCTTTTTTACTAAAAAATATTCGGCTTATGAATGAGTATATAGGGTACTCTAATTTTTTTATGTATTTCCTTTATAGATGCTTATATTATGTACAGTATTTTCCCAGATATAATCCTACACATCAATAAGAACTAAAACATTTCTGAATTATTAACCGGAACATAAATTAGACATTATGAGCACACTTCACCCTTGGTGCATCTCCACAGAAGCGAGTAGTGATGCACAGGGTTTAACTAGACCAATTGTTTTAAAGTGAAGGATTTTGTCTGCCTATTTGATTACTACTGGTTCTTTTCTTTATAGTTTGAGTCATTTTTGTAAATTCTTATGAAGACTTGCTAGACCTGTTTAGTACTCCCTGACATAGAGAAGAAAAGCTTCCCCACATTGCAAATCTATTCCGGCCATGTAACTCCCCCTACATGGACTTTCCTGAATTGACTGGGTAATCCAACATTGTGACAAAATATTTGGTGTTTCAGAGTCAAAAAATTTCAACTTGTGGTAAGATTATTTGAATTATTTATGAAGATTGCCCCCTGTACTCCTGTGTTGCAGGAGAGAAAGATGTTAAAAAGCTTAGGAATATGATAGTACTTAAATCACATTCTGATTATGTCTATCTTAAAATTAATAGACTCCTTTTACATACTCCATTTTTGGGAAAAGAAACTGTGACTAACCAAGCTGACGGCTCTGTCTGTTCCCTTAACGTTAGCAAATCTAATCAGCGAGTACCAATCCAGGAAGCCCAGTCCTGATCAAACCCGCAAACCAATCACTGAGATGTCAAATTGAGGAAAACCTGAACAGAGATAATACATATTCTAGTGTGCATACCTGAGAGATTTTATTAGAAGTAATAATAAAAAAAATAATATTGTGCCTTTGTTATATCAACTTACATTCTAGAATTGCAAAGAGTTTTGAAAACACAATTAAGCTTTACAATCCTGCAACAGTATACCTATTCTGCAGATGTGTAAAATGAGAAACAGACAGTTTAAATAACCCAAGGCCACAGTGTATCAGAGACAGGGCTGGGAACAGTTCTTACTACCAATCTATGCTGTGGGCCATGCACTGAGTCACCTGTTTACTATAACATACTCATGCAAGTAATCCTTGCAGAAAGACTCAGTTTAGTACCTCGTATAAGAATAGTTGTAACCTTTTTTTTGGTCATTCATTCCCTGCAAAGGAAAACACCTATTAGGATTTGACTTTCATGTAGATGTGGCTCACCCAGTCTTTCTTAAATATATCTAAATTGTGTCTGAAAATGTTATTTGTTGGTTCTGATTCTAGCATGGCACAGATCTGGGTTAGAAACTGATGCAACACATGAAACTGAAAATCCAGAGAAAACAGGAAGACATTCCATTGCCTTTATTAATCAAATCAAGCTAATGCAAATAATTTTAATTTCCTACCTCTTTCCACAGACTGAAGTAATCATTCACTTATTTACAGTAATTAAAAAAAAAAGTGTTTTCTGCATTCCCAATGCTTGTGTTGTATTCTAGTCAGGGCCGGCTCCAGGCACCAGCCCACCAAGCTAGTGCTTGGGGCGGCACCTGGAAGGGGGTGGCGCGAGAGCGGGGCTGCGACCTGGCTTGCCGCCCTCCCCCCGGCGCTGCCTCTGGCCCCTGGGGAGAGCGGAGCCCCGGCAGGGCTCGCAGCCCTCCCCCCGGCGGGGCTCGCCGCCCTCCCTTGCGCGGGAGGGGGGGGTGGCAAAAAAGCCAGAGCCGGCCCTGATTCTAGGAACATACAAAATGCCATGCTGAATCAGACCAATGGTCAACTTGTCTATCTCTCTCAGATGATGTAAAACCACTGTAATGAACAACTACTCAGGATTCTAGCTGGGTGGAGAGGGACAGAGTTTGTTCCTAACCCCAGGCAGTGAATAATTTGTGGCAAAGCATGAAGGATTATATCATTTATAGATTTTTATCCTACAAACATAACTGTGGAGAATATTCTTATAATTCATGTGAATCTAGCAAAGAAAGGTATAACATGTGCCAAGGTCTGGAAGCTGAAGCTAGATAAATTCACAATGGAAAATAAGGTGTAAATTTTTAATGGTGAGGGTAATTAACCATTGGAACAATTTACCAACGGTCATAGTGTATTCTCCCTCATTATCAATGTTTAAATGAAGACAAAGTTATCCTCTAGGAATTATTTTGGAGACCTTCTCTAGCCTGCGTTATCCAGGAAGTCAGAACAGATGATCACAACAGTCCCTTCTGGCCTTGGAATCTATGAATTTCTAATAGTTTTTGGATAAGCTCTTCGCTTTAATAAAAGCTAGTGACAGTGAGGTCTATGGAAAAACTAGACACCGTACAAAACTCTTGCATCAGTTTTAAATGGGTTTAATTTTATTAGGTGTCTGAGGCAGGAGGCGAGGCTTACTGGTGGCAGTATCCACTGATTAGGTCACTGGGCCTTCAATCCCCCCCCCCCCCTTTTTGGTCTCTGGTGCCTCCCATCAGCAACTACTTCAGTACTGGGATGGCCCACTTTTTGGTGGGTGGCTGGGTCACCAATTTTGCTACCCAAAAGGGATGTTCAGCTATGTCCAAAGAATTGTAGCGTGCTCTGCGCCCTTCTGACAGGGAAGGACCCTCAGTCTCTCTCCTGGCCCCTGCAGATAGTTCATCCTTGCCACAAGGCTTTTGGCATTTCTCTTTACTCCTGGGAGGGGTGGAAATGAAGTTTATGTCCCTATATGGAAAGTGTGTTTGACAGGCGAGCCTGGGCCCTCCCACTCCACTGGGCTCCAACCCAGGGCCCTAGGAGAGGCAAACAGTGTCAGGCACTAGGGCGTGTCTCAAGATTTCACTCGCTGGGCCACTTCCCACCATCCATCCCCTTCCACAGTCTCAAAGTCCAACTTAAGATAGCAAGTCAGGGTTGGGGAAACAAAAGGGTAACTGAACTGTGAGCCCAGCTGGCAGTCTCTTCCTCCCCAGCAGAGGCTTCTGCGACAGCGTTGGCTAGGAGCTCTCAGGGTAGATCTGACCTGTTCCCCCATCTGCCCCTATCTGAGTTGTCTGGTTCCCTTGTAAGCTCTTCCCTCCTGCTGGAGCATCCTCAGCAGGTTTCGGGGATGGGAAGAGGGGAAGGCAGCGGAGTCACTTGGCCCCAGAACTCCTCTTTTACCCCTTCAGTTCTACTGTGGGATTTATACATCCCATCCCACCCCACTGAGAAAAGGAAAATAAAAACACCCTCTCTATATAAAATGTTTTGTTTTATATGCCTGGATCAGGACTTGCAAAAATGAGTGACCTGCTCACCAGGGCAAATGGGAATTTGGATTGGGTAAAAATGGATTGGAATTAAGGCGCAGAGCACCCTGAATAACTGGCTCCTGTCTCTGAGGGAAGGGGCAGTACTCAGGGCAGAGCAGTCCAGGGATTGCTGTTCTGTTAAAAGCAGAACAGCACAGATGTTGCTATTGTTTATTCAAAGAGAAAGAGGAGGAGGGGAGGAAAAGGAGTTGATGTCTAGGTGCCACTACTTTCTCAAGCTAGGAGAATGAGTCAGGAAGTAGAGTGGCCCTGGCACTGCTGCTGTTTTAAGTGGATGGAAGATAGGAATCAAGACTGCATGTGTCAGAGAGAAAAAATGTGTGTGTATGAGTGGGGAAATGGAGGTGTGCAGGAAGGAGAAAGAAAAAGACTAAGAAATAAATATTCTATTAAATATAGGAAAGAGAGAAACCCAAAAAGGAGGGAGAAAAGTACAGGAGAGAAAGTAGGAAACACCAAGTATAGGAAAAAGAGGAAAGAATATAATGGGTGGAGGGAGAGAACAAAAGAGAGGGAACACCATAACAGAAAAAGAAACATTATCTGTAATTGAAAGGAAAATAAGAAAAATTGTAGTGAAGTAAGGTGAAAGACACAACAAAAGTGCAGGAGAAAAAGCAAATTTTAATTTTTTTTTTATAAAAGACAAGTAGAATGACGTTACAATTAAGTGCAGTATGCAATTAATATTTTAATCCATTCAGCGGTATTGCTGCAGATATATTTTTCTTCCTGGGCTAGTGGCTGTCTTCAGGCTAGAAGCCATCAAGTATGTTTTTCAATCCCAGACCGCTATCAATCATATTACTTTACTTGCTCCTTCTCTAAACTGGTCCAAGTCATTTCAATCTCTATTTGAAAGCCTTTAGTGCCTCTTATGTTGCTCTTTTCTGTACTATTCTGTGCTCTATTTCTTGTTCCCGATGAGAACTTCATCTCCTCTCACAGCAGAGAGCAAAAGGCCAGTTTACCCCAGTTCCAAGCGCCATCTGGAGATCTGAAGTCCAGCTGGGCACCTGTCTCCTTTACCAGAATTTGTTCATTTGTATCAAGAATCCTATCTTATATTTACCCTCAGCTTTGAAACAGGCTTTCTCCTTGTTAGAGAATAGTCCAGGTGTATTGACTTTCTGGACATGCTTTATGTAGCATCAGTTAGTTAAACCTATATATGGAGTTCATGTGGATTAATTAACAATGTTTTATGAGTCAGATGCATTTTTGTATGCATTGGTTCTTATATAGCTGCTATTCAAAGATTCATTTTAATGTTTTTTCTAAACTATCCACATTCTCTTTAGTCTGCTTGTATAATTACAAAGGGCCATTAAAATGATTTATGGATACAAGGATTTGAGACAATTTTCAACATAAAACAGTGATAATGGTCTAGGCTAAAAGTTGCCCAACAAAACATTGTCTTTTATGAAACCAAAGAGGACGGCATCAAGATAATTATGTTTCTAATCTTCTGCCTCATTACTTTTGGGCAAGTTTTTGAGTGACTTCATGATAAAGATGCAATTTTTAAAATACAGATAGCCAGCTGCCATTTTGAGGAAAGTAAAGTAAGTAGTACCATTTCTGCCAGTACACTTGAATAAGAATATAGTGATATCTTTGTTAAACTTGCAAAGCAAGTTAACTTAAGTATATCCATGTGTATGGGATAATTGTACATTGTAGCAATTTGAAGATTAATCTATGGATAAATCTGCTTTGTCCGTGTGTGTTTTAGAATATTTTTAGTTTTTGTAATTAGTGGAGGGGTAGGCAACCTTTCAGAAGTGGTGTGCCGAGTCTTCATTTATTCACTCTGATTTAAGGTTTCGCGTGCCAGTAATACATTTTAACACTTTTAGAAGGTCTCTTTCTCTAAGTCTATAATATATAACTAAACTATTGTTGTATGTAAAGTAAATAAGGTTTTTTAAATGTTTAAGAAGCTTCATTTAAAATTAAATTAAAATGCAGAACCCCCCGGACCGGTGGCCAGGACCCGGGCACTGTGAGTGCCACTGAAAATCAGCTCGTGTGCCGCCTTCGGCGCACGTGCCATAGTTGCCTACCCCTGGACTAGTATATTGTCTGCTTCCTATAACAAAACTGCTTTATTTTCTTGCATTTGGTAGCTGCTGTATGACAGTTTGAAGGCCAGGCAAGTATATACCATATGATGGCATTAACTTCTTTTTTCTTAGAGTTAGAATAATTATGTAGCGACTAAGTAATTTCAGAACATAATGAACTGACTATACTTGCTTTAGTTATGTGAACTCCACAGGGGTTAAAGGTACCTAATACAAATGTCCTTCATTCATTTTGTGAAGGGGTCCAGAAAGAACATGAAATTGATCCTCCTGTAGATTTTAATAAAAACAGTTATCACAGTATTATCAGCTGGTGATAAAGTAGGGTGGAAGCAATTAATGTTGTAAATATTACATAAAGAAAATCAAGTTCTGGAAGGCAAAGAAGAGGGTGAGTTTGTGGGGACTGAGGGATAGAGAAAAGTTCTCCAGGTTTTTTTGGAGCTGAAGATTTAGGGGAGGGAATAAAAAGGGACTTAAGCAAGTGAAAAGAAAAGAATACTAAAACAAAATATAAAATAACTATTCTGATGTAGGCTTCTCTTACAGAACCGGAACTGAGTGTTGTGTGGTTAGCACACAGCAAGATTAGCAGTAATACTATGGCAAGCTCTGTTCCAGCTGGGATTTTTCCTACATCAACGATTTGTTGCAGTGATTCCGAGAAGTCAATATATATTGCTTACATAAAAGAACAATGAAGAACTACTCTACTTTTGTATTAAATTTTAAAAGCTTTTGGGCTCAGATTTCATTTTCATTGAATGAATGAAAGCTGAAAACTGAGGCACATATCCTTAAAATGAAATTATGAGGAATAGAATGTTTGTTGACTTTTAAAAAAATGTTCTATCCTCACAAAATCCATAGTTTCAGCACTTACTCCTTAAGCTTTAGACCATGCCATGTACTTGTCATGTGTATTCATATAGCTCATATCACAAATACAAAATCAGTATGACAAAATTGTGTAACCACAGTTTGGCTCCAAGTCTGTCTCATACTGGTGGATGATGCCACCATCAGCCTTGTTTATTCAACACTGCAGTCACGTAATCCATTTACTCACCAGCCTCACATATAAAAATACGTAACAAAAGGGCCTGTGATTGGAAATTAAAGCTCTCTCTCACTTATTGTAGAAGAAAATTCAGCTGGATGGATGCCAGCACTTAGTTAACTAAATCCTTTAAAATGTACCAAAGCCTGATATCCTGCCTGACAGCATCATGCCCTTTATTCTGGTTCCCACTTTACTTTTGATTTGAAAATGCAGACCCTGCTCAGGCTTCTAGGGTTAAGGACAAGAGAGCCCAAATCCATTATCTTGCAGAAAGTCCTTCCTTCGTATATTCACATCAGGCAACTTTGTGAGCCAGTTTAATTGATCCAACTTTAAATACAGGGTCCTAGCACTATGCATGCTACTGTGTGATGTCAACTCTACACGTTAGCTGTAGAAGCAGTTCATCGCCTAAAGATTTCTGCAGGCTGCTGCTACAAAACTTGGGGAGTGAAAGGCCTGAACAGTGACTAAGATATATAAGTGCTGAACTCATGAGTAACGTTGGATCAAGGCCACTACTTGGGCTGTACTCAAGTCCCAATAGATGATCCAATTCTACCATAATGGGTACATGAGACGAACCATCTCATTGTGAAGTACTCAGTGACAGCTGGTGTCAGCATCTATACAGTAACTCCTCACTTAACGTTGTAGTTATGTTCCTGAAAAATGCAACTAAGTGAAACAAGGTTAAATGAATCCAATTGTCCCATAAGATTTAATGTAAATGTGGGGGGTTAGGTTCCAAGGAATTTTTGGGGGGCAGACAAAAGGCATTATACTGTATACTGTACTGTGGTTGGGAAGTGCCCCTGGCTTACCCCACACAGGCACAGCCCACTGCAGGCAAGGATGCTAGGAAGCACCTTTGCAGCAGCAGCTTCCCCGAAGAACAGGCTTGGATTTTGCCGGGAATGCTCCAGGCCCGCCTCTTCCTGTCCCCACTCCACTCCAGGCCCACCTCTTCCCACCCCCACTCCACCTCCTCTCTGCAGCACGCCTCATCCCTCCCCCTCCCCAAAGTCCTAAGCGCCACCAAACAGCTTCCCCACTCCTGCCCCTCCCTCCCAGAAAGTCCTAAGTGCGAAGTACTGGGAGGGAGGGAGAGGAGCGGAGAAGCCCCGCATCTCCACTCCTCCCCCTCCCTCCCAGAAAATCCTAAGCACCGCTAAACAGCTGTCACTGAGCTGCAAGGGCTGATGAGGGAACTGCTGCTAATAGTCCACCACCAGAAGCTACATCTACTGACTCATCAGAGTCAGGTGACTAACAGCAGACTGCTGAATTAGGGTTGCCAATTTTCTAATGGCACAAAACCGAACACCCTTGCCCCGTCCTTTCCATGAGGCCCCACCCCTGCCCCACCCCGCACTCACTCCATCCCCCCTCCCTCCATCGCTTGCTCTCCCCCACCCTCACTTTCACTTGTCTGGGAGTTGGGAAGGGGTGAGGGCTCCAGCTGGGGGTGCAGGCTCTGGGGTGGGGCCAGAAATGAGAGGTTCAGGGTATGGGAGGGGCTCCAGGCTGTGGGATGTGGGCTCTGGAAGGGGGCTCAGGACTGCGGCAGGGGTGCACGATCTGGGAGGGAGTTGGGGTGCGGGAGGGGGTTCCGACCTGGGCCAGGAGGTTTGGGGTGCAGGTTCTGGCCAGGCAATGCTTACCTCAGGTGGCTCCCAATCAGCAGTGCAGTGGAGCTAAGGCAGGCTCCCTTAAGGCCAGGCCGTGGAGAAGAGGGAGCCCCGAGGGGCCAGCGGCTGCTCCGGCTGCTGCCGGGGTGGGGGGAAGGGAGCTCTGGGTCCAGACACTGCTCCAGCCACTGCCGGAGAGGAGGGAAATCCTGAGGCCAGACACTGCTCCGGCTGCCTTGGGACTGCTGCCAGGAGCCGCCGAGCTGCAGCCAGGGCCGGCTCTGGCTTTTTTGCCGCCCCAGGCAAAAAAGCCTCCTGCCGCTCCCCCAATGCGGCAGAGGAGGGCGCCGAGCTCGGCGGTGGGCCGCTCTCCCCAACCGGCCAGAGCGCCGGGGGGAGGGCGGCGAGCCCAGCCGGGTCTCCACTCTCCGCAGCGGCCAGAGCGCCGGGGGCCGCACCGCGCCACCCCCCTCCAGGTGCCGCCCCAAGCACAAGCTTGGTGGGCTGGTGCCTGGAACCGGCCCTGGCTACAGCTGCTCCGGCCGCCCCTGGGACAGCTGCTTAGGCAGTCCCCAGGGCCAGCTGCATCAGCCACTGCTCAGGCAGTCCCCGGGGCCAGTTGCCTGGGGCTGCCAGAGCAGCGGCTGGCTGCAGGCAGGGCTGGCACTTCCATTTAGGCGACCTAAGTGGTCTCCTAGGGAACCAGGATTTGGTGGGGCGGCATTTTGCCGCCCTTGGCGGCAATTCGGTGGCGGGGGGTCCTTCTGCGCTCCAGATCTTCGTTGGCAATTCTGTGGCGTGTCCTTCACTCGCTCCGGGACCCGCAGCGAAAGTGCCCCCCCGCAGAATTGCCGACAACGACCAGGAGTGCAGAAGGACCCCCGCCTAGGGCGCCAAAAACCCTGGCGCCGCTCCTGGCTGCAGGGCTGCCTGAGTGGCTGGCTGCAGGGCTGCTCTAAGAGTGGCCGGTGTGGCTGTCCCCAGGCTCTGGGGCCAGCTGCTTGGGTGGCCCTGGGGTCAGCAACACTGACTGCTGAAGTCACGGAGGTCGCAGAAAGTCATGGAGTCCATGACTTCCACGACCTCCGTGACAAACACGGACCCCTAGTTATGACCTGTGTACAAAGTGACAATATCTATGCAGTTTATCATCACTTAATGCACCTCTGGAAGATTCTGAGGTACTATGATGAGTGCAGTAGAAGAATGTATATAGAATAAAATCAATGCTAAGCAGCTTCAGAGTATTTACAAACTACTGGTGGAAGACTTAATTGACTGAGACAAGCCTAGATAGTGGAAAGAAAAGTTAACATTTTAAAAAAGGGTTAGTCTATTCAATACAGTATATATTACAAGTAGCAAGTAATTAAATATTAATGTAAGGTGCATAAAGATCACCTCTACCCTTAGGGAAGGAAGTGTCACTCAAAGTGATGGATTTTATTTTCCTTTTAAATTAATGGAAGTATGATAATCTGTACAAAAACTGAACTGTGAAAGTCTGCAATTATGGTACATGTCACAGCTATATTTAATCAGTGAACCAGGAGTGATGGGTATTAACATTTTGTTTGGAGGAGGTTTTAGAAGGTGAAGTCTAGCAAATATAATTTTAAAGTACCTCTGACTGTAAAATGATATGGGAGATGCATTTTCATGTTGACTAAATTGGTATGACACCTTTGTTCTGCCACAGGTAAGCTCATTGCAAAGACAAAGCCCTGCCATATCTTTTATTTTAAAAACCATTTATATTTTGTATTTTTGTAGGTAATCCCAAAACATCTATTAGTGGTCGGTACCTGATGTGTGTTTTTAACGATCTGTAAGTGTACAGTGTGTTCAAGAACGCTTTGTTGCTGTTAGTAACTAGAGATCATACTCACTTTTATGACAATAATAATTATCTTGACCTTGGACTTGTTTAGGCAGGATTTAAATCCTGCCAATTATAATCAGGATTTTTATCTTCATTTAATCTGAATAGTTTGTTTGGGGAAAAAATACAGAGCAGAAACACATTTTATATATACTGAAAGCCATCAGTTACCAGAATGTACATTAGTCAGAAGTATTGGATCTTTTGATGCTAAAGAACCACTCAACAAGCATCAGTTTCAGAGACTCTGGCCTCCTGGGATACATCTAATTAATGTACACTGTTTAAATTTAAAAAGCTTTATACACACCATGTGCCCACCTTACACATCCACCTACCCACATGTTCAGCTATTTAAAAAACAAATACATGGCAATATAGGCATCATTCATGAAGAGAGCAGATTACTGAATGCCACATTTTAAAATGGTAATGTGAAAATAAAAGTTTTTGCAAAGCAGGACAGACTGATTGTATGACAATACTGTATTAGATATGCATTTATTAATTTAATTCCCAATGTAAAATGTAGTTTTACCATTTTGTCTAATGAATATGGAAGTAAAATTGGTTAGCTACATTAGCAGTATTATGCCTGAGGCTCTATTATGGGAGATCATTCCAGTTAGATTTCCCAAATTTAGTCTTCTGGCAACAGGGGACTTGATGCACATTTTGAGTCTAACACTGATGGAGAGGGGAAGCTATTTCTAACTTGTTTGGGGAAAATCTGAATGTCACAAATCACATGACATCCAATAACCCCACAACAGACACCCATCTTTAATGATTACTGATCTACAGAATTCTAAGTAGCACACACATAAGGGCAATGATGTATGCCAGCCAGAAACAGCTTAGTCATAAGACAAATGATTTAATGTACTGAAAAAGCTGGCTTCTGTTGGGAGCTTTAATTTTTTTGTAACTTGCATCAATGAACAATTGGCAGCCATCCAGCAATTTGACTTGCACAGATTACTTTTATTTAAGTACATGGTTTCTGTAAGTTCCTATCGCAAGTCAAATAAAGAGTCCCATTAGTGCTGCTGTGTTACAATACTCAGCCTTTAGTATCAATGGGATAACGTATATACTAATGTGACTTTGGGATATGGAATCTATTATTAATACAGTAACTCCTTGCTTAATGTTGTAGTTATGTTCCTGAAAAATGCGACTTTAAGCGAAACGATGTTAAGCAAATCCAATTTCCCCATAAGAATTAATGTAAATAGGGAGGGGTTAGGTTCCAGGGAAATTTTTTTCACCAGACAAAAAACTATGTATTATATAGATATACATATACACACAATATATGTTTTAAACAAACAATTTAATACTGTTCACAGCTATGATGATTGTGAAGCTTGGTTGAGGTGGTGAAGTTAGAGGGTGGAAGAGGGAGGGATATTTCCCAGGGAATGCCTGGCTGCTAAATGATGAACTAGCACTCAGCTGAGCCCTCAAGGGTTAACACATTGTTGTTAATGTAGCCTCTCACACAAGGCAGCACGAACACGAGGGAGGGGAGAAGCATAGCAGACAGAGACAGACACACACTTTGTGCGTGTGTGGGAGAGAGAGAGAGAGAGATGCACACTGCCCCTTTAAATAAGCTGACCCACTCTTAAGTGCATTATCTTTTTAAGTAGATCAGGAAGTTGAGACAGCAGCTGCTGCCCCAGGCTCTCTCTGTCTCTCTCCGTGGGTGTCCCCTCCCTGCTCTATATGAAGAAGGGTAAGCGGGGTGCAGGAGCAGGGGGGAGGGGAACACCCTGACATTAGCCCCCCCACCTTTTCCCCCTGCACAGCAGGCAGGAGTCTCTGAGAGCAGCATATGGCAGTGGGGGGAGGGACAGCTGACCTGCCCAGCAATTGATAGCCTGCTGGGCAGCTGCAGCACAGGGAACTTAGGGAGCGGGGACCTGATGGGGGGGCTGCCGGTCCACCCTGTTACAAGCCCCCACCAGTTAGCTGCAACGGGCTGCTCTTCCTGCAAGCAGTGGACAAAGCAGGCAGCTGCCAAACTACTAGAAGGGAGCATTGCACAACTTTAAATGAGCATGTTCCGTAATTGATTAGCAACGTAACAATGAAACAACGTTAACCAGGACGACTTTAAGTGAGGAGTTACTGTACTTTGAATGTGTTCTGTCAGAGAACCTCAAAACACTTTACAAACAGTTACAAATTTAAGCCTTATCACCACCCTGAGGAAAGCAAGCTTAATTACCAAGTATCATTATCCTCATTTTTGCAGATGGGCAAACCATGGCACAGAATGGTTAAATGATTTAGTCAAGGTTACTCACATACAAAGCCTGGGACAGCTTTGAATACGTTTCTATACATGAGAATTGTGTGTTCTCATATAAAAAGCTATAGTGTTTTAAAAAGCAAAGCTAATTATCTCTGCATCTACAAGACTGCTTCATAAAAGAAACATTTCCCCCCCCCCACAGGAGGTTATAATTTCATCCAAAATAGATTACTTTTGCTGTTTTAATTTAAAATAGCCTTTCTGCAAAGAGAAAAAATCCTGAAAAAACCCAAACACTCTACACTTAATATTTAACGTAAAGATATGCAGGTAATGAATGAGTTAGTTCTCTGAAAATTAAATTATATAGATAAAATCCTAAATGATTTATAATCCTGGTTGGGAAGGAACCTTAAGTAAACTCCTGTTAGGAAGAGGAGTTATGTCATACCACCATGACATCATGTCTGCAAGATAGCGTGACAAAGGCTGAAATATGAAGGGGAACATGTCTCTCTCTCTCTCTCATATATATATATATCCTATCTCCTAGAACTGGAAGGGACCTTGAAAGGTCATCAAGTCCAGCCCCCTGCTATTCAGTCCTAAATCAGATGTTTCATTTGACACATACACGACGTACTGAGATGAAGTAAACACTGGCCAAGGCATCGTATCTAAGATCATATCTACACTATGAGCTAGGGCTGCAATTCCCCTGCTCACATAACACATACTCACTCTAGCTCTCTTCAAGCTAGCATGAATATAAATAGCATTGTAGCTGTGAAAGCACGGACAGTGGCAGTGGAGACACAACTTCGCTGTGCTGAGTACATACCCACTGGTTTCAGGCTAAGCCATGCCTCCGCTGCTGCTGCCCATGCTACCTCGGATACACCACTATTTATACTCGCACTATCTCAATGAGAGAGTTTAGTCCAGTGCTAAATATTTGCTTCTCTGACCCCATCTTCACATATTTACCCAGTCGGAAATTCTCTTAATTTAACATGCTGACAAGAATGGGGTACCCAGAAATTTGGAAAAATCTTTTTTGTGTTACAGATCTTTGTATTTCTTGAACATGCAAACTTTGAATCAATTCACTGATTCTCCATTGAGAAAAGGTGCCAGAAACTCAAATACTTATTTCACTTGACAATACTTTAAAAATCGCTTTATAAACTGGTATGTGTAAAGTGAGATAAGATCTACTATACTAGCCTTCAATTCAAAATTTTAAATGGAGAGGGGTAGCTATGGAAATCTAAACATAAGTCTTTTCCAACATATACAAAAAGGTCAGTATGAGGAAGATGCATAAAAAAAATAAAGATTTATGCCTGTTTGTATTGCTAAAATGTTTTAGCACAGTGAATTCTATGGAGACCCAATTGTGACCATGGAATGCAATCTCAAATTGTTCCCAGTTATTAGACAAAAAGGCATTAGGTAAAAATGATTAGGGGTATGGAACAGCTTTCAAATGAGGAGAGATTAAGAAGACTGGGACTGTTCA
This sequence comes from Chrysemys picta bellii, assembly GCF_011386835.1. Classification (NCBI taxonomy): domain Eukaryota; kingdom Metazoa; phylum Chordata; order Testudines; family Emydidae; genus Chrysemys; species Chrysemys picta. Next base: position 36,315,949 of record NC_088801.1, read on the forward strand.
GATTAGAAAAGAAATGCCTAAGGGGGGATATGATAGAGGTAAAATCGCAAGTAGTATGAAGAAAGTGAACACGGAAGTCTTACTTACCTCTTAATATAACACAAGAACAAGGGATCACTCAATGAAATTAATAGACAGCAGGTTTAAAACAAACATAAGGAAGTACTTCTACATGCAACACACAGCCAACCTGTGGAACTCATTGCCAGGGGATGTTGTGAAGGCCGAAACTATAACAGGGTTCATGGAAGATATGTCCATCAGTGGCTATTAGCCAAGACGGTCAGAGATGCAACTCCCTGCTCTGGGTGTTCCTAACCTCCTCAACTTCCAGAAGGTGGGACTGAACAACAAGAGATGGATTTCTCGAAATTGTCCTGTTCCATTCGCTCCCTCTGAAGCATCAGGCACTGGCCACTGCCAGATGACAGGGTACTGGGCTAGATGGACCATTGGTCTGACCCAGTATAGTTATTCTTATGTTGAACTAGATGAAAAGGCCACACTAGTACCAATTCTTCCATTACAGTTATTTGCAAATGAGATTCTTGGAGGCCTTTGGCTCACCCCTTGCATTAGAGTCTGGGTCAGGCATGGTATTTCAATTCCCATAATTAACAATTGTATGTTACTGGGGCCTACCAGTATAACGATGAAGCACCTGTTTTAGAACATAGATATCTTTGCATTAAACCATCTATCACTGGCAAGTAAGGAAAACAGCTTTCTTCAGAATCTGACCTAGAAATGCAACATATAAGCCACAACAAACCTTTGCATAATATAATACAAAAATGGGGCATAACTGATTTGGGGGAAAAAAAATTGCCTGATCCTAAGGAGCTGCCATTCAATTGCAGTGCTAGCCCCAACCCACCTGGAAACTCAGAGACGGGAAAAGAGGAAACCCCTTTAAAACAATGATTCATCACTGTACAGGAAGGGAATACGTATTACATGCCAGCTAGGAGCAGGAGCTATCACAGCACCTGAAGCCTAGCCCCTTGACTGTGAATCCAATCTCAGAGGATGAACCCAGTAAACAGAATCACCCAAACTCCATTCACTTTTCAAGAGGGGCTGCCTCTGCTAAAAACCAGAGCTGTTACATCGACTCCTGCCAGGTCCAGCCCCCATTCAGAACTTAATGGGAGAGAGCTACACTAAACACAAAACAAAACAAAAACACCCCATGCAAAACACCACAAAATTCACTTCAAGTAAATTGGCTTTGTGCATGGCAGGACTGATATTCCAATCAATGGGCCTGCAGATAAATTACTTTCTTATGGATCTTCATAGACATGCAGCCAGCAATCCCTACATTGGTCCATCACCAACAGACTCTTACACACTGGCCTATTCAGAGTCAGCATGCAGCATCCCGGTGCTGACGAAGAGTCTCTGCATGGCTGTCTCCTATCTCAATGGGGTACAAATCTGTCCGAGTACCCCAGACTTTTTTGTGGTTCTCTTATTTTAGTCATAACATCAATAATTAAATTATAAGAATGAACGAACTTAGTTATCCTGAATGCATTTAACATAAAAGTATTCCGTTCCATTAATTAAGGCTGATGTATTCAGATTCCTGTGAATGGAAGTGATTCAACACTGTATTTGTATTGATGAAAACTTGTATTAGGAAGAGAAATGGTTGTGAATTTCAGAGAGGATCTAAAATAATTAAATTTTAAAAGATCCTTTATAAAATTAACATTGTCTGCCTCCCATTTCCTGAAATACAAGTTATAGTAAAAATGTAGTATTTAAGTGTCATTCAATGAAGGGGTTTTAGGAGACAATTCTGGTATGCTTTGTATCATAGACTCATATTAAATGAGCCATGGCAAGACAACAAAATTAATGTTCTTTTCAGTTATATAAGTTGCCTTAAAAAAAACACCTTTCCTTATGAAAAATAAAGATGTATATCACTGTGAATCACCTATTTGTTAAAGACTAAGAGTTGGCTAGGTGCAATTGATCTGCTCAAGTCTCCCCAGGAACACCCACTTTCTCCATTTCTTCATAGGCTCCCCAGCTAAGTTCCCTCTAAGCTGCACAGCCACACAGCAGACTATTAAGTACCACGCAGGCACTCAAGGCTGTGGCGGGGAGAGATTCTTCTCCCCATGCCCTGGACCCAACCCAGCCTGGCCCGCGGGGACCTGCCGCGGCCCGGGGAGAGAGGCGTCTCTCCCGCAGCCCCAACCCAGCCTGGCCTGGAGCTGCCACGGAGCACCTTGTTCAGCCAAAACGCGCGTTTCCAAGCCCCGCTCACGCCAAGGCTCTGGCACAGCGGCAGCAACGCAACTCAAATGTGCCGTGCATGAAACAGGAGGAGCAGCTCTTTGCCATTATGCCCCATGTGGCAGCTCAGCGTGCTCCCCTGGCTCACCCAGGTAATAGCCAGGGAGTCAGCTGACGTAGAGCGAGCGCTGTGCGTGCGCGCTCTGGGCTGCAGCAGGTCAGCGGATTTGGGCTGGGTGCCCCTCCCACGGCTGCGGCAGCTCCGGGCCAGGACGGGTTGGGGCTGTGGGAGAGGCGCCCTTCCCACGGCCCCAACCCAGCCTGGATCTGCCTGGGCCATGGGAGAGGCACCTCTCCCCCTCCAGCCCAGGTGCTGCTGCAGGGAAAGAGAGCTGGGGGGAGTCCTCTCTTCCTGCTATAGCCCTGGGGCAGCCTGCACCCCAAACCCCTCATCCCCAGCCCCACCCCCGAGCCCGCACCTCCAGCCAGAGCCCGCACACACACTCACCACACCCCAACCCTCTGCCCCAGGCCTGAGCCCCTCATCCCCGGCCAAACCCCAGATCCCATACCCCCAGCAGGAGCCTTCACCCCAACACCACCAACCCCAGCCATGAGCCCCCTCCCACACTCCAAACCTCTCGGCCCCACCCTCGCCACATGAATTTTGTTATGTGCACCAAAATGGAGGTGATGTGTGACACATCACCTCCATATTGGTGCACATAAAATTCATTCCACACATGGGTGGGAAAAATTAGAGGGAACACTGCTCCCCAGTAAAATTTCAGTGTTCCCAATCCTGACTTACTCCTTGCACAACGAAGACTCTGTTGGCTATCTTCCATTGTTGCTCGATGCCCTCTTCTACTCCAAGTTGCTGACTTTATTCTGTAGAATTTTACAACTCTCTCTCTCTCAGCCTCCTCCAACTGTTACTGGTCTGTCTTCCAGGTCCCATTGTCTTCGACTATTTTCAGATGTCATGCTTTACACTAATGGCTATCATCTATATTACTCATCATCAAAATGCAATAGCATTTCAAAGAATATCTGAGAAGCAAAACCAGTGGTTCTCCAAAACTAGCATATGCTCTCCATCCCTGCACATTACAATGAAATACCTTGTACCACTACAAAATACCCTTTTAAAATCTTGGACTGGAGGGAAAAGATTTTTAATAGACCCTCAAAAAATGTTCATTACTTAAAAATATACAAAATACTTGACAAAATATAATTAGTTACTTACCCCCTCATGACAACTCCAAACCCATGGTTTAATGGATTTAGTAATATCCTTTCCTGGTTTCGACAGAAGCCAAAAGTACTTAACACCTCCCCCTGCTATAAATATTACATTTAAATAGATTTTCCCACTTACTGAAGTAATGTCACAGATTATCTGCTGTTACATACATTACAATAGAACTAAGGGTTTTTTTTAGGAATTGTTAATAAATGTTTTAAAACTAGCATCTCATTATATTTCAGTTATCAGTGCATTAACATTTAACACATAAAAGATCTGAGGAAGAGCTAGAGTTGGCATATCTGAATAGACATTCTGCATGAAGGTTTTTGATAAACACATATACTTTCCTCAGGGTTGGTGTTCATTTACAGATTTTTGTGGAATCTGGTTAGTGTTACAGCTAGCAAACGTTATCCATTGTCAAGGCCGGTGTGGGGGCAGTCTGGTCTACAGGTTCACATCCAGCATTGGCAAAGGGTCCAGGAGCTAGTTACCAGGAATCAGGTTGGGTTGGAATCAGGGCCGGCTCCAGGCACCAGCCCAGCAAGCAGGTGCTTGGGGCGGCCAACAGAGAGGGGCAGCAAGTCCGGCTCTTCAGCGGCGGGTCCCTCACTCCCTCTCAGAGGGAAGGACCCCCTGCCGAAGACTGAAGCGGCGGCGGTAGAGCAGATAGCGATCATGGCCTTTTTTTTTTTTTTTTTTTTGCTGCCCCAAGCAGCGCAAACCCTGGAGCCAGCCTTGGTTGGAATGCCAGAAAATCAGAATCAAGAGACAAACTGGAAGGCAGAGATCAAGAGTCAGTTACCAAGAGTCAGGATAAGAAGACAGGAACAAGTCAACACCAGTCTAACACTCCACAGCAAGTGAAACCCAGCTGTACAGACTACTTCCTGTTTCCTCTTCTGTCTTAAATAGGGGCTGCAGCCCAATGAGGAGCCTTAGAGCTCTCCCAATCAGAGCATAGGGGAAGGGACTTGTGGACCAGTTGGGCTTCATGGACCGCAGTCCCAGCTGTTGTCTGTGGGTGGAGGATTGGCATACGATGACTCCCAGGACCCCCACATACCAGGGTTTGAGACTGACAGGGCTGGACAGCTGTATAAGGTTTTGCCTGGCAGAGATTCACTGAGATTTAAAACTATGAAATATAAAAAAAAAAAACATCTTGACAACTAATCCAGACTACCCTGTCTCTTTTAGTGCAGCCAAGACTACTGCTTTCTGTCCCTCACACTGACCAGACAGGCTCCCTATACTTCCTCTTAATGGGCTCATTAATGGAATCTGAGTCTACTTGTTCTGCCTGGCTAATTTTTCTAGCAAGGCTCAGCTGCCTCTCTGCACATCTTTATAGGCTGGAGCGGATCTGGAAAGCCTGGCTAGGATTATGGGACTAAATGCCTTTTACCAATCAAAGGCAGCATATAGACATCCTGTGATCTTGTGCATTGACTCGAGGGAGTTCCACCAGCATGTAGAGGGGTATGGGGGGGAGGGTGTCTCTCTGTTACAAGAAGATTCACCTGTCAGGTCCCAAAGGGCTTGTGCACCCAGGTATACTGTGTAATTTCATATTTATTGGTAAATATAAAGTTATAGTTACTCCTATTTGAAAAATAGATAATACTGAACTCAGGAGTTGGCAGTTGAGGGGCCTGATCCAAAGCTCTTTGAACTCCATGGAAAGACTCCTATTGATTACATTTTGGAAGATAGGATTAGGCCCCAATAAAAGGAGGAACAGATTTTCTATTCTGTTATCTTTCAAATATTTTTATTTTAAAAGGTATTTTGAAGTCTGTATATCTACAACCTTGACTGGGTTCTAGATCCAAGTGTGCTTACTTATTTGTGGCCTTGGACAAATTGCTTAAATCCCAGCCTCTGCTCTTCCATCTGTAAAAACAGAAATTCTTCCACTTTTCTAGTCTTATAAAACACTCAGAGTCTCAGATGAAAGGTGCTAAATGCAGTAAAATCTATATGGACACACTAGTCTGTTAATAAAATGGATATTTATTTGGTTTTAGTACAAAGATTTTTAGTTCACCTTTAAGACTTACACAGCTGTAAAGCTTCAACATCGTTATGAAAATGATAAGCAGTATCTGAAAGGAATATTTTTGACTAATATTGCTTGCCTGGGCAATGTACTTAGATGATTAAACCCAAGATAAATGTGACTCTTCACAAAAGTGACTGCATCTAGGTAGTAACTGAGCAATTAATTCTTGCTGCACAAGAAAAATGGAGGTGATGTTCCATTTTTCTCTGAGTCAGAGAAAAAGATGTTCACAGATTGTACAGAAATTGGAACTGATATCTGACAACCAGGGATTTGCACCAGGACAGATCTGCAAGCCAATTACAGTATTATAGGACACCCATATAAAGTCCAGAAACAGTAAAATCCAGTTTCATTCCACTGTCAAAATGTACCATGAACTATGAACAAAAATATCAACATAAACATGTCAATCTTGCCATTTTCATGTTCATGTTAGGTCTATGTCTTCCTGCCTGACAAATTTAGTATGATAGTGTGACAGATAGTATATGTCTGTATATGTGTCTAATCGGTCTGCAAGTCCCATTGTGTTTTGAGTTCACCGTTTTCACTGTAAAACTGTGTTGTGTCTTCACTTTGGCACTGCTACCGCCATCTTGAGCTGGAACTCCCAGGAGGTATCAGGGAAAAAAAATCTTCCCTTCTCCCAAAAAGTTCATTAATACCAAGCCAGAGGCACCCAGTGATCCTGGGACCAGAGGTCTGTAACGGGATTGGCACCCACCTCCGGTGAGCTCCCCCTTTCTCTGGCTGATGTGCCTGTGATCACAGTTCTTTTCATGGGGCAGCACCAAACTCTCGCAGGCACCCCCTTTAGTTGGTTGGGTCTGAGCCTGCTTTTGGTTTTAGTTCTTATCTCATGGTGACATCCGCCTCTCATGACCGCCTCCCAGCCAATGGTTCTCTTGGCAGGTCTCCAGTGACTCAGCCCTCTGGCTAAGCCGCATATGCTGTCCCCCAGTCCTGAGTTCTTATCACGGCGCTGGTATGGGGCCGTAGTTCTTAGGCTTCTTCCCAGAGACACTGCCTTCTTCAACCATCCAGCCGGGGCACATCTCAGTACCCTCAGCTGGTGTCCTTTTCAGCAGTCCTCCCTGGGCTCCGTCTGCAACCAGACCAGAAGGGCTCATCTTGGTATCCTCATCTGGTCTGGCCAGGTTCTGTGCTCAGTCCCCTGGGCTCAGCCTGCCCACACTGATCTTTTGATGGTCCTGCCACTCTTCTATCCAGCCAGCCAAGTACCTGGTCTTTGGCAGCCTTCTCTGGGCTCAAGTCTGTTTGGTGAGCTCTCTGCAGTGAGCGGTCTGTGGTCCTGCTATTTGTCTAACCAGCCAGGCACCCGTTCCTCCCTCATCAAGCTCCACACAGCAACTAAAGGCTCAGCTCCGCTGCTTGCCTTTTATCTGGCCCTTCTGGCCCCTTATTGATCACTCCACCAGCCCCTCTGATTGGCTGCTCCTCTGCAGCCGCTCTAGGCTGCCTGAAGGACTTCTCACTGCTCTATTCTGGGGCAGGGTGATGCAGGGCCATGAGACCTCCAGCAGGGGGCCTAGTCCACCCTGCCACAAGATTATACCTCTGATTCAGCAATGTTGATGTGGTGCAATTTCCCCAGTTGGCCACATGATATCATCATATGCATCAAGAGCATCTCTTCTGTATCTGTTCCCCTTTCAGTAGGCAGTATATCTTGCTGGTTAACAACATGCTCTCCCTGTGGTAAATGCACTCTCCATACCTTACAGTCTGAAAGATCATACCATGAGTATCGAAAACATTTACAGACCTTTGACTAACATATACTGCTTGTCCAGGATAGAAGGCATGGAGTCTTGCATGGATACGCTTGTTGAAATTTGCATTTATCCTGGTCACATCAGCCGGCTTTCAGGACAGCGAAGGGATGAACCTTTTCCATCAGCATAGAGAAGTTGGTCCTCGTAAGTCGGCTGAAGAGCTCATAGAGTGGGGTTTCTCCAACACACCCATGAGGTCTATTCAAAATATCATATAAAGCACAACTTAATGCAATAGGAAGGGGTATCTTCTTCCAGTATGGATAAAAGGGATAAAAAAAGTGATTTCTTGGTAGAGGTCCACCATAGACCACCAAACCAGGAAGAAGAGGTGAATGAGGCTTTTTTTTTTTTTTTTTTTTTTTTTTTTTTAAAAAGACACCAACAAAATCATCCAAAGCACAGGACTTGATGGTGATGGGGGGTTTCAACTACCCCAGACATCTGTTGGGAAAATAATACAGCAGGACACAGATTATCCAGTAAATTCTTGGAATGCACTAGAGACAACTTTTTGATAGTGAAGGTGGAGAAAGCGACTAGGGAAGAGGCTGTTCTAAATTTGATTCTGACAAATAGGGAGGAACAGGTTAGGGAACAAATCTAATGGAAAAAAGAGTTCAGGAGAATTGGCAGTTTTTTTAGAGAGACATTGAGGGCACAAGCGCAAACTATCTCAAGGCATAGGAAAGATCAGAAGTATAAGAAACCATCCTGGCTTAACCAGGCGATCTGAAATTAAAAAAAAGAGTTATACAAAAAGTGGAAACTAGGTTGAATTACAAAGGACGGATATAAAAAAAACAACGCAATTATGTGGGAACAAAATTAGAAGGGTCAAGGCACAAAATGAGATTAAACTAGGTGGGGACACAAAGGGTAACAATAAAGCATTTTACAAATACTTTAGAAGCAAAAGAAGGACCGGGGACAAAGTAGGCTCATTCCTGAATGAGGAGGGAAAGCCAACAACAAAAAATGCAGCAATGGCCAAAATGTTGTTTCACTTTTCACCAAAAACTTTAGCAGTGATCGGATGACTAACATAGTGAATATCAGTGTTAAAGGGGTAGGATCTGAGGCTAAAATAGGGTGCAAGCATATTTCAGGGCCACCAGCCAGGCCCACAGGTTACCTTACAAACTTAGTAAAGCATACAGCCACTGCTGCTAGCAGACAAAAACCATGGCTAACTTCAAGTTCAAATCAACGAGAAGATTTATTTCAGCATAGGTACACCCCACACCCCAGTGATCAGCTGTGACGTAACAGGTGAATGAATTGGCTGCAGGTACACAAAGGCAAAGACTTAAATATCAGTACGCAATTTTTATGCCCAAACTGACACCCTATTTTTAGCAATAGCCCCTTCTCTGATTCATTATTTTAAAAAAAATAATATTTATGAACATATATAAAATGCTGCATCAAACACCAGATTATATAACATGTTTATCTACTAATAATAACAACGTTATGAATCTTATTTAAGACATGAACTTTCCACTTGTTTTCTCTGATTACGTTTGGGAGGTCACAATGATTTACTCTTTGTCCTGTACCGAAGTCAGGGACATCCCAAAAATTGAACAACAGGATATTTAGTAAGTCATGAAGGCTTTATTTGTACTCTTTTGCAAAAGGATTTCTCAGACGTCATCTTGATCACAGTAAAATAGGCGAGTATTTATATTGCTTACATATTACTTATGCCTTCACTTATATATTACTAGCCAATATATGGATCTATTAGATACACTTAAGCCCTTACCATCTTACATGAAGTAATTTCACCAAATTACTGTTTCAATTTCATAGACAGGGAAAGAACAATTTAAGAAATACTTAGACAAGTTAAATGTCTTCAGGGCCTGACAAAAATACATCCTAGAATACTTAAGGAATTGGCCAAAGAGATCTTTGAGGACTCAAGGAGGACGGACAGATCCCACAGAACTGGAAAAAGTGCAAATATAGCACCTATCTATAAAAAGGGGAATAAGGACAACCCTGGGAATTACAGACTAATCAGCTTAGCTTGGTACCTGGAAAAATAGTGGTGCAAATAATCAACCAATTTGTAACCTCCTAGAAGATAAGGTGGTAAGTAACAGACAACATTGATTTCAAAACCTTCTTTCCCAGGGTAACAAGCCTTGTGGATGGGAGGAAAGCAGTAGATGGGAAATTTCTTGACTTTATTAAGGCTTTTGATACTGTCTTACGTGACCATCTCACAAACAACCTAGGGAAATATAGCCTAGATGAACCTGCTGTAAGCGGATGCACAGGTTTCAAAAAAACATACTCCCAGAGCATTTATCAATGGTTCACAGTGAAGCCAGAAGGGCATATCGAGCGTGGTCCTACAAGAATCTGTTCCGGGTCCAGTTCTATTCAATATCTTCGTAAATGGTTTGGATAATGGCATAGAGAGTGCACTTACAAAGTGTGCATATGACACCAATCTGGGAGGGTTTGCCAGTGCTTTCGGAGATAGGATTAGAATTCAAAATGATCTTTACAAACTGGTGACATCATCTAAAATAAATAGGATAATATTCAGTAAGGACAAATGCAAGGTACTGCACTTTGGAAGGAATAATCAATTGCACAAATACAAAATGGGAAATGACTGCCTTGGGAGAAATACTTCAGAAAAGAATCTGAGCATTATAGTGAATCACAAACTAAACATGAGTCAACAATGTAATAGTGTTGCAAAAAAAAGCAAACATCATTCTGGGATGTATTAAGAATAGCATTGTAAGCAAGACACAAGTAGTAATTCTTCTGCTCTACTTAGCACTGATAAGACCTCAGCTGGAGTACTGTGTCCAGTTCTGGACCTCACAGTTTGGGAAAGATGTGGACAAATTGGAAAGAAGTCAAGAGGAGAGCAACAAAAAACGATTAAATGTCTAGAAAACATGACCTACAAGGAAAGATGGGGGAAAAGGTGGATTTATTTAATCTGGAGAAGACATGATAACAGTCTGCAAGAACACAACAGGTTGTTATAAAGAGAATGGTGATAAAACTGTTCTCCTTATCCACTGAGAACAGGACAAGAAGTAATGGGCTTAAATTGCAGCAAGGAAGATTTAGATTGGACACTAGGATAAACTTCCTAACTGTCAGGGATAAATTACCTAGGGAGTTGTGAAATCTCCATCACTGGAGATTTTTAAGAGCAGGTTAGATAAACACCTGTCAGGGACGGTCTAGACCAGTGTTTCCCAAACTTGGGACGCCACTTGTTTAAGGAAAGTCCCTGGTGGGCCGGGCCGGTTTGTTTACCTGCCACATCCGCAGGTTCGGCTGATCACGGCTCCCACTGGCCGTGGTTCACTGCTCCAGGCCAATGGGAGCTGCGGGAAGGGCAGCCAGCACATCCCTTGGCCCGCGCCGCTTCCAGCAGCTCCCATTGGCCTGGAGTAGTGAACCATGGCCAGCGGAAACCATGATTGGCCGGACCTGCCGACGGGGCAGGTAAACAAACCGGCCCGGCCTGGCAGGGGCTTTCCCTAAACAAGCGGCGTCCCAAGTTTGGGAAACACTGGTCTAGATAATACTTGGTCCTGCCTCAGTGCAGCAGACTGATCTAGCTGACCTACTGAGGTCCCTTCCAGTCCTACATTTCTATGCAAGCTACACATGTCTTCAGGATCCTATGTAGTCTCTCCACTATCCCATTTCCTTGGGGATGGTATCCAGCAGATTTAAAATGAACTGTACAAATATTTATCAGAAAATCTTCACTCTTCATACAAAAGGTCTCCCACCTAGCGTTGCCAGCTGTCCAGTTTTTGACCAGAAAGTCCATTTGAAAAGGGAACCTGGCAGTGTCCAATCAGCAGTGCTGACCAGACATTAAAAGTCCAGTTATCTGCAATAACTGGCCTCCACCACCAGGAGGCGGGAAGAGCAGCTGCTGCAACCTGGAGGAGCAGTGGAGCACTCAGCAGTAGCTCTGGTGGAGAGAGGTACTGGCAGCTCCCCCGTTCTCCCCCGAGCGTGGCTCTCCCTGCCCCGTCCTGCCCCAATCACCCCTCCACCCACAGGCTCCGAGTTTCTAATTTGTTGGGGGGTGCTCCCCACCTGCTCCGCCCAGGACCCGCCCCCACTCCACCCTTTCCCCTATGACCCCACCCGCACCCTGCTTCTTCCCACCCCAGCCTAGGGTTACCATACGTGCGGATTTCCCCGGCCATGTCCGGCTCTTTGGTTGTTAAATGGCCGTCCGGGAGGAATTTTTAAATATCTAAAAAAAGTCCAGGTTTTTCGATATTTAAAAATCCCTCCCAGCTGGCCGGCATATGGATGTGTGGTAACCCTGCCGGAGCAAGCCTCTGAGCGCCTGTCCCAGGGACTGCAGGGCTCGGAGAGGTTCTTTGCCGAGGCGCCGCTAGGGGTTCTATTGAGCTCGGCGTCACGTTCACAGCTCAGCGCTCCTTGAGCCCGGCCCCATCCACGGCCCTCAGGGCCCAGCCCCGGCTGGCAAGTGCCAAGGCCCTGACGCGCTGCCCTGCCTGAGCTGCAGCCGTGCCGGGGAGCGTCCGAGGGCTGCAGGCAGCGCTGGAGCTGCCGGAGGATGAGTTGGAGCCGGCCCCGCACCAGCAGGCTGAGCGGGGAGTTGTCCCAGGAGAAGTTTCCCTGGGCACCCAAGTCTGTAACCTCCCTCCGTGCAGTGCCCAAGCCCGTAACCTCCCTCCCTGCAGCGCCGCCAGCACGGGCACCCTCGGGCTCCCAGCTTTCTGCTGGCCAGAGCGGAGCCTGCAGGGAAACTTCTCCCGGGACAACTCCCCGCTCAGCTCGCTGGTGCGGGGCCAGCTCCGACTCATGCTCCGGCAGCTCCTGCGCTGCCTGCAGCTCTCGGACGCTATCTGGCACAGCTGCAGCTCAGGCAGGGCAGCGCGTCAGGGCCGAGCCCTCACAAAGGAGGCTGCCTGGCGAGGGGGGCTGAACGGGGGGTTTCCTCCCCTCCCCTCCGGCTGCCGCATTGCGCCAAGGCTGCGACCAGGACAAGGGAGCCTCCTGCAGCCACGGCAGGAGGGAGGGAGATTCCGGGAGTGGCGGACCCTGCAGCCCCAAGGCCAGGTGCAGCTCCCCAGCGGGAGGGGTTGCACCAGTGACTTCAGGCGGGGTCGGGGCTTCCACTCCCCGGTACCCGACACAAGTCGAGAGCAACTCTCCCCTCCCCGCTTCAGTGAAGCAAGGGCAGGGGGTAAATTTAAAACTGGATCCTGCCACATCTTGTGCGGTGTGGGACCAACCCTCTGCCCCTCCGCTGTCTGGACAGAGAACATGGTGGGGGAAGTTAGGGTGGGGGGGGTCTCAGGAGGAGGCAGTCAGGGGACAAGGAGCAGGGAGGCTTAGATAGGGGTTGGGGTCCTGGGGGGCAGTTAGGGGCAGGGGTCCCTGGAGGGGGCAGTCAGGGGACAAAGAGCGAGGGGGGAGGGTTGGGAGTTCTGAGGGGGGCAGGAAGTGGGAGGGAGTGGATGGGGGTGGGGCTAGGGCAGGGCTCCCCCGTCCTCTTAATTGATTGCTGAAATATGGTAACCCTACCCCTGCCCCGCCTCTTCCTGCCCCTGAGCACGCTGTGCCCTCGCTCTTCCACCCCAGCGCCTCCAGACACCACAAAACAGCAGGCAGTAGGTGCTGGGAGGGGGAGGCGCTGATTGGCCGGGCCTGCCAGCGGGAAGGAGGCGCTGGGGGAGAGGAGGAGGTTCTGGTAGCGGGGCTGCCGGTAGGTGCTCAGCACCCACCATTTTTTTCCCATGGGTGCTCCAGCCCTGGAGCACCCACAGAGTCAGCGCCTATGCCTCCAACCCTAGAGCCCTGCTCAGCTGGCAGGGCATGCAGAGTGGAGAAAGCAGTGAGCAACAGTAGGGGTGGGTGGAGAAGAGAAGCAGTGGGTAGGGCCTCAAGGGAATGAGGTGGAGCAAGGGCGGGGAGGGCCCTCAGGGGAAGAGGCAGAGCAGGGGTTGGGGGACCTTCCGGCACTCAGTGTCCAGTTTTCACAAATTAGAAAGTTGGCCATCCTAGTCCCACCAAGCATAACTATGTTTCATCTTTGTAACTCCCAAATATCCTTTATGAGCCATATTCAGGACTGCTTGTTGCAACACTGCTTGGACGATCACCCAGGCTCCTCTCTATAAGATATGCCGAGTAACACATATCTTCACTGTAAGCTCAGAACGAATTTTGTAGAATGCAGACAAACTAGTCTTAAGGACTGAGTCCATCCGAACTGCTTGTACAGCACGTATCACCTCGTACAGTTCACCATCTTGAAGAGTCGTGCCAGCAGTCCACCCTAAGTCAACTGGCGTATCTTTCAGTAAAAAGCAAACAGTGTACTCTGTTTCTGCATACGAGGGTACCAACCCATCAGAATTTCTCAAAAGAGCACTGGCAGGTAAATTACATCTTCCTTTGATACGAACCAAAACCATTTGAGAGGTGTAACACATAGATTCATAGATTCTAGGACTGGAAGGGACCTCGAGAGGTCATCGAGTCCAGTCCCCTGCCCACATGGCAGGACCAAATACTGTCTAGACCATCCCTGATAGACATTTATCTAACCTACTCTTAAATATCTCCAGAGATGGAGATTCCACAACCTCCCTAGGCAATTTATTCCAGTGTTTAACCACCCTGACAGTTAGGAACTTTTTCCTAATGTCCAACCTAGACCTCCCTTGCTGCAGTTTAAGCCCATTGCTTCTTGTTCTATCCTTAGAGGCTAAGGTGAACAAGTTTTCTCCCTCCTCCTTATGACACCCTTTTAGATACTATTTCTATTGACTCTGGGCATTAGCTGTTACACCTCTTCCTTTGCCTTGCATGTTCCCCCAAAGTTCCTTGAAATAGTAGCATAAGAATAAGCAGATGGATATCTAGAAAATGAGCTATTTCTGTCTGGTAGCAGGAGGTGACAAAAATGAAGCCCGTAGGAAGTCTGCCCTGGGAGAAAGCAGTGAAAATTATGGTAATTCTTCCAGTTTAGACAACAAGATGGATTCTTTATCACATTGCTGGATCTGCCATAGTTTTCACTGCTTTTCCCAGGGGCTGTGGCTGATTCATGATCAAATGAGAATGATATGTCAGTCCATAAATACAAATATCTTTCTGAAATATCTTAATTGTTCATCTGCTTTGTTTAAATTTGAAGATTAACAAAATCAGTTCATGACTGAAGCTGGGAAAACATGTAGTAATTAGTATCCATATGACGAGATGTCTGTCTGTAGCATAAACAAGACTAGCAAGGAAGATGGGAGACGTACAACATTTGGAGAACAACTATATGTGGAACAAAGATGTTGGTAATTAGTTTGTTGTTTGCTGAAATTTAGTTTGTTGTTCAGTTGCTGCCCAATACACAGAGGAAGGGAGTTGAATTTTAGATGTCTGGGGCAATCAAGAAATTATGCATTTTAATGAAATGTCAAAATATATTATTTTAGAAAAGAAACGTTGAGGTTTTTTTTATGTCTACAACCTACATTAAATCATATGAAGACTTTGGACTAGGCATTCCTTAGTGACAATTCTAAGAGTTAAAGCCTTTTGTACAATTAATGTCTGCAGAAAGCAAAGGACACATAGTACGATCAAAATTCTGTGTGGCAGTGAACCAATTTTTTAAAAAAGAAAAATAATATATACTAAGGAGGTAAATACACTAAGAACATCTTATTTACAAAGCCACTCTGGGCCAAAAATATATGTCCACAACGGACTACTCAATTACTTTGCTTTGTTTTGTTTTTAATCTCTGTAGTGGACTAGTGTGTGTCACAGCAATATTTATGGAGCTTGTATGTTTATTATGACACACTTAGTTTTGCGTATTAATTAATACCTACGTAGTCTAAAAGAAGACTTTTGTAGTGCATTAAATACTTAAAATACAGAGTGTCCTACATATTACAGATGACAATGTAAAGTCAGTATTACTTTCATGTCTCCAGACAACTGTATATTTTGTAGTTTTAACATATACCATGCCAAACATGGCATATGACATCGTGCCTAGAAAATAAGAATAGGGTGCTTCTATCAAAAAGTTTCATACAGTAGATATCCATGTGGTAGAGTGTTTACCACATCAAGCCAGTGCTACTATTTAATGTTTTTTACTTCACCTAAAATCCCCAAAGAGAATCACAAAATTATATTGCTTTTAAATGAGAATTAAAGTATTTACATCCAATCCATTAGCATGAACCCCCTCATTCTCATGGAGTTCCACTGAGGTTAGTATTTTCTGTAGTTCAGACAGTATAATAAACATCTGAACCATTTTTTTGCTAGCAATGTCTGGATTAATTTATTTCTGTTTGCTCGCTCACCATCAGCAGTAATGTCATTAGGAATGTATACCGCTCCGGAAATAGCATGGGCTAGTTAATAGCTGTAGCAGAGAACAGCAGAAAGCAAAACAGTGAATTGAGTGTAGACCCTAAGAAAATAGTGTCTATTTCTTCAGCAATGACACTGACACAAGGAAGAAAGGAGAGCAGCAGAATATGGACCCTGGACTTCAGAAAAGCAGACTTTGACTCCCTCAGGGAACAGATGGGCAGGATCCCCTGGGAGAATAACATGAAGGGCAAAGGGGTCCAGGAGAGCTGGCTGTATTTTAAAGAATCCTTATTGAGGTTGCAGGAACAAACCATCCCGATGTGTAGAAAGAATAGTAAATATGGCAGGCGACCAGCTTGGCTAAACAGTGAAATCCTTGCTGATCTTAAACGCAAAAAAGAGGCTTATAAGAAGTGGAAGATTGGACAAATGACCAGGGAGGAGTATAAAAATATTGCTCAGGCGTGCAGGAGTGAAATCAGGAAGGCCAAATCACACTTGGAGTTGCAGTTAGCAAGAGATGTTAAGAGTAACAAGAAGGGTTTCTTCAGGTATGTTAGCAACAAGAAGAAAATCAAGGAAAGTGTGAGCCCCTTACTGAATGAGGGAGGCAACCTAGTGACCGAGGATGTGGAAAAAGCTAATGTACTCAATGATTTTTTTGCCTCTGTCTTCACGCACAAGGTCAGCTCCCAGATTGCTGCACTGGGCAGTACAGCATGGGGAGAAGGTGACCAGCCCTCTGTGGAGAAAGAAGTGGTTCGGGACTATTTAGAAAAACTGGACGTGCACAAGTCCATGGGGCCGGATGCGCTGCATCCGAGGGTGCTAAAGGAGTTGGCGGGTGAGATTGCAGAGCCATTAGCCATTATTTTTGAAAACTCATGGCGATCGGGGGAGGTCCCAGATGACTGGAAAAAGGCTAATGTAGTGCCCATCTTTAAAAAAGGGAAGAAGGAGGATCCGGGGAACTACAGGCCAGTCAGCCTCACCTCAGTCCCTGGAAAAATTATGGAGCAGGTCCTCAAGGAATCAATTATGAAGCATTTAGAGGAAAGGAAAGTGATCAGGAACAGTCAGCATGGATTCACGAAGGGGAAGTCGTGCCTGACTAACCTAATTGCCTTCTATGATGAGATAACTGGCTCTGTGGATGAGGGGAAAGCAGTGGATGTGTTATTTCTTGACTTTAGCAAAGCTTTTGATACTGTCTCCCACAGTATTCTTGCCACCAAGTTAAAGAAGTATGGGCTGGATGAATGGACTGTAAGGTGGATAGAAAGCTGGCTAGATCGTCGGGCTCAACGGGTAGTGATCAATGGCTCCATGTCTAGTTGGCAGCCGGTTTCAAGTGGAGTGCCCCAAGGGTCGGTCCTGGGGCCGGTTTTGTTTAATATCTTTATTAATGATCTGGAGGATGGTGTGGACTGCACTCTCAGCAAGTTTGCAGATGACACTAAACTAGGAGGCGTGGTAGATACACTAGAGGGTAGGGATCGGATACAGAGGGACCTAGACAAATTAGAGGATTGGGCAGAAAAAAACCTGATGAGGTTCAACAAGGACAAGTGCAGAGTCCTGCACTTAGGACGGAAGAATCCCATGCACTGCTACAGACTAGGGACCGAATGGCTAGGTAGCAGTTCTGCTGAAAAGGACCTGGGGTCACAGTGGACGAGAAGCTGGATATGAGTCAACAGTGTGCTCTTGTTGCAAAGAAGGCTAACGGCATTTTGGGCTGTATAAGTAGGGGCATTGCCAGCAGATCGAGGAACGTGATCGTTCCCCTTTATTCGACATTGGTGAGGCCTCATCTGGAATACTGTGTCCAGTTTTGGGCCCCACACTACAAGAAGGATGTGGAAAAATTGGAAAGAGTCCAGCGGAGGGCAACAAAAATGATTAGGGGTCTGGAGCACATGACTTATGAGGAGAGGCTGAGAGAACTGGGATTGTTTAGTCTCCAGAAGAGAAGAATGAGGGGGGATTTGATAGCAGCCTTCAACTACCTGAAGGGGGGTTCCAAAGAGGATGGAGCTCGGCTGTTCTCAGTGGTGGCAGATGACAGAACAAGGAGCAATGGTCTCAAGTTGCGGTGGGGGAGGTCCAGGTTGGATATTAGGAAAAACTATTTCACTAGGAGGGTGGTGAAACACTGGAATGCGTTACCTAGGGAGGTGGTGGAGTCTCCTTCCTTGGAGGTTTTTAAGGCCCGGCTTGACAAAGCCCTGGCTGGGATGATTTAGCTGGGAATTGGTCCTGCTTTGAGCAGGGGGTTGGACTAGATGACCTCTTGAGGTCCCTTCCAACTCTGATATTCTATGATTCTATGAATGGTGAATAAACAAACCACCAAATGTTTAGAATCGGAAAACTTGCCCCTTGGTTCATATGAATTAAAGGACAAACTATAAGACAGCATCCCTTTAAATGTTACGTCACATAGTGGGACATAAAATTATCTTTCACATAAAGAATAACTGGCAAGGAGACAGAAAGCACTTCAATTAGTCATCCCACCATGATAGAAATAATTCATTAAATAAGCACTTTGGGCCAAATTCATACTTCATATAATTCCATCATTTTCAGTGGAGTTCCACTTGGAAGAATTTGGACCACTGTATCCTTAGGGGTGAAAATAATGAAATCAAAGGGCCTAGCTATAAGCCAAGCTCTGCAGTGTGAAGAAACTGATTTTGATTCCTTAAATCAGCCCCTCAGCTTCTGAACTGCAATGTTCACATCTCCAGGTGGGAAGCTGAACCTTATTTTCTTAACAGCTATGCCAGTCAATTTAAGCAGTTGCAATGAGTTTCTGGGGAGTCCCTGCAGTCCTCCTCAGCCTAATAACTGTCTCACAGGTTTTATGAAGTGTAGTTTGGAGAGGTGATAGGAGGAATTGGGTATACACAGAAACTTGTGACTAGAACCAGAAATGAAAAATACCATTAGAAATTGCAGAAAAATGTTTTGAACATTTAAGAATTTTTTAAAAAATAAGTCTGCGTTATGAGCAGCAATAAAAAACCTGCCTGAAATGCTTTACAAGATTAGTAACACACATCTCAGATGGTTCAAGTCACTTAGCATTTACCATCATGCTTCTCTACTTCTAAGGGCGTATTAAGGAACACTGCTCTATTGAATCTTATTGATGAGTTTACATAAACATTTATTAACGTTTGTGGCTAACTGGAAAGAAAATACATATCACAAAAATGTCATATTAAATAAGTTGGGTAATTACTGAGATTAATGTCCAATTGCCCTGAAGGGGAGAAAAATAAAATCACTGCTACATGGATTTAATATTCTCAGATGTAATTTTTCCAACTCAAGCAAGGTGTTGGGGGGGAGAGGAGGAGGAGGAAAGAACTTCAGACCATTTCTTATGGTAATATTTTTCCCCTACAAAAACAAAAAAACCCAAAACCATCATATATGTAGTGAAACAAATTTGGTTTGCAACAAATATTTTATAAATACACTAAATAGTTCCATAAGGTACTTGTCTGCTGACCTCCCATTATTATTTATTTATGTAATAGTGCTGTACAGTAAGAGAACTCACTGTGCTAGGCAAACAAGAGATTCCCTGCCCCATAAGTGCTACAGTTTTAGACAAAAACTGCATTATAATCTGTACAGCTGTAATACAATTCAAAGGCAGAATGTTGGGTAGCCATTAACTGAAGACAACTATAAGAGAAAATTAAATAGCCCAAGGGAGTAAACAAAATCGAGCCCTCAATTTAATAAGGGGAAATTCCCTTATGGCAGAAGGCCTTTTTTCCCTAGTTAAAAAATAAAGGGCTGTTTCAGACTGGGCTACCAAGATTCCCCGTACTCTACAGTCACTATGGAATAACTCTGCAAAAAAACCATGTACTTATCATCCATGCAGAAGGAATAAATAATTTACTGAAACACTAATTACGGGATGGAAAGATAGCCTATTAGCCTAAGCACTGCCTTCTCCTTTCACCTGCTTGAGTCCTTTGGATCTCAATGTAACATGAAGTTAAAAGATTTCTTTCAGGCTGTATTTTTTTTATATTATATATATATATATATATATATATATATATATATATATATATATATATATATATATATATATATTTATTTATTTATTTCATGGCATGATGAGAAATGAAGATCCATGGGATTATACAGCACAGACAATTCCGCGTATTTTCAAGCTGGGGGTCTGTTGGCTTTATACAAACTTGAACAATGTGCAGTGAAGTTCAAAGAGGAGACCAGATAGGCATTCTAAGCACTGTTAAATGTGCTGCAGAAGGACTATTTACACTGTCGAAGCTATTATGCCAGTGATCTATCCTCACTGGTGCTATACTGCTGGAAACTAGCATGTTAGAAGACCACACAGTCATTAGCCTTGAAAGACAACCTAATCCAAACGCTGGTGTGAATGCCTGTGCACCACTGGAAGCAATTGTGTGTGTAGATAAGAGGTGTGTAATTGTGCTATGGGAACCAACTGGTGATTAACATGTCAAAGTTCTCTCGTGTAGACAAACCATAGATTAAATTTTAAAATGAACCTAAGGCACTGATTAGGCTAACTGGTAGTTAGTTGTGTCCTACAGAAAAAGGCCACACCAGAAAGACTTCAAACCAGCATAAGAAAAATACCTGCCAGCATGCCCACATACATTGCCCCTCCTTTATTTTATGCAGTTATATACTTCCACAGTCTGACAAGCCTTCTGCAGCTCAATGCTGCCATGCCCACCTTAATTCATCAGTGTAATTCACATTGTTTGTGGCTTTATTAACACTAACCGACAAATTTGTCCTGGGTGTGAAAATTATATCAACTCCCATACAATCTGATAGAGCATCATAACACTTTAAGGGGAAAAAAACAGAAAAAGGAAGCATCAGCTCTTTATACACGCCCATACTTGGAACCAATAAATAAATAAATATCTCCTGGATACTCAGCTCCTTAAAAGATCAAATTAAAATTAAATCAAGAGCAGAAACAGGATGCTTTTTTTTTTAAATGGAAACAGGACGAGGAACATTACTCAGCATCAGAAACTAAAAGCATGGCACTCAAAAATGTACTCCTGTTCTTTTTTCAAAAATGTATGAATCTTAGAGAATCAACCACCAAGATATTTTTGAGGGCACAATGTAAACACCCACCCCTCTCTAAAACACACGTATGCACACACTCCAGTGATAAAAATCTCAAAAATGCAGTATTGCCATTATCTAAGGAATGATCATTGTGGCTAATTACATCTGCCTGTAAGCACAGCTTCTACCTTTTTTAAATTATTTATGATGTGCAAGGCTAATTTCAAATAATTTACTCCTCCAAGGCTGGGTATTCAGCACAATTGCTAGCCTAACTGACTGATGGTAGGTCCTTAAGGCAAAGCCTTTCAAGTCCTCCTTACTCATCACTTTCATTGCCATTACAGTTATACTAGAAACCAAGTAATCAACTAAAACAATAGATTGGATCATCAAATATCTAGTAGTTCAGATTTGGGTTTATTTATTTATTTAATTTTTAAACAACAATTAATAAAATCCTGATCAAATAGTGGATTTTAGTATTGCCAACCCCATGTTCAAAAATCACGAGATTGACTTAAAAATCATGAGATTTTTTATAAATAATAAATGTTGGATTATTATTATTTGCCTTCAGGATGCACTTGCCTGTCATTTTCAGGCTTTTCTCTGCAATCATGAGGACTATAGTCTTATTTTTTATTTCAAATGAAAGCTGTAATTCTCATTCAATATAAAGTTCCAGCAGCTGGGGCTTTAAGAAAAACACTAAGAATCTCAAGATTTGCAATAAAATCATAAGAGTTGGAAAACTGGGATTTCCTCTATAGCAGTATCTCTTTTGTACATATCTGGATTTTCATATTTTCTAGATCTGTGACTCAGAATGAAATTATTAGATACATTACTATTTAGTTTCTTCTTATAGTACTAGTTCAGATTGATGTGACTTTTATAATCTACCTACTTTAGGAAGCTGTCAAAGCAATTCCTTTTAAATGCATTAAGAGACAAAGGCCTATTTTACCTCTTGCCTTCTCAGTAATTAAATGGAACAGTTACTGTATTCTGCTTTGATACAAGATTGAAGTCCTTGGAAAGCATGTGCTGGAAGTGGTTAGAATTGGAAGGGTATTCTATTTGGTATTCTATTATTGTTTAACTCTGCGATTAAAACTGTGATTCATCACAATTTTTTTATCCAGTTAATTTGTTTTGCATTAATCACTTGAATTAACTGCAATTAATTGACAGCCCTACTAGAAATGTTTTCATTTCTGCAACTTGAAGCTTGAAGTATTCAATCAACCCCCAAGCTCCAACACTTCAGTTCTTTAACACCATATCTAGGTGAGCCTTTGCTATATTTCATAAAAATAGGTAACTAGCTGCATGCAGTCTCCTAACTGAAAAAACAACAACAATTTTTCTGTTAAATATAACAATGTATGAACTTCACAAATATGATGTCTGTCTACTCAGTGCAGCAACAAATCTCTTCAGAGCATTCCTTTTCAATGTCTAACAGTAACAACAACACTAGAGAGAGAAAGAAAGAACACTGCTTGACTACAGTGCCAAAAAAAGGAAGCAGTAAGAAGGGAGGCAAATATACCTCAAGAGACTGAGCGACGTAAGGAAAGAAAAATAAGTAATAATGGATACTTCGTACTCCAGACAAATCATGTTTCATCATTCTGAAATTAATTTATGTTAAATCATTATGTTTGGTTAATCAACAAAATCATCTTCTCTACATCACAGAAACCACACAATAACTCTTGGCCTTTCTAAAGCTTCGTTAAACATGATGGATTCTCATCCTACAAAGATGACCAGCATTTTCTCATTAAACAAACAAGCAAAACAAACAAACAAACAAAAAGAGTCCAAAACGTTAGCAAAGGTGCTATAGATTTAGAGTGAGATTGAGGGGATTATCTTCAAATGACATTATGGATGCGCTGTTGCTGCTCCACAGTTAAGACTGAGTTGAGTTTTTACACTTAGAGAAGAGTTTAGACCTTTTTGTTATGTATAAAAAAATACAGCAGATCCTCCCAAAAATAACATCACTTACTCTGAGTACTGAATGACTCTTCTGGGAATTTTCAACTAAATCCATTACCTTTTCAGTTAACATTAATTAAAATGGGTCTTTTACGAAATTTACTATTCAGCATAGAACTTATGTCCCAAGTCAACTTAGAAATGATGCAGCACAGACTCCTCAAGTTTTCCATCTAGTTCAATGGTTCCCAAACTTGGTTCGCGGCTTGTTCAGGGTAAGCCCCTGGCGGGCTGTGAGATGCTTTGTTTACCTGAGCCTCCGCAGGTATGGCAGCTCGCAGCTCCCAATGGTGCGGGCCGGGCCACCACTTCCTGCAGCTCCCATTGGCCAGGAATGGCGAATCGCGGCACTCGGAGCTGCGAGCAGCCGTACCTGCTGACGCTCAGGTAAACAAAGTGTCTCACGGCCTGCCAGGGGCTTACCCTGAACAAGCCGCGAACCAAGTTTGGGGACCCCCTGAACTAGTTAAATCTTTGAAATCTCATGCATAAACTGCACTGGAAGAAATTATGTTGTAATTAAGCTAAATTATTTACAACTGTTGTATCCAATTATTATGGTTATAAAGACAGGGCCAGAACAGCAGCTCAGATCAGCTAAGTGGAGTCATTATGCCATAAGCAGTAACTCCACCAATCATGACCCTTATTCTATAGCTAATTTCCATGTCAATTCTTTGGCTGAAATGAGTCATTGGTATGAGGAAGACTAAGGCTCCCTCACACAGCCCCCTATTCCAAACAGAGCCCTTTTCCCTCCCCAGACCCATGCACATCCCTGCTTCATACTGTCCAACCATCCCATGACACATCCCCATGATTTACTGGTCATTCCCTTACCCTCCTCACATGTGGTCAGTTTTCCCTTCCTTTGGCTCCTCACAGTGAGGGTTTCTGGTGTCAGGTAGACAGTGAAGGGGCTGCGTGGGTGCAGGGGGAGAGTGGGAGGATGTAGGGCGGGGTAGTGAGAAGCAGGCATGTATATGGGTCTGAAGGAAAGCAGGGATGTGTTAGGGAGACCATTTATTTGAAAACAGGGTGGTGGCTGAAGTTAGGATAGGAGAAGAAGGGGAGCGAAGGAGACCAGCCCCTGAATGCCAATATCTCTATCTTTAAAGGTTGTGGTCCTTCCCCAGCTCCTCCTGGCAGTGCTGCCTTTGTACAGAATGGAGCTGAGGCAACAGTGCCATTAGGAGCCTTTCAAACACTGATGCCTTGTCAGAGAGAGAGTGGGCCCAGCACAAGTCTCCTCAACACAGGACCCATCTGCATATAACCCTCCTCCTCCCCCCCCCCACTCCACTCAACATTACCACTGCCTCCCTACATCACAGAACCCTCTTTCCTCTCCAACTCCATCTTCACAGTTACCCCCATCTATAGACCCTGCACAGCCCCACTCACTACCTCTCACCCCCTGCTATACAGTCATCCTCCAGGGTTTCATAGATAATATTAACTTTTTAAAATATTGGTTATCTAATTATTAGTTTTCTTTCAACTATGATCATCATCTTGCACAGTTTCATATCCTGGAAGTTTACTTGGTATATATTTGCCTTTTTTTTTTAATTACAACATAAATAAATAAGTTATCCTATATCCCAGATCACTAAACCAATAAATCAATTGCAAATTCAGAGGCAGATTCACCAGTACCTTCTATGCTTCTCTAGAGATGCAAAGCAACTGTTAACCACTTAACTGCTCAGGATGTTCCAGCTACTTTTCCCTGCTGCTGAATGTACTCATGAATCTGGCCCTGAAAATTAATTAACCCCTGCCCCCTCTCCCCGCAAAAAACCTTTAAGGTTGATACTACATAACTTCAAATCATTAGACATACCACCCGATCTGATCTTGATAAATTGGAAAATTTGTCTGATGCCAATAATCTGAAATTCAGTAATGCCAAGTGCAAAGTATTACACTTAGGAAGAAAAAAAATCAAATGCACAAATACAAAATGGGTAATAATTAGCTAGGCAGCTGTACTGCAGAAAAGGATCTGGAAGGCATAGTGAATCACAAACTGAATGAGAGTCAACAATACAATACCAAGGCAAAAAAGGCAAATATTCTGGGACATATTAACAAGACAATCATATTTAAGACATAGGAATTAACTGTTCTGCTCTACCTGCCACTGGTGGAGTCTCAGCTGGAATATTGTTCCCGCTTTGGGCACCACACTTTGAGAAAGATGTGGACTACTTAAACAGTTCAGAAGAGAGCATCAAAAAGGATAAGAGGTTTAGAAAAGATGACTTATCAGGAAAGCTTAAAAAAATTGGGCATGTTTAATCTAAAGAAGGAGGGACACAAAAATCTTCAAATATATTGTTATAAAAAGGATGGTGATCTATCGCTCTCCATGTCCACCAAGAGTAGGACAAGAAGCAATCAGCTTAGTTTGCAGCAAGGGAGATTTACATTAGATATCAGAAAACTTTCTAACTATAAGCATAGTTAAGTACTGGAACGGGTTGTCTAGAGAGGTTATGGAATCTCCATCTTTGGAGGTTTGTAAGAACAGGTTACATTAACACCTTTCAAGGATCATCTACATATACTTAATCTTGACTCAGCTCAGGGGATTGAGTAGATGACCTCTTCAGCTCCCTTCTTGCCCTACATTTCTTTGATTGTATGGTAGCCTTCTTTCTGGGTTTCTAGTTTAGGGCTTGTATGAATTTTTTAATAATTAATAAAATCCAAGGAAATTCCAGATAAAATCTATGTTAAACTGGAGTTGAGTATAGATCAATAGCATGGGGTAAAACTCAGAGGATGTTGTAAATATCCCCGAAGAAGCATTATAAAACACAGGAAATTCGGAGTTAAGTTTAAACTTACAAGTCATCCAAAGCTGATAAGATAAGGAAATGCACAGTTAAGGTATCCCAAACAACATTAACTTTGTCCTGTACCAATGTAATGCATTTACTATACAACCATGATTTATACAGTTTAGTGTTTGTTTTTCCAAATTAGTTTAAACTGATTTTTAAATTACAGGTTTTTTTTAAATATTTTCCGGGTGTCACTACTGTGAAGAGACGTGGGTACAGGTTATATTAGGTACAGTAAATTGGATGTTTGCCAGGACAGAGCCAACTAGTGGCTAAAAACATGGAGGGCTCAATCAAGCCTTTGCTATGAATCCAGAGTAATGGGCAATCTGTTTTTGCACTGTCCCAAGAATAACCTGGGCAGGAAGACTGTGACTCAGTTACATCTCCCTCCTGGCTCTTCGGCTGCTCTGGGGAGGAAGTAAACAGCACCAGGTCTACAGCCCACACAGTGTATGCTGGCCAGCATGTTGAACACTAAAGTCAATCACCAACCCATTCTACCTTCTCCTTCCCATCTGTGCAAAAATGAGGACAGAATAGCTCTGTAGAGCCTACATCCCCTCCCTCCCATACCCTATGATGTTTCTGTGCTTGCCAGGCTAATATTTGTCCCAGAGTTTAGAACCTGTATGCCAGCACAACCTTCAGTACCTGTTCAAGGTTCATGATACCACTGACATACACAGAACAATCTTTTTAAAAAATTAATCCACCTGTGAACTGAGTTCCCTCTGTCTCTGCTGGGTTTTACACTTGGACACTCTTTTTCATAGGAAAATCACAAACTAACCAGTTAATAAAGACTTACATGAAGAGTAATAACATCCAGTATATGTCAAAGTGAGACTTCCTATTTTTAGCAAAAGAGGGCTGTAGAATCTCTTTTGTGTTGTTTTATTTAGGCTGGCGTCCTCCCTCCAGAGCAAGAGTAGAAAATGTGATGGGGAGGTTTTAACATTAAACTCTGCTAGAGGTCTAGCCAGAAATGTTACCAAAGTAACTGCATCAAAATTAGGTGAGGTGACTTGGAGTTCCATTCCAACTTCTGTTTCTCCCCCAATACACAGCAGTGATCACAGCTACATACATATGAATATACTTTTTCTTTTAATGTTTTATCTTTATCTCTATTACTTTCATTTCCTTTTTCTCTATTGCACTTCTGTAGAGGGTTTCTTCCAAGATTAAGGAAGTTGCTCACACTGAGTAGGGTTACCATACGTCCGGATTTTCCCGGACATGTCCGGCTTTTTGGTGCTCAAATCCCCGTCCGGGGGGAATTGCCAAAAAGCCGAACATGTCTGGGAAAATGCCGGCATCCCTGCCCCAGTCCCCTGCTTACCTGCGCAGCTCCAGCAGGCTGCGAGCTGCAGGCGGATTCCCCGCTGTGGCTGCTGCTGCTCCCCCCAGACACCTCAGCTCTGTGTAGCTGAAGAGCAGAGCTGCCCGAGTGCTACCGGCTTCACGGTTTGCCGGGCAGCCCCCAGACCTCCAGACCCTGCGCCCCCAGCCGGGCGCTTCCCCTCCCAGGCTCCGGCTGCGCTGGGGAAGCGCCCGGCCCGGGGCGCAGGGTCTGGAGATCTGGGGGCTGCCCGGCAAAACCGTGAAGTCGGTAGCGCTCGGGCAGCCCTTTTCGCATGGCTGGGAGGTGGAGGAGGGGGAATGCGGGGCACTCAGGGGAGGGGGCAGAGTTGGGGCGGGGACTTTGGGGAAGGGGCAGAGTTGGGCCAGGGAAGGGGCGGGGCCAGGGCCCCATCAAGTGTCCTCTTTTTAAAAACCTTTAATATGGTAACCCTAACACTGAGTCATCAAGTGGCCTGTGAAAATGCACAAAACACGAAGTTCCAAAATTTGGGATTATCAGTAAATTAATGGTGGTGGAGGAATTCGAGGAAGATACAACACTATCAACACTATCAACAGAAGAGAAAGTTTCTACATACTGCTATGCCAAACAGCCTCAATTCTGAGCCACAGGAAAGAAAAAAATATTTTAATCCTCTATTGACAGTGATTACTATTGTGGTTATTTGTGATATGTGAATCCTTGTCCTGCACAATTGGACCATCTCTACCAACTTGTTTCAGAAGGTAACAAAGAGTCCTCTTTCACCTAAACTGTGTTTACTCTCACTTAACACAGCTTTTAAAAAAAAATAATTGAAATTTTGTAGTCCCTGACTCTGCAAACATTTATGCATATGCTGAATTTTACACACATAAGTAGGCCCAATGGCATTACCATATAAGATATTCACATAAAGTCCCAAGGGACTACTCACATGTGTAAAGTTAAATACCTGTATAAGTGTTTGCAGGATTGGGGCCATGGGTGGTAAACTTCCTTGGAAGTGGAGTAAGGGGCAATCTTCTGTCTTTTACAGTATCAAGCTTACTATCAGTGCTTGAATAATGGAAGAACAAATTCACAAAAATGAACAAAACAGTTTGCAGATACAAGGAGCAGCTTTTACTAAACGTTACCAAGAAGACTTTCCTCTATAGCCCATAGAGCTTGCTTAAAGGTATTTTATTTAGAGTTAATACAAGAACCCTACAGACCTTCATTCTGTAAGATAGTTAGCTTAAGTAGTTATCATAAGACTTTGAGGCCTATGAACCTCAGCGTGAGTGGGTTACTCAACAGTGACCCTAAGTTACTAGGGAGTTGGGAATACTTTGTCTAGGGGATTTTTGTAAAAAACAATACCGGGTAACTGCAAGAATATGAACTGATACCAGCTTGTGGATATTTTAGCATAGGAACAGCTACAGATGCATAACCACAAAATTGCTTTGGCAACAATGTGATGTGTATATTAATGATCTCAACTCATTATCATATAACAACCCTACAGGATAAGGACACCCCAACATTATTAGGGTGAGGAAGTGTGGTGTTTAGATGCTGCTTGTATTATTAGAACTGGGAGCACTGGCTGTTGGGAGTCTGAAAGGACAGGAAACATGAAGGAGGGGGTAGGAGTTGAGGAGGCTGAGTGAGAGTTAGAGTGTGCAGCAGCAGCTTGGTGAAGAGATTTCCACTGTAAAAATAAAGTCCTGTTGAAGCTTCTTAGTACCTTGCCTGCTTGATACAACAGGAAGTTAGTTATGGACAAAGGAGTCCGAGTGTTTATATGAATATTCATGGTAGTCGCAAGGCCCCGTAATAGGCGAAACCACCACATAAGCTTTGAGATCTTAACCATCGGACTTATTTGACATACCAGAAGCAGGTTAGGACCCTCATGGAACACTGCCTGTCTCCCACTACTAGGTCTCCATGAGAAAGCTGTGAGTATACGTAAGGAATGGTGCATGTCACCATTACTACCTTAATACTGCACTATACCTATGCCTTCATTTGGGTTGAAAAGCGTGTGTTTTTATCAATGAAGCTTGCTTTGCCCTCAGTGTGAGTGTTATCATTGCTGTGCACATTGAGGTTCCAAACCAGATACTGAACTTAACTCTGTTATACATGATTCTGGGACTGGAACCTTTTAAACCCTCAGAAATTTTAATCTGTGACTAACTGGAAAACGCTACAATTCAATATAATCAATAACCAATAATCGATAACCACTCAACAAATCGGTCAACACCTCCTCCCTTTACAAAGGGCACTGACAAATATATTTTAAAACAAACCAAATGTCCTTGCCACTGTTGCTAACAACACTTTAGATTATCAAAACTGATTTTTTTTAAAATCCAGTGTCCTGTTTACTACTTATCTTGTTTATTTACCTTTTGCATTTCTCTCAGCTTGTACAAATGAAAATTGATGCAGACCAAACTGTCTGGTACTCCGCCCTGGAAGATTTCAACTGCAAACACTGAAGAGAAGTATTTGATCTTTTTAAAGCCTTTTTTGTTGTATTTTTAAGACATTCCTGGACACATTTCTATTTGTCTTAGCTTTAGAAAAAGCTTGTTTTTACAAAATCTAAAGGGGAAAATTAATGGGAAATTTTAGGGGAAAAAAGATACAGGAACAAAGGCAAAAGAAGAAGAATGTAGGTGTGAGTTTGTCCTCCTGGAGACTTATGTACAGGAGCATTTCAGAGGCTTTAAACCATCTTTTCACCATTAGAGTGGGTGACCGTGGAAATATACCAGCTACTTATGCGTTGTAGCTGCCTTGTACTGTAGGGGGACAGTAACCTCCTGGTAGCTGAATGTCGGGCATTCAACCCACACACACACACACACTGACAAACGCCAGGCAAAGAGAAATGTGATTATGTCAATGATTGCTTCTTCTGTGGCTTCCCAGAATCTCTATACTGATATATGCTACAGAGTTCTCTTTCTCACCCCGACACACCTTTTCAGCCAGGGATTTTGAAGGGGCCTCTTGAAGCACTTCTAGAGCCCAACTGCACTGGTACAGTGACATCTAGGATTTGAAGCAGGGTGGAAAATCCATTTGCCAAAATTTAAATAAAAGCCAAAGATAAATACTTTGGGAAAATTAGCCAACTCTTGTTTTTGACAGAATAAGGCAAGAAAAATATTTTATTGGACTTTAATGACCAAAAAATAATGTGTTTCAGGTTTGTCTCCCACCAACTTCTTTAGCTGACAGAAAATAATCCAATATTTACTCTACTGAGCTGGGATTGGAAAAATCAGCTTCACCTTTCTTACCTGTAAAGAGTGACTGAGGAAGCAGGAAAGAGAAAAACACCCAGATAGTACAAAAAGAACAGGAGTACTTGTGGCACCTTAGAGACTAACACATTTATTAGAGCATAAGCTTTCGTGGACTACAGCTCATATATGCATCCGAAGAAGTGGGATGTAGTCCAAGAAAGCTTATGCTCTAATAAATGTGTTAGTCTCTAAGGTGCCACAAGTACTCCTGTTCTTTTTGCGGACACAGACTAACACGGCTGCTACTCTGAAACCAGATAGTACAGTGATGGGCACCTTATATGGTAAATGCATATTATTACAGTAATTCATTTTATAAAGTACTAAGCCCTTTATCATTACCTCATGGGCATATTATCTATTATATTTTTACTCTAACACAAGAAAGCTTTGGATAAAATAATCCTTATAGCCCTACTTTGTTTTCTCTCTCCCACTCCAATTAAAAATCATATCTTATAATCATTCCATCTCAAGTGAGATATTTTAATGGGAAGAAATGTAATGCAGAAAGTTCTTAAACTAAAATGAAAAAACTAGTTTTGGACCTGTATGTATGAAAGAATATGCAATGAAACACGTTCTGCTGATTAAAGGCTTTCCAGTGGATGGCTTCTCCTAAATCAGTGGTGCTTTCATGCTACAGCTGTTCACGATGCCTCTTGTCTATCTCACAGGGATTGTTTGCACAAACTAAACATGTTTGTTTCTTATTTGTGCAGAAAGCATTACAAACAAACCTAGGTACATAAATCAAACCTGTTGAACTCCACAGGATAGGGCAGAAAATAAACTTCTGAGACTGAGGTAGGAAGTGAACCTGGCAAAATAAAGGTAATTTACAGGAGAGCTACTCCTGCAACTCCTTAGCAGAGAAGGCCACTGGAGACCATATCCTCTTCTTCTTCCCATCATTTGCTCAGATATTTCTCTGTCATTTCTCTCCACGTACCTTGGATCTTCCAATAAACATGGCAGCAATCAAGAGGAACCTGATAGGGAGAGGGGAGAATTCTCCTCCTCCATCTCATCCCAGTTCCCTCTCCAGGGTTGCAAACTATCATTTCACAACAACTAGGCAACACTTTTGCGGAGTAACCTAGGGGCGTTGAGGGAAGTAACTGCACGGGGGCTTTGAGGCGCAGGGGTGGGGGAGAAACTGATTTGATATAAAGCAGGGGAAAAAATCTTCGAACCTTTATGCGTGTAGAGAGCAGCCAGACACTACGGTGATGGGCGCTACTACACACACGCAAATGAAGGAATACTAAAAAGAATACAGGGCGCGTGTTTGTTGCTAGCCTCAGCCGCCCCTCGTGTGTAAAGCCAAGTGAGGAAGATGCTGGAGCGCTCTCTCGGCAAACGCGAGGAGCGGCTGAGAGCTAAGCCCCGACCACCCAACAAACCACCAAGAGGACAAAGCACTTACTTTCGGCCATGCCCAGGAACTGGTTTCAGACTGAAGCGCAGGTGCCGCCTCCTTCTCCCAGCTACTGGTTTCTCTTCCCCTGGTCTGAGTCCCGCTTCCTCCCTCCCGCGCTGCTGCGAGCAGGGGCTGCCAGCCCCCCGCCACAAGCGACAGAGCGGGCTCCAGAGAATGAAAACAACCGCGCCCGTCTCAGCAGCACCAGCTGCGCCCCCACGTGAGCCGCGGCCCCGCCCGAGCCATCGGGGAAAGCCGAGCGCTAGGCTGGGCTAGTGCCCAGGGCGAGGCAAAGCGGTGTCACCGACGGGGGGGGCCGCAGGAACCGAACCCCAGTCCCAGCGCCGCTAAGGGCGCGGCAGCAAGAGCCGGGAGCAGTTTGTACCACTAGACCAGCCCCCCTCGCTCCGCGGCACGTGGGTCTGAGTGCAAGAGCGTGTGTAGGTGTCAGTGGGGGGAGGCACAGGAGGGGCTCTCCGGGAACAGGAGGCTGCGGAGGTCGAGGGGGAGTCGCGTGGCAGGGGCTCGGCGAGGCACGCCGAGGGGGAGAAAGTTTGCAAAGAAGGGGTGTCGGGGGAGGAGAGCGGCGGCAGGTTGGCGAGAGCAGTTTCCCTGCGAGGGGGAAGGGCGGGGAGGCAGGAGTCCAGCGGTACCCGCTGCGTGAGGAGGAGAGTCCCCAGGCGGGCTGCCCACGAGGGGGGAGGTGGATGCCTACACGGAGCGCTCAGCGGGCTGTGTGACACCTGTGAGCAGTGCTCGGGCGGTCCCCGGGGGAAGCCACAGGCTGTACTTCGAGCGTGTGCTGCGGGAGACTCGGGGGTGACTGGCTGGGAATGCCCCCTCTTGGCGGTGTAATTGCCCCAGTGCTTATGCTGAGCCTGCCCGCTAAAGGCTGGTACTCCGGAGGGCGCGGGTGGGGCATGTCGGAAAGGGGAGAAGGTGTCTGGAGAGCTGGTGAAAGGCGCAGCTGCTTGGAGCTGAGGGTGAGGACGGTGCAGACTGCACAGGAGAGAGCAGGGAGCCCAGTCTGCACCGGTCGGAGGAGAAATGTGGGTGTCACGCCAGGCAGTTTATGGGGCCAAAGGGGGTGATGGCAAAAGAGCCGCTAGTGCCTCACACCGAAGGGGTCTGGGGATGTGTGGCTGGAGAGGATGCACTTGCCGCGCGAGGAGCTGCGATTCGGGAGCCGCCCTTTGCTGGGCGTTGGCTACTCATGCAGCAAAGCCGGGCGGGAGGGGGTTCCACTCTTGGGCAGACGATCCGCCTTTGAAGATTATAGTGGCTGCTGCTGCTGCTCTGTTTGCAGCTGATCGCTGTGGGGAGGAGGGAGGACTAGAAATGGACAAGCAAAGACGGTAGAGTTCTGGCTTTGTCTCCCTGCCGGGGAGGGAGGGGATGATGTAAGGGAAACCTAGTGCCAGGGAATGAGGGGTTAAACACACTAGCGGGTCAAGCAGGAGGCGGAGACAGAGTTAAAGGGTATGGAGTGCAGCTAGAGAGAAACCGGAGCCATCTAAAACCCAGAGAAAGATCTAATTAGAGGACAAAACGGGATTTAAAAAGATAGCAGATATACTCAATGTTACAAGTATTGACCTGGTTTCGTGGTTTATACAACTATAGAGTCTGTGTTAAATAAGTGCTAAAGAAAATAATGCATCTGTCTACTGCAAGTGAATTACAAAATGTGACTTAATAAAACCAACCGATTCTTCTCTCCTCTCCCAGCTCTGTACCTCTTCTTCCACTTCCCCCATCTGTTAACCTCACATTTGTTAACATTTTTGGTTCTTAGTACCCATATTCTTATTTTCACATCCAGTTTTTAAAAGTATAAAATGTATTTTTGCTTCATTTTTCTAGATTGGTCTCTTCAATTTAGCTATTTTTGATTTAGAAGGTGAAATATTTTTTATACAGTCCTTACCCCAGTAAGGGGTAAAAAGTGCTATTCTTGGGAATAGCTTCCTCTTGACACTTTTCATGCACATCGAACTCCAAAATGGTTTAACTTTCCAACCTGAAACCTCAAGTTGCTGGATGAGGGCCTGAATTACTAGCTGAGTATTTAGGAATGTGCCTAACTGTGAGCATGTGAGTGGTCCCCTGAGTTAAAATTACTCATCAGCCTAAGTGCTTTACAGAATAAAAGCATCATTGTGAACTAGTCTCCAGCTCAATTTAAAAGCATTATTTTAAAATGTAATAATTGTAAAATTCAGTTTTGTGCATGTGCTGAACAAAATTTCAACTAAGTTTACAGGACTACAGTGTAGCATAAACACATTAAGTCCCATAGACATTATCTGCTGCGGTTTCACACTAATATAGCCATGTTAGTATGTATCCGCAAAAAGAACAGGAGTACTTGTGGCACCTTAGAGACTAACAAATTTATTTGAGCATAAGCTTTCGTGGGCTACAGCCCACTTCTTCGGGTGCATAGAATGGAACATATATTGTGGAGATGTATATACACATACAGAGAGCATGAAAAGGTGGGAGTTGTCTTACCAACTCTGAGAGGCCAATTAAGTAAGAGAAAAAACTTTTGAAGTGATAATCAAGATAGGCCAGTATAGACAGTTTGATAAGTGTGAGAATACTTACATGGGGAGATAGATTCAATGTTTGTAATGGCTCAGCCATTCCCAGTCCTTATTCAATCCTGAGTTGATTGTATCTAGTTTGCATATCAATTCCAGCTCAGCAGTCTCTCCTTGGAATCTGTGTTTGACGCTTTTCTGTTGCAAAATTGCCACCCTCAGGACTGTTACTGAGTGACCAGACAGGTTAAAGTGTTCTCCTACTGGTTTTTGAATGTTATGATTCCTGATGTCAGATTTGTGTCCATTTATTCTTTTGCTGTGCAACTGGGAAAGTTCCAAGTATTATAAATCAGGAACAAAGTTGTAATTTTTTTTCTGAAGAAGCAGATAAAAGAAAACAATTTGTTAAAAAGCCACTTTAATCTGAAAAGATTTTACATACTATTGTTACAAATAACACCTAAAGTTACTACACTAGTAAGGTAATAGGAAAAGATCATTTCTTCTTTTAGTTTTGCTTTGTACATTTGTACTTCATGTATAATCATTTTCATGCTTCACTGTTATGCAGTTAGTCTCCCCGATAGGCCAATGAGGTAAAGATCAATGAGGGTATGTCTACACCCAGCCGCTAGTTCGGCGGCTGGCAATCGAAGTTCTGGGTTCGACTTATCGCATCTTGTCTGGACGCGATAAGTCGAACCCGGAAGTGCTTGCCGTCGACTGCGGTACTCCAGCTAGACGAGAGGAGTACCGCGGAGTCGACGGGGGAGCCTGCCTGCCGCGTGTGGACCGAGGTAAGATCGAACTAAGGTACTTCAAACTTCAGCTACGTTATTCACGTAGCTGAAGTTGCGTACCTTAGTTCGATTTGGGGGGTGAGTGTAGACCAAGCCTGAGACAGGATGGAACAGGAGAAAGTGGGGTGCCCAAAGGGGTCCAGAGCACCCCATGGAAAGATGCTGTTCTTGCTACACTTGCAAGAGATAAAACTCTCTTTCCAAGACGGGGAGGGGACGGGATCTCTGCATGGGTGGAACTTCACAAGGAAGTGGGGTCCAGCCCAGAAAAATTCCAGGGGGGGGGGAGCCAGGGCAAGCATGGTTGTAGTACACCCTTTCCTGGCCAAAGACCCAAACACATGCCCGAACTAGAAGTCTTCCCCAAAGAGGCAGAAGAATCTGCATCTGGTAGACACGCTGAGGGCACAGAGAACTGGGAAAATGCAATAAACGCTAAACAAGTCAAATTGAGTGAACGAAGCCTGTCCACCGTAGATTTGCTGTTAACCTTGTGTCTTTTGCTAATTCACCTATGGGATAAAACAAAAGAATTCACACTAGTGGTAAACCCTTTAAAAATGTGGGACATACCTAATTTTTGGAAGAAGCTGTTGTACACAAGACAGCCCCACCAGCATGTTACTTTTCAGCCCATACCTGTGAGAAGCAGCAAAAGCATAACAGGCCTATTCTGCTGTGTAGAAGGGGAAACTGAGGCACACCACCTCATGGCATTGGTGGCTAAATGCCAAGACACCTCCACTTTAACAGATATTGTTGTCTGCATTCTGTTAGCAATACTACAAGCCAACCTTTTTGCAAGCATCTGGGGACCAGGAACACCAAAAGGGGCTAGAAGTCCTAGGAATGACCTCATACGGTTTCAAGGTACTGAAAAGGAGTGTGACCAAAGACAAACAGAAATTTTACAGGTACTGCCTCCGCCATGGACAGTGTCCAAGTCTCTGGCAGTAAATTCAGGGGGAGGGTGCGACAGTGTACCCCATAAGGCTTTATGGGGGTGTGTGCTTTGTGACAGACCCAGACCAGTGGGGTACAGGAGTCTGGTAGAGGGCAAATATACTGGTCACTGGATGAGTAGTTTTCTGTTCCCTGAGTGACCAGACCTATTGGGATCCAGGAAGTGGGCGGGCAAAGCCCGCCCACTGCTAAAGGATCCCCCCCAGCCTAACGGGGGGTCCACAGGACCTGGAGACCAAAAAATTACGGGGGACAACTAATAAAAGAACAGGGACAGGAGTGAGGTCAAAGGGTCAAACGAAGCGAACCAGACGGGGACACCGAGCAGAGAACCCCGGACAGCGCCCACTGCTCCTCGAAGGTGTCAAGGGAGCCAGTGGACGCAGCCCAGAGGAACTCTGCCCGGATACGTGAAAGAACAGAGGACCTGAAATACGCCCCACAGTCACAGGAAACTCCATCGGCCAACCTCCTCACTCTGGTTTTATAGATGGCCAGTTTCGCTAGGGCCAGAAGGAGGTTGACCAGGAGGTCCCGCGACTTTGTGGGGTGACGGATAGGGAGTGCATAAATAAAAAGGTGAGGAGAAAAGTGCAACCAAAACCTTAACAAAATATCCGTGAGGAGCCGGAATAGGGGCTGCAGCCTGGCGCACTCCAGGTAAACATGCGCCAGGGTCTCCCTCACGCCGCAAAAGGGGCAGGTGTCTGGGATAGGGGTAAACCGCGCCAAGTACACGCCCGTGCTCACGGCTCCGTGAAGGAGCCGCCAACTGATGTCCCCGGTGGGCTTCGGGATCAGAGCAGAATAAAGGCTGGCCCACCGGGGCTCCTCACCCTCCAGAGGTGGCAGAAGGTCCCGCCACTTCATGAGGACCCGGAGGTGCAGCAGGCGGCCCGGCACAGCCTCGGTGACCCCCAGCACCTCGGGCCGTAGGTCGGGGGAGAACAGGGTCGCCACTCCAGCCGTACGAACTGTGAGGTGGCTAAAATAGACCCTGTCCCCCCACTCCAGCCGCCAGCTAGCT
This sequence comes from Chrysemys picta bellii, assembly GCF_011386835.1. Classification (NCBI taxonomy): domain Eukaryota; kingdom Metazoa; phylum Chordata; order Testudines; family Emydidae; genus Chrysemys; species Chrysemys picta. The sequence goes on from NC_088801.1 coordinate 36,353,107, forward strand.
TCAGCGGCCGGATCCGTATGGGTCTCCTGCAGGAAAATCACAGAGTACCCCCCCTCCCGAAGGAAGGAGAGCACCTGGCTCCTGCGGAGACCCATCCTACAGCCCCGGGTGTTTAATGTTGCGAAGATGATCGGTGCCATGAGGAGGGCTGGGGGGGATCCTCGCTAGCAGAGACACCTACGGCCTCCGTCGGGCCGCGCAACAATCCGTGACCTACCCCATAAGCGATTAAGGAGTCACGGAAGAGGCGGACCCGTTGGTAGGCCGCGGCGGCCTGCCTCCTGGTCCTCTTACCCTCCCCCATGAGGGCCCTCGCAGCCCGGAGGATCTGATGGAAATCCCCCCATCACTGGAGTGCAAGTTGTACCTTGTTGCGGGAGCCACGGACGTCCTCAAGGAAGTCCCATAACTCCTCTCTCAGCGTATGGGGGGGTGGGGTTATTGATCTATGGCTATCCCCCAGCGGGGCCCCTGTCACAGACCCGTGGCCCACCGAGACGGGCAAGCAGGGGGCAGACCCTCAACGTGGCGTCCGATGGGCTGGCGCCACGTGGCCCGCCTCAGACCCTGGTTCAATGGGGGGCGGCGGAGGGAAAATAGCAGCCCCTGGTGGGTCGGGACAGGGAAAAACAAAGGCCGCTCCTTGGGGGTCATCCTCTGGGATATGGAAGGAGACAACCCCAGGGGCGGCAATAGCATCATGGGAAGTGGAGGGGACAGAGACGGGGTCAGTGACAGGGGCAGGGTTGGAGTCAGGAATAGGGACAGGGGAAGGGGCGATAGTGGGATCGGGGGCCTCAGCAGCCAGGCCACTGGGTGGGGGGGGTGGCACCCCACAAAGGGGCTCAGGGATTTGCAGGGAGGGAGGTGGGCCCTCGGCGATGCCGGACTCGTGCTCCAAGGCAGATGGTAAGGCCACGGCATCCGTAGGTGGAGAATCAACGATGGGGCCCCCACCCGGAAAGGAGGTCAGCTGTCCCTCAGCCATGAGGGAGTCCCCTGGCGACTCGGGTCCCAGTTGCGTGGCACTGGTCATCGCCTCAAGAGGTTCGGCGGCTGCTAGCGGGGTGCCATCTGCAGTTGGGATGGTGGAAGAGTCCAGGGGCTCCTCAGAGGCGGGAGTGGAAGCAGTGGGTAAGGGGACGGAATACGGGGAAAGGGGGGCCGAGGCGAGGTCGCTCAGATCGAGGCCCGCTGGCAGAGGGTCGTCCTCCCCCTGGGTAACCGGGGTCAGACCCAGGGCCTCGATCTCCTCATAAATGGAAGGGAGATCACCTTCCACCACCTCAGGGCTCTCCCCTCCTGCACCCGAAGCGACGCTCGCCTTGGTGCATGCAGGGGCTTCAGATTGTAAGGGGGCGAGAGGGGCTCCATCAGGGGTTTCTATAGGAAGGGACACCGGAGGAGGGGTAGTGATTTCCTCCGATGCTGCCACGTCTTTCCTAGCCGGCAATGGTGGACAAAACCCACCCGGGGGCAAAGCGGAAGGCTCAGCATCGGTTCCCCCCTTCCTGGTCTTCTGGGGGGCTACCGCATCAGATGGAAGGAGCAGAGTTCGAGCCTTCCGCTTGCCTCGCTTCCCCTGTACTAAGGACCAGTCCTCCATGGCATCATCTGGGGGCTGGCTAACAGGAGTTGGGTCAGGGAGCAAGAGCGAAGGCTTAGGGACTCGGGGAGGCAATGGTGGGGCAGCATGAAGGAGGGAGGATTCTCTCTGGGGCATGCCCTCTTCTATGCCCGGCGATATCCCTACCTCACCCTCCTCCACAGGCCCCGCCAGATCGCAGGCGGCAGAGGCGGGGCCCTCTCGTTCATCTAGGCGCACTGGGGGAGATACCCCTTGGGCCCGAGCGGGAGCATTGGTGGGCCGGAAAGGAGGAGGGGCGGCTTCGGGCACCGGGCAGCTAGGGGCGCTGGCGATGACGGGGTCGGCGCCCTGCCGGGGCTCGGGGGTCCCGGATGTCCCTCCGTGCCAGGCCAAAGGGCAGTCCCTCCGGACGTGTCCTATCGCCCGGCAGAGGTAGCACCGGGCCTCCCCCGTTGAATAATGTACCCGGTAGCGGGCCCCCTGGTAGGGGACCAAGAAGGACCCCTCGAGTGCCTCACCGTCACGTGCCGGCGGCGGCAGTTGTAACTGTACCTGCCGGCGGAAGGAGAGGATGTGACGGAGGGCGGGGTCTTTTCAGCTCAATGGGAGAGGGCTGACCACAGAGATCGGCCTCCCCAGGGTAGAGAGGGCGGGTAACAGGGCGGCATTTGGAAGGAAGGGAGGGACAGAAGTCAGGACCAGTTGGGCGCCCAGGTCTTCTAGCGGCTCCAGGGGGACATACACGCCCCCCACCGCCAGGCCCTTCTCCACTGCCTCCTGGGCAGCGGCCTCCGATGCTAGGAAGAAGACGACCTTTCCGTACATCTTGGAGGCCGCCACAATGGCTGTGGGCCCCACCACCCTCGCCAATGCCCGCACGTAGGTCTCCACGTGGGGAGAGGTGGGTACCAGGAGGCAACGGACGCCGTGCTCCCTGGTCAAGGTGGGGAAGGGGCCCCGGCCTCTATAGATGGTAGCAGAGGCGGTGGATGAGGGAGATGACGTAGCGGCAGGCGGGGGGGCCGCCGCCACTTGGGCGTATGCCCTGGGAGCTGGGGGTGGGACACTCATAGAGCTGGTGGAGGGAACAGCAGGGAGGGACACCGCGGCTTGTTGTGGGGCCGCGGCAGTAGGGGCACCTCCTGCCATAGAGGGCCTGGCTTTTTTAGCGGGGCCTTTACCCTTCTTCGTGCCCTGGCCCTTCCTGCCGGCTGGGGGGACTCCCCCAGAGTCAGAGGGGGCACGGGACGTGGCAGCAGCGGAGGTCACCTCGTTACTCACCGCTGCCGGCGCTCCAGCAGGGATGGTAGTAGGTGGCTTGGCAGCGGCGGTTGAGGTAGAGGCTAGGGGGGATGATGGTGGGGCGGGTGGAGGAGGGGTAGCAGGGTCTGCCTGAGGGGTCTCACTCTCTTCGTCCCCTGCCATAATGAGGACGGGGGGAGAGCAAACACTGGAGGGGGGGTAGGGAAAGGGGAAGCAGTTCGACCACTCTTCCCCGCTAGGCTGTAGGCAGGGGAGGAGGGCGCCAAAAAAGTGGAGGGGGTGGATGGGGGGGCTATCAAGGCTAGGGGTCAGTCACCGACTCGGGGAGGGTTTCCGGCTCCTCTAGTCGCACCAAGGAAGGGGAATATAACAGCATTGGGGGGTGCAGTGAGACAAGGTCAAACTAAAATGGGGAGGGGCACAAGCGCAAGGGAGGGGACATGGGCGCACGAAGGGAGAGGCTAATCAATACAAGGGGACCGCAGGGGAAGGGGAACAATCAGGCTGGGAGTGGGGCAGAGGAACCATGAGGCTAGCTTCAGAGGCTGGGGCGGATCAAACAGACAAAGGTTGTAGAGGGAAAGGGCGTGGCAGACAAACAGACTGGAGCTAGCAAGGGGCTGGGGCAAGGGAAAGGGGCAAAAGGCTGCAAGGGGCAAATGGGTAGGTAGCAGGGGCAAAGCTGGGGGCTTGCTGTAGGGGGTAGGGGGTCAGTCCAAAGGAGGGGGGGGCACGTGCACCCAGGTGCACTTGCAACAAAAAAGGAAGTCCTTGTAAGCTGACTGCTGTATCAGGCCCAATGGTGGCAACAGGGCGTGGCAAGCCTTGGGGAGCAGCTGAGTCCCAGAGGCAGGAGCCCAAGGCAGATGGTGAGTAGTCAGTGGGGGTGGTGGAGGGGGCAACGATGATGGTGGTGGTGGTGGGGGTTGGGGGAGACACAGATGGACCAGGGGGCAGGCTCCATGCCACACCCCCTGTGTCTCCACAAACACAGTCTAGATCCCCACCACAAGAGCACAGTTCAAAAGTTACTCAGTCTGGGAGGGCCCCCTCCACAGTGGTCTGTAGAATTCCTACGCGCTCCCCCACTGGCAGATGGTCCTCTTCTTCTCCTCAGGGCTCCAGCGGCTCCCCAGCAGCAAACGTAGCAGCTCCAGGCGGCAGTCTGGTGGCCAGCAGGAAGGACCCTTCTCAGGTGGAGGTGGTGGTGGCATTCCCAGCAGCAGGAGCAATGGTTGGGGTCTCTCCCTCCTCTTCTCTGGGGAGTGGGCCAGTAGGCCCCCCCCAAAGGGGCTGGAGCTGGAGCAGCAGCACCCAAGGGTATGGGTGGGTCTAGCAGCCAGCAAGCAGGTAGCAGAGAAAGAGGAGGAGCAGTCCCCTACCTCCCTCCAGGCCAGAGGGCTACAGGAGAGTGATCTATGATTCCCAGGTCAGACAGGGTTTCTGTTCCCTGAGTGACCAGAGCAGGGGCTGTACTAGAGTAATCAGGAACCTGCTAGAACCAGTTAAGGCAGGCAGGCTAATTAGGACACCTGGAGCCAATTAAGAAGAAGCTTCTAGAATCAATTAAGGCAGGCTAATCAGGGCACCTGGGTTTTAAAAAGGAGCTCACTTTAGTTTGTGGTGGGAGTGGGAGGAGCTGGGAGCAAGAGGCACAAGAAGCTGAGAGTGAGAGGGTGTGCTGCTGGAGGACTGAGGAGCACAAGCATTATCAGACACCAGGAGGAAGGTCCTGTGGTGAGAATAAGAGTACGTCTACACTTACCGGAGGGTCTGGCGGCAGGCAATCGATGTTCTGGGATTGATTTATCACGTCTGGTTAAGACGCGATAAATCAATCCCGGATCGATCCCGGCTCGACGCCAGTACTCCAGCTCGGCGAGAGGAGTACACGGCATCGACGGGGGAGCCTGCCTGCCGCGTCTCGACCCGCGGTAAGTTCGGACTAAGGTACTTCGAATTCAGCTACGTTATTAACGTAGCTGAATTTGCGTACCTTAGTCTGAAGTGGGGACTTAGTGGGGACCAGGCCTAAGGAAGGTGTTTGGAGGAGGCCATGGGGAAGTAGCCCAGGTAGTTGTAGCTGTCATACAGCTGTTACAGGAAGCATTATAGACAGCTGCAGTCTATAGGGCCCTGGGCTGGAACCCAGAGTAGAGGGCGGGCCTGGGTTCCCCCCAAACCTCCCAATTGACCTGGACTGTGGGCTCTCCCAGAGGGGAAGGTCTCTGGGCTGTTCCCCAACCCACATGGTGAATCTCTGAGGCAAGAAAATCTGCCAATAAGCGCAGGACCCACCAAGATAGAGGAGGAACTTTGTCACACTGGTGTCAGGGGCGGGATCTTGGGGTGCACAGCACGGCGGAAGAAGGAGGATGATTTAAACAAAAAAAGGGAGAGAGTTTATTTTTTTTCACCACAATGGATGACTTAGTGCGGGCACTGATACAAGCTACGGCGGCCTAGCAGGAGGCTACCCATGTCCAGGCAGCTGCCCAACAGGAGGCAGTGCGGCTGCAGCAGGAGACTAATCGCTTGCTGATGGACCAGGCTTCTCAAGTCTGAGCTATGTTGCGGGAACTGGTAAACCAGATAAAATCCCTTACAGAGCTGAATCGAGGCCATGATGGGACATGGCTCATACAGGCCAGCCATTGGCTGCAGAAAATGACACGGGAAGATGATGTAGAGGCATACCTTCTGGCCTTTGAGAGGACAGCCCTACGGGAGGCCTGGCCTCGAGATCAGTGGTCTGGCATCCTTGCCCCATTCCTGTGTGGGGAGGCCCAGAAGGCCTACCATGATCTGCCTGAAGAGGCTGCGGCAGACTACCCCCAGCTGAAAGCAGGGATCCTTGCCAGATCTGGGGTAACAACAGCAGTGCGGGCCCAGCAGTATCACGGTTGGAGGTACCAGGAAGACAAAACCCCGCGGTCCCAATTGTATGACCTCATCCATCTCGCACGAAAGTGGTTGCAAACAGAGTCCCAGAGTCCGGAAGAGATACTAGCGGTTTTGGTCATCGACCAATACATGAGGGGACTACCACCAGACCTTCGTGCCTGGGTAAGCCAGAATGAACCCTCACCTATGATGAGGTTGTCACCCTGGTAGAGAGGCAAAGGACAGCGAGGGAGCTGACCCGACCAGTTAAGGAAGAGGCACCTGGGTTAAACTAGCAGCACCTGGGTTAAACTAGCAGCACCAAGCCCTAAAGTTCGGGTGACTGGGCCACCAGGAGGGCCCAGGTGGAAAAAGAGAGAGGCTGAAGGCCCATTAGAGGCCACAAAGAGTCGGAGCACTGAGGGAGAAGAGGATCGTGATGTTAGACTGCCCAAACCAAGAGACCGGGGAATGCCTAGGGCTCCATACAGATGTTATGCCTGCGGGGAGCGGGGACACATAGATGCACAGTGTCCCAATGCTGAGGAGCCTATGCAGTGTAACCTGGGGAACTGGGCAGATCCATGCTCCCTAATCCACCTGGTGGGGGGTCTCACTAACTCCACATATGTATACCAGACCAGTGAAACTAAATGGGGTAGGGACCACGGCACTGGTTGATTCGGGGAGTGCTATCACGCTTATCTCAGGGAAGCTTGTGAAGCGTAGTCAGCTGCTGCAGGCTAAACGTACGGGGATAACATGTGTCCATGGGACAGTTAGTTACTACCCCACCATCCCAGTAAAAATTGAGATCCAAGAGAACACTACTGAGGTAGCAGCAGGTGTAGTCCCTAAACTCCCATACCCGGTGCTCATAGGAAGGGACTTCCCAGGGTTTGGAAACTTACTCCCAGTAGGGGAATTGGAGAAAGATGGGGACCCTAAAATTGATGAGGCATCCACAGCAGACTGTCAACCCGCAATCTTCTCTGAAATATCCCCAGATTTGTTCTCCACTCCCAGACAGGGTAGAAAGACAAAAAGGGAAAGAAGGGCAGCTAAGGCCTTGGGAACCCGAATACTGACCCAAAGCCAGAGGGTCGCTCTTGTAGGTAGGTGGACCCACGCAGCTGAAGAGGAGGCCACGCAGGAGGTCGAAGCACCTGAGTCTGACCCCCACCCTAATGCTTCTGAACCAGTAGAGGCAACAGAGACTGGGCCCCTAGATCTTGGGCAGATTAGCCCAGGGAGAGGAAATTTTGGACGGGACCAGGCAGAAGACCCAAGGTATGACAACATTAAGAAGGAGGTGATTGAAATAGATGGGGTCCCCATGGAAGGGAAAACCCAGGGACCAGGACCCTACTTCATAATGAAGAAGGATCTCTTATATCGGGTTGCACCAGTACAGGGGCAGAAGGTACAGCAGATCCTAGTACCTCAAAAACACCAGAATGCTGTATTAAGTCTGGCTCATAGTCATCTTTTTGGGGGGCATTTGGGGGTAGAGAAGACCCTGGCATGAGTCCTACAATGGCTCTTCTGGCCCGGAGTACATGAAGATGTGCGGAGGTACTATGCCTCCTGCCCGGAGTGTCAGCTGCACAGTCCCCGTCCCCACTTGAGGGCACCTTTAGTACCCCTTCCCATCATAGAGGTCCCCTTCGAGCGAATAGCCATGGACCTAGTGGGACCCCTGGAGAAGACGGGTTGGGGCCACCAATATATACTCGTTGTTTTGGACTATGCTACTCGCTACCCAGAAGCTGTCCCCCTGGGGAACACGACCTCTAAAACTATAGCCAAAGAGCTGGTGGGAATCTTTGCCCGAATGGGGCTACCAAAGGAGATATTAACCGACCAAGGAACCCCATTTATGTCGAAGCTAATGAAGGACCTCTGTACACTGCTCCATATACATACCCTGAGAACTTCGGTCTACCATCCACAGACTGATGGGTTGGTAGAAAGGTTTAACCGAACCCTCAAGGCTATGATAAGGAAGGTGGTAAGTCGGGATGGGAAGGATTGGGACACCCTATTACCCTACCTTATGTTCGCTATCTGGGAGGTACCACAGGCCTCAACTGGGTTTTCCCCCTTCGAGTTATTATACGGGCATCACCCCCGTGGCATACTACATATCGCCAAAGAGATCTGGGAAGAGGAACCCAATGAAGGGAGAAATATAATAGAGCATGTAATGTAGATGCGAGACCGGATAGCCCGGGTTACCCCTATTGTATGGGAACATTTGGAGAAGGCACAGGAGGCCCAGCGAACCCATTACAATCGCCAGGCAAAATTGCGAAAGTTCCAACCAGGGGATCGGGTTATGGTGTTGATACCCACGGCAGAAAGCAAGCTTCTGGCCCAATAGCAGGGGCCCTATGAGGTGGTTGAACCCGTGGGGGAAGTAACCTACAAGGTGCGGCAGCCAGGACGCAGAAAACAAGAACAGATTTATCACGTTAACCTTCTGAAACCCTGGCATGCACAAGAGGCATGCACAACGGTCCAAAAAAGACCTAACCCAGGAAAACAAGCCTTCCAAACAGGTGAGAGTGTCTCCCAATTTAACACCAGACCAGAAGAATGAGGTGTCTGAGATGATCTTCCAGAACCAAGATGTGTTCTCGACAAAGCCGGGTCGAACAACCGAGACATATCACCACATCGTCACGAACACTGGGGCCAGAGTAACAATGAGGCCCTATCGCGTGCCAGCGGCAAAAAGGGAGGAAATAAAAGCAGAAGTAAAAAAAAAAAAATGCTGGAGTTGTGGATCATCGAAGAATCCCACAGTCAGTGGTCCAGCCCAATCGTGCTGGTGCCCAAACCTGATGGCACCACAAGATTTTTCCAATGACTTCCGGCAACTAAACGAAGTATCCCAGTTCGTCGCGTACCCCATACCTCGCATAGATGAGCTAGTGGACCGTCTGGGTAATGCCCGGTTCTTGACTACCCTAGACTTGACAAAGGGGTACTGGCAGATTCCCCTTGCAGAAGAGGCAAAGGAAAAGACTGCGTTCTCTACACCAGAGGGTCTTTTTCAATATACTGTCCTCCCTTTTGGACTACATGGGGCCCCAGCTACCTTCCAGCGCCTCATGGACAAGCTATTACACCCGCATAACAGTTATGCTGCTGCCTACTTGGACGATGTGGTCATTCATAACCCAGACTGGGAAACCCACCTGGAGAAGGTGGAGGCAGTCCTCGATACCTTCAGGCGAGCTGGCCTTACAGCAAACCCTGCTAAGTGCGCTATAGGGTTTACAGAGGCCAAATATCTTGGCTACATTGTGGGAAAAGGTCTGGTAAAACCCCAAGTAAACAAGTTAGAGGCCATCCAAAATTGGCCCCAACCAAGTCGCAAGAAACAAGTCCGGGCGTTCCTCGGTGTGGTGGGGTATTACCGACTATTTATCCTCCACTTTGCCACAAAGGTAAGCCCCCTGACAGACCTAGTGAAAGCCCGTGGACCTGATCTGGTGAGATGGTCTGACGCAGCAGAGGAAGCATTCACAGACCTACCGACTGCCCTCTGCAATAACCCCGTACTGATAGCCCCTGATTTCACCAAGGAGTTTATCCTGCAGACAGATGCATCGGAAGTAGGGTTGGGGGCCGTTCCATCACAGATGGTCGGGGAGGAGGAACACCCAATTCTATACCTCAGTCGGAAACTCCTTCCAAGGGAACAAAAATATGCAGTGGTGGAGAGAGAATGCCTCGCTGTAAAATGGGCCATGGAAACATTGCACTACTACCTGCTCGGGCGCAGATTTGTCCTCGTGACCGACCATACCCCTCTTCAATGGATGCAGCGGACCAAGGAGAAGAATACAAGGGTGACCTGATGGTTCTTATCCCTCCAACCTTTCCAGTTCTGTGTGCAACACAGAGCAAGGAGCCGTCATGGCAACGCCGATGGCTTGTCACGTATGCACTGTCTGGCGTCCCAAGCTGCCCAACCCCTTGGCGTTGGGCAGGGGGGAGGGATATGTGACAGACCCAGACCAGTGGGGTACAGGAGTCTAGTAGAGGGCAAATATACTGGTCACTGGATGAGTAGTTTTTTGTTCCCTGAGTACTCTAGTGCAGCCCCTGCTCTGGTCAATCAGGAACCTGCTAGAACCAGTTAAGGCAGGCAGGCTAATTAGGACACCCGGAGCCAATTAAGAAGAAGCTTCTAGAATCAATTAAGGCAGGCTAATCAGGGCACCTGGGTTTTAAAAAGGAGCTCACTTCAGTTTGTGGTGGGAGTGTGAGGAGCTGGGAGCAAGAGGCACAAGGAGTGGAGAGGGAGAGGGTGTGCTCCTGGAGGACTGAGGAGCACAAGTGTTATCAGACACCAGGAGGAAGGTCCTGTGGTGAGAATAAGGAAGGTGTTTGGAGGAGGCCATGGGGAAGTAGCCCAGGGAGTTGTAGCTGTCATACAGCTGTTACAGGAAGCACTATAGACAGCTGCAGTCCACAGGGCCCTGGGCTGGAACCCGGAGTAGAGGGCGGGCCTGGGTTCCTCCCAATTGACCTGGACTGTGGGCTCTCCCAGAGGGGAAGGTCTCTGGGCTGTTCCTCAACCCACATGGTGAATCTCTGAGGCAAGAAAATCCGCCAATAAGCGCAGGACCCACCAAGATAGAGGAGGAACTTTGTCACAGCTTATAATTGTATGTATGACATAACTGGAATATGTTTTGTGCTGCCTGTACCATGTAATATATCTATTCATCCTATCTGTACACATATATCATTTTCTACTTGAGGTTAAGAATATGGGCTGTATACTTGCTTGGTTTCTAAGTAAGCTTTGTGAGGCATTTGATTAGTTTCTTTAGGAAGGAATTTGCAAGGTTAAGTACCTGATCAGGAAGCACTTGGGGAACAATGCATCTTAGAATGCTCCAATCCACATAAGAAGTCTTCCTGGAGACATACAAGCTACCATGTGGACAATGGCTTTGGCCTGCAAAGACTGAGTCATGCAGGGACATGTGACTTGCCCAGGTGACTCCAGAACTCCATCCTGAAGCTGGACTTTGCATAGGAGGGAGGTCTCCACCCACAAGAGAGTCTGTTTAAACCTGTGGGAGACCCCTCCATTTTGTCTTCAACTGGCTAAGGAAGGAGCCTCTCCACCCACTACCTCTCCCACAGGATACTTGAAGGGAACTGGAACAAAGGACAGTAACTACAGGGAGTGTGAGTGATTGCTGGACCAAGGCTAAAATGAGATTAGCCTGTAAAAGGGAGCATTCTGGAACTGGTGAGGAACTTATCTGTATTTAGTTTGATTAGACCTAGATTTGCGCATTTTATTTTACTTGGTGACTTACTTTGTTCTGTCTGTTACTACTTGGAATCACTTAAATCCTACTGTCTGTATTTAATAAAATCACTTTTTATTTAGTAATTTACTCAAAGTATGTATTAATACGTGGGGGAGCACACAACTGTGCATATCTCTCTATCAGTGTTATAAATTGTTTGCCCTCTATGAGTTTGCCCTGCATAAGCTCTATGCAGGGTAAAATGGATTTATCTGGGTTTAGACCCCAGTGGGAGTTGGGCATCTGAGTGCTAAAAACAAGCACACTTCTGTGAGCTGTTTTCAGGTAAACTTGCAGCTTTGGGACAAGTGATTCAGACCCTGGGTCTATGTTGGAGCAGACGGGAGTGTCTGGCTCAGCAAGACAGGGTGCTGGAGTCCTGAGCTGGCAGGGAAAACAGGAGCAGAAGTAGTGTTTGCACATCAGGTGGCAGCTCCCAAGGGGTTTCTGTGATACAACCTGTCACAAACATTCATTCTCATTTTCTCTCTCTCTATATATATATATATATACACACACACACACACACACACACTGTAGAGGGACTCTGTAGTGCTACCCCAGCAGCTGGCTTGAAGCAGCTTGGGTTCATGGACTAGGCCCATTGCACTCTTTTCCTCCTACCTCACATACCACGTCCTCTGCCAGGGAAGGGTTTATGTCACCCCCTGCATCCCTGAGCACTAGGTCTTGGAGTAAACATCTCAGAGCTTTTGTTTCAGGCTTTCTGCAAACTCAGACATCACTGCTTTGCTTACTCAGGTTTTTAAGCTTTTCTTTGCAATAGTGATGACTAGAGATTTACTTTATATTAGAATATCTGCTTCTATTTTTTTAATCACATGACTCCAGCAGTTAGGCACCTAGGCACAGGCCTATAGTACCTCTGTCTTAATCCAGCCCTGAGGCTATATGCTCTTCATTGTATACATTGATAGAGACCCTTACCACATTTACTTACATGTTCTACCCCTCTGTTCTCTGAAATATCCTGATGAGAAAGTTTGAGGTAAATGTCAGCAAGAAAACCTAAAGGAAAGTGGCTCACCCTGAGTTCCAGGGGCTGAACCCCCAGTCAGTTTGCAGTTGCTCATTTGGAAATTACCCATGTTTGGGATGTACTGCTCCTATTATTCTGATAAACCACCTGCCACTCCTATATGTACCTTGAAGTCACCTGAGGGCTTGTCCTGGCACTATAAAGGAGATTACTGGACAATATATTAGCATGTCTTACCATGAATATTTCACTTTGCTAGTAGCTCCACCAACTCTTAGTATTGTAAAAAAAATCCAATATGAGCAGTGAGTGAGTCCAGGAAAACCACCCATGCTGCCTTATCTTCCAGTAAAATTTTGGCAGTTACTAGATGATGTATGTCAGTAATGTGTAAATTGAACAAGAACAGATAAACATCTACTGAATACATATCAATATTTTGTTTACATATATATTTTACACAGGCTTCCTGCTAAAGCATCTGGGGTGATGTACAACAGAATAAAAATGTAAATAAAAATATTAGCATCCCAGAATGCAAAAACACACAAAAAGCAAGGGGTTATTTTTAGAAATGTGGTGGGTGGGAAGGGATTGGAAAATAAAGTAGTAAAACTAGAGGCAGCACTGGTCATTCTTTGTGGGGGGGGGGAGGGGGGAAGGAGAGAATATTTAAAATACTTTATAACTGGGAGATACTATCTAAAGCAGATTTCAGAGTGGTGTGTACAGCCTTCCACATCTAAATTATAATTTAAATAATAGGCCCTAACAGCTTAAAGTGTACCTTCACTTTCTTCAGCTGTCTCTTTCTGCTTAGTAGTATATATATTTTATTATAGTTTTCATCATTAATGTGTCTTGACACTCTACGTTGTACCAGTTGCTTGACCAGAGCTCTAGGACCACATGCAAATTGTACAGAATATAGCACATTTCAGCTTTCTTCATTTAACATAAGGCATTGCACTCTGCAGAAAGAAGAACAGGAGTACTTGGGGCACCTTAGAGACTAACAAATTTATTAGAGCATAAGCTTTCGTGGACTACAGCCCACTTCTTAGGATGCATATAGAATGGAACAAATATTGAGGAGATATATATACACACACACACACACACACACACACACACACACACACAGAGAGAGCATAAACAGGTGGGAGTTGTCTTACCAACTCTGAGAGGCCAATTAATTAAGAGAAAAAAAACTTCTGAAGTGATAATCAAGATAGCCCCGTACAGACAGTTTGATAAGAAGTGTGAGCATACTTACAAGGGGAGATGGAATCAATGTTTGTAATGGCTCAGCCATTCCCAGTCCTTATTCAAACCGGAGTTGATTGTGTCTAGTTTGCATATCAATTCTAGCTCAGCAGTCTCTCGTTGGAGTCTGTTTTTGAAGTTTTTCTGTTGTAATATAGCCACCCGCAGGTCTGTCACTGAATGACCAGACAGGTTAAAGTGTTCTCCCACTGGTTTTTGAGTATTTTGATTCCTGATGTCAGATTTGTGTCCATTAATTCTTTTGCGTAGAGACTGTCCGGTTTGGCCAATGTACATGGCAGAGGGGCATTGCTGGCACATGATGGCATATATCACATTGGTAGATGTGCAGGTGAACGAGCCCCTGATGGTATGGCTGATGTGATTAGGTCCTATGATGATGTCACTTGAATAGATATGTGGACAGAGTTGGCATCGGGGTTTGTTACAAGGATAGGTTCCTGGGTTAGTGGTTTTGTTCAGTGATGTGTGGTTGCTGGTGAGTATTTGCTTTAGGTTGGGGGGTTGTCTGTAAGCGAGGACAGGTCTGTCTCCCAAGATCTGTGAGAGTAAAGGATCATCTTTCAGGATAGGTTGTAGATCTCTGATGATGCGCTGGAGAGGTTTTAGTTGGGGGCTGAAGGTGACAGCTAGTGGTGTTCTGTTATTTTCTTTGTTGGGCCTGTCTTGTAGGAGGTGACTTCTGGGTACTCGTCTGGCTCTGTCAATCTGTTTTTTTCACTTCAGCAGGTGGGTATTGTAGTTTTAAGAATGCTTGATAGAGATCTTGTAGGTGCTTGTCTCTATCCGAGGGATTGGAGCAAATGCGGTTATATCTTAGAGCTTGGCTGTAGACAATGGATCGTGTAGTGTGTCTTGGATGGAAGCTGGAGGCATGTAGGTAAGTGTAGCGGTCAGTAGGTTTCCGGTATAGGGTGGTATTTATGTGACCATCGCTTATTAGCACAGTAGTGTCCAGGAAATGGACCGCTTGTGTGGATTGATCTAGGCTGAGGTTGATGGTGGGATGGAAATTATTGAAATCATGGTGAAATTCCTCAAGGGCTTCTTTTCCATGGGTCCAGATGATTGTCATCAATGTAGCGCAAGTAGAGTAGGGGCGTTAGGGGACTAGAGCTAAGGAAGCGTTGTTCTAAGTCAGCCATAAAAATGTTGGCATATTGTGGGGCCATGCGGGTACCCATAGCAGTGCCGCTGACTTGAAGGTATAGATTGTCCCCAAATGTGAAATAGTTGTGGGTGAGGACAAAAATCAAAGAGTTCAGCCACCAGGTTAGCTGTGACATTATCAGGGATACTGTTCCTGATAGCTTGTAGTCCATCTTTGTGTGGAATATTGGTGTAGAGGGCTTCTACGTCCATAGTGGCCAGGATGGTGTTTTCTGGAAGATCACCAATGGATTGTAGTTTCCTCAGGAAGTCAGTGGTGTCTCGAAGATAGCTGGGAGTGCTGGTAGCGTAGGGTCTGAGGAGAGAGTCTACATAACCAGACAAGCCTGATGTTAGGGTGCCAATGCCTGAGATGATGGGGCGTCCAGGATATCCAGGTTTATGGATCTTGGGTAGCAAATAGAATACCCCTGGTCGGGGTTCTAGGCATGTGTCTGTACAGATTTGTTCCTGTGCTTTGTCAGGGAGTTTTTTTAGCAGATGGTGTAGTTTCTTTAGGTAATCCTCAATGGGATCAGAGGATAATGGCCTGTAGAATGTGGTGGTAGAGAGCTGTCTAGCAGCCTCTTGGTCATATTCCAACTTATTCATGACGACGACAGCACCTCCTTTGTCAGCCTTTTTGATTATGCTGTCAGGGTTGTTTCTGAGGCTGTAGATGGCGTTGTGTTCAGCATTGCTGAGGTTATGTGGCAAGTGATGTTGCTTTTCCACAATTTCAGCCTTTGCACAGTGACGGAAGCAATCTATGTAGAAATCTAGTCTGTTGTTTCGACCGTCCGGAGGAGTCCACGCAGAATCCTTTTTTTTTGTAGTGCTGGTAGGTAGTGCTGCGTGGACTCCTCCGGAGTTGAGCTCTGTAATATCTCAGAACCCACTGCTATGAATGTGAATTATGGTTGTTTTGGGGCATAAGACAACATACTTTAGAAGTAAGTGTATTTCAGTTGCTACAAATAATTCTCTAGACTTAGCAGCATTCAGAAGATCAGGAAACTATCTACAGCTTTGTTAAACAACCTCTACCTAGCTATAGCGTTTGGCACATGTGGTAGTAGAGTTGATGGTTAATTTTACTGGAGGATCCTCTGAGATTTTCAAAGCAGTTCACTCTTTCTAATTGGGTAAACATGGTTTATAAATTGTTTTGGGAAAAGAATTGTGGTAATGGGTCAACCAAGCAATGACAAAGAATGAGATCAACAAATTCACATTGGGCAAAACAGGAATAAGTTTTCTGGTTAAATGAGAGATCATATTTATAATTAAGATAATGGCAATTAGATATTTGAGTAATGATGATAGTTCTTTAAAAAGTATTAATCATATGATGCACTGACTTCTCTACTATAGAAAAAGTTATTAAATTTTAACTGTTTGCCATCATAGTAGACTGAATGACAGTTTGTTTTCATAGTTGAGTAGTTAGTATTAGTCAGCCCTACAAACTATTTCTACGTAGTAGAAAATAATTCTGTGCAATGGCTTGCTTTTTTTTAATATACTTGTTTCTTTTATCTCAAACTACACACAAATAAACATTTTTAAACAGCTTTATCTTTGTATAGGAAGTATTCAATAGGATTAATGTAACAAATTGCACACTTACTGCTGCTATTCTCTCTCTATCTATAGAGAGAAATTTCATTTGCTCTATAAAGTTTAAGGGCTGTCCGCACACAAGATGAAACCAAAACAAACAAAATTCACACCTTTAGTTATTTCAGTGAAAGTCTCTTTTTGGACATTTATTTCAGATTTTAAAAGTGTCTTATTTCAGTTTCATTTAAATTGTCCCCCCCCCCCCCAACAAATTACATTTAAATGGGACACTCTTAATCTGGAGTAAGTGTCCACACGGAGACTTGCACTGAAATAACTAAAGGGATGAATTACAAGCTATTTAGTTATTTCAGTTCCAGCTTGTGTGAAGACAAGGCCTTAGTTATATTCCATAAGTTACCTTTGGAGATCATGCCAGTTTGATAACCATTAATAATGAATACAAGAAATCGGATAATTTAATAGTTAATGAACAAGCTAAGAGGAGTTTTGAGTCAGACAGCCTAAAAATTAATCTCTTGGTTCAATGTAAAAAAAAATGCAAAAGACAAACAGTGTAAATTTCAAAAGGTACTATCCTAGTGCCACTCACTGTTCAAACCTGGTATAGCTTGATAGTTTTAATTCTTGTAATTATGTTGGCATCTGAAGTCACACCAAATGATTGCACTATTTGCCCACCCCGGTGTAAACTTTTTGGGCCAAGAGCCACATCTGGGTGGGGAAATTGCATGCAGGGCCAGGGCTGGGGGTTGGGGTGCAGGAAGGGGCTCAGGGCAAGGGATTGGGGCAGAGTGTATGAGGGGGGCTCAGGGAAGAGGGGTGGGGTGTAGGCAGGGTGCAAGGTGCAGGCAGGGGGTCTTAGGGCAGGGAGTTGGGGGACAGGATGCAGGAGGGGTTCAGGCTCCAGCCCCGCTTACCTAAAGCGGCTCCGGGGTGGCAGCAGCACATACTGGGGCCAGGGCAGGCTCCCTGCATGCCTGCCCTGGCTGCGGCCCCTGGGGGAGGGGGAGCAGAGAGCTCTGCATGTGCTGCCCTTGCTTAGGGTTACCATACATCCGTTTTTTCCCCGGACATGTCCGGCTTTTCGGCAATCAAACCCCCGTCCGGGGGGGAATTGCCAAAAAGCCGAACATGTCCGGGAAAATGCCGGCCGGGCACTTCCCCTCCCGTGGCTGCTCTGCTCCTCCCCTGACTCTTCGGCTCTGTTTCAGAGCCGAGCGCTACGGGCAGCCCCCATACCTCCGGACACTGCACCGCCAGAGCCCGGGAGGGGAAGTGCCCGGCCGGGGGCGCAGGGTCCGGAGGCATAGGGGCTGCCTGAAGCTCAAGCGCTACTGGCTTCATGTCAAGTATCAGGGGGTAGCCGTGTTAGTCTGTATCTACAAAAACAACAAAGAGTCTGGTGGCACCTTAAAGACTAACAGATTATTTGGGCATAAGCTTTCGTGAGTAAAAACCTCACTTCTATGGTTTGCCGGGCAGCCTCCAGCCCCTGCGCCCCCGGCTGGGCATTTCCCCTCCCGGGCTCCAGCTGTGCTGGGGAAGCGCTGGCTGGGGGCTGCCCGGCAAACCGTGAAGCCGGTAGCCCTCGGGCAGCCCTTTTCGCGTGGCTGGGAGTGGGAGGGAGGACGGGGTGGAGTTGGGGTAGGGAGGGGGTGGGGCTGGGGCAGGGCTGGGGGTGGGAAATGGGCGAGGCCAGGGCCCCTGGAGGGTCCTCTTTTTTTATTTGTTAAATATGGTCACCCTACCCTTGCTGTGCCTCTAGGAACTTCCCCCAAAGCTCCCATTGGCCACGGTTCCCCATTCCTGGCCAATGGGAGCTGCAGGGGGTAGTGCCTGGAGGCAAGGGCAATGCACATAGAGCCTTCTGCCCTCTCCCACCCCCCCACCCCCGAGTGGCGCAGGGCCCACAGT
Organism: Chrysemys picta bellii; assembly: GCF_011386835.1. NCBI lineage: Eukaryota > Metazoa > Chordata > Testudines > Emydidae > Chrysemys > Chrysemys picta. Next base: position 36,371,120 of record NC_088801.1, read on the forward strand.
GCCAAGGGGAGGGGGCAATCCCGCAGGCTGGATCCAAAGCCCTGAGGGGCTGGATCTGGCCCGCAGGCTGTATTTTGCCCAGCCCTGATTTACACCCTCATTAGTACACTGCCAAAAGATTTTACCATAAAGTAAAGTTCATTACTTTCAAAGTTAGTGTGCGTCTGATATGTGAAACATGAAATCTTATGGCTGGAGCACAGATGTCTTGGGCTGTATGTGCACATGTTTGAGAAGTAGGGTTGCCAGGTGTCCAATTTTCAAACAGAATGCTTGGTCGAAAAGGGAGCCTGGCAATTCGGGTCAGCACCACCAACCAGGTCATTAAAGAGTCCAGTTGGGGTGCAGCAGGGCTAAGGCAGGCTAGCCCCTCCCTACCTGTCCTGGCACTGTGCTGTGCCCAGGAAGTGACCAGCAGGTCCGGCTCTTAGGTGGGGGGGTGCGCTATGGAGCTCCGTGCACTGCCCCCACACCGAGCACTGGCTCTGTATTCCCATTGGCTGGGAACCGTGGCTAATAGGAACTCAGGGGATGGTGCCTCTGGGCGAAGGCACTTTTACTAATGGATGGCCTCCTCATAGAGGTGACATAATGATACTACTTGATCCTTCAGCCACCTTTGATCCTGTCAATCAGGAGATATTGTTGAACTGCCTATGTTTTCGCAGGAAATGATAGACACACACATTAAGATGGCTATGCTAATTTCTGTCCAACAGGTCCAAAAAAGCCAAGGTAGGCATCTTCCCCAACACCTCTGATATGCAGTGTTTCACGGAGTTTAGTTCTTGCACTACTGCTTTTCTTCAGCTTTTTAAATTATTTGTACCACACAGATCTCCCCACCCCCCATCATCAGCAGTTGTCACCTTCCTTTAAAAGATATACTGTTTTCTCTCTTCACCAGTCTGCCCATATTTCCTCACACTGAGGATTTGGGGAGGTGAAGAAAAAACAGGATTTAGGGGTTTCTTCCGCCATGAAGTTCTTCTTCTCTTCCTTGGTTTAGCTGGGAGTGGTTCCTCTTGTCCTGTAGGGGAAGCCATCCAGGTGACAACAGACCAGGCCTGGAGCCCTCACATGGGCCATAACCTACATGCTCACTCACACTGGAGTTCACAACAACCTTCAGAACATCATTTTGGCATGTTTGCCTGCTGAAAAGGCACACTTTGAAGCAAAACAATTTTTTTAAGAGACTGCTAAGACAAGGATTCTAAAACTAGTAAATTTGTGTTGATAGTGGCCTTTTAAAAAGGGGCACCAGCAAGTGTAGTACGTTAGTCCCAAAATGCACTGTTTTAAAAAACCCTTACAAATATAATACAATGTCATGAAAACTAAATTAAACAAGGATTTGCAGGGATTTAAATCCTTTGTCTGCAATGTTATAAACTAACAGTAATGCATGGATGTCTGACCAAATTGACTAAAAAAAAAAAAAAAAAAAATGGAACTCACTTTAGAAGAGAAAAAAAAAAAGATAAAACACACTTTCTCTACTGCAGACTTTACCCTTATTGCCTATGCCCATACGAGTCCTTACCCATGAGTATAGACAAAACCACAGATTAAAACCTGGGGAGGTGGGGCACAGCAAAATGGCCACCAATTTTAAAAACAGTTTTAAAATGCTGCATAAAAATATGAAGAAGAAGTTCCATATTCTAAAACACTATCCAATTTTTTAATCATGCCTTATCAGATTAGGATACGTGGAGCTTAGAAGAGATAGAGGGCTTGTCTTCATTGCAGAAGTTGAGTTATGGGCAAAGCATGAATTAAGTCCCATCCACATACACAAACCATTAACCTGAGTGTAGGGATGCTTCTAGTTTGAGCTGGCTGGCCTGACAGTGGAGCTAGGCTAAAGGTCAAATTACCTCAAATCCTCAGTTGCTAACACAACCACACTTTGCAGCTCTAATGTTATTTCACAGCATGACTGTTCTCACTTGAGCAAGGTTAACTCAAAATGAGTTAATGCAAGAATCTGCAGTGAAGACATACCCATAATCTCAGTTTCACTAAATAGCGGAAGCACTAAATTATAAAACCCCAAATACATACAATGAAGCATTGTATGGGCTATAAAAAAGGTTTGTGGAGTTGTGATATGAAGGGTATAGGAGACCTACCATATACCATGCAGGTGTACCTGAAGGGTGTATGTAGATTTGACTATTTACTATAGCGATAATGCATCCCGCCATTGTACAGGTGCACCCACAAGGAGTGTCTCTGAAAGTGAGAGTTTTTGGAGTGGCAATTACTAACATTGCACTATAAAGACTCAAGGACAGTGCAAAGATTTTGTTTGTTTGTTTTGTAAACAAAGGCACGTTACATCAGATTCAGTGTATCTAGCCATGCCAGGTTTTCAGTAATTAGATACAGTACTAACAAAGCAAAAACTATGCAAAAAAAAATTCAGCAAGTGATTAGTACTAAATTAATACTCTGAAATTCTAGCTACATATTTCCAAATGTAACATGCCATGAATCATATTTTTCGACAAATTCCTTTGTTCCTGAAATATCAATAAAAGTCCAATCTTTCTGTACGTTGGTGGGAGAGTTTGGTTTTTATCATTCTGCTGGTTGCCTTAATCGCAGGGCCGGCACCAGGCACCCAGGCACATGCTTGGGGCGGCACCTGGTAAGGGGCGGCGGGGGGAGCGCGGTGCTCCGCGGGGGGGAGGCGCGCTCCGGCGGCGCGGCGCTGGGGGGGCGGGCTCCAGTTGTGCGGGGCTCGGCAAGGGGGCGGTGCGGGCGCGGCGCTGGAAGGGGGTTCCGGCGGCGCTTGGCAGGGGGCGGGCTCTGGCGGCGCAGTGCTCGGTGGGGGGGGCAGCGCGGGGCTCGGCGCTCGGCGGGGGGGCGGCGCTGGAGGGGGGTTCCGGCGGCGCTTGGCAGGGGGCGGGGGCAGGCTCCGGCGGCAGGGGGCATCGCGGGGCTCGGCACTCAGGGGGGGTTCCGGTGGCGCTTGGCGGGGGAGCGGCGCGGCCCGGCACTCGGCTCGGGGCCTGGGGGGGCGGCGCTTTTTTTTTTTGCTGCTTGGGGCAGCAAAAAAGCTAGAGCCGACCCTGCTCAATCGTACTGCCATGTCTCACGGATAGGCAAACTAACTGCTTGTGCCATCTCCAACCTTATCAGAGCAGGTGAAGCATACCCCAGGATTCATGTCTTTGAGGGACCTAGGCCTAGGGTTGGATGGGCTAACTAGCCCGCACCTGAACCAAAAGTGAAAGCCAAACACTAACTTTTCTATACATTTAAAAGAGCCAGATGATTCAAGTGCTCGCTTCACAGACCTATGGGATGTTTTTACTTGTGCAGATACGAAAGTGAACAACATTGTTAAGTAACCACAAAAAGTGCACACCATTCTCCCTTTCATCAGCATCATGAATTACAGCTGAAGAGGAAGGCACTGGCTTAGGACATGGCAGACCTGAGTTTAGTTCCCTGAAGCATTCAGACCTTTCAAAATTTGGTGCCATTATCTGCCGAACAACGAACAAGAAAGAAAACCCCAATGAAATATACAACAAACAAATCCAAGAAAAAAGGAAGAAGCAGTATGAGCCAATTCAAGCTTTTCCTCCCTCAAGTAAAACCCACTACAAGTTAAAAGCAGAAAATACTTCATTAGAATACCTGGGAGCCTGGAAGACATGTTGTGTCTACAAACTGGGTTACTCTGTTTCAAGGACTGCAGCGTCCAAGTGGTCTCAGTGATCTGCAAGGTGTCAGTGGGCTGTACAGAGGGACAGGATCAGGATAGGACATTGAGCAGCTCTGCAGCCTGGGAACACTGATCTTTTGTTCTTTGCTCAGACTCTGCTGCAGACAGGTGCGTCTTTCATTCCAGTGGGACTTCCGTGCACCAAGCATGTTGTCTGACACAAACAGCCTATGGTACAGAAACATCATTTTAGAGACAATGCAGTGATTATATAACTTTAGAGTATGATTTCTACAGCTTGTCTCTGTGAGGCAGTTTAAAAAATTGATAGTCACGGACAAAAAAAATCAAGCTAAAAAAAAATCTAGAACAAAGGATCCTTTAACATTTGCTTTAGTTGAAGATCACTTTTCTATAGCAAATGATTCCTTTTGCCCCTTAATTATGAAGAATTCAACAGATAAAGTGGAAGCAAAATATATTCTTAAAGTAACCATTGGATTTAACTACAGTAGAACCTCAGAGTTATGAGCACCAGAGTTACGAACTGAGTAGTCAATCACACACCTCATTTGGAACTGGAAGTATGCCATCAGGCAGCAGCAGAGACCAAATAAACAAATAAAGCAAATATAGTACAGTACTGTGTCAAATGTAAACTACTAACAAGAGGGAAAGCAGCATTTTTCTTCTGCATAGTAAAGTTTCAAATCCGTATTAAGTCAATGTTCAATTGTAAACTTTTGAAAGAACCATAACATTTTGTTCAGAATTACGAACATTTCAATGTTATGAAGAATCTTCATTCCCGAGGTGTTTGTAACTAAGGCTCTACTGTATGCCTTTTACTGCTAGATTAAGGAGCCATCTACTATCAGAAATCTCTCCCCCAGGTAACCTGTAAATTAGGGTCAAGTCACTTCTAATCTTCTCTTGGATAAACTAAACAGATTGTGCTTCTTTAGTCTCTCACTATGAATACACCTCTACCCCACTATAACACGAATTTGGATATAACGCGGTAAAGCAGCTCTCCGGTGGATCAAAGCAAGTTTGATATAACAGTTTCATCTATAACACGGTAAGATTTTTTTTTTTTTTTGCTCCTGAGGACAGCGTTATATCGGGGTAGAGGTGTATGTCTGCACTTGAAGCTGCGAGTGAGATTCCCACCGAGGAGACATTCGCTCTAAAAAAAATAGAAATAAAAAAAAAAAAAATCAAATGTAGCCACAAACGCAAGGGGCTAGCACATCTGTGCAAAACCCTAGGCATGTACTCAGGGCAGCTAGCCCATCCTGCAGTTCATGACAATGCAGCGAAATTCTATATTTAGCTTGATGAGAGCTAGCGTGAGTTTGTCTCCTCAAACTGGAAATCAGGACTCCCAACTCAAAGTATAGACATATCCTATACTATAAGGCATATTTTCCTTATTCTTGTAGCTTGTCTGAATGTTTTCCAATTTGTCAAAATCTTTTTAAGTGTACAGACCAGAACTGGATGCAGTATTCCATTAATGGTCTCACATATACATAGGTAATTCCACCTGTATTCCCACAATGTTCCTTTGCTTAGATATCCAAAGGCAGCATTTGCCACCCTTATCTACAGCATTACACTAAGAGTTCATGTTCAATTATTTACTATGACCTTAAATCCTTTTTGGAGTCACTGCTTTCCTGAATATAATCACTTATAAATTTGACCTACATTCTTTATTCCTAGATGTATCACCATGCATTTGGCTGTGTTAAAATGCATGTTGCTCAAATGAGCCTACCTCACCAAGCAATGCATATTGGTCTGTGTGACTGACCTGTCCCTCTCATTATTCATCACTCCACCAATTTGAGTCATCTGCAAATATTACCAATAATCCTATATTTTCTTCATTGTCAAGTATATTGACTAGCATTGGAATAAGAACATATCCTAGAAACGAAGATGATTCCCCATTCACAATTATTTTTTTGCTTTACCGGTTAAGCGGTTTTTAAACTCATTTAATATGGGCTATACTGTTTTTGTAAAATGCTAATTTGTAAATCAAAATATCATGTGGAACAAGTCAGATGCCTTAAAAATCAACATGTTTTAATGGTTACTAAACAATGAAAATCAACTTTTCTTTAGGACAATAATTAAAGTACAAATGACAAAAAAATTTTAAATAAGTTTCTTGCTAAATCAGGATTTAAATCACTGATTTAACTCAATCCGCCCTAGTTTCAAATTAACATTTGGGCATGGCATCATCCCAGAGCAAAAAACAAAAAACCTTGGAGCTTTCTCCCCCAACATTATGGCATGTTGTGGGATCAGTATAAGGAAGCCCTCATTGCCAGAGTTCATGATGTTATATCTGTTTTACAGATAATTAGGAGATTTCAGTGAGGACTGCCAAACCTGAACTTTTCAAAAGCATTAAATTCACTGAATTTTAAAGAGGGAACAGAAAAAAAAAAGTGATCCTTTTCAGTAAGAAAAAAAGATTTACATACATTGAAATTTGTACCTACTTTACACTCTCAACCATTTATAGACAGGCACCTATCTAGCAGGGTGTGTGTGTTTAACTCTGATTTATGAGCCCACAGTTGTACGCATTTGTGTAAGTATGAAGTTTGACTGAAAAAAAAAAGTACTTAAGTAGTCATACTAAATAATACTGCAGAAATAAATGTAGCCCAAGTTAGACTTGCCTCAAACATTTGGGCGTGTGGGCCTTATCTTTCCATCAGCAGGTCCTATTTTTCAGTAACATACTATTTTATGAACTTTTGACTAAATTTAGCCTCCAACCAATTTTCAGTTGTGCTGCCACATTCTTTGCTCTGTTTGCACTGGATGGAGCTGAAGAGAGAAATCCTGGCCCCATTTATGTCAATGACAAAACTGCTATTGACTTCAAAAGGAGCCAGAATTGCACCTGAATACTCTAAGGGATTGACTGAATATTTAAATAATTTAAAGCAACAACTTTTAAGTGTTTACTGTAAAATACACTAAATATATTAAAAGCCCGTTGTGTTAACCCTATGGTTTCCAACCCTCCAGGATTGTCCTGGAGTCTCCAGGAATTAAAGTTTGTTCTTTAAGGATTAGGTCATGTGATGAAAGCTCCAGGAATACATCCAACCAAAATTGGCAACCCTAGTTAAATCTGAGCAAAACTTTGTCTCTGATAGAACCTTACACAAACCAAATTACCCTGACTATGACAAAAGAACTGCCACAAGAGGGCACTTTTACACAACAGCTGAATTTAAAACACTTTTCTGAAAGGTTTAGGAAAAAAATGAGATTAAAATGGTGTAGTCATATTAGTACTGATAAAGCAAGTCTGCTTGTCAATCTGTTGGAGAATGTCAGCACACACTGGGGTATCATTATTTGCCTTAACACTGTAGTTCATAAAAATTCTCCTGATTTAAAAGTTAAAGTAATTTCATCTAATAGTCATGGTGGATGTCACAGTTCCCTTTGAAAACAGAACCCTGGCCCTCCATGATGCCTGATCTCGAAAGCTGGAGAAATACGCCCCTCTGGCTGATACCTTGAGAGCAAGGGGTTACGAAGTTCAAACTCACACACTGATCATCTGAGCCCTCGAGCGAGTGTTGCGAGAATGCGGAATTGGTCAGTGCTACACTTGGCTGATGCGGCAAATCATGGTGTTGGACACCATCAGGTGGGTGAGGGACATCACCAGACATCAGCAATACCTGGAGAGATGAGCTGGAATGCTGATGAGAAGCAAGGTCAGGAAAATAACTGGAATACTTCCCTGATGGATTGTATTTTCTAAGGGACAGCCTATCCTAAATTCTCAATTACTGAGGGACACTTTTCATGAGTGATGTACCCGAATAATTGGATGCTAATACTTCAACTGTATCACTGAATTTATTAACCTTAATTTGGGATACTGCAGATTATGTACTATTTTTATTTCATGACTTTCAAACCAACCTTTATACTTTTGGATAATTTAAGCATTATACTCCGATGTACAGACTCTCTTTCCTTAACCTGGGTATTATGTAATTTTAACATTAGTTTTATTAAAATCAATTGAAAATGCACTTGCTTTGCTGTTAACATGTTATTTACAAGTTCTTGTCTGAGTTAGCTATAGAGAAGTAGCAAAACAGAGATAATTCATTAGGAATTTCAGTTAAACTGAGTCTCTGACCATCGTGACTGGCATTAATGCCCATCCAAACTCTAATAACTACAGCTACTTTTGAAGTAGTTGTTGAGCTTGGATTTGCTTAGCATGGTTTGGTTAAGCAGAACAGCATTGAAGATGTACCACAAAGAATTTTTTTTTAATTGGGATTATTCATCTTTTGCTTCCTAATGATGCATAGTGAAAGCCTGAAAGGTTTTATTGAAAAAATAAGTACTTATTCCTGCTTACTTTTTGCCTTAGAAATATCAGAAATACTAAGTCTGCTCTTCTCTGGTTTTGCTGGAGAACCTCCTGGAGACCTTAGGCAGTGTTTCTCAACTGGTGGGACCTGATCACCAGGGGTAAGGAAGGTATCACAAAAGGCATTGAAATTTTTGTTACAGCCTAAAAGAACAAAAACAAAAACTCACCCTCCACACACCTTTGCATACCCTTATCCTTAAGGTCAAGTATTCTCCATCAACCTCTTGAGACATAAGAGACACAAAACATTATATAGGCACATGATTGTTTTCATTTACACATTTTTTTACTCTTTACTTCTATAGTAAATACAAGGAGGTCATGAAAGTTTGACCTTAAATAAGTGGTCAACAAATGTTGAGAAACACTGGCTTAGAGTATGTTTAGTATGAGTTCTCATACCTCACAGTTGAAAGGTTAGCTGAACTGAATCTTTAACAAAGATGCCCTTTATCTGAAGTGCCAACTAGCCATTGAAGTTAATCAGGTGTTATTAAAAAAAGTTTTAAACAGTTGGATTAGAAACCCTCTCCTTCTGAACTGCTGAGCTTTCACACTCTTCAATTCATTGTTTCACCAGTTTTCCAGTCATCACACTGTCTAGGTAGGCAAGCAAAATTTGAATTGATAATAAGTCTGTCACAGACAGTTATATTTGGGAAGGGGCACTAAACACAGCAGTGTAGACAGTGATCCTCAAGACAGAGACCTGTCCCTAGAACAGCTATTACAATAAAATGAAGTGTACTTGAACACCCTCTTCAAATAGCGCTGTGTATGAAGGTACGATTAAGTGATAGTGCTGAAGCCCATTGTTACACAAAATGGAGGAGACTGGATTTCAATGCACGCATCAGAAAAAAGGAAATAGTATGTTGCTGTTGTACTGAGCATGCAAAAGAGAAAAGTTTGGCTGGAGAAGTTTCCCACTTTGTCCTGTCTTAAGATTGCTGTTCTTTGTTCCCTTAAAGGAAAAATATTTTTCACCCCCTCACATTTGGTGAGACTATTTCAAGCAACAAAATGGTTTCTGTAATGTAAGGGCATATTCCCCATGTACCTTTACCTTGTCAAGATGCACACTTCCAACATTTCCAGTGGTAAATCAGGACACAGCGCCTCTCAGGTTTGGCCTATCTGCCCTTTCATAAATGGGGATGGAAGGATGGACAGGCCAAATTCAGTCGGTGTGGTAACCTACTGCATGGAGTTGTAATGCCACTCAAATTTGGCCTGGCCACCCCTATGGACATGGAGACTGCGGTAGGTGGGCAGGCCAACCTGAGTGGCACTATGACCTTGTATGCCAGGTTGCAAGGCCACTTCATCTGCGGGCCCCAGGATAAGCTTCCCCTTTTGCCCCACTTCTCCCCAGGCAGCCCTGAGTGAAGGAAGTAGTCACTTCAGTCAGACCAGATGGCTAGGGGAGCGCATCAAAGCAGGGCAGTCCCACAAACTTGACATTACTCTGAGCGTGTCTACACTTACCTCCGGAGCGATCGATCCAGCAAGGGTCAATTTATCACGTCTAGTGAAGACGCGATAAATCGACCGTCAAGCACTCTCCCATTGACTCCGGTACTCCACCGGAGCGAGACGTGTAGGCGGAGTGGACAGGGGAGTGTCAGCAGTTGACCTACTGCAGTGAAGGCACTGTGGTAAGTAGATCTAAGTACATCGACTTCAGCTACGTTATTCATGTATCTTAAGTTGCTTAACTTAGATCAATACTCCTCCCCCAGTGTAGACCAGGCCTTAGATATAATCCAGCCCCTCCTAGAGTCCTTTTGGATGTCACACACTTCATAGCTTGTGTAGGCTGAGCTCACTGCACACACACCGGGGGCTACTTACATTACTCTTTCCCATCCCCCCCAAGCTTCCTGTGTACCACCCTCCAATCCACCTCTATTTCATGGACATGGATTTCATGTCAGGGTTCTGTACAACTCCACTCCACACACACTTTCCATACTAGAGTCTGTCATTCTTGCCTCATGCCAATGGTTCTGTATTTGCTCACTCCCCTCCATTGCCCCCTTCCCCAATGATAGGTGTTGTGTGCCCCTTACTCCCTTACCCTAGACCAGAGACCTTCAGTCTCCTCTGCCAGGAAGTCTGTGCCCCTAGTGCTCCCCCCCACTCCCCAATACCATGATTCCACAATTCCCCCTTGGCAGAATCCTGTGTCCCCCTGTCACAGGAACCTCCTTCTGGCTATCCTGGGGACTAGCTCTACCAGCTTGCACTCTCTCTCCAGTGCAGCCTTCTCCTGTCTTACTGCACACTTCTGCCTTGGTTACTCCTGGGTCTGCAGCTTTTTCTGTATGGCTTGGTCTTCTGGCCAGGTTACTAAAGTCCTCCCCTTCAAGGGAATTCAACCCTTCTAGACATGCTGTCTAGCTAGCACCGCCAACATCTTTATCGCTTCACAGTAGCTGGTATAGGAATCTAGGCCCACCCTCTACACTGGGTTCCAGCCCAGGGACCCTATAACAAGCAACCACAGTCCCTGTGCAGTCCTACCTCTTGCTACTATTTCCCTGGGCTTCTTCCTACATGTCTGGCTTTCCCCCTCTCTGGATTTGCCAGCCTCCAACTCCATCCTCTCAGGAAATGAATACAGCCTATAGCCTTTCACCACAACACCCTTCTCCATAGCTAGCTACTTGGCTTTAAACAGGCCCTGCCTCTTCCTGCACAGGTGAGCCAGTCCTTAATTAGCTGCCTCCAGCCTAAATCTCCCCTGCTTGCAGCCTAATTAGCTGATTGGACCCAACTGGCCTAATTTAGCTCTTGCAGAGTTAGTGTAGGGAGTCTACCCCATCACTGCCCACCAGTCCCTCCTTCTCCCCATGCCACAGGCTTGGTGAACCTCTTACCCCCTTCCCTCATATCAGGGATTCCCCATCTCTCTTCCCCATTAATTCGGTGTGCCTCCCATACCAGGGACCCCCATTCTCTCCTCCCTGCCATGGGCTCTTTGTGCACTCCCTTTCTCTGAATCCCTCCTTCCCCCTATACCAGGAGCTCTGTGTACTCCCCACCGTCCCCCTCACACCAACCCTTCTGTGTGCCCTCATTACCCCTCTCCCCCATAGAAGGATCCCCCCATTTTCCACTATGCCAGGGGCTATGTGCACATACCCATTCCCCTTAGGCACCTCCCATACTTCCCTTAATGCACATCCCCCCGCCCCATTATTATTTCTCATCTTTCTAGTTGGGTGACAAGTCATTCAGGGTGTCAACATGTTCACTGTTGGGAGGATGGACAGAGGTGAATTAGGGGTATTATGCTGGAAGATGTTAATGGGTCACATCAAACTATTATCTGATCTGCAGACGCTCCCTGACTCTGCTAAACAGATTGCAAGAGCTGGCTTCATATAGCCTCCATTTCCACTCCATTTGGTTTTCTGATTTTCCACCAAATCAATTAGATTTCTGGCCACTGACACCTAGAACATTCCCTGAAATTTCAGAATTGAACAGTTATGGCATTCAAAATGTATCATGTTATATATAGACAGATATGCACATAAAGAAATGCTGTTGAGCTGAGTGTAAGACCTTGAGAACCTCAGCCAAAAACCACCAGGGAAAGGAGAGAGAGGTTGGCAAACCTTAAAGAGAAGTGGGAAGAAGGTTAAGTAGTAGGTTCTGTACATTACCAGGATGTAAGTCTCCAATTATTATGCTGACAGGGGAAAGGTATTGATGCACTGCAAGGGCTTACCAGCACTTCTGAAAATGCTGCTGAAGACAGGGGAAAGTTTCACTTCTCCTCTGTTACCAAACCAGTACAAATATTGCCTTCTCACAGATTGCCGATTGGGCAGTTTCAAACAATATGCTTCCTAGTGATGTTTATATTTGTGATACTTTAATCAATGTATTTTAAATGTTTTTCATAATCAGGTTTCTCTGGAAAACTGTAGCTTCAGGCCTTGTCCACTGAATCCTCTTGTTATCTCTCTTCTTCTTAACTGTCATCTCCCTTCCCTAGTGTTTTGCGCTTCTTCCACTTAGGGCCATATTCTGATCTCAATTACACTGGTAATCCCATTGAAGCCAACGGCATGACTCCAAAGTTATGTGGTGTAACTAATTTGTAAAAAGTGATTCACTTTAGCCCTACTATTGAAATGCGAACAGGAGCTATTCTGAATCATTGGGAGACTCTTAGCTGAACAGCGGGCACTTCAAAGAAAAAAACAACACTGGTTTAAAGAAAAAACGTAATGAGAAAATGACAGTTTTTTCCATGCCCGAGGTCACAGACATAATTCACCAGAGATAAAACTTTAAATGACTTATGTAAATAGAATGGCAAGTGGATTCAGAAGTTATTTTTTAATCAGATTGAAGTAAAAAGCTGGATGACTTGACCTTGAATTGTAAAGTATTTTTATAATAATTTTTAAAGCATCCACAACTATTTGCTATTTGTTTTCAGAAGATTCAGGCTGTATCTGCTGAACTTAATAAATAAAGCAGTTACAGTCTAAGGAAAATATTTTTCATTCTGGCTAATATCCTATTCAAGGACTAAACTCCAATAGCTGCAACTTATTGCCAGGAAATCTGTCAACTGAAGCAGGACTTCAAGTCCCAATTGTATTGAGCTGAGTAATAGTTTCTCTAGCTGCCATCTCACCTTTTTGGTTGGGTTTTTGTTTGCTTGCTTGTTTTTGGTGTTGAGTACTGTCAGCTTCCTTTCCTTTTTCTGCCTCAAACACGGGGTGCCCTGATTTCTCTTCCACATTCTAGTACAGTTTTCATTGGACCAAGAAGCACACTAATAGTTTTATTTTTGGAGGTGGAGGGCAGCTTTTTAGGATTTAAGACAGACCTTTCAGCATCCAGAATGGAAGAACTTTAAGGAAGATGGGAAAGACTAGCTAGTATTTGGGTTATAAAGAGGATATTCAGTTATGATGCAAAAAATGTAATTTAAGGACATTTAGGGTTGTGGGAGGAAGATTGACATATCTGAGATACGTGGACCTCCTCAAAGTATTTACTTACAGACTCCAGCATTTCATGATTTGTATTTTCTTTTAAGGTAAAGGTAACAAAATAAGCCAGTAAAAAGTATTACAATATTGATACCTGACTGAATGCTCCAACAGATTATATTTAAAAATAGCAGTAGCAGCATATTAAAAGTAATAAGCCTATTTACTGAAGCATACACCATGTAAGTCTTGGGAATTACAGCAGTTTTACAGCTCATTTCAAAAAACTAATTCCCATTGCTGGTAGCAGGATGTAGCTGGGAAGCCTTAAGGAGGAAAATCAGGATTCTTCTGCTCGGCAGATGTATGCTGTAGTATAGATTTGGGCTTTTTCTCCCCAGCTTTCCATTTTCTTAACGGGTGTTAGCATTTTAAGCACAAAGCCATACTACATATTAAATTATATTTGAATACTTATGGCATCGTTATTTTGTTTTTGTTTGAGAAAAATTGAGAGCCAGAGAAACAGTTACCACCTATTGCTTTCCTGAATAATTTGTAACTGATAGTCTTCTCCATTTATTTGCTTTATTTCTGATGTGCAGTTAGTACTTGTGGCAAGTGCTGAACTGATAGGCCTACAGCCTGGAATCCTCTATTTCCAGCACCTCAAGCTTCCCCCTTAATGGACCTCAATCCACACTTAAAAAGCAACAGAGAGTCCTGTGGCACCTTTAAGACTAACAGATGTATTGGAGCATAAGCTTTCGTGGGTGAATGCCCACTTTGTCGGATGCACAAGCTTTCGTGGGTGAATGCATGTGCATCCGACGAAGTGGGCATTCACCCACGAAAGCTTATGCTCCCAATACATCTGTTAGTCTTAAAGGTGCCACAGGACACTCTGTTGCTTTTTTACAGATCCAGACTAACACGGCTACCCCTCTGATACTTGAAGCCACACTTAGTCATTCTTTGGCTGCTAGACTGGTATCAGGAATGCTAATAGTGCTGATGTTTTTGTGATGTGGATGTTGTCCACTGGGACCTAGCCTGCACTCTGGATGTAGCCACAGTCCATTTCACATAGGTCATCATATGGGTGGGGAGATTAGCACAGTGATTAGTCTCTCTTAATGGTATCTTGAATGTTTCAACTTATGCCTTATAAGGCACAGAGATACTACAGCAAGGGGTGTAAAATAAATGTGAATAATAAAACACAAACTAAACCAACCAACAACTTTTAGTTAAAATTGACCTGGGCCAAATTTGAAGTACTGACTAGTGATGATGAGTTTAGTATCCCATTATCAAGTCCCCAAAATGGATGCGGCTCTCCTAACCTGCAGGGAATTGAAATAATAAACACTTCAGCCTGATAGCTGAAAAGAAGTGAAAGGTTTGCTGTAAAATTAGAAGTATTGGTATTTCAGTTAATCCTATGTAATCAGGTTAAGGAAAGTCAGCAATACCACTAGCATTTTGAGATGACTAAAAGGATGCATTTTAATTTCAGCTTATGATGCAAAGTGATTAGTAAACACTAAAATGCTCTTAATAAATATGGGAAACTTACATATACTCAATTCTAGTCACAGCTAAGATACAATGGAACAGATCCTCCAACATCTGCTGGGTGAAAGTAGACAATGTTCCCTTGAAATCAGTGGAGCTCATTTTTGCTGATTTAAAGTAGCTGAGGTTCTGGGCCCATACATCTGGGAAAGAGAATTATTATGGGATACAGCCTAGAGAAATTTCTGCTATATCCACAGATATATAAAATAATACTTAAAAGTGGTTTTGCCCAGTCAGTCACCTAGAGAGCACTCTGTTTTCATGCTTCTAAAGTCACATTCACACAAACTACTGATCATTAAGGGCTCAATCCTGCAGGGTGCTGAACACTGTGACCCAGATCTGGCAAAGCACTTAAGCACCTTCAGTAGTCCCACTGAAGTCAAGAGCAGAAGGAAGATCTCTTTAAGTCAACAGGAGTATTCAGATACTTGAAATTAAGCAAATGCTTCACTGCTTTGCTGAATTGGGGCCTACGCACCCATTCTGACCCTGACCTTTCTTGTTCTTGGAAATGCACAAAATCTCCAAGTATATTTCAGTTTTTGCTAAGGACTTGATATTCCCTTTTTGCCCTTGCTATGGACTGTTATGCCAGACAGAGCACAAAAAGCAGCACAATGTGACAGTTATATCTATCCCTATTTAATACACCATCTACATATTTATAATAACAATTTAAGAAGTATTGTACACATAAATATTACATATTGGGTAGAGACAAGAGGAAAGCATAACAGACAATAAACACATTAAAATGGGATTATATTTCAGAAGAGTGGCTTTACGACGACATCCTGGTTTAATCTTTCATATTTATTCTCTATCAAAGAGTTCCATTTTAAAACTTAGAAAAATCTTCTTTTCATTTATGTTGACTACTCCTAACAAAATGAAAATAAAACGGTGCTGTTTACAACAGCTGCCAGAGAGAAAGAACACTGTTGCCAGAATTTTGCTTCTGTAACTGACAATGGGCCAGTTCCTGAGCACCCACAATTCCTATGGATTTCAGAGGGAGTTGTGGTTGCTAAGCACCTGTAGGATATGGCTTTTATTACTATTCAAGTTTGTCATTTATTTAGAAGAGAACTAGAGTCTACGGATGAGGCTTTATTATTTTGAAGACAGAGGTTTGCTTATTAGACTGTACAGGAAAATTCTGTTCATTTGCCTAATAAAGAAACCCATAAAAAGGAATTTTCTATTCCTTGTTGCCTCTTCTGACAATATTATTATTGATCAGAAGTCACAGGCGCATAGAAATCTGTGATAGAACAGATCTATCATGTCATCCATCACCTTGCCAGTCCAGAATCATACCCTACAGTACATTTTCCAAATTTTGTCCAGGCCAGTTTTAAATTAATCAGGTAACAGGGCTCCCACCTCATCCTTTGAGAATCTAATTGCTCTCACTGTTACTGAAATATTTCTTGATATTCTAAAGATTCCTTTGGTTAATTTAACCTCATTAAAGCTAGCAAATTGGATCATATGCTTTGGGGATTTTTCTGGTTTTTGTACCTACGAGTGTTTTTAATTTGTTCAATCAGTAAGTAACATCTTAAAACACTGATTGTGGAAAGGATCTGCTTTGTTTTTTGTTCCTTAGATTTTTCATGATCACTTCATTTCTGTTTATCTTCCTTTCTCCTCTCCTCCCTCCCCTTGTTATTGATAAGACTACTGTCGGACTAAGGTAAGATTTAAAGGTATATTAATTTACTCTTCCATTGGAACTGAGAGCAAATCCTTTTTTCACATATATTGTAGTATGAGGATGTAAAGGCTATTTAGGAGTACAGACTTCTCCAAAACAGAATGTTTTTCTGTTATTTTTGGGGGGAAGGGTTGTCTTATTTAAATGTACTTAACCTGTAACAAGCATTGAACAGAAGAATGTAAAAAACTAAATTAAGTTAAATTATTATTTATACAACATCACAGGGTGTCAGTTAGAGCTAGTTGAGACCTGGATTTTCCTTATTTGGAGAAAGAAGAACAGGAGTACTTGTGGCACCTTCGAGACTAACAAATTTATTAGAGCATAAGCTTTCGTGGACTACAGCCCATATATATATGCATCCGAAGAAGTGGGCTGTAGTCCACGAAAGCTTATGCTCTAATAAATTTGTTAGTCTCGAAGGTGCCACAAGTACTCCTGTTCTTCTTTTTGCGGATACAGACTAACACGGCTGCTACTCTGAAACTTATTTGGAGAAATTCTCTAATTTTGAAAATGTTTCCATTCAAAAGTGAAACAAAATCAGAAATTTCCCAGGAAATAAAATGCCAGGGGGAAAAAATCCAATTTCAGACCGAGCAAAACATTTTGTTCCAGTTTTGACTTTTTAAAAAATGTCTCTAAAATGTTATATAGAAACCATGAATTTTTGTTTCAAACATTGTTTTAAAATCAAAAACTGAAATGTTCCATTCTGAATATGTAGAAATGGGACTTTTTGATATTATTGAAATGCTTCATTTTGTTTTTTCCTAAATGAAACCAACATTTTTCTAAACATTTATATTTTGACAAAAATTGCATTTTTAATTTCCGACCAGCTCTAGTCATGTGCTTTAGAAATAAATGGCAGACTCCAGCTCAGAGGAGCTTAGAAATACAAATGAAGAGTAGGGTCAGAGGCTACAGGACAGTAAGGGTTACAGTAGTGACAGTGGCCCAGATCCACAAAGGTACTTAGGCCACTAAGTCTGGGGTTTGGGCACCTAAATCCCAGTTTTAGGCTCCACTGCAATCCACAAAACTCCCACTGAACCCTGTAGGCACCTAAACTCGCTCTGTGCCTACATTTTCAGGGTAAAAGTTCCCCTAGTGCCTAAGTTTCTGCCCCTGAGCATGCACACTGGTGCCTATCTCCCACCTAAGCCCCAAAGTGATCCACAAACTGGGAGAAGATAGATGTTGTCTGCCTAATTCATATGTGGAACCCAATCCAGTAGGCAGGCTAGGAGACAGCCTAGTGGATTGGGACCCATTCAAAATTTGGGCAGTGATGGTGGTGCCAGTTCCCATCTTATAACTTTTAGCTCTGTGGTTAGGGCACTCTCCTGGGATATGGGAGACCCAGAGTCAATTTCCCTCTCTGAGAGAGAAAAAAAAAAAAAGATTTGAACAGAGGTCTCCCCCTCTCAGGAGAGAGTTCTAACCACTGACCTAGAAGTTACCATGCCTGGGCAGTGGTACCAGCAGCACCTCCTCCTCTGGCCATTCTGTGTGGATTGAGACAGGTGCCTACCTCATTCTCACAAGAAATGGCTTAGGTGCTTTAATGTCGCTGCCCCTTTTGCGCCCTCCGTCAGCGGCTCTGCCGAGTCCCTACCAGCAGGGCCGCCGATGGGGGGGGGGCACAAAAGGGGCAGTGACGTTAAAGTGCTGCCACTTTAACATCTTTTGCCTCCCCGCCCCGGCTGCCAATGGGGGTGGGGGGGCAAAAGGAGCAGCTGCCCCGGGCCGGCGATTTAAAAGGTCCCGGGGCTTCGGCCGCCGCTACTGCAGCAACAGCCGGAGCCCCGAGCCCTTTAAATCACCGCTGGAGCCCCGGCCGGCACAGGCCAGGCAGCATGCATATGGGCTGGCTGGGAAACTCTGACCCCCCCAGCCCCGCCCCTTCTGCACGAGGCCCCACCCTTTCCGGGGGGCCAGAGCCGGCCCCCGTACCGGTAAGTCTTCATTATTACTTTCACCCCTGGTGGTATTCCAATAACGAAGACCACTCATGTTTAAATGCAAACAAGAGCAAACTTTTATTCTAGGGGTCTTCCCCTTTTGGGCTCCACTTCCTGGTTTCCATGCCTCATAAGCAGTTGCTCCCAAATACTACAGGTGGGGCTTAGGTGAGTCTAGGCATGTGATTTTCTAAATGTTTAAAAGTTAGGCACCACAGTGCTCAGCACTGCAACTCCTAAGTCCCTTTTGAATCCAGGCCAGTGTCACTAAGTTAAAGAAACTGAGAACAGAAGAATCCATTATATAAGGGATCTAGCTGGACATAACTAAGATAGGGTAGTAGGAGGGTTTAGCCCACCTGTTCAAGTTCTTTATTTACTTAATAGTATAAAACCCTCATTTTGTGAATTTAATGAGATGTCATTTCCTGGAGGCCTTTCCCCAGTAAGGGTTTTTCTTCCCAGCAGAGGCTTTTTCTATCAAAGGTTGTGTTTCAGAGGTTGAAACTAGAAGATGTTTTTCCTTGGGACTAGCTAGCAAAGGATTGAGGCATTTGAGCTATGGTTTGGGATTGAGTCAAGTCAGAAACCTCTGACAGGGGTTTCTGAGTGGCTGACGAGTCCATCTTTTAGCTGAGCATCCAGATGAAACAAAGGAATTTATTGATGGTGCAATATGTTTGTTGAAGCCAGATCCTCATTTTGTTTCATAGTGAATGAGACTTTTTTGTGCACAAATAAACACCCTGCAGAGAACAGTCTGTCTTTGATCAGCCTAATTTATCTGTGTCACAGGCAAATCACGGCATATACTTATTGTTACCTAAACCATAAAACTCCTTGGGGCAGCGAAACTGTCTTATTTGTGTGCCAAGCACCCTGAACTTTTATTGCAGTGTACAAATAAAGCATCACATATCTTCCTTTCTATTTTTTAAGCATTCAGCATGACAATTTGAGGGCACTCTCTGGAATGAAGACCAGAGTGGAATTCATTTGCAAGTTAACTATAGGAAGTGAATAGGAAGTGAATATGAGGAGGGATTTGAAGACAGAGAGACTGCATGGCAGCAGGGCCGGCTTTAGGCCGATTCCCCCGAATCGGGCCCTGTGTTCCTCCTGGGGCTCCGGTCAGGGGATCGGGGCCCGGAGTTTGGCCGCACTCTGCCCGCTGCTCCGGTCAGGGGATCGGGGCCAGGGATTTAGCCACGCTCTGCCCGCCGCTCCGGTCGGGGGATCGGGGACATGTCCTTCAGTGCCACCGAAGACTCGGAGCAAGTGAAGGACCCGCCGCTGAAGTGCCGCCGAAGATCCAGAGCGCCGCCGGGTGAATCATCCCTGCCGGGGCCCCCTCAAAACTATTCGAATCGGGCCCCGCACTTCCTAAAGCCAGCCCTGCATGGCACACAAAGTTGGGGAAGATGTTGCTGGCATAGGGGTGGCATGAGAAAAAGCTTCAAATTGCTTGTTGAGCCCGACTGGGAGTACAAGACAAACAGAATTAACAGAGATTAGGGAATAAACTAGAAGTAGACTGGGGATGGGCAACAGATAACGGATGTTAGTAGGGGACAGAGCTGTGAAAGTACTTGAAAATGAAGAGGTGGAGTTTAAATAAAATGTTGAAAGAAACAGGAAGCTAAAGCAGGGACTCAAGTAGAGGAGTGACATGATCAGAGCACTAGCGGATAATGATTTTAGTGATAGTGTTTTATATAGGCTTTATCTACACTACAGGGGAAATTTGATCTAAACTACACAATTTGAGTTACATGAATAGTGTAACTCAAATAGACGTAGCTTAGATCTACTTACCGCGGGGTCCACACTACACGATGTCCATGGGAGACACTGTCCCATCAACTCCCTCTACTCTTCTTGATCCA
The DNA here is from genome assembly GCF_011386835.1 of Chrysemys picta bellii. Classification (NCBI taxonomy): domain Eukaryota; kingdom Metazoa; phylum Chordata; order Testudines; family Emydidae; genus Chrysemys; species Chrysemys picta. Next base: position 36,391,367 of record NC_088801.1, read on the forward strand.
GTGGATACAGGAGTCGACGGGAGAGCGATCTGCAGTCGATGTAGCGGGACTTCACTAGACCCGCCACATCAACCACCGATGCATCGATCGCCGCTTGTCAATCCCCTGGTAAGTGTAGACAAGCCCTTACTCTTTTCCATCAGGTGGAGTACAGGAGTTGACAGGAGAGCGATCGGAAGTCAATTTAGCAGGTCTCCTCCAGACCCACTAAATCGACCGCCGATGCATTGATTGCCGCAGTGTCGATCCTCTGGTAAGTGTAGACTTGAGGGATGTAGTGTGTTAGGCAGGGAGGCAAAAGAAGAGCAGCTTACAGTAGTCAAGACAAGAGATGACCAGGCCAAGGATCAGAATTCTCACAGTAGAGCTAGCTGGGTTAGGAGAAAAAACTGAGTATTTCAGTCACGTCACAAGCTTAAGGGACCAGCAGCACCAGGACATGGAATTGTTGAAAGTGGTGGAGAAGGCTGGGGGAGTTCCGTTTCCGTTTGCCAAGTTGGAGGTCAGGAAAAGATCCAGGACTGACCCCTGCAGGACAGACAGAGTAGGGGAGAGGAGAGGGAGAGGCAGAAGAACCACCACAAAGTGAAATACTGAAGTGATCAGAGGAGTATGACAGACAACCAATTGTGCACAGAATCACAAAAGTTTGAGGAAGCGAGAGTATCAAGAACAACAAAGTGAAAGACTGTTTGAAAGGAAGGAGACTAATAGAGAATGATGAGGTCCAAGAAAAAGGGCCCTGTGCTTGTCCAGATACAAGTCATTATCAGAGCATCTTTGCAAGAGTGGAGCTTTCAGAAGTCTGGCTCCAGAAGATCCAAAAGGAATTTAAAAAGGAGACAGAATATTCCAAAATATAGTTTCCGTGCTGGTTACATCATGGAAATAGCAGGCTCAGTTCAACACCAAAATGAGGTTTTCTTTTTCTTGAGGACTTTCAGTTTAAGTGGCAGCATTTACAAAAAATATCTGAATGGGCAGTGTGTCTGCACTCCTAGACATTTGAAAAGCTGAGTTGGGGGAAGGCGGCAGGAAATACAACAAAGTATGAATGGACAAATAAGAATGAGGGTAAGTCTCACAATCTCTTTTCATAATACCATAGCTAAGTCACTACCTTGTGACTGTACATAACTTTGATTTATACCTAGGTAAAATGGAGAGGATAATCATCTGTATTCTAAAGACTTGAGGCCCCGGCGGCAGTGTAACAAAACAGAGCGGCATGGGAGTTGTAATAGTTATTCTCTGCATCACATCTTGATGAGGGGGGTAGCTTTTTTTTAGGGGTGGGGAGGTGAGGGCAATTCAGGTTGCATGACATCAATTATCTGTTTAACAAAAATAATCCATCTGATGATAGACACTTTTATACTAAGTTAAGTTGACTGTGCAGCTGTTTAAACATTGAACAGCTTCAAGTGACAGCATGGGCCACTTCCATTAGATCTACAGTACTGCATATAAACCAGGGAGAAAGTGTAAATATGGAAGGAAATCTTCCTTTCATATACTTTGCATGAAACACATAGAGGCTATGTCTACACTACACATTACTTTCAGCAGCATGTAGTGTACACAGCTTGGGCCAATAGAGAACATGTCAGACATGTATTCCAGGTATATACCCACACCCTTCAGGCATGTCATTACTCTATGGCTTAATCTGTGGCTACAACATCTACACTACTATTTATTCCCATGCTGTGGGGGCTATGTGTGTATGTTCACTACCGCCAAAAGAATCCTGCAGTGTAGGCATCCATATTGTGACAACAGAGTTACAGCATGGGTACAAATGCATCTGTAATTATAGTTTGCAGTAAGACTTACAGCAAATATTTAAGTCATGTTGGCACAGCACTTCCTCTCTGTTCCTTAACTGTATTTTGCAAATTTTTGCTGCATAGAAAATATGAAGGGAAAAAAGAGAGACCTAATTGAATTTCTACTGGAAAAATACAGCATTTTAGACAAAATATTGTCAGGTAGTTTTTTCCATGCTTATGCTATGGAGTCCATGCTGTAAAATAGTTGTGTGGAGCTTGCTTTGACAATTTGATTACGCCATTTGGAGACACTAGAGCTGGTCAACATTTTTGCCTTTTCAAGTAAGGCAACAATTTTTATGAAAAATATTCATTTTGCTTGAAATTTTTCATTTTTTTATTTAAAATTTCAAAATGTAAAATTTTGCTTAATTTCAGTTCGGGAAAATAACAGTCTCATGTTTTACTTTTTTCCATTTGAAAAAAGTTAAAGAAAGGAGGAAAAAAGTAAAAAGAAGGTGCATTTCTTACCCATAAAATGAAAGAAAATTAAAACAAATCATATAACTTTAATTTTTGAATACAAAACTAAAATAAAAACATTTAATTTCTTTTGAAAATTTTCTGCAAAAGTACTTAGCTTTTTTGTGTGTGACTAACTGTGGTAGAGATCATAGCCACAATAACTAACCTGTTGTCATAGGCAGGTGACATTGGATCAGATGATGGTTGTGAAGAATTAAGGGGTTACATTGTAACTATGTATTTTCTTTGTTGTAGTGTTTTATTATCTGAGTTTAGATTTTAATTCAGAGTATGAGTAATGGGATTTCCTGTGTACGTTGCAGTTCTATATGAATGTGAATCAAAAGATGTTTAGGGCATAAAGATCTATACCTTGCCTCTAAAACAATAAGAGATCTTTCAATACAAATTTCTCAATACTTTTACCCACCCTGAAATTCCAGGTTCTAGCTCATGCTGTTTATTTTACTCAGCTGCTTACCTACACAGTGTGTGTGTTAAGTATATTAATGCTATTGGCACAATTTCCCGAAGGAGGACTCAAAATTAGCACTCTTTATTATTCTACTCTCCCATAGCCTATGCAGAGCACATTCCCACCGATATAAACAACGTTCTGTCACTAATACAGCTTTGTAAATGTGCTTGCAGGATAACAGGTTGCATATAATACTGCTTCTGATGATAACAATACATTTTAAATAATAATTAAATGTTATTTAAAAAAAGAGATATTCTCTTGATTTGTTAAGTATCCTGGAATTGTTGACTACAAAAAGAATATTCACCTGACCATAACCTTTCCAAGTTCAAAGAGTTTCTGATTTTTAGTCCAATTGTTGCAATAACTAATATTTTCTACTTAACTTTTAAATGGCAGGTGTTATATGATAGCATGTATGTACGTGGGTATGCAATGGGTGGGTGGGGACAACTTTTTGGAGGGGATTGGGGTGGATTCAATATTTTAGCAAGACTTGTTTGAGATGAACAAATGCTTCTTAATCTGGCACTGGCACAAAAGAATGTCCTTGTTTACATAATATATTTCCTCATTTCATTGAATTTTCTTGGAGGCTGCATTTCTACACACATATACATGCTACAGTAGTAAGTCATCAGTGTTAAAGTGAGTATTTTTATTTTATAATTTAAAGTTGTTTCTATGGCAGTCATATGGAAATGCTGGGAGGTATATAAAGTACTTGGTATTCATCTTGTGTTGGTGATGTGCATAACTTGAAAAGTACAGTATGACCCCTATAGAGGGCTGAACTATTAAGATTTGTAATGAAAATGGAATGCATTTATACCACTTACCGTACCGGTCCTCTCATAAGTAGAGAGAGGAATAAATGAACATGGTGCCATTTCCTCCTCCTCTTATAATCTGTGTCACAACAATGAGATATCAGAATTTTTAATATGCCGTATTAGTAGTATACTGTACTACTCTGACCTTTACAAGTCTCTACACATGGATCGGCAGTCATTTCCAGTTCCCTTATTTAGAATCTCAAAGGCTTTTGAGGGAAAGAATGGAATAAGGAGCAGTTCAAAGACTGGCATACATTAGTGTTCGAAGATCTCATTTAGTATCTGGTACAATACGGCTCCATTTTCACAAAAATTGTTGTGAGAATGAGAAAAAACACAGACATACAGCCATGAAGAGGATAACAGTTACCTTATTGTTTGGGGAATGGGGGAGGAATAGTGCTAATGGGGGGTGAGGGAGGAATAGTGATAAATTAGGGCTGTGTGATTTGAAGTAGATAGAATTAAACTGTGATCCTAGAAGCTATAACCATTCTAACTGTATTTTTGTTCAGAGTGATTTGTCATTTTGGAATCCTTTGTTTACAATTGCTGGAATTTATATGAGTGTAGACCCAAACATTTCTCCCTTGCAGTCTAATTTCCTAGTAACAAGCCAAAGGGTGTCAGGAGGCTATGAAAATCATACCTGAACATTTGAAATGAAGTAAAAAGTGCAAGCAGAAGTTTAGCAGCTTTCCAGGAAGAAACCAAGCAACTGCAGTTGGGTGCACAAAACAAAACTAATGGTGCACTATTGACTCACTGCTACAAAGTGAACAGATGGCAGCAGATGGCCATACATTTGTGAAATGAAGTAGGATTTAAAAACTCTGACCTCTGAACTAGAATCCCAGTGGCACAAGGGAATTAGGAACAAGTTTGACAGAGTACCTCACCAAGGCTCCATAGCCTATGTGTTGGATAAAAATAAAAATCTCTCTACTTCAACCCTCCTAGAGTACAAAGAGTAGGAAAGTGGAGGACAGAGCACAGATATGACACAGAAACTTGCCAGAGGGAAACAGACATAGGATACTCTAAGGATAAGACACAGAAAGATCTTCTATAAAAAAATTAGAACACCAGTCTGCTTCTTGTTTTTAGAGAGACAAGTTGGGTGAGGTAATAACTTTTATTGGACCAATTTCTGTTGGTGAGAGAGAAGCTTTCGAGCTTATAAAGAGCTCTTCTTCAGGTCCAGACCTCTGTCTAGCTTGAAGGTTTGTCTCTCTCACCAACAGAAGTTGGTCCAATAAAAGATATTACCTCACCCAACTTGTCTTTAATATCCTGGGACTAAAACAGCTACAATAATACTGCATACAATATTGTTTTTTAAGTCTTTATGCAGAATAGGTACAAATGTGCACTAGCATATTGCTATTTCAGTTTGATTTAACATATGTATGGCTTCTTTTATTTGTAATCTTTTAGGGCTGATGAACGCACAATTCCCAGTGACTTCAGTGGGAGCTGCAGCAACACATCTGAGGGAAGAATTACATTAATCTGGTGCAGTTCCAAATAAATACGGCACATGCAATTGTGTTTAGGAACATTTCAAGAGACTGAATGTCAGTTCTCAGTATTATTTTTGCAAAGAGTTTGCAATAGAAGCCAATGATAACTCCCAAATGGGCAGAAACAATAGTTTATGGCAAAAAAACTGCATTTCACTATGCCAAAAGAACACACATTGTTTAGAAATTATTTCAATACACATGAGGGCCAGGATATGACTCTGTTGAATTTTAGATGTTATAGCACAAACAGAAATAACAAAATTCAGGATCCAGTGCTAAGTATTCCTAAGGAATGCTATGCCTCTGGCATGAAGAAATCATGACAGCACCTGCCTCCAGGCAAAATTCATACTGGTGCTATCAGGCAGTCAAGGCTCTCTGTAGTGGGGTTTCCTCAGATGAAACAGCAATGTATATATGTGTGGAGAATGGGATGGAAGGGGAGGGTAGAGGCCCACATTTCCTTCAGGTCAAGGAAGAAGTACTTTGCACTTGTTCTGAAAAGACCACTGGAGGAGGAGGAAGTGTTGGAGATGAAAACAGTGCTCCACAGGGGAATTAGCAGTCTCAGGGCCCTGGCCCTCAGCACAGGGGCCGAAGCCAATGCAGGTTGTCCAGCTTAAGTTGGGTAGGAGTGGGGCTGGCAGCGGGGGGTAGGAGGACCAGGCCCACCCTACTCCACTGGGTCCCAGCCCAGGTTCCTGACAGTGGAGGAGGGCTCCACCACTGGCTCAGCAGAGATCCCACTGAAACACGCTGACCTAGACTATGGCAACACAACCAGACTAATGTCCGGTGACCCTGGGCTATTTCCCACTACCCCTTGAGTGTATCGCTGTCTCCTGGGGTTCCTCTGTCTCCCCAGGGTACACAGCCAGTGGCAGTTCCAGTAGCTCCTCTGGGTATTGGTTAGTGGGCAGTCCCAGTACTTCCTCTGGGTCCTTGGTGCTGTAGAGGTCAGTGTCGCGTGCAGGGCTTGGTAGCGGGCAAGAAACATTTACTTCCTGGCTCTCACATAACTGAACTGCAGGGCCCACCTTTTAAACTTCTTGTCCTACCCCACTGCTTCCAGCATGGGGACATGGCTTACTTGGTTGGCTCCACCCACCAAGGGGTGGAGAGTGGTTTCTCCACATCAGTCTCAGAGGGAGGCCACGCTGCCTCACTACAGGCATGAATTCCATCCCTTCCTCAGCCCCACACAGTTCCCTGAACACAGCCAGATTATTTGGCTTTCACGTTCAGAGGGGATGAATTCCATCCCCAGGGATATAATTTCTACCTACTGTATGAAAACGTTCCACAAGTTACAGAGACAGATGCAACTTCTGCGATAACACAAGTCCATGAATGAGTTGTTTCCCCTATATCAATAATTCTCAACTTTTTCCATGCTGCAACAATCTTTTCTGTACTAGGACTTGCACTGCCTCCTTCCACTCCAGGTCCTCCTCCCATTCAACAATATGATTAGGGCAGGATGGTTGTGAGCCCTCCCCCGACACTCGTTTGCAATCTCTCCTAGAAGCTGTGAACCCAGTTTGAGGATCCCTGATCTATATAACTCTGTAGTTGCAGGTGTTTGTGTGTGTAGAGTGGTAGGACAGGGAATAAAGTGGAAAATATTTAACCTCCATCTGCTGTTTCTTTGTCTCCAATGAGGACAGGTTACAGGAGCCGTTTTGTGCTTCTTTTCTACAACTCTGAAGTCCAGCAAACATTTAACATTATTTCTCTACCTCCACAGTTTATAGCTTTACAAATTAGACTGGATAATTTGACAAAGTCAGATTTTAAAATGTGTACATGACTGCGAGAAAGGCCTACAGTAAAAGGGCCTCATTATCACCAAGATAGCAGAAGATGGAGCAGTTAAGGTGCATGATATTATTAGAAAAACAGTGACTAATTTCCCTTCTCCACTCCAGCCCCTGAAAGATGGACGAGGAAAAGAGGTAACTTTCATCATGTCGGAGAAAAACAGAGTTCTCACTATTTGTTTGGGTACAGCAAGTCAGATGCTTTATTAACTCTCACAACTGCGCAGAGGGAGAGAGCTAAGCAGGTCTCTCAACAGGTAAACAATTACAGCAAGCATTTATACCTTTTGTTACAGACAATAATAAGCAACAGCTGCATTTTGTTTATACATAGGTCATTCTGATATCTTGTTTTGCTCACATATTATCTACACAAGGTCGCAGCAACTTCTCACACAGTTCTTTCCCACTTGCCTCACACATTCCTCGCTTCTACAAATCTCGCGTTATTAGGGTTACAGTTAGCCTAACTCTTGCTAACGAACTGTCATGCATTGCATCCCCTTCCTGTCAGTTCTTTCTGTGCTTCCACAATCACAACCCAAAAAGCAGCACTCTCTCAGTATGGCTTCCTCTTTTGAAAAGAAAAGACAGAGGGAGGTAGAACATATGTGCCTTCATTACATCCAAGTCATTGGGGAACAGTGTATGTGTCCTTAGATTGTGAAGAATGTGCAGTGAATTCTAAGTGGCAAGAAGCTGAAAGGGAGGTGATCTGAAGAGTGACCTGCAGACATGTCTAAAATCTGAAAAGATTTGAAAGGCACCAAGAGCAAAATTTCCATTAGGATGTTTAAGAGGTGAGGGCATGCATCTATTACCACATTAAAGAGGTAGAATCTGGACAGATAGATGAAGAAAGGTTGTCATCATTTTTGGTTTTTAGCACTAGCCTTTTTATGTCAAAGACCATTTCCACATTTCAGGTATGAACAACAGACAGAACAACATGTCATGTTCAGATAAAACTGACATCTCATCAACTCCTGGATAATACTTCAGTAAATCAGTGATACATCAGACACAAACATACGGTGCAAGATGGAACAAAGGGACAATATGGGAGATTGAGAGGAAAAAAAGACACCAAAAAAATATTCTTTACTCTTGACTTCCCCCAGTTCTGATTCCCTTCTTGTGACTGTCATAGTTACTGTTAATAGAAATGTAATTATAGCAACATCTATATATAAATTAGGATTAAATCCTGCCTTGGATGGTGTAAAGATACCATGTTTGCAGCAAAAAGACTTCTGATGTACAACATATGGTTCCTTATGACAGGGCAGGGGGACGGCATTTTGTACTAGTATGCTTGAGAGTTAAATATGTCTCCTCTGAACCTGGAGACCACATGGTCTGATAGCTTGTTAGCCGGCTGTCTGTCTGTCCTAGCACTACTTTAGCTCAGCATGAAGAAGATATTCCATACTGCAGAAGCAGGATGAGGAAGGGGAGTCCCTATGAACTGATGCCACCCTTGTGCACCAGGTAAGAAGAGGACAGGATTTAGCCCTTAATCAACAGGTAAGGGTGTTTGGCATTGTCCTAGCTTAGCATTTTAGAAGACAGTCTGACACCAGATTAGCCTCTTTAGTGTTTGTAGATGTTGGAATAGCAATCAGCAATCTGATTCACCTCTGCCACTTTTGGTGTTTGCCTCCTCTGGAGCTGCAGGTGGGAGTGGGTGAGAGGATAAGGTGAGTGCAGGTTAATCAACCATCACAGTGCAACTTAAGCAAACAAGTGAATTTAGCAGTAATGAAATGTGCTGGATTTTCCATGCTGGAAAATGAAATCCTCTTTCAAGGTAGACAGAGCGCAAGTGGCAGCAATGTGATATTTTCCAGACTGTCCAGCTAGCGTGTCTTTACTATGCATACTTTATATTACAGGGACCACTACTAGAAGGAGTAGGTAGTTCAGTCTCTGTATCTATTTCAGGCTTGGAACCGGACAATTCAGTTAAGCCACTGAAATCAATGCACTTATGACCCTCTCCTATACCCATTAAAAAGAAATGCACTTTGGGCTACACTATGTGTAAATTGTGAAGAAATGGACGGTAGAATGAGTTGGGTGGGAAATTCTGTTAATTCATTCCAGTTGGCTCAAATGTTAAGTTAAATTTGTAGGCTTTTTGATCCTTAGCAGCAATATGTTCAAAATGCTTGGATTGATGTTATCTGTGTCCATCTGTACTGAAAAAATAACTGGAGATTTAGTGAGATAATCAGATAATCACACCCATGGGGAGTTATGAGGCAAGAGATTAAATATCAAATCACTAATCTCTGAGTGCTATGATTCTCTCATGGTCACCACACCTCAGGTAATTCATTTATTATTGTTCTTTAAAAAGGTGGTGGGGGGGGGTGTTGTAGGGGAAAAATGTTTTTTGTATTAAAAATTAGTTACTGCTGACCCTGTGTGAAGTAGGAAATCTGCTTCAGTTGATTTATGTATAAGAGATCTTTGCCTGTTGCTCTCTGTTTGTACAATGTCTAGCACAATGGGGTCCTGGTCCAGGTCTAGGACTCCCAGGTACTATGGTAACAAAAACAAACAACATTAACCAGAGCAATATGAATTCTGCCTCAACACAAACCCTTCTAAAATTACGGTATTGATCTTATTCCCAACATATCAGGATTGCTGACTTTGGTGAGCTTTAATCAATGCTGAAGAAAATGGGGGTATCTAACAAAACTAGAGACAATTGTTAAATGAACCCTAAATATATATTCTACAACTGTGGGATGAAACCTGCTTTCACAGTCTGGCAAAATCTGCAATGATTTCATTTTGTGTTGACTTTTGGGGCTAGATACACAAAGGGAACATAAGGTGCTTCTACACTTTGAGCTGGGGATGTAAGGATACCAAACTGGGAAGGGTTGCAAGTGCTTTGGAGCATAGGATTACAATTCAAAATGATCTGGACAAACTGGAGAAATGGTCTGAAGTAAATAGGATGAAATTCAATAAGGACAAATGCAAAGTACTCCACTTAGGAAGGAACAATCAGTTGCACACATACAAAATGGGAAATGACTGCCTAGGAAGCAGTACTGTGGAAAGGGATCTGGGGGTCATAGTAGATCAAAAAGCTAAATATGAGTCAAGTGTAACACTCTTGAGGAAAAAAAAAGAAAGGCAATCGTCATTCTGGGATGTATTAGCTGGAGTGTTGTAAGCAAGGCATGAGAAGAATTCTTCCATTCTATTCCGCGCTAATTAGGCCTCAACTGAAGTATTGTGTCCAGTTCTGTGCTCCACATTTCAGGAAAGATGTGGACAAATTGGAGAAAGTCTAGAGAAGAACAACAAAAATGATTAAAAATCTAGAAAACATGACCTGTGAGGGAAGATGGGAAAAATGGGTTTGTTAGTCTGGAGAAGAGAAGACTGAGAGGAGACATGATAATAATTTTCAAGTACATAAAAGGTTGTTACAAGGAGGAGAAAAATTGTTCTCCTTAACCTCTGAGGATAGGACAAGAAGCAATGGGCTTAAATTGCAGCAAGGACAGTTTAGGTTGGACATTTGGAAAAATGTCCTAACTGTCAGAGTGATTAAGCACTGGAATAAATTGCCTAGGGAAGTCATGGAATCTCCATCACTGGAGATTTTTAAGAGCAGATTTGACAAACATCTGTCAGGGATGATCTAGATAATACTTAGTTTTGCCATAAGTGCAAGGAACTAGACTAGATGACCTCTTGAGATCCCTTCCAGTCATATGATTCTATGAATACCTGTACAATGCATGGGGAGAGTTAGATGCCTAAGAAACAGATTCACAAAAGCCAGAAAGCTAAGCAGGGAGCCACCTAAGCTAGCCAGTAGGAAATGCAGAGAAGGATAGGGCTAAAACAGGCCATCCCTTTTTTGCCAAAAACTGAGGAGGAGGAGGTAGTGTCCCCTTATACTCAACAGCACAGAGCTTAGTGCAATCACCTGGAATATAGGAGGCCCTGGTTCAAGGGCTCTCTCAGTCTCTCCTGTAGAAGCTGTTCCACTTTGTATGAAATAATTAATGTTCATTGGACCTGAGAGTGAGAATGACTCTATAGACTAGTGGTTAGAGCATTCACCTGGCAGACCCAGGTTCCAGTCCTTTCTCCAATAAATATTTCATACAAATCCAGCAGGGTGGGAATTTAAACCTATGACTTCCACATTCCAGCTGAGTGCTCGAACCACTGGGCTATAGGGGGGAATGGGCGTTACTATGCCTGTTTTGTGTGTGGCCCAATCTGGTTGGTCGCTTGCATTCCAGACCAGGCAAGATAGTTGGGTGAATTCCTAGTTTGAAGATGCTGCTGGGGCTTAGGTGCTGAGGTGGTTGGTAGCAGCAAGATTTAGATGGCTGTGGACATGCCCACTGGCAGAAGGTGACATTTTAGATAGAGCTGAATTCTTTAGCAGACATCTTATAAGGCACATAATATAACAATTCCAGTGGCATTTCTGTACTGGCTGCTAAATTATTTCTGCCAATCACAATAATGAATGCAGTGGGTTACATTTGTAATCCTTATTTATGTAGTTAGATTTAGAATCCCTATTCATAATCCTCATTTAAATTAATCCCCATTTAAGTCCTCATTTTAATTGCACAGATGCCTATTTTGTGTTTAAGAGAGCAATCCAAAACCAGAACCATCTAGGATGCAAGAGCTCAGAAAAGAACATTTCACAGGAGACTATTTTGAAACATATTATTGAAAAATACAAAATAAAATTCTCTCATTCTGCAGATATCATACTGTAATTCCGACATGAATTGAAAACTGAAGCAGCCTCTATATGCTTTGTCATGAGAGCTCTCCTAATTCTCCTAGAAGGGTAACACCATGTCTCAGAACAATGATGATAAACTTGCTTTGCTTAATATTTATCCATGGAAACAGGCTAAAAAATAAACTATCGTTTCAATAACTACTTTTGCACGTGCGTCATAACAAGCCAAAATAATACAGAGTCCTATTGCTGCAGGTTTCACAGGTCCCAAAATTTGACCTTGCATGATAGCCACCAGGCTTTTATGTCTCCACAACCTTTGCTGTGGGTGTTGATTGATGGGCATGACTGCAAAGGCTTCTGGGATGCACAAGCTGACTGGTGAGCATGACAAAGAGCTAGTCATACTGGAGTAGAACAGAGTTGTATCCCAGAGCAGCTGGACCATATGCATGAAAATTCAAACAGTCCTTTCTGGCTGGTTTTGTCACTATGACAGTCTGCATTTTACTTTTTCCTTAAATTTCCTCTGTCATCTGTGGCCATGATCTCTCAGGATAAATCCTACTACCAGCCTCCTTCAATCCTCTCTATTTTATCTGTGATTTTTTTTCTTTTTCTCCCATTGGGCACCCCGGCAGGAATGATCAAACCTTTAAAAATGCCTTGTTTGTTGCTGTTCTAAGATAATTGTGTGTTGTCATCTAACAGGATGGTCAGTGAGAGTGGAAACACTCCTACGTACCCTTGATATTCTTCTTGCTGTAAGATCTTCCTGTGGTTGAATCATGGCCAGGGGCTAGGGCTCTTTATAGTTGGGACTCTTACCCTGAGGCTTATGGTGTGTAGTTCTGGCTCTTCCGTGATACATCCCAACCCCTCTTTGCTGATTGCTACTGCTCTGTGATATACTCTGATAGGGATTTTCACTTCAATTATGAGTAAAGAATGTTACATATGGAGAAGTAAAGCTAACTCTTATAACTAAGTGAACACCCCTCTTTAACAAAAACCTCAACCCCTTAAAATATTCCCAGTGCTGCTAGAACAAAATCCACAAGAAAAAAATTCTGATGCCTACATTAGAGTTCATTCACATTTATTGGTATAACTGCATCTGTGGCTTTTTCTGCTAAGCTCCAAGTGTTTGAATACAGTAAGAAGTTTGGGTTTTTCAACTGTGATGACTTGAAAGCTATTTTTGCAACATGTTTAAGTAAGGAGATGTTGAGTGATGAAGATTGTAGATCAATCTGAAGAAAAACCTAACTGCAGAATCTGTTCTCCCTGACTGACCAATCACCTGTAATATCCAATGGTATTTTACTTTATATCCACTTGAAAAGTGATCTTATAGCCAGCTTGGATTGTACTTTCCCATTTGGCTGTGTTCTTGGAGTAGTTAGATGCAGTTTCCTTGTATTTCTGGAAATGATCCAAAGTGATCTGAGAACTTTTGCAAGACAAATTGCAATTCACGTTTAATTTTTTTCTGTGAATTTCCTCCATGCCTTTCAGTCAATAACATTATTAAAGATTGAAATACTAAATCTATGTACATAAAATATTTTTAAATGGTTACACTAGAGTAGAGGGGAATTTTCTTTTCACTTCCCACTATTTGATTTATAGCTTTTCCATCCCATTTCCATAGCTGAATCTTAGAATACTTAAATAAAATATTTAATACCCCCCACCAAAGTCAGAAGTTAGTTTGCCAATAACTAACCCTACATGAACTAGCCTCATATTTCAAAGTGCAACCTATCAAGCTAGGTACAGTACTTACATAGGCCTCATCACCGTAGCATCTAAGCATCCATTTAATAGTAAAAATCAAGGTATAGACTAATCACTTGAAAAATATAATACTCAAATCATTTGCGTTTGAAAAACTGGCAGGCTATGACTCCAGTTAACTTCCAATGGATATTTGTTTCTCTGACATTTATACTTTGGTAGTTTCAAAGCCCAAAAGTCTTACTGAGATAAAGAAACTATTTTCAATTAGTGTCAATGTCCCAGTAAAAAGTAGTTACATGTAATTTTTGAAGCTAACATGCATAGAGCTTGTACTCCCCCCCACCCCCCCAAAAAAGTATAGGTGGCTATGGAATGTACTCAGTAATTCTGAAGGCATAAGAATGGCCATATGGGGCCAGACAATGGTCTATGTATCCCGTCTTCCCACAGGGGCTGGTACCAGATTCTTCAGAGGGAATGAACAGAATAGGGCAATTAATTGAGTGATCCATCCTGTTGTCCAGTCCTAGCATCTGGCAGTCAGAGGTTTAGGGACACCCAGAGCATGGGGTTGCACCCCGATCATCTTGACTAATAGCCATTGATGGACCTATCCTCCTTGAATTTATCTAACTTTTTTGATCCCATTTATACTTTTGATCTTCACAACATCCCCTATCAACAAGCTCCACAGGTCAACTGTGTGAAGAAGTATTTCCTTGTGTTTATTTTAAACCTGCTGCCAATTCATTTCATTGTGTTATGTGAAGGAGTAAATAACACTTCCTTATTCACTTACTCCACACCATTCATAATTTTATAGATCTCTATCATATCCCCCCCTCAGTCTCTTTTCTAAGCTGTACAGTTCCAGTTTTTTAATCTCTTCATATGGAAGCTGTTCCATACCCCTAATCATTTTTGTTACCCTTCTCTGTGCTTTTTCCAATTCAAATATATCTTTTTTGAGATGGGGCAACCAGAACTGCATGCAGTATTCATGGTGTGGGCATTTATGCATGTATTATATTATATTTTATATATTATTATATTTTTTATATTATATTATATAAATTTGCGTTTGAAAAACTGGCAGGCTATGACTCCAGTTAACTTCCAATGGATATTTGTTTCTCTGACATTTATACTTTGGTAGTTTCAAAGCCCAAAAGTCTTACTGAGATAAAGAAACTATTTTCAATTAGTGTCAATGTCCCAGTAAAAAGTAGTTACATGTAATTTTTGAAGCTAACATGCATAGAGCTTGTACTCCCCCCCACCCCCCAAAAAAAGTTTATATATTTTTTTAAAGTTTATAAAGGCATTATATTTTTTTCTCCTATTTTCTAACCCTTTTGTAATGGTTCCTAACATTCTGTCAGCTTCTTTGACTGCTGCTGCACATGGAGCAGATGTTTTCAAAGAACTATCCATGATGACTCCAAAATCTCTCTCTTTTTTTTTTTTTTTTTTTTTTTGAGTGATAACAGCTAATTTACACCCCATCTTTTTGTATCTATAGTTAGGATCTGGGCCGCCCGGGGGGGGGGAGGGGCAACTGGGGCGAGCCCTGGCCAAGAATCCCTTCCCTGGCTACTCACCCGGCGGTGGTCCGGGTCTTCGGCGGCGGGTCCTTCAGTGCTGCCGAAGATGTGGAGCGAGTGAAGGACCCGCCGCCGCCGCAGACTCGGACCGCTGCCCGGTGAGTACAAGCACTGCAGCGGGTGGGCCTTTTTTTTTTATGTCCACTCCCCTGCTTTGCCCCAGGCCCCCTGAATCCTCTGGGCGGCCCTGGTTAGGATTACATTTTCCAACGTGCATTACTTTGCATTTATCAACTCTGAATTTCATCTGCCATTTTGTTGCCCAGTCACGCAGTTTTGTGAGACCCCATTGTAACTCTTCACTGTCAGCTTTGGACTTAACTATCTTGAGTAATTTTGTATCATTTGCAAAGGATTTATTATTTACTTGTAAAATGTTGTTAATAAGTAGCAAAAGCCTTCAAATTACTGAGCACATCCTCTAGGTCTCTTTTAAAAGTGTACTCTTGATACTTTAAAGGTTCCAATATATTTTTGAACAATTTAAAAATCTCCAGAGTCAGACATTCATGCTAAAATTTCAACTCCTGCACAGGAGTGTCTTAACCTTTAGAATAATGGTTTCTAATAAAAGTGCTATAGGTTTTCTGAAGCAAACTTATTGTCTTCAGCAGGATGTTTTTACTCACAAGCTCAGGCTGTAGCCATATAACCATATTTTCTTTGGAAAAGGCTAAGACAACCACTTCTGCCTGCTGCAGGCAGCATACATTCCCCATCTTGAGTGAGATGCTACCATTCCAAGTACTGTCACTGAATGTACTGGTGCAGGCTAGACAATACCTCTGCATACCAGAATGTAAAATACAGCTTTAGTGTAACTCTCTGTAGTTAAGATTGAGGACATACCCTCCACTACAGGGCTTATAACTTCCTGAACATATGCTGTGAAATCCTGGCCCCTTTAAAGTCTGTGGCAACTGCCATTGACTTTAATGGGGCCAAGATTTCAGCCACTGTCCTTTGAGTTCAAATTGGTCTTAGATATTCACATACTTGAACAGAGAGGAGAAGAGGATGTAACAATGCACATTTCATTTTTTACTTATTGCAGCTAAATCCCAGTTTCTGCTCTCTTTATATTTATTTATTAAACACCGGTGCCTTTATCATGCATGAAGAAATATGGTTTTCAAATAAAGTCACAACCATTTGAAATCAGCATATTGAGCTATTTCATTTTCCTGCAGTGGCACAGGCACAAGGAAATAAATACAGCTGTATATTTCAGTGATTGCATATTCAAATACATAGACATAGGAGAAGGAATTCTATTGAATTATGCTATGACCTAAAGATTTCAGCACATTTAATTTATTCTGTGACTGTACATTCTATTAAATGCTCTGTTAGAGACTAGAGTGAGTGGCATTTTATAAATAGCTAGAACGACAATCCAAGTTCTTAGGGGCCCAATCATTCTCTCCACTTCTGCTTGCAAATGAGACTCACATTAGGTCCAAAAGGGGTGAGAGGTGTAAAGCGTGTAAGCAAGAGATTTGAAGCATATTCTTTCCTTTGATCCAGTGGAAGACTCTCTGCAGGTACATCAGAGGGGCAGGGCTATAGAGTCAGGAGCCCTTGGAGATCAATGGAGTAGCTGCACTTGGTAGTTCTGTTCTACTCCTCTACTACCAAAGAGGCTGGTTTGTTCACTCTAAGAGTTTATAATGTAATGCAAATGTAATGCAAAACCTAAGTCAATGTAACATTACTATTGACATTTTAAATGCTCTAAAGCAGCGTTTCTCAAACTGGGGTCCGCAGACCCCTGGAGGTCTGGTAGGGTACTCCAGGGGGTCTGCAGGCCCCGCTGATCAACTCATCCCCCTCCCTCCTGTTCAGTGGAGTGCAGGAGGGGGAGGAGAGGGAATGTGGCACGCTTGGGGATGGGGGTGGAATCATGTCCAGGGTCGCCAGCCCTGCTCCCCCTCCCTCCCAGTGCCTCCTGCATGCCATGGAACAGCTGTTCAGCAGTATGCAGGAGGCACTGGGAGGGAGAGGGAGGAACGGGGACAGGGTGCACTCAGGGGAGGGGGTGGAAAGAGGCAGGGAAGAGGAGGGGTAGGGGTGAAGCAGGGCGGGAAGAGGTGGGGCAGGGGTGGAGTCAGGGTGGGGCCTGGGGCTGAGCAGGAGGCTTGGAGGTCCATGAAAAATTGTAAATCAAAATGGGGGTGCTGGGGTTGCTAACGTTTGAGAACCGCTGCTCTAAAGCCCCTATCCTGTAATGAGTTCTATATGCATGCTCATGCAAACTCCCATTAACTTCAGTGGGATTTGTGTAACTCATTGCTGGATTGTGGATGAAATCAGGAAATGGTTAGTAATCATAGTATAATCATAATTCAGCCACATTTTGCTTACATGCTAAAAGAATGAAAGTTAACACAATATTCAGCAATACCAAAAAACACTAGGGATCTAGAGAAACTGGTTCCATTCCTGGCTCTGACCCTGACTTCCTATATGCCCTTGACATCTCTGTACCCCAGTGACCGGGTAGGTAAAAAGGGGATAGTACATACATACCTACTTTACAAAGGTATTATGAGATTTACTTCATTGTTTGTAAAGCATTTAGAATCCTTGGATTGGAAACTGGTGCATAGGTGCTGGAACTAGGAGTGCTGGGGGTGCTGCCTCACCCCCTGGCTTGAAGTGGTTTCCATTATAGACAGGATTTATAGTTTGGTTCAGTGGCTCTCAGCATCCCCACTATAAAAAAATGTTCCAGCACCCCTGCACTGGTTAGTATCATTCTAAAGGTGCAAGGCATTGTGTAGTACATTTGTAAGGCCTAAACCATAATGTTATGCTACGGTGTGTTTTTCCATCACTGGGGGGGGGGGGGGAATGTATACAAGCAATCACGTAAGACCCTCACCCCACAGAAAAAGGATTGACTGATCCATAACAAAATTATAGCATGCTATAAAAATCTTGACTTTACATGGCATCAAGGATATTACAAATCTTGGGGGCTTGTCTAAGCTATGGCAGTCTCCTTGGGCTGTCCTGTAGGCCGCAGCGCTACTCAGAATCTCTGCAGCGCTGTATGCTGTGGCCCTGTGCCTGACATACATTGCCTACTCACAATGCACCCCGATGTTAGGGCTTGTAATGAAGTTCTTGGAAGTCATGGTTTTCTTCAAGTGTGTCTACGCTGGAGGACCCTCCCCCAGAAGGAACTGGGGCATTTAGGGCCCTGTACACCATTCCAGCTCTTTTATTCATTATAAAAAGGCCTAAGCAGGGTTAGGATCTCACCAATGAGCTTGATCCTGTCAGGTGTTGGGTGCCCTATATTTCCATTAAGGAGTTGATGTTTTTAGGACATAAAGGTACTAGTCACCTGACAAGATTGGGTTAAAAATAGCAAGAATGATCAGGAATAGGAAGACATAACAATATGTTAATATCACATGAATATAGTTTAACACATGAAATATCACACGAAAAAGGGACATACTAAAGCCCTGACATACTTTTTACAAGAGACATCTAAGGAGGTTTGCAGAATCCTATTATATGCAAAAAGTATGAACAGAAAGATAAAAAGCTAACATGTTTCATCTCCACTCCAACTTCCCCAGGGCTAATGGGCTGCTGGCTAGCAATGAAACAATGGGGTGGTCTAGTGTTGACACTCTTCTTGCAGGAGTGAATAATGAAACAGAAAACCTTCACACTTATCCTAGCTCTAAGAAAAGATTGTTTGCATTTTATGTTAAAATAATATTTGACGTCTGTTCCATACAAGAATTGGTAATGCACACTAGTTAGTAATAATAATTTTATTTAAAAAATTTATTAGAAGTGATTCAGTTTACTGTCATTTATGAACTGCAGCCACTGCACTGAGAGTGCAGGACTAATCTGTTTGTTTGGATTATTTTCCCCACAGTTGAACTAGCTGGGCAGAAGTTAAGTGCACTTTCTGGCTTTTATAGATATGTAAGTTCAGGAAATCAATTTCTGAATTATAAGAGTGAATTTGAGATTACTCTCACTTCTATTAACATAGGTAAAAAGAGACTGAAGTTTCAACAAAGTGCCAGGCTGCTGGTACTTACCATTACTTATCATGATTCACAAATTGATTTTCTGGCCTTACATATCTATAAAAACCAGTTGGGCTTTTTAATACCATCATTTTTCATAAGCTGATGAGTAAGAGTATGATTTACAGCCTCACAGCAAACATTCCTACCATGAGCCAATTCTTAAAAGAACACTATTATAATACGCAGTCTTAAATTTGTATTTTCTGCTGTTAGTTAGTGAAACAACAGAAAAGGAACATTTATAGAAGTGTAAGGGAGGGTTTTTTTGTTTGTTTTTTGTTTTAAAACAGATTCTCTCTCCTGTATTTCTTTTGGACCACAAGACAACATGACTTTGCTGCCTGGATTTTCTTGCTTATATCTGCATCATAAATTATGTCAAGACTACAGCTGTGCCGTGTATTTGGGCAAGGAGTATGAATACAACTGAACATGAAATAAATTCTCTCCATGAATTATTGGGTTTGATTTGAAGGGCATTTGGAATACAAGCTGAATCTGAAAATAAAACCAAATAAAACAGGCATTCTTACACCTGTCCACCAAAAAAACATACATGAAGCTCAAATTTCAGGTTACACAAGCCTCAGGTCCTTCAAAAAGTTCTGTGGGAGGTTTAGAGTTACTGGATCCTATCTGGGTCTAGAGGAACAATTCTCTCCTTAATCTTAAAATCCCCAGAATTCCTGATGGTGAGATCTGACATCTTTTTAGAGAACTGACCTCTCCCCAATCTAAAATAAATATGAGCGTTAAGCAGCCCCAATCAGTCAATCTCTTGGAAGAAGTTTTGCTATTTAAATTGTGACTATCCTAATGGTAAGGATTTCTCTGGCTGAACTGAACAAAATGAGTCTAGGAAGGATAAACAATGCAGGGTTTGTTTTTATTTTGCATTTTAATTTATTTAATGACTAATTACAAAGTTACCAATACAAACAAAAATCATCAAAATCTTTCCTATGATCTCTCTAAAAGAAATAATTCCTGATCTTGCAAACAGGTAATTAAAAGCATTTTCATACAAGGGTCTTATTTTAAAGGACCATCTACTCACAAGCTAGTTCCTTTAACAAAACAAGTCTTAAGGGGAAAATAAAGACAAGTTTTGCCTTAGTTTCTAGACCTTCTACTTAAATCATTAAGTGGTGGTCATGATAAAGGCAATTGGATTTTAGTAAATTCTAAGCAGAATATTTTGCTAACGAGCTGCCTGCTGTAACAGTTAGCCCCTTACGGCAATTATTAACTTTATTACATATTTTCAGCAGCTACTAAACTCTTTTTTATAGGCATGTGTATATACTGAACCACTAATCACCACTAGGTGTCCTCTCTCAGTAATTCTGTAGCATTGCAGAATACCACTTGAGAACATCTCCCTTTTTATGAGGGTTTTTTCCTCTGTTAAATTGCTGTTTCAATCTCTGAATCTAAGTGGTTCTTTGATCTCTATTATATTCATTTTACTTACACCAAACAGGTGTTTGAAAAAAGATAAGTCTATTATGCTATCTGGAAAAACACTCAGATGCCTATCTGAAAATAAAGCTTTTGGATTGTCACATCATTATATGTACAGTCATTTTTAATTAATTTAATTAAGTTTAAATAAACCTGGTGATGACTCCCTGGGTTCTGTGGAATTTCTTGTGGTTCGATTTTGCTCTAAATCAGGTGTCAAACACATTGGGTGGAGATGGCCAAATTCCATTATAAATCAGTGGGCTGTGTATAAATAGAGGACTAAATACACCCCTTAATCCACATAGAGCCTCACCATCAGTGTCAGGGGGAAGGGGACGTTGCACAAAGACCAGGGATAAATATGGCTTTTATGCGGTAACTTTTTAGTTATCATTATTACTTACTGAGTATCTTATTGTTGCATTCGATATCACTTTGACAGAAAATATTCCCACCCTTAGGATCACTGCTATTTTTGCCCTTTGTTCCTCTTCCTTCCCCATCCTCCTTTCTGTTTCTCTCCCTCTTCCCTATATTTATTTGTCTCTTCTATTTTTCCATTTACATTTCCTTCTCTGCAGCTATTCCTAACTCCCCAGCTTCCTTCTACGAAAATGATCAGTGATGCTACAGTAAGTGTTGACACTGATGTTGATACTCCATTGAAGTTAATACAGAATAGGGGCTGAGGGTTCACACCTTTCAAAGTCATTGTTTCCAGAAGGCTGCTTACTCAGGCAGCCGCACTGCATCTACTACACGTGGCTCCCATTTGGATGGTTTTCTCCTTGACCATGAAAACCAGAAACTTCCTAATTTTAAAAAAAAATCAAAGCTCAGATTGTGCACAATCCGAATATACCATGGGCCCACATAAATACAACTAGCGAGCCAGATCTGGTTTGTGAGCCATATGTTTGGCACTCTTGCTTTAAACACTTCATGCCCAATTTCCCCCTCCACCCCATATGTGGTGTGTGTATTTCTAGATAGCCAGAAGTTCCACAGAGGGAGAATTCTATCAGGGGTAGCCGTGTTAGTCTGTAAAAAGCAACAGAGGGTCCTGTGGCACCTTTAAGACTAACAGAAGTATTGGGAGCATAAGCTTTCGTGGGTAAGAACCTCACTTCTTCAGATGCAAGAAGTGAGGTTCTTACCCACGAAAGCTTATGCTCCCAATACTTCTGTTAGTCTTAAAGGTGCCACAGGACCCTCTGTTGCTTTTTACAGAGGGAGAATTATTCAGCAATATCTTTTACTTAAAATTAAAGCCTAGCTAAATAAACGCTGCCAGTCAGAATACAGAGATGGATAGGGAAGAAATCTACAGATCCAACACAAGGGGGAGATGGAGAGAACAAAAAGGACAAGCTAGAGCAGGGGTGGCCAACCTGAGCCTGAGAAGGAGCCAGAATTTACCAATGTACATTGCCAAAGAGCCACAGAAATATTTCAGCAGCCCACCATCAGCTCCCCCCTGCTCCCAGCACCTCCCATTCACCGGCAGTCCCACCGATCAGCACCTCCCCATCCCTCCCCTGCACCTCCCGATGAGCTGTTTTGTGATGTGCAGGAGGATCTGGGGGGAGGGAGGTGGAGGAGCAAGGGCATGGCAGGCTCAGGGGAGGGGGCGAGAAGGGGTGGAGTGGGGGCAGGGCCTGTGCAGTGAGCAACCCCCGGCACATTGGAAAGTTGGTGCCTGTAGCTCCAGCCCCAGAGTTGGTGCCTATAAAAGGAGCCACATATTAACTTCTGAAGAGCCGCATGTGGCTCCAGAGCCACAGGTTGGCCACCCCTGAGCTACAGTGAGAAAAAGACAGATTTTAGGAAAGCAGGTAGGAATTTGTCCAAGTTCTTCTTATTGTACCCATAATCTGCCATCCAACTTCCATTGATCTCTAGGATTGCGGGTACCATATGTCTCCAAATATACAAATTAAGGAGAAAAATTATCCATGCAAATTAAACCTATTAATAGCAGGTGTAACTTCATCTTTCATATTGGCCCTTCCGTTCAGTGTAAAATGATCCCTCTTATCCACACTGCAAAACACATGCAGTACAGAATAGTGAGGGAAACCTGGCCATCGGCGCTCCTCTTGCCCTGTTCGCACCAATCTCTTCTGCCTGAGGGGTCAGAATAAGTGCTAGAAGTACATGTGCATTAATACTTGCTCCCTAAGTATCTGGAAAAAATATTATAGCAAGATATGACCTGAACTAAACCGCCCCGGAACTTAACGGATGTATAAGGTGGGAAGTAGGAGGAGAAGCAGTGAGAGCTCAGAATTACCATCAGGTTAGCTAGCTTTTCCAGTTGGCCCTTAAATACATGGCACTAGCTGCAGAGTTACAGGCAATTAGACACCTGGTTGTTTTATTTTTTGCATGTTAAATGGTTTTATACTAAACTTGTCTCTCACCTGTGAACTGCTTTGTGTCAACATTAAAAAAGACTGTTTTGTAGGGAAATTCATTCCAGTTATTCTACTGAGAGTGGTGTGACCTTGTGAAATTCTCTTATATTCCCCATGCCTTACATTTTCCAGCCAGTAAAACAGAGATAATACCCACTTTTGTAATATACTTGGGGATCTACAGAAGCAAAACAAGGCAGCACAGTAAAAGATATGTAACCATCTAAGGGCTCCACAGATATCACTGTGATGCACACCATGGCTGTTTAGAACTATATAGAATCAGAAGTATAGGCTGGAAGGGACCTCAGTAAGTCATCTAGTGCATCTCCCTGCAGTGAGGCAGGATCAACTATACCTAGACCCAGGGCCGTTTCCAGCTTTTTTGCCGCCCCAAGCGGCAAAAGGAAAAAAAAAAAGATAAAGCCGCGATTGGCGGCAATTCAGCGGCAGGTCTACCACGTCACTTCATTCTTTGGTGGCAATTCGGCATCCAGTCCTTCCCTCCGAGGGGGACTGAGGGACCCGCTACCGAATTGCCTCCGAAGACTCATACGTGCCACCCCTTTCCATTGGCCATCCCAAGCACCTGCTTCCTGTGCTGGTGCCTGGAGCCGGCCCTGCCTAGACCTGCCTCTCTACCCATAAGCTTTCTATTCAGCTATCAGGACACTGTGCTTACGCTGTAAGGCATTTGCTGTCTAGATGAATATTATCTTCAACAATACTTCTGCATGCATTTTTAATGGCATTAACTGATCTGTTTTGATCATGATGCAATGCACTTGGAATTTTCATTGAATTTTAGCTAATCTCTGCCTCTGCCAATATTGAGTTCATGCTGAAATTCCATATCTGCTTCCCTTAACACATGCAATATAACTTCATCTGGATCATCATGAAAATACTCACAGGTAGGGCTCTGGGTATGGGAGGGAACAGAATACTTTAAGCAACTCCTTGTGGACTTTTTCTGGAATCATTAGTTCTGGTGACCTCCGGTCATCCCAGCTCAGCCTCTAACTCACTGAATACATGGCTTAACAGGAACTAGTCTGATGTGCCTGAGAGCCAACCAGTGACTGCTGCTTTAATGGAAAACTTCCTAGAAGCAGAGAGCTGCAGAAGAGTTCAATCATCCCTAAAGATCATTGCAGGGACACAGAATCATCAAGGCCAAAGAATGCCCCAGTCATGGCCTTCTCCTGATCTGCCCCTTTCTGGCCTGCCTCCCCACCCTGGTACAGTCTTTCCATCGGGGCTTTGTGCAGAGACAGCTGTCTGTCAAGCATAGAGGCCCTTTGCCTCAGGATTTTCCCCCTACCTGGAGCAATAAATCTGTAGAACAACTATGAACCTGACCCATAGAATACAGTATGGAATCTTGGAATCTTAGTGGCCCTGTAGGAAAATAAGGTGTCCCACCCCCCACCCCTTAGGAATTCAATATCACTTAGAGGAATTCCCTCAGAACGGTGGGAAATGAGGGAGCCATAATCTACTGAATGAGATATTTAGGTGATATTAACAAAATCATTTTCTTTTCTTTTCAATGCTTCCAATCTAATTTTAAAGTTAGCAAAAACAAGTAAACATTTTGATTAGAGTATTTTAAAATAGCTGAAGTGTTTTGTGTTAAAAGGCATATTCATATTATTATGCTAGAAGAGGTTAATCAAGAGGTCCTTTGATAAATAGAATATCACAGTTCTGGATAAAGCCAATGGGTGTGCTAAGCACCCTTCTTTCAGGCTAAAAAGCAAAGAGCAATTAAGCCCCTTTTATGTAATAATGGCTAGAAATAATAGAAGCCACTGTCTAAGACAATGGCAAAGCCTGATCCGAACCTGTGTGGACTGAGGGGTTTCCTGAATGCAAATACAGGGGCTAAGGGAATGTTTGACAAGCAGTGGGTGTGGGAGAGGGAAGAAAGCCAACAAGAGACGCAGTTGTGAGTGAGGCCCTGAGAGGGAGAAGAGAGAGATTGCTCCTTGGGTATGCAAAAGGCAGGCTTGGGGATTTCTGAGCAAGGAAACTACCAGTTGTTTCTTCTGTATTCAGGGAAACAGGACTTTGTGTACATTTGTTGTAAATACACAGAATTTGACCAAAGAATATACTTGACTTGTATCATCAATTTCTCCTTCCAGTGGAAACAAACCTACAAGACCCTGAATATTTGCTAACCACCTAGGCCAAAGGGACAATAATTCTGAAGTCCCTCTTTAAAATATTAGACAGATCAGTTGCTAGTGTTTGCAATCCAATATTCAATCAGTGTGGCAGATTTCTGGACAGAATAGTATAATGGTACACCACTAGTACATCAGTGAATTGTAATAAGTTTGCCTTAAATTTGCTGTAGTTTGAACTTCTTTTTGAATGTAGCAAAAACTAGGAAACTGAATGTAGGACTCAGCTTTCCAGTACCTGGGCTGGAAAGGGAAGAGGTCTGAGGGTGAGCTTCACATAACTCAAAGGCAACCTCTACTGGACAATTTACATAGCACCACTTCCAGATTCTGAGGATCCTTCTAGTCATCCTGGGCCTGAGATTGGTGGCCTCAACAGAGATAATAGGGAGGTCCTCATAAGAGACGTTCATAATAGGTAGGAATATCTGAACTCTGGCCCCAATTCAGCAAGATTTTTAAGCAGATGACCAATTTTAAAAACTAAAACTAATGGAGAGATCCTATCTCCTAGAACTGGAAGGGACCTTGAAAGATCATCAAGTCCAGCCCCCTGCCTTCACTAGCAGGACCAAGTACTGATTTTGCCCCAGATCCCTAAGTGACCCCCTCAAGGATTGAACTCACAACCCTGAGTTTAGCAGGCCAATGCTCAAACCACTGAGCTATCCCTTCCCCCCCTCCACATGAGTCAATGGGATTACTCATGTTCTTAGGGACATATTTAAATACCTTGCTGAATCAAGGGCCTTGGTATGGAATACAGACAACCATCAGAGGGCACAGTAATTCATAGAAATTGTTCCCCAAATTCATAGAATTGTAATGGGATTAAGTATTGCCTTCTGATTCTGTACAGTGCAAGGTGCATTTTTTTCCAAAACAACATTCTAGACAGTTTTCCTTTCAGTTCTGCATTATTCCTTTACCACTTTTCCTCTGTCTTTGTGAAGACTTTTTTATTTTTCACTACTCTTAAATGTAATGGAAATTAATAAAACAGAGAAGTCAGTTTCTGACATACTCCTGCCAATTAAATAATTTAATGAAATAAAATGATCTCATAAATCTTTAAAATTGGTTTTAACCATCATTAAATGTAGCCTTTAAGGTTTTTTAAAGTATTTGATTTGTATCATGCATACTGAACTTTAGGATGCATATTATGGCTTCAAACATGTTTACTCAGTTGATCCCATTTTGAATTACGGCTATTATACAATTCGGTTTATCTAAAAGTATTGACACTTCTTGCTGAGGACATAGCACTTTAAACAATCCCGGCTTCTGGTCCTGAAAGCTTCACCTCCCCGTGTAGTTGGAGGGTTGAACTGACAAAACTATGCTGCTTTCTGTTAATTGTTTATTTGGAAGGGAACCCACTTCATGAATAAAACTTTTCTATCTGGTGAATATCAATAAAACAAGAAGAGAGTCAGATTTTTACAACATCCTGCTGAAAATAATCTAGGAAAATAATTAATGAAAAAAGTGAGGGACTGTCTTCCAGGGCCAGCGCATCCCATTAGGTGACCTAGGTGGTCGCCTACGGCGCTACAATTTGGGGAGCGGCGACCGCGGCGGTATTTTGGGGGTAGGACCTTCCGCCGCCTCTGTGGGGGACAGCATTTCGGGGTGGGACTTTCCACCGCCTAGGGCAGCAGAAAAGCTGGTGGCGCTCCTCCTGTCTCCTGACCCTGACAATACAACTGTTTCCATTTTGTATGTTGTTTTCAATTTGAAGTGAGCACAATGACTGAATTTGCAATGCACATTGCCATTTTAACAACATTTATTATAGATTGCTTACAATAAGTACCTTATTGTGCTTAATTTTCTTTCAACAGAAACCCTTTCCTGAGAGCACAGCAGTAATTTGGAGTGTATTCCTTTACCCTATTATATTTTTTGTATGCAGTTGAACTATTTAAAGGACTACTGGCGGGCATTCTAATTAACTCTGAAAAAGTCACTGTAGCGATGAAACATGTTTGAACTACCTTTAATAAAAAAGGTGCAATCAGATTTTTTAAAACTTTGGATGCCCTTCGCGAAAGCTAGTTCATTGCTTCGCAGATTGCCGTTGTTGACAATTAGCATAGGTACTGTTAATCTATTTTGTTTCAAGGGTTGTATTATCTTGTCTTCCTTGTGCACAAACACTGTCAATGGAGCGCAGAGCTGTTTGTCCAATGCTTTACACCTGTAGGGAATGCTTTTGCTCTCTCACTAGGGTAAATCAGAAGCATCTCATTTGAGATGCATAGAATTATACTGGTTTTAAAATCAGTGTGAGAGCAGCATCAGGGCCGTGGAGTGTCTTTTGTACGAAAATCTCAAAGTGATTGATAAATATTAAGAAATTAAGCTTCAAAAATTCCTGTGAGGCAGGCAGTATTTTTCCACCTTAGAAAGGAGTAAACTGAGCACATGGAAACATCAGAGCTGGGATAGGATTCAGAAGGAAAGATGATTTGTGGGAAAGCACTGGACAGGGACTTACAAGATATTGGTTCAGTTCCCAGCTCTGCCATTGACTTTATATGTGGCAAATAACCCAATCTCTTTGGGCCAGATTTACAAAGGTGTCTTTATTTAGGCACCTAAAGAAACAGATAGGCCCTTTTGAAAATTCCACTAGCACCTAAGTGAGTTAGGTACCTAACTCCAGTTGACTTTGAAGCAGGCTCCAGTTTTGGTCATGGCCTCTGGGCACTACTGTAACACCAAAGATAAATAATGAGTCCAGACTCAAATAGCTCCCTGCTCTAACTCCTAAATCAGACATCATGCCTTAACATCTGAATAAAGTAGCCAAATCAACATCTTTCTAATGGGGACAAATTGGTTTCTGTTACTGACAGAAGCTGAGTCATTATGACTTAAGGCATAGCTATACACCCATAGGCTTACTGACAGGGTATCCTCCACTGGTTATGGAAATGGGGGAATTCTATATGGACATATACCCTAAGGCTACTAGAATAAATATCATCACTTAACCATGATTGTCAGTTCACGGTTCAGGTTTCTACATTGATTGCTGGAGGAAAAATGTATTCATGTTCTCTCAAGAGAATCTGACTGGATCAGATAGTGCAGAGAGAAAAAGCTATAAGGTTCATTTGTCATTTTATGATAAAAAAAATATTGACAAAAAAGGAGATTGTGATTCTTGTTTCTGTATGCAGAGGTGCTGGAACAATTTTATAGTGGAGGTGCTGAGAGCCGTTGAACCAAGCTGTAAACCCTGTATATATTTGAAATAACTTCAAGCCATGGGGTACGGCAGCACCCCTAGTTCCAGAACCCATATCTGTATGAGTGAATAACTTTGGCCTGGTCCACACTACTAATTTAGGTCAACGTAAGGCATCTTACCTTGACCTCATTATGTTAGTGTACACACTACAGCTTCATCCCGCCAATGTAGGCATAGGGCTTATGTTGGTGTAGTTAGGGTGACACACTGTATTACTTACATCTGCTGGTGGCTGTCTTGTCTATTTCACGGCTCTGGCGGCTACCCAGAGGCTCCCCACTTAGAGAGCTGAGAAGCCCAGTTGACTTAGGGCTGTAGGGTAGACATGCCCCAAGATTGTAGTTGTTACTTAATTTTATGATTTACTCATTTAAAAATTACTATCAGCACACATCGCTTAGGCCCATAGTTGTCTTACTTTGGCTGAAACAGTCATTAAAAAAAAGAAAAAATCCTTCACCAGAAGAGACTAGGGCATGTGTACACTACAGCCCTAAGTCAACCTAAGTAATTTCTGCAGTGGCTGATGTCCACACTACCCTCCTCTGTCGGTGGTGCGTGTCCTCACCAGGGGGACAGTGTGGGAGGCTGAGATCCAGACTCTCAGCTCTGCACAGCTCCCTGCTGGGAGCACAGCTGTCCTCCTCCCCCCAGCTCTCAGCTCCCTGCTCACAGCTGGGAGCAGCCAGGAAATTGACAAAGCAGCCAACAACCCATGTAAGCAATGCAGTGTCTACACAAACACTCCGTCATCCTAACTACACCGACATAAGCCTTATGCCTCTTGTGGAGGTGGAGTTATTATGTCGGTGTAGTAGGGTACCTAGGGCAGGTCTACACTATAGCCGGGATCAGTGCTCTGAGATTGATCCACCAACGGTCGATTTAGCAGGTCTAGTAAAGACCCGCCAAATCGACTGCAGATCGCTCTCCAGTCAACCTCTGAACTCTACCCCCGCCAAGAAGAGTAAGGTAAGTCAATGGGAGATTTTCTCCCATCACCCCCCTGCGGTGTAGACCCCGTGGTAACTTGACCTAGGGTACATCGACTCCAGCTACATTATTCATGTAGCTGGGGTTGCATAGCATAGGTCAACTTACTACAGTAGTGTAGACATAGCCTTACATCGGTAGAACAAGGCTGTAGTGTGTATACTGACATAAATTAGGTCGAGATAAGCTGTCTTGTGTCGACCTAACTATGTAGCGTAGACCATGCCTTAGAGTCCCAAGCCTCCTGCTGGTTAGATGATTTAAAGTAAATCCAGAGCACTATATAGATAGGACTTACACTGTATCCTGAATCTTGCCATACTCTAGATCTTGAGGCATTCCAGATGGAGCAGCTTCCAGCATCATGATCTTTCCTTTGGAAATATCATATTTCAAGTTTAACCACAAGAACAGGTAGGCAAGCATGGCACCACAAATCTTAGCTGCTGCAATAGGACACAGGAAGAGCGCCCATATAATGAACACATTGAGCTACACTTGCAAGTACAGGGAGGCAACACAAACTATGGAATACTCATGATATATACTCCAAATGGATCACCCCACTCAAGAAATAAGCCACTATATTCTGCAACAGTTGAATCTAGTAGAGTTCACTGGAACAATCCAGCTTTGAAATTAAAAAGACCTGGGTCACTGCCAAGATTCACATCAGAAAGCAACGGTCACAGCTATCAGACACAACGAGCAACCGAATCAGCTGAGAATCGAGGCACAGTGTCTCATAGAAACTATGAGAAGGACTATGAGAATGTGAAGAATTAGGGCCGACAGGAGAAGGTCCACTCACAGTCTCTACGTAGTCCCCTAAATTCCCCTCCAGCTCTCAGTATACCACTTCTATCATACCCAGGTTAATCTCATACCATTCTGTTCACATTCAAGTCCGTACCTGCCTTAGATATCAGAAAAGCACAGCTCATCTTTCCAGGTTTGATGGAACCCTATGTAGATTTAACTGCCCACCTCAAATTAGTGACATTGTATGTCAAAAGGTCTCAGATTGTGAAGTGGGGTAAGATGATGGAACCTTCACATGTAAAAGCCCTGGGAGAAAAAGTACTAATTTTTCTATCCTTTTGGAACCTTCAGCATAAAACAGTATAATTTTAAAAAGTTTCATGCTAAAAGCAGAATGCAAAATAGTCCTTCAGTTTGGTTCTTCAATTTACCCTATTGTTAAAATCTATCACCTGTTGTAAACCACTACAGAGTTAGGAAGAGAAGCGGCAGTCATGAATATTGTAATTAGATTGCTACATCTCAATGGAAGCAGTTCTTACTTTCATTTCATCTGCTGTGTCCTCTGATGCTTTCTGCCCAAGCAGAATCTGTTGACTGTTGCTATAATCATACCCTTGTCAAGGACTCAAATTGTACCTAGCTCCTTAATTTCTTTATGCAAGAAGTCATCCAGTTCACAGTAAACAAAGTATTAGAATCCAATACTAACAACAATACAACCAGAATTAGTAAACTGAAAGGGGGTCAGCCCAGAAAATATAACATTGTGGAACTGGATGTAGGTTTAATAATCTCCTGGAAGACTGAGTCAAATGGAGCTTAAAACAAATGAAGAGCTCTACAAATGACTATAAAAATACTGCTGCTGCACATTCAACAAGAAGGAGAAAGCATTCCCCAAATGGATTAAAAGACATACAAGTAGGTCACAATGAGGTGGTATGGGCCATTCCGTTCATTAACATATAAACAGCAAGAAAATCTAATACATGACATAAAAGGTAGAATTTAGAAAAGGTAAAGGTTTTCAACAATAAGCACACATATCAGTGCTGTACACACAACATAATTCCTTGGTCACCCAAAGTACGTACTATTCTTTCATCATAATTTCAAAATGAATAAATATAACATATAAAAATAGGAATAATTTAAATATTATTTCAGGGTGAAATCCTGGCCTCCTTGATGCCAGTGGCAAAACTCTCATTGAATTCAATAGAGTCAGGATTTCACCCATAGTATCGAAATAGTAAAAATCAAGGTAACCAAAATAAAGTACATATTTGGATCAGAGTTACAGCTGTTGTATTGTGATGAAATATGCATTTCTTTCCTTATATTTGTTAACAAATATAATGGAGCGGCAAACAGCAGAGGCTAACAGCAGGAGTTTGCCTGGGAGCTGTCCAAGAGGAGGTACGCTAAGTGCTGCATTAGGGGGGCTGTGTTGGTGAGTATCTGAGTGCCTGCTGCTGGGACAGTTGGTCAGTTTGACCGTGTGCTTGCTTGCTTGTTTGTTTGAAAAGTGTGAATTGGGAGTGCTTTGTTCCAGGTGGGCCTTGAGTGGGCCTGACTGGTATATAAGGGCAGTCAGCAGCGAACCAGCTGAGCGGCGAACAGCAGGAGTTTGCCTGGGAGTTCGCGTGGGGAGAGCGCACTGAGGCTTTCATCTGCAGGTTTCTCCGAGTAGTTCCTGCAACAGTTGAGGAAGCTCCTAAGAGGACGGTGATATGGAAGGTGAGCGATCAGCTGTTGTAACCTGCACAGGTTGTGCCATGTTTGTCTTTCTTCCGCAGGACAGAAGTGACTTTGTCTGTACAAAGTGCAAGCTGGTCTCCATATTGGAGGAGAAGGTTCGAGGGCTGGAGAAACAAGTATCGACTCTGCGTTGCATAAGGGAAAATGAAGATTTCCTGGACAGACGTCAGGAGATGCTTCTACGGCCACAATGTTCTGAAGATTCAGAGCAGGCGCAGCAGGGACAGAAGGATTGTGAGGAGGTTTGGCAGCATGTGACCTCCAGAAGAAGAAAGAGGAGCGTCCATGCACCAGCAATGGAGATACAGGTGAGCAATCGTTTCCATGTTCTCTCTACAGGTGCTAATGCGGAGAGTGGACTAGATGGCCCATCTGAGGGAAGGGAGCAGAAGGAGACTCCACCGATTGGAAGGCAAAAGATGCACTGTCCTAGGGATGGGGGTTCCACGACCACCACTCCCAAGAGGAGGAGGAGGGTGGTGGTGGTCGGGGACTCCCTCCTCAGGGGGACTGAGTCATCTATCTGCCGCCCTGACCGGGAAAACCGAGAGGTCTGCTGCTTGCCAGGAGCTAGGATACACGATGTGACGGAGAGACTGCCGAGACTCATCAAGCCCTCGGATCGCTACCCCTTCCTGCTTCTCCACGTGGGCACCAATGATACTGCCAAGAATGACCTTGAGCGGATCACTGCAGACTACGTGGCTCTGGGAAGAAGGATAAAGGAGTTTGAGGCGCAAGTGGTGTTCTCGTCCATCCTCCCTGTGCAAGGAAAAGGCCGGGGTAGAGACCGTCGAATCGTGGAAGTCAACGAATGGCTACGGAGGTGGTGTCGGAGAGAAGGCTTTGGATTCTTCGACCATGGGATGGTGTTCCAAGAAGAAGGAGTGCTAGGCAGAGATGGGCTCCACCTAACGAAGAGAGGGAAGAGCATCTTCGCCAGCAGGCTGGCTAACCTAGTGAGGAGGGCTTTAAACTAGGTTCACCGGGGGAAGGAGACCAAAGCCCTGAGGTAAGTGGGGAAATGGGATCCTGGGAGGAAGCACAAGCAGGAGAGCGCAAGAGGGGAGGACTCCTGTCTCATGCTGAGAAAGAGGGACGATCATTGAGTTATCTTAAGTGCCTATACACAAATGCAAGAAGCCTGGGAAACAAGCAGGGAGAACTGGAAGTCCTGGCACAGTCAGGGAACTATGATGTGATTGGAATAACAGAGACTTGGTGGGATAACTCACATGACTGGAGTACTGTCATGGACGGATATAAACTGTTCAGGAAGGACAGGCAGGGCAGAAAAGGTGGGGGAGTTGCATTGTATGTAAGAGAGGAGTATGACTGCTCAGAGCTCCGGTATGATACTGCAGAAAAACCTGAGAGTCTCTGGATAAAGTTGAGAAGTGGGAGCAACAAGGGTGATGTCGTGGTTGGAGTCTTCTATAGACCACCAGACCAGGGGGATGAGGTGGACGAGGCTTTCTTCTGGCAACTAGCAGAAGTTGCTAGATCGCAGGCCCTGGTTCTCATGGGAGACTTTAATCACCCTGATATCTGCTGGGAGAGAAATACAGCGGTGCACAGATAATCCAGGAAGGTTTTGGAAAGTGTAAGGGACAATTTCCTGGTGCAAGTGCTGGAGGAACCAACTAGGGGCAGAGCTTTTCTTGACCTGCTGCTCACAAACTGGGAAGATTTAGTAGGGGAAGCAAAAGATGATGGGAACCTGGGAGGCAGTGACCATGAGATGGTAGAGTTCAGGATCCAGACACAAGGAAGAAAGGAGAGCAGCAGAATATGGACCCTGGACTTCAGAAAAGCAGACTTTGACTCCCTCAGGGAACAGATGGGCAGGATCCCCTGGGAGAATAACACGAAGGGCAAAGGGGTCCAGGAGAGCTGGCTGTATTTTAAAGAATCCTTATTGAGGTTGCAGGAACAAACCATCCCGATGTGTAGAAAGAATAGTAAATATGGCAGGCGACCAGCTTGGCTAAACAGTGAAATCCTTGCTGATCTTAAACGCAAAAAAAGAGGCTTATAAGAAGTGGAAGATTGGACAAATGACCAGGGAGGAGTATAAAAATATTGCTCAGGCGTGCAGGAGTGAAATCAGGAAGGCCAAATCACACTTGGAGTTGCAGTTAGCAAGAGATGTTAAGAGTAACAAGAAGGGTTTCTTCAGGTATGTTAGCAACAAGAAGAAAATCAAGGAAAGTGTGGGCCCCTTACTGAATGAGGGAGGCAACCTAGTGACCGAGGATGTGGAAAAAGCTAATGTACTCAATGATTTTTTTGCCTCTGTCTTCACGCACAAGGTCAGCTCCCAGATTGCTGCACTGGGCAGTACAGCATGGGGAGAAGGTGACCAGCCCTCTGTGGAGAAAGAAGTGGTTCGGGACTATTTAGAAAAACTGGACGTGCACAAGTCCATGGGGCCGGATGTGCTGCATCCGAGGGTGCTAAAGGAGTTGGCGGGTGAGATTGCAGAGCCATTAGCCATTATTTTTGAAAACTCATGGCGATCGGGGGAGGTCCCAGATGACTGGAAAAAGGCTAATGTAGTGCCCATCTTTAAAAAAGGGAAGAAGGAGGATCCGGGGAACTACAGGCCAGTCAGCCTCACCTCAGTCCCTGGAAAAATTATGGAGCAGGTCCTCAAGGAATCAATTATGAAACATTTAGAGGAAAGGAAAGTGATCAGGAACAGTCAGCATGGATTCACGAAGGGGAAGTCGTGCCTGACTAACCTAATTGCCTTCTATGATGAGATAACTGGCTCTGTGGATGAGGGGAAAGCAGTGGATGTGTTATTTCTTGACTTTAGCAAAGCTTTTGATACTGTCTCCCACAGTATTCTTGCCACCAAGTTAAAGAAGTATGGGCTGGATGAATGGACTGTAAGGTGGATAGAAAGCTGGCTAGATCGTCGGGCTCAACGTGTAGTGATCAATGGCTCCATGTCTAGTTGGCAGCTGGTTTCAAGTGGAGTGCCCCAAGGGTCGGTCCTTTTGTTTAATATCTTTATTAATGATCTGGAGGATGGCGTGGACTGCACTCTCAGCAAGTTTGCAGATGACACTAAACTAGGAGGCGTGGTAGATACACTAGAGGGTAGGGATCGGATACAGAGGGACCTAGACAAATTAGAGGATTGGGCAGAAAAAAACCTGATGAGGTTCAACAAGGACAAGTGCAGAGTCCTGCACTTAGGACGGAAGAATCCCATGCACTGCTACAGACTAGGGACCGAATGGCTAGGTAGCAGTTCTGCTGAAAAGGACCTAGGGGTCACAGTGGATGAGAAGCTGGATATGAGTCAACAGTGTGCTCTTGTTGCCAAGAAGGCTAACGGCATTTTGGGCTGTATAAGTAGGGGCATTGCCAGCAGATCGAGGAACGTGATCGTTCCCCTTTATTCGTCATTGGTGAGGCCTCATCTGGAATACTGTGTCCAGTTTTGGGCCCCACACTACAAGAAGGATGTGGAAAAATTGGAAAGAGTCCAGCGGAGGGCAACAAAAATGATTAGGGGTCTGGAGCATATGACTTATGAGGAGAGGCTGAGAGAACTGGGATTGTTTAGTCTCCAGAAGAGAAGAATGAGGGGGGATTTGATAGCAGCCTTCAACTACCTGAAGGGGGGTTCCAAAGAGGATGGAGCTCGGCTGTTCTCAGTGGTGGCAGATGACAGAACAAGGAGCAATGGTCTCAAGTTGCGGTGGGGGAAGTCCAGGTTGGATATCAGGAAAAACTATTTCACTAGGAGGGTGGTGAAACACTGGAATGCGTTACCTAGGGAGGTGGTGGAGTCTCCTTCCTTGGAGATTTTTAAGGCCCGGCTTGACAAAGCCCTGGCTGGGATGATTTAGCTGGGAATTGGTCCTGCTTTGAGCAGGGGGTTGGACTAGATGACCTCTTGAGGTCCCTTCCAACTCTGATATTCTATGATTCTATGAATGTCTGTTTATTTTTTATCTTGGTAGAATAAGATGTATGACCTCTGTAGCAGAAATTATTATTACTTTTCATTAAGCAGCTGGATTTTTCAATTGGTGTCATAGTTAAGGACACTGTTGTCTCTTTGAAACCTTAATTGGTTGCTGAAATAAGGATTTTTTGTTTATGGAATATGATAGTGAATAAACAACATCCAATTGAAATACATTGTAGGATAGGATAGTTTGTATTTCTTTTGGTGACATTATAACAAAAATGTTGTATCTGATAATCAGGTAATAAACAAAGAAAAAGAAAATATTTCAATTGCCTGGTATCCTAGTTAATGAACTGTGGGAAATCTTATCACAGGTCTTGATGCAATGCATGGATTTATCAATAAAATCCACACTAACAACCTTAATGGGTGGGACAGAGAGAGGCGGAAGGTAGAGATTTTCAAAGCCAATGAGGGAATTCAACCACAAAATGTCCACTAATTTCAACAGCTTCCAATAGTTGGCTTTGAAAAATTTCTACCAAAGACATTAGTGTCCAATATCTTACCTAACTAACCAATACATGAGATTTGTCATCTGAAGCATAAACTTCTTAAGAGGCCATTTGGTCATGTTTAGTATTTCTTCTATCTAATTAACAGAAGAGTATGAAATTAGAGTAGAAAATTTTTATTCATTCCCCCCCTTTCAATCAGAAGTATCTTTACCAGAGCTGAAGTTAAACAAACTCTCAAAGTCATTAGAGAGATAAGGTGGGAGAGGAGTATCTTTTATTGAAGAAACGTCTGTTGGTGAGAGATACAAGCTAGAGTTCTTCTTCATTACTTTAATGACTTTTAATGGTCTCCAAAGGAACTTCTGTATAATAGCTATTCTCACTTGACCAGGGAACAGAAATTCCACAGGAGGGTACTCAATAAGGTAAAATTCCTGGAAATGTATCTCCTGAAAAGCTGTCTGTCTGTAATTTATGCATCTCTTAAACATGTAAAGTTGGAGTCACTTTTGAAGTTCAAAGGAATTTGCATATATGTTTGGCCTGTCTAGAGTTACTGAGTATTATACCTAGGGTTTAAGTTTGATCAAAAGAAATCAGAAAAGAGTAGGGAGACAGAAAGCTGGAATGATTAAATCTTTTTCTTTCCCAAAGAAGAAAATTGAGAGGAAAAGCATCATCTTCCCGTCATTCAATAATCCTCCAGAGTCTACAAGAGACTGAAAAATGGTGAAAACAGGAATCTGGTGGAAGCAGATCCCTCAATGTAAATATCTGCAAAGAACTGCTCAGTAAACCCCCACGACAACCAGGGAAATACAGTAAGTACAGCTGGTAAGAACATTTTCAATTTTTTCCTACAGAAAAAAAAACCTAATTTGTTTTTCAAATCAAAATTTTCTATGGGAAATGTCAACTTTTTGGCAAAACATCAAAAACCAAAATACTTTGGATGAAAACTGAAATATCTCAGTTCAGAATGATTCTTGGTGCCTCATAGAAGTTGTAGTTCAGGTGTTTGTGCTTTCATTTACCTTTATGGGCCAAGCTCTCCAGCCAGGATACATCCCTTATGATGCTCCTTCCTCCCTGTGCATCATGTCATACTTTACTTTTCCTTTAACCCCAGTGAAACCCTCTGAGGGATTCTGACACTGTAGTGAAAGGGATGGGACTGTTGGCCAAGCTTCTCTTGATTCTTCCTATCTCTAATCCATGGTGCAAAATCCAGAAGTTATTAGGGCTGTTCTGCTTATGCCCAAAGGATTACCAACACAAGCATAGTAAAAATTGGAGAAATTTTGGTTTAATTCTCAAAACATGGGACATGTGTAAATGCCTGATATTCCCCACTGGACCCAAGAGAGCAAATAACTCAGTTCAGCACTTCTGTCTTCATAAAGCCATGAAATCGGATATCCCTATCATTGCATAGCCAGCTGGCCAACACAAGACACAGTCCCAGAGGCATTAATGCCTAACACTCTAGAATTGCTACTGACATGTGAGATTATGCTGCTTTGAGGTCATCTTGGTAGCCTTTTATCTTGTGTGACATTTTGATTTTAATTTCCTGGGAAATTTATGATTCATTTAGTTCTAATCTCTCATGATAATCCATCACTGGACACAGGAAATATCTATTTTGGACTTTTAAAAAAGCCAACATTTTTTCACCATCTTGCTGTCCCTGATTGAAATCACCATTTGTTAAGCTACCAGAAACTTGTTCCTGATTTAAGAGCATCATCTATATAAGAACAAATAATGGGAACCCCTTCCCCCCACTGTTTCAAATGTCTCTGCTATGTTCTCTACAGTAGTACCTCAACTCGTTCCAGGAGAGTCCAATCTTTTCCCAGCCTAGGGCCACATTTGAATAATGTGGAACAGTTTCCTGCAGCCACCTTAACACAGAGATATGGCGTACGATGCTCTTGATCCAAGTGAACTGGCTGCATTGTATTTTGGGAACTGTAGTCCCTACAGATTTAACTTGCATATTGAAGACAATGGCAGGCCTGGTATGCATTGTAGTACTCCTTGAGCCACTGTTGATATATCAGATACCTCAGGCTAAAATACATACATATTCTGTATATAAAAAAGTAAACGAATAATTAAAATAAATGAGGAAAAAGAACAGGATACTTTGTTTTGATAATATTTAAAAACAACAAGCTTAATGTTTATACTTATTGTTTGCCTACTGCTGATCTTTTGTTCTGGATGGATTACCTCTGAAAGCTTTGCTGAAATAAGCTTTTGTATGCTGGCAAAAAAGAGGTAAAACAAAGCATCTTGATTAGTTACAATGCAGATCAGTTCCTTCTCATGCTTACCAGAGCAAGGAGAACAAGTCACATGTGGTCTGAAGGCTGCCTCCCTCCATCACAAGCTGGCGGGCGGGGGAACCCCTCACTTTCATCATATTTTCAAACAACTAAGTTCTTAGCAAAAGAATTACCAGGTAACACAGCTTTTTAATTACCTTGTTCAGTTCTTTTGAACAAGTAACAAGAAAGAACAGTCACACTTATTTGTCATGCAAGCTGCAGCTGTCATAATAATTAATCTGTGTGCTATGTAATAAGGAGGGGAAGTCTTAACTTCATTCTTAAATTAAAAAATATCTTGCCTTTGGAAATGGAGACTATTTATTAAGCTGTGCGCCTGGGTTCCCCAGAGCATCAGCCTTTTGCAAGCGCTGATTAATGCTCACAGCTGCAGTTGTATCAACACATGTTATTCTAATGATACTTCTATTTATATATACCTGAAAAAGTGTGTATTTTAGGTATATAACGTTTATTTTTTTTTTAAATTAAGAATCGTGCTGCTGAATGTCAAATGCAGGTTTGTTGAAATACTCCAGGATGAGGCTTTAACAACTTCAAAAGCAACAGCAGCTTTGGCCTTCTACATTGCAACTATCCGGTTATATGGTGAAGAAAGAGACATTAATTGTACTATTAAGTTTGACACTGTAAAGCCTAAATACAAAATACGGTTTATATTCTGCACAAATATGGAAAAACGTGCATTTGTGACAGCCTCAATCATCATACTGTAATTTTAAACGGAACAACCCAGAAGCTTTCAAACTGTGTATCTTTGGTTGTGTGTCAAGCGGAACACATTGAATTTTTAATAATTATTCTGGCATGGGTTGTCAGAGATAATTACGTATTACCTGCTAGTGAAAGAAATATGAGAGATCCTTATTTCCATTTAAAGTTATGTTATGGATTTGATAAACTATGATCACTGCATATAAACTGATCACTGCAGCTCAGCATCCAGTACAAATCTGTCAGATTTCAAAAGCACTTTTTTTGCAAGCAAAATGTAATAGAAAATGTTTTCCAACACTTCTCTCTTGGGTGAAATCTTACAGCTCAGTTTAGTAATTTTTTATTGTTTCCTAGATTTGTAAGATATTTAAAAATTGTTACTAAACCCTTTAATAAGCCTATATAGATTCCTATCAATGAGCCCGATTCATTAAATAGCTGAACTTGTTCAAGAGAAACTCTGAGCCAGATCTGCAGGTGCATTGCAGCCGTTTGGTTTTTATTGCAGGTGGAATCTGGCCATAGAGTAGGTGTTTTCTATTCTAGGGGGATCACCCCAGTGAAATGGGAATCCTTTGGTGGTGTAGAGCCTATGTAGTACTGACTTCCTACCTCACTGCTGGCGCAAAGTGGGTGTGGTTAGGGCTTCATTAAGACTTGCCAATCTCCAGCTGTGACTTAAGGCCCTTTGTTCAGTTGGCATCCCGTGTAATTTAAAGCAACCTTCACAGTTGCTCTAATTTTAAGCTGTGGAGTGGAATGAGGCAGTCAGCCCAGAACTGGGGTAGTGCAAAGATGAACTTTAGGCCACTTTTGAACTCTTGCCTCCCCACCCTGTGCTGGGTGCTCCTCATCTGGGGTGAGATCTTTCTCTCTAACGTTTGGTTTCTTGGAAACATTTCCTTTAACAGAAAACTGGCAGATCGCTACTGCCGGGTATGTCCTTTCATATAATCTTGACGGGACCTTAGGGGGTATGCTTTCCCATTTGACATTTAAATGTAGTTATATTCTAATTTCAAGTCTTTATTTAGGTTCAGGGACAATGATTTACATTGAATGAAATTGCCAAGTCTCATTGAAGAAATGAGATGGGTGCTGCATAGTTGCTTTTATTCTTAACAAGTAGTGGGCCACATTCTGCTTTCTGTTACAGCTGTGCTAACCCACTGCACTGACATCACTGGCATTGTATGGCTTTGGTCTCGTGGAAGCGCTGTATCTGTCATTACCTGACAAGGCGATTTCATTGGGTCATTACTGGTGACTGGCCAAAACTATAAACTATAACTATATACAAAACTATAAACTCACATCCAAGAAGCTTGGAATTTCAGCAGAGGGAAGAGAGATTATAAATGAAGGATATAAATCCAGGTTTGAATCCCCAAATCCAAACCTGCCCCATCTATTTAGGGTCCAGCTTGGATCCAAAATTGGAAGGGTCATGTTTTCCTGCAGTAGTCTGGGCTCAGCTGAAATCTCATGTGATTTCAACTGGTATGCTGCCATCAAATCTGAACTGAAATCATAGCCCTCATTTGGCCTTCGATGCTGCACTCTAGCCTCAACATTATATGGATCCAATTACCCCTTTCTTGGCTCATTTTCTTTCATAAACCTACGAGGTGAAATTCCCTGTTCACAAGTCCAGCACAAAACTTCTGCTTCACTAAAGACCCATTTAAATCCTGCCTTGAGGTATTAAATACGACCTAAGTAGTGCAGAGGCCTTCTGTATAAGATTGAATTTTACAACTGAATTTTAGGTTTTGTGATGTCTGGTTAAATGCATGTAGAATGCTATTAGTTTCTTTGAAGGGTGCTTCAATATCAAATAGGAAAAGTCACATGGATATATATGAAAAGGTTTGAATTTGCCAGGCAATGAGACTATCTGCCTGATCAAAGGCAGCCCAATACTGGGTCCGAAGTGATGGAACAGTAGAGCATGACATGGCGCTACCCCTGACTTGGGTCTGGCAATCTTCCTACCTGCCAAAGTTCAAACATCCAAACCAAAATATACCAGTGAGAATTTCCAGCCTGAAGTGCAGACAACCCCTGTTGCAACTGCACATATATTATAACACCACTGCAAATACCAGTCATTGCATCTTCAAGAAGAGCAGCAAACACGTAGTAATCCCCCCCCCCCCCATCCTCCTGATGATATTTGGCTTCCTCTATCAGTTGGAAGGCATAGCTTCAGACCTACCCTGCCGCCCTCACCAGCCACCAGTCCCTCTTAGAGCTCTTATTTTTTAAAAAAAGCATCTGGTTTAAGCTGTGGTTATAAAAACAAGCAGAATTTATCCTAGGATCTTTATGTCTGAATGAAAAGAGACAAAAAGGGAGAAGATCTGTTGTGTAGTAATGAATCACAAGCATCCTCTTAGATTTCCTTAACAAAATCCTTAACCTTTATTAAACGCAGAGGATAATTTACAAGGGGTTTAGACAACTCACCACTGGCAGCTCCTTCTAGTTCTATTTTAGCAACACAACTATAGCTGTCTAGCTCAGAAACAGTTCTCTACAACAGACTTAATTAGACACAAGTGCAAACTAGATAAATAACTTTTACCTTTTGACCAGAAGCACTGCCAGCCCATAGGATCAAAACAACATACATGGACTTCAAGTTTGTGTGTATACCCTATTAAATAACCCTTTAGTTACGGGATTATCACATCTGAGCCATTAGCAATTATCTTTGAGAACTCGTGGAGGACGGGAGGGATCCCAGATCACTGGGAAGGGGCAAATATAGTTCTGATCTATAAAAAGGGGAATAAGGATAACCCACAGAATTATAGACCAGCCAGCTTAACTTGGGTACCTGGAAAGATAATGGAGCAAATAATCAATCAGTTTGTAAGCACCTAGAAGATAACAGCATGATAAGTAACTGTCAATGTGGATTTGTCAAGAACAAATCATATCAAAATCAACCTAATATCCTTCTTTGACAGGGTAACAATAGAAGTGATTCTTCTTGACTTTAGTAAGATTTCTGATACTGTCTAATGTGACAAACTAGGGAAATACAGCCCAGATGAACCTGGTGGGTGCACAACTGGTTGAAAAACCATACTCAGAAAGTAGTTATCAATGGTTCTCAGTCAAGCTGGAAGAGCATATTGTTTGGAGTTCCACAGGGCTCTGTCCTGCATCTGGTTCTATTCAATATCTTCATAAATGATTTAGATAATGGTATAGAGAGTACACTTATAAAGTTTATGGACAATACTAAACTGGCAGGAGTTGCAAGTCCTTTGGAGGATAGGATTACAATTCAAAATGATCTTGAGAAACTGGAAAAATGGTCCAAAATAAATAAAGTGAAATTCAGTAAGGCCAAATGCAAAGTACTACACTTAGGAAGGAGTAATCAATTGCACAAATACAAAATGGGAAGTAACTGCCTAGGAAGGAGTACTGCAGAAAAGGAACTGTGGGGTTATAGTGGATCACCAACTAAATATAAGTCAACAATGTAATACTGTTGCAAAACAAGCAAACATTCTGGGATGTACTAACAGGAGTGATGTAAATAGGACACAAGAAGTACTTTTTCCTACTCTACTCAGCACTCATAAGGTCTCTGCTGTAGCACTTAGTCCAGTTCTGGGCACCACACTTTGGGAAAGATGTGGATAAATTGAAGACAGTCCAGAGGAGAGCAACAAAAATGATTAAAGCTCTAGAAAACATGACCTTCAAGGAAAGATTGAAAAAAGTGGGTTTGTTTAAACTGGAGAACAGAAGACTGCGGAGGGACATGGTAACAGTCTGCAAGAACATAACAGGTTGTTATAAAGAGGAGGGTGATCAGTTGCTCTCCCTATCCACTGAGGACAGGACAAAAAGTACTAGGCTTAAATTGCAGCAAGAGAGATTTACGCTGGACATTAGGAAAAACTTCCTAATAATAAGGGTAGTTGAATGTTGGAACAAATTACCTAGGGAGGTTGTGGAATCTCCATCATTGGAGGTTTTATAAGAACAGATTAGATAAATACCTTTCAGGAATGTTCTACATAATACTTAGCTCTGCCTCAGTGCAGGGGACTAGACTAGATGATCTATCGAGGTCCCTTGAAGTCCTACATGTCTATGATTATACAAAACAAGTCATTTGTATAACCTATACAGATGCTGTAAGGATACATGGGATTCCTTATTTCCCCTTCCTGCTGCCACAGGAAAGCAACAGAGTTAGGGATTGAGGAGAGATGTAGCAGAAGTAAAGGGAAGATTAAGAATTGAATCAGATTTGGGAAAGTATCAACAAAGAGGGTTACAGGATTATCTGATCTTTTTCCCAAAGTGGCTAATTCAAATTCTGCTGCTCAGGCAGTCAGAGTCTATTATTCTATTCATGTTCCTTATGAATATGGCAGGTTATTGTCCATAATCATTCGGCTTCAAAGCCTCCCAGTAATGAAGGGCTGGTGTTAGGGGGTAGGTAGCAGGGCAATTGCCTAGGGCCCCACACCACAGGGGGCCCAGTGAAGCTAATTTACATGTTTCAGCCCCAACACCGATCCCCACAACCTGAGTGGGGCTGAAGGTAGGGGGTTACCAATTTTTCTAGTTGGGGTGGGAGAAGGGGGTCATGATTTTTTTTTTTTTAGTCCAAAGAAAGTGACCAGCATGAAAAGGTTGAGAAACACTGGTCTACATAAAATAGTATAGCTTTCCAACCTATTTGTGTTTAGAGACAAAGAATTTGCATGTTAGAAGTACATTGCAAATTACTGTCTAAAAAGGGGCAATACAGAATGAATATTTAAACTGAAAAAAGCCTTCAATTAAAATTTTAACTATGATCCAGATTGTTAAATAGAACTTGCTCTATAAAAATCCTGCAAGCAATCAACTATTTATTTTTGTGCATTTTAAAATAGGGCCCACTAGTAGCTTCAAGATGCACATCTCATTTTCATAATGGTCCTGAGGCATAGCAATTAGACAAACTTATTCCAACATAGGCAAACATAACAAAGTCAAGAAACAGGCCAGCAAAAAGTGCTTGTTTTCTCAGCTGTAGTACAACCCCTAAACCCACTCCAGAACATGCAAAATGTTTCGTTTGGAAGATGTGGAATGGGATCCATTCTGAGAAAAATGTTATGTTTTGGGAGTTTGAACCAACCAGAATGTTAGAACACCCGGTGTTTACCAGTCTCCACTTCTACTGAAGCTCTGAGATCTTACTGATTTTTGCCAAGACTGTTGAAGAAAGCTGTCTAGGCAACAATAGCTTCAAATGGGCAGTGAAAGTTCATCTCTGGTATGAGAAGATAAAAAGATTACGTACCATGCATTATAGGTATAGTACGTTATAACTCCCCATCCC
Source organism: Chrysemys picta bellii (assembly GCF_011386835.1). Lineage (NCBI taxonomy): Eukaryota > Metazoa > Chordata > Testudines > Emydidae > Chrysemys > Chrysemys picta. The sequence goes on from NC_088801.1 coordinate 36,436,230, forward strand.
CCATAAAATCATGCTGTATCGTGACATCCCATAGAAACTGAATGCATGTAAGCTACGAATATAAGAACAGAAGAGTGACAAAAATATCCTTCAAAAATTTAGTGCTAGCAATGGGGAGACCCACAGAACACAGGCTGAGGAGAGGGTTAGATTGCATACAGTATACACATCCCCAGACCACCTCTGACTTTTCTGTTGAGGCTAACTACCACTGCTTTGTTTTAAAAATTTACAGGTAAAAATTGCAATTCTGATAAGGAAAAGAGATTTGTTTAAGGACTTGGAAAATCATAGTTTGAAAAATATAAAATCATTAATTACAAAACAAATCCACATGTGAGAGGAAGAGAGAGAGAGAGAGAGAGAGGTGTTTTCAACCTGTAAAGTCAGTTGGCAGACAGGCAAGAAAAAATCTTGGTGACATTTTCTGAATATATTTGTGGTTAAGGGAGTAGAAAGATGCATAGAATACAGTGTAAAAGGCAGTTTCCATGTTTGGCCCATTTTCGAAGTTGTGCTAGTCAAGTGAAGAGCCCGTCACTGTTAGGAATTGTTTACAACTCTGTTAAAATATGATTTAAGATAAAATTTCACATATAAACTCTCAGTGATTCTCCCCCTAACCCCCACATTTAGTATGTATTGGATGTGCTGGATTTGAATGAAGTTATTTTGCATTTTATGACACTCTAGGGAAAGTGGAACAAATATATTTTGCATTCACTGAATTCCTTTTGTTGATGCTTTAAGATACATTTTGTTGTTTTGGTTAAGACTGCCATATTATTTACATTTTTAAAATATCTGTTAGTCTATATTCTCAGTAATTATTTTTGTTATGGTTAATCTATCTTTTTACCGAATTCTTGGTATTACTTGGTGGTTAAAGTTAATTTGAAAAGTGGTCTATTACAGAGGACTAACTGTCTAATTCAAGAAGTAATTGTTACATATTAATTATTACTTTCTTGTGGAAATAATAGATCACAGATTGTTTTTAGTTTATTTTTGCACCTTGTGTATTTGTTACACAGTAAGACTGTGACCCTATTAGATTTTATGACTACTATTGTACAGTAGTAGAATTGGGACATGGGAATGGCTCATTAGATTGTCCAGGCCTTCTCCCTCTTAAGGCAGACCACTGAAATAGTTCCTTGCCCCTCCAGTTCTGACCTCATGTTACAAGGGCCAGCATTTATTATTGGTCCATGATAAAGATATAATATCCAGCTCACCAATCCAAACTCAAATAAACAGATCTACAGCGTGGCTAGCTTCATGAGTTAGAACTACAATCACTTGGAATAATCCCATGGTCATGATGGTCATAAAATTCTGAGTCAACTCAGAGGAATTATCATCTATATGCATGTTAAATTCCCTGAACCCTCTCAGCCTTGGCAGTTCCAACACCACAGCAGCGAGCAATTTCATTATATCATGGAGGGACTTTGCCGTGTAACATACCTACGGTGAAATCCTGCTCTCATGGAAGTCAATGGCAAAACTCTCAAATGGAGCCAAGATTTTGGCCCTCAACTTAGTACCCCCTGATATTCTAATTAAAAAATCAATATTAAATTGATTAAAATGGATAGTTCTCAATGGGAAACCAACATCATAGAGTGGTTCTATGCCCAACACTACTCCATATTTTTCATAATGGTCTGGAAGCAAATGTAAAAATTATTCCCAATAAAACTTGCACATGACAAAAACTGGTGGAGAGGTAAGTAATGAGGAAGACATGTCTTGCACACCTCAGTCTGAACTAAATAAGCACAATCCGATTCATGCATTTTAATTCGGCCAAAGGGAAAGTCATACTTCTAGGAACAAAGAATATCTGTATCCGGATTTGGTATCCATGTTTTAAAATGACATTGAAAAATTTGAGATGGTTCAGAAAAGAGCTATAAGATTCATTTGAGGTTTGGAAGACATGCTTACAATGAGATACTTAAGGAGCTCATTCTGTTAAGATTATCAAAGAAATGGTTAAGAAGTGATTTGATCACAATCTGTAAGTACCTACAACAGAGAGAAGATTTCTGACACCATAGGGCTTTTTAACTTGGTAGACAAATGCATAACAGGAATCCAGTGGCTGGCAGTTGAAGCTGCAAAAATTTAAACTGGATGTAAGGGGCCAATTTTTAAATTAGCAAGGATAATTAGCTATTGGAGCAGTTTACCAAGGGATTTCATAAATTATCAATTGCTTGAAGTTTTTAAGTCAGGATTAGATGTTTTTCTAAAATATATATTTTTATTCAACCACAAATTATTGGGTTTGATGCAGAAATTACTGTGTGAAGTTCTCGTCTATAGCATAGGCCATAGACGATGACCATAACTCTAACCCTAAAAGGAGGTACAGTTCCAAACACAAAAAGTTGTTTACAAAAACACGAGTTAAGGCAAGGTGCTCACAGTGGAGTGCTCAACCAAGCACTTAAAAGTAAGAGAATGAACAATAAGCACATCACAAATCTTACATTGCCCACAAATGACTAGACTTAAGTCTTTACATCTCAGTTCTTGTAAGGGGAAGTGTACTGCTCTGCCACCACAGGGGTAGCCTGGGGAAGGAACTGTGAGATCGTTTCCTGTGTCAGGGAGGAGAGTAATTTGTTACACCCCTTTATAGGACACAGTGAGTGAACGAAGAAACACATTCTTATCTAGCAAAAGAAAAGGCATGCTTCACTCCAACACAACCACCTTAACACAAAGACCTGGAGTCAGAGAGTTAAAAAAAAAATCATTTTTTTAAATTTTTATTTCAGTTTCTGAGTATTTTCTCTTTAAGAGACACAGTTAAATGGGAAATATCACAATGTATTTATTGACATATATTGGCATTTTTGGTAAAGAAGTTATTTCGGTTTCTCAAGAATAACTTTTATATTGTTTAATAGGAAAGTGTACAACGTTGTTAATTTGTACACTGTTACTGTTACTATTTATTTTACAGGAGCACCTACCAACCCCAGTCAGGTTTCTGGGTTCCAATGTGCTAGGCCCTGTACAACTGAGTTGAACACAGATAGACAGTGCCCCACAGAGCTCACAATCTATGTTTATTGTTTGTAGTGTTGTTGTAGCGGTGTTGGTCCCAGGATGTTAGAGCAAGACAAACTGGGTGAGATAATATCTTTTATTGGACCAAGTTCTGTTGGTGAAAGAGACAAGCTTTGGCACTTACAAAGAGCTCTTTTCTTCTTTGAGGTAAAACATGAGCTCGTCTCTTTGTAAGCTCGAAAACGTGTCTCTCTCACCAACAGAAGTTGGTCCAGTGAAAGATATTACCTCACCCACCTTGTCTCCCTAAGCTAGGCAAGGTGCAGCAGATGGATAAACAGACAAATGGGGATGGGCTGGAGGACAGATACCTGTAAAGATGGATCTATTCACATACATTAGCAGTAGGCAGTACAGTTGTAGCCATGTCAGTCCCAGGATATTAGAGAGACAAGGTGGGTGAGGTAATACCTTTTATTGGACCAATGTCTGTCGGTGAGAGAGACAAGCTTTCGAGCCACACAGAGCTTTTCCTCAGATAGAGCTCTCTCACCAACAGACGTTGGTCCAATAAAAGGTATTATTTCACTCACCTTGTCTCTCTACATTAGTAGTGGTCAGACCAGGGGTGGTCACAAGCTTAGTGGACTTGCCCTTGAAACTGACCAGTATGTCCTCTATATATGGAGATCATCTTTATTTTCCTTATTCAAAGGCATTTTGTTTGTATTTTTCAATTATATGTGAAGAAAATATATTTATTTAGGGTAAGAGCTAAGTAGGTTGTGTTGTGATAAAATATGAATTCATACTAGATAAGAATAATTGTTTGTTTATGTGGGCGGTGTATATTTTATGATGTCTCTAACTATTCATTTTCTTGCTTTTAAGTACTTTGATTAAATGATGCACTAGGTGACTACATTGTTGTCCCTTAGCAACCAGAGCTGTTTTTTGTTTTGGAATTTCACAGTTTGGGTTTTATTTTTTTAAACATCTTTTCTTTTTCCTTTTCAGTAAGTAAGTAAGTAAAGACACAGTTTTCTACATTTTAAAGAAATGGGACTGGATGCATTATCTAATTATTAAAGGACTGAGTAACTGCTCACTCGGGGCCTGAATCAAGACTATTGAAGTCAACTGAATGTCTCCCATTGACTTCAATGGGCTTTGGATCAGGCCCTCAATGTACAACTGACAAGACATGCATGCATCTAAACTGAGCCATAAATATGGCATGGGGCTATTCAAAAGGTTTTGTATCTTGCTGGATACTTTTGAGTTTAAGAAAGAGTACTTTGGGTTCTTTGAGCAAGATTAAATAATTGAGAGAGTCTAGTTATAAATAATTATTATATTATTCAACCCAGAAGTGGTTAGTGTATGATATCTTGATTTATCTAGTTTGAAAGCACCTCATGTTACATTTATAATAAGTTGGTGGGTAGATTTTCTTAGGAAACAATAAGAATTGGTAAACTACTTCTTACACTGGATGCCTTCCCTGCAGTTTGGAGCTCCATGTTATAGAAGCCTGGGCAGAAGTGGAGGCTTTATATTACTTGGGATGGGATTAGGAAATGTGACATTGAGTCCTTGTTGCAGGTTTGTGTGTGTGTGTGTGTGTGTGTGTGTGTGAGTCACAGTAAGGGCCTTAGGCACATTGATGAGAAGTTACTCACTCAATTATTCCCACCAACATAGCATGATCTGACCACAAGGGAATGTTATTCTAAATAGAACGGATTCGTTACCTGGTCTGTTTGCAGCTTATGTGAGTTAAATGGGGGTTATATTTAAATGGAAAGAAAGATTTTAACTTGCTTGAGGTGGTAGTTGGAGTAATTTCATGAGAAGAGCTGAGATGAACAGCCAAAACTGCCTCTTGCGGTAGAGCTCAGGTAGTGACTGAGGGTGAAAACAGAGCAGAGAAAAGCCTAGTTCTAGCAGTGGGCTCAAAACCAGAAGAATAAAGGACTGTTTGTCTTGAAGAATAACTGTTAATTCTTTAAACTGGTAGTAATAATTTATTTTTGTGTTCTTTTTTAATTTTGAAAGTCAACAGATGTTTTTATATAAATCTTTGACGGCTCTTCAGTGAGACACGTACAATCCGCAATGAGCAAATCAGTTTGGCTAGTTGAGCCCAAACTCAATCCAAACTTTATCTGAACCTTTTTTAAGGTTTAAAAGGTTTAATTACATTTTTTAAATCACATAGGCCTGATGCTTCCTAGTCAGTGGGACCAAAAGCTGAAATATAAAATTACTACTGTGAGAGCAGATATTTCTGGCCCATCGTGTCTTAATATTTTCACATCTTCCACCAATGCATCACCCTCATCATTAACATTAATGTGACTAGCATAAAACTTCATTTTTGCCCTTTATGTCAATTTCTCATATTAAAATGTACAATCTTTAGTTGCTCTGTTAATTTAGCCAGATACCCACTTATGTGGGGCTTCGACCTGCAGCCATTGAAGTCAGTGAGAGCACTGCTATTGGTTTCTATGGGTGAAGGATCAGGCCCATGGAGCTGCTCCCTGGTAATGATGGCATGCTCTATTCCACTATGCTGTATCTTCTACTCATTAACCTGATATTTTCCTTTCTTATGACAGCTTATTTTACTCATTCCCTAAGCTTGCAATGTAGTTTCTCAACCAGATTTATCCCCGTTAGCTTAACCTGGCTTCTCACTTCAGTGTTTCACTATAACCCTGCTCTTTTGTCCATTAAGTAGCCATACCCGCTTCATGCATTACCAGATTGTAGTTACAAACTGAAACTTTCAACAAATAATTTAGGAACACCTGGACATGCTGTGAACTTAATTACATCAGGGACAAAAAATAAGATACATAGCAGAAAAGAAAAGCAGTTGTATAAAATAAAGTACAGAAAAGGTATTTTACAGCCACGGAGAAATATAAACAACATCCAGATGAAACAGACTGACACCAACAATGGAGACAGTTATCAGGGAAAGTGTTCAGAGATCAACATAGTCCTGGTGTATATTAAGCAGTCAAATACAATGATCAGATTTGTGTGTTGTGATCCATTACCAGAAACAGAGACATTTCCCTAGACTCAAGAGACTTTGATAATTCACTTGACTAAGACTCCTTGTGAGCCCTTCTGGAAAGAATAAAACAGAAAAGTGCAGCATATGAGGACTAAGCAGTTGCACAAACAGAAATAGAGTTTATTAGGATATGAGATGGAACTGGCTTATTATACATGCCAGAATTTAAAAACAACAACAACCTAATTGACTTGGCCAAAGGAAAGAGCAATGGAAATGAAAGACAGCAGACCAGGACAAACCACAAAGGGCAATTCCACAATTATTTCATTATTCAATTAAGGCAGTCCATAAAAACAGTCTCCAAGTTCAACCAAGGATGTATGAAAAGCAAAACAAGGTCATTATTGTGTCTATAGGAAAGAAAATCCTTGCAAACAAAAACAAAAGAAGTAAAGTGTTAAATTATTCATAAAACTGAACACTTTGCAAAAACATACTTACTGTGAACTGCATATGGATATCTCATTTTATGACTGAAGACTGATCTTGACTCTCCAGAAAACATTTTCATACCATAATCTTTAAATTCAAAGCAATATTGAAAAGAATTGTGTGAAGATCAATAAATAAGTATAATTATTAAAATCTCTATGAATAAAACATTGACTTGCAGAGTCTGGAAGCCTCAAGGCATTACAGCACCATTAGAAGATATTTCTATTTTATAATGTCTCAAAGCTCTATGAAAAATGAAGAACTTTAAATAAAAATGATGATGCTCTTACTGACAGAAAATGAAACTTGAATACCTTGTTATGAATATAAATTACAGTGAAATGAAAGTTTGTTTCCTACAGAGTATTACCCAGATGGGAAAGAATGGGGTGTTACTCAGAGGAAGAGGGATTACAGAGTGGAGTCTTGTTTCCAATATAGTATGCATCTTTTAGGATACAATATGCACATTTTGGTTTGCAAATTCTTCACTTAGTTACCTCCATGAAACCTATATTTTACTATGGTTTCATTTTCACTATATCACAGATGGTTTAGCATATATCATCAACCTAGGACATGATCCAAAGCCCACTGCAGTCAATAGGAATCTTTCCATTAATTTCTGTGGTTTTGTATGAGGCCACTAATTCTCAATTAAAAACAACAACAACGAGGGGTCCTTGTGGCACCTTAGAGACTAACAAATTTATTTGGGCATAAGCTTTCATGGGCTAAAACCCACTCCGCATATCTATTCAAGGGACAACATCATAGGATCTAACCACATCAGCCATACCATCAGGGGCTCGTTCACCTGCACATCTACGAATGTGATATATGCCATCATGTGCCTGCAATGCCCCTCTGCCATGTACATTGGCCAAACTGGACAGTCTCTATGCAAAAGAATAAATGGACACAAATCAGACATCAAGAATTATAACATTCAAAAACCAGTAGGAGAGCACTCCAGTCTCCTTGGACACTCAATAACAGACTTAAGGTGGCAATTCTTCAACAAAAAAAACTTCAAAAACAAACTTCAGTGAGAAACTGCAGAATTGGAATTAATTTGCAAACTGGACACCATCAAATTAGGCTTCAATAAAGACTGGGAGTGGATGGGTCACTACAAAAAGTAATTTCCCCCCTGCTGATACTCACAGCTTCTTGTCAACTGTTGGGAATGGGTGACGTCCACCTTGATTGCATTGGCCTTGTTAGCACTGGCCCCCCACTTGGTAAGGCAACTCCCATCTTTTCATGTGCTGTAATATATATACTGCTTACTGTATTTTTTACTCCATGCATCTGGTGAAGTGGGTTTTAGCTCATGAAAATTTATGCCCAAATAAATTTGTTAGTCTTTAAGGTGCCACAAGGACTCCTTGTTGTTTTTGCTGATACAGACTAACACGGCTACCACTCTGAAACCTAATTCTCAATTGCCCCCTACCTTATCTAAGTCTATAGTATATCAGTACAAACTGGGTATAGAACACTACCATTTTCATTTAATCACATTTTAACCCACTTTGCACAGGTGTATGTGACTACATAAAGTGTAAGGCAGAAAAGAATTAGGCCCATTATGTGTAAAAAAATGTTTGTAAATGTAATATGTTTCTAATATGTGATAGTTCATTACCATCACTCTCAACATTTGGATACTCAGATGAGGACAGATTTGGGGTTTCAAATTAGGGGCTTTTATTTTTATATATGTTTTATTTGGGGTCATTCAATGTAATTACAAACTGAAACACCCAACAAATAATCTGGTAATAATCCACAAAGCAGGAATGGCAACTTATTGGAATATATTTGGACAAAAGAGCAGGTTTTCAGAATACAATATAAGCACAAAATCAGGGAACTAGGCATACAAAAGTGTGCATGCAAAGCTTAAAATTATTCCCATAGGTTCAACTGAAGCACCTAATGCAAATGCCAATAATGATTTAAGTTTTTGCTGATGTGCTTCTGCATGCTTAAAGCCCTAATTGTTCTAATGCTTGGAGTTAGCACTTTCCCGCTGAACTAAGTGATCTCCAAATGCAAATACCTTGATTAGGTATAGAAGTTAAATAGAGCAGTTCTATACAGCTGTCGTGCACTGAATATATTATTTGTGATTGAAAATACTACAGTCAAGTATGTACAAAGTGCTTAAGAGATTTAGGAGCACACAATCTCTTGACTTTCAAAGATTCTTATGGAATGCCCACAACTTGCTATGCATACTGTACCCCCCACTGACTCTGCACAGGCAATATTTCTTTGTACAAGCAACACATACGGATTTTAAAAATTAGCTTGAAAGCTCCCCCTTCCTGTTTTTTAGTTTAATTATAAGGAAAGCTACAGGTCTCTCAATGTGGACAAAATTCTTAATGATTTCTTTATTAGAAAACATATTGTATATGCTTCAGAGCAAATTATGATCAAGTTTTGTACATTGCACCCTGTAAACTATATTTGATTATACTTTAAAACATTTAATTTCTTAATGCAGGTTTTATTATAACGTACATGATTTCAGTACAGTACATGATGGATGTATTCTAGGATGAATCCTGCCCCTAATTGTGCCATAAATGTAAACAATATTTCATTATTTGTGATGCAGCCATTTAAATGATATTAGTGTTCATCTTGTGCTAATGGGGATATCTTCTGCCTTCTGATTCTTCCTGCTAAAGGAAGGTTATTTTTGTTTAGATGTGGAGTCATTAGCTTTTGGTTTCTCAGGTTATATTTTCCTCTCTCTTCAGTGCACATTCTTCAAGGACTTAGGTTGTTTGCCTGAAGATTGCAAGTTGTTGTCAGGTAGTCAGTATAACCGTATACAATCATTTTAGTCATTAACATCCACATGTTGGCCAAAAGGTTCCAAACTCCCTATAGAATCTGCATGTTGTGTCTTGTCTCATCAGGGACTTGATCCTGCAAGGTGCTCAAGCAGTTTAGCTCCGATCCAACAAACAGGGCCAGCTCCAGGCACCAGCCGACCAAGCATGTGCTTGGGGCGGCACCTTGGGGCGGGGCGGCGCTCGGGTTTTTATTTATTTATTGGTTCGTCGGGGCAGCGCTGGAGAGGTTTTTGTTTGTTTGTTTGTTTCCATGGTGCTCGGGGGGCGGGGCTTCGGTCGGCATGGCGCTCGGAGGGGGCGGGGCTTCAAGAAGCGCGGTGCTCGGGGGGACGGGGGCTTGGCGCGGCGCTCGGAGGGGGGTGAGGGCTGGTGCGGCACAGCGCTCGGAGGGGGCGGGGGCTTGGTGCAGCGCTCGGGGGGGGCTTGACATGGTGCTCGGAGGGGGGGTGTGGGCTTTGGGCGGCGCAGCGCTTGGAGGGGCGGGGCTTCAGGCGGCGCGGCGCTCACGGGGGGGGTCGGCTGCGCGGCGCTCGCAGGGGGGTTTGGCGGCGCGGCGCTCGCCGAGGGGGGGGGCAGCAAAAAAGTTAGAGCCGGCCCTGCCAACAAACCATTTCAGCATATGCTTAACTTTTAGCATGAGTAGTGCCACAAAGGGACTGCTCATATGCTGAAAGATAAGTACATGCTTTAGTGCTTTACTGGATCAGTACCAAAGGAGTCATCACCCTTATGATTAATTATGAGAATTAGTTAATGTTTACACAGTGTTTTGAAGAGGTATAACGACCGGATCCCTTGCCCACTGAAGCTACTAGTAGCTCTTCCACTACTTCAGGAGGTGTTGGCCCAGGCCACAAGGGGATAAAAGAGATGAAGAGAAGCAAAATGTTTTGCTTCACACAAGACACATGTAAAGAATTTAGGTTTATTATCTGATTGTGGTTGACTTTAAGTATGCCATTATTTGAACCACGTATATCAATGTGAAGGCAAACACACAAATAGTCTTGCCTGCAAAGACCAGTCACATGTGATTCATATTTACATTGGATGATCTTCTGTCCATGCTTCACGTGTATTTATAATTACAAACTAGCAATCTAATGTCATCCAGATTTGGGAATAAATATATTTTGCAGGATATCAATAAAGAAAATGTAAAATTTTGTGTATTCTAAATTCTTTGCTCATCCCCTCACTTTTCCTAATTTACATGAATATGTTGAGCAATACAATGAGTTATAGGATGGGGTTATATTATTTTGCAAAACTTGATTTAAATCAATTAAACAATGTTAGCTTTATATTTACATATTCAAGCCACACTATAAATCGTTGGTGAATATTTTACAGTATTCCACATCAGCAGTATGTTCCAAAAATCTTGGCACTATGACTAAAATATATAGACTTGAAAGCTCTAAAATTGTAGTTTCATTACATTTTCTGTATGTAGTATGCATTTTGAAGAAGGTTGTAAATCAAATGATAATGGAAGCTAAATTTTCACTGGTTATAAACAGCCTCAGAGCTTCAAAGTGCACGACTGACATAAATGAGAATTCAGCACAGTTCTTGTATTATTATATGAACATTATTAGAAAGCTATGTCTGAAGAAAATAAGCATTTTAGATATTGCTCTTTGGGGAAAAAAAGCAGGCTTATATTACTGTAGTTTAAGCAGGATAACCTGTTCTCTCAAAGACTGCCAAAATACATTAATACCACCCCCCTTTGATAAATACAATGCTGCTGACCACAGATCCTTAAGAAAAGTGTCAAGTGGGATAAAACAGAATTGACCCAATTGTAGTAGACACCTAACATCTAGCATGGATGTATCTTCTGAAAGAAGAAACATTATCCATTGAATTTTCATGACATTCCAAAATGACCACCCGTTCTGCTAAGTGAACATTGGTGGTTCTTAAACTGAAAGTGACACTGGAAATAAATTGCTTAATTCAAAACATTCTACATTTTGAAATTGTTTGTTTTCAAATACTTTCATTACATTCCAAGTATTTTAGCTGAATCAAGAGCATATGTTCCTCTACTGGATCTCTTACTCGTAAGTGACCCCAAATATAGTTATAAATATCTGTTCATTCCTTATTAGTAGAACACTAATCGACAGCCCTAGTTTCAATCGCCGTTAACTCACACTATTAACTCAAAAAAAGTAATTGCAATTAATCGCACTGTTAAACAATAGAAGACCAATTGAAATTTATTAAATATTTTGGATGTTTTTCTACATTTTCAAATATATTGATTTCTATTACAACAGAGAATACAAAGTGTACAGCGCTTGTTGTTATTTTTTATTTGTATGTCTCCTGTTCTGTTTTACCCGCATTCTGCCATATATTTCATGTTATAGTACGAATGATGATGATGATGATGATGACCAAGCACATATTTGTTTTAAGAATACTTTCACAGCAGATTTAACAAAACACAAAGAAGGTACCAATGTGAGATTTCTAAAAATAGCTACAGCACTTGGCCCAAGGTTTAAGAATCTGAAGTCCAATATTGGAGAGGGATGAGATGTGGAGCATGCTTTCAGAAGTCTTAAAAGAGCAACTCTTCGATGCGGAAACTACAGAACCCAAACCACCAAAAAAGAAAATCAACTTTCTGCTGGTGGCATCCTACTCAAATGATGAAAATGAACATGCAGCGGTCTGTTCTGCTTTGGATCGTTATCAAGCAGAACCCGTCATTAGCATGGACGTATGTCCCCTGGAATGATGGTTGAAGCATGAAGGGACATATGAATCTTTAGCGCATCTGGCACATAAATAACTACAACAGTGCAATGCGAATGCCTGTTCTCACTTTCAGGTGGCATTGTAAACAAGAAGCAGGGAGCATTATTTTCTGCAAATTGTAACCAAACTTGTTTGTCTGATTGATTGGCTGATGTAGGACTGAGTGGAGTTATAGGCTCTGAAGTTTTACATTGTTTTATTTTTGAATGCAGTTATTTTTTGTACATAATTCTACATTTGTAAGTTCTCTTTATCATGAAAGTTGATTGCACTGCAGTACTTGTATTAGGTGAATTGAAAAATACTATTTATTTTGTTTTTTACAGTGCAAATATTTTTAATCAAAAATAAATATAAAGTGAGCACTGTACACTTTGTATTCTGTGCTGTAATAGATATCAATATATTTGAAAATGTAGAAAACATCCAAAAATATTTAAATAAATGGTAGTCTATTATTGTTTAACAGTACGATTAATCACGATTATTTTTTTTAATTGCTTGGCAGCCCTAATTGAAACACATGTAATAGGTAACCATATCTCCTGCATTTCAAACTCTAATCAGCTTATCTTTCTGCAATGGCAACACAAATTGGTTCTGAATTTCATTTAATGTTACTGTCATGTCAAGATTTAAGGTGTACTTTGAAAATTTTATTAGAACATGAGATTGCTTAAATATTTATAATTACTATAACTCCACTTTTTGAGTTTTTAAACTGTAATATTTGCAGGTTTGCATGCTGTTTGCAGGTCAGTACAAATGAGTCTAAAAATAAACATGGAAATCAAACATGTTCCATTTTTGTGTCTAATAAATCTGTATGCTTATACTTTCAAATACTGTTTACCTATCTTTTTATAACTCAGATAGTTACAGTATTTCCCTCTTAAAAATTTAGCCTTCTCCAAACCTCTTCTGGCTTTAAACATTTAATTTTGCATGATTGTGCCCAATTAAGCTATTTTGGTTTTCATAGCTTTATGAATATTGCTTTATGAGAAGTCAAACAGAAGGATAGTCTTCTATATTTAACAGCAGCCTTTAGCTGCAACCTTATAGCATGTTTTCTGTACTTCACATAACACTTTATCATTATAGTATATAACAGTTGCTTGTGTTTGCTATTTTTGATCATCAGTGTACAACTCTCGGTGTATACATTTTAAATGGGTCCACTCCTGACAATCCCTGTGGCATTCTGATAAATCATGTTTTTTTTCTTTTGTTACAGTACATACTTACAGATTTAGAAGAAATAAGAATAAACTGGGAAAGGTTTTATTAAAGAATGCATTCATTTTAATAAGGAAGTTACATTATAAGCAAACACTAACCATTTATTATTACCATTCTTATTCACTGAAGTGATTGATTTTTAGCAGATAGCCTGGTTCATATTACACAAAAAAATGGTTGTAAAAGTCTTGAAACCAAAAACATGGAACTACTGTTTAATTCACTGAACCTAAGTATCCATCTTCATCAGCTAACTTTATTCAATTAGTATGCACCCAATAATTAAATACATTAGAATTACATTACATGAACAAATCAGAATATAAATAGTTTCATCAAATAATCTGCTGAATTAAATGAAGTGAAACTTGTAAATAGATTTTAATTCAGAAACAGTTTATATTCCTGTATTTAATACCTGCTTGCTAGAAGGGTAAAAATGATTCCCGAATCACATTGGATGAAATTCCCCCTTGAGCAGAGAGCTGAACAGACCTTTTCTGCCACTTAAGCTCCACACTTCCTGAGGACTGTGAATGGAAAATCCATGAGGTGGGGTTTCTGCACCCCTGGCATGCCACTGAGGAACATGCTGTCAGCCCAGAATAGGCTGGTGCAGATGGTTAGGGTAGAGGAAACTGCCCTTGAAGCCCCTTGCAAGTAGCATGGGACTACAGTCACTTCTCCAGCCTTCAAAATGGAGTAGAAGGCATGGATGGGGTTACATTGCAGCCACCATATTTTGGCCGTAGGTTGGGAGAAGTAAGTTCCATACCATCCCCATCTCCTGGGTACTTTGATGACAGGTTACATCTACAATAGACATTTCCTTCTATAGCTGAACCAGTTCTAGCAACAGTGGAAAGTTTTAGGGCAAATATCACTAGTATAGGCACAGCCACAGAGAAAAGGGAGGTAAAGTTTCCATGTAACAATGTATTGACTGAGATTTAAATATGCAATTCCGCAGAAGTTCTTAATTAGTAATGCCATATGGGAGAAAATGAAGTACTGTGGATGTGCTCATTTACCAGTTATAGCAAAGGGAATAAGGGAAGTATAAGAGGTTCAGCTAATTGAACTCTGCAGATAATATCACATATTTCAGGGATTATACTTGATGGAGAGAGAGAGAGAGAGAGTAAAAATAAAAGGGCTTGATTCTCATTTACACTAATGCCACTTTACACCATTCTGGCAGAACAAACTGACATTAGTGTCATGACTGTAATTTATCCCTATTTTAAGAGCTTCTTATACTGCCAGAGTGATATAAAAGGGGGCCTTAATAAATTGAGAATCAGACACAAAATATTTGGTTGTTTGCAGCTGTTGGTGGTTATCACCAGCTATTTTTCCTTTGTTTCTCTCCATTTTCCTTGACAAGATTAGTTAACTAGCAGTGAGTGCAAGTTGGAATTTTCCTTAATTTCTTATTCTTTCCCAGCCATAGGGATCTATTTTTAATTGTGATGGAGTAAGCATTTTATTGTTAGTAAAGTACTTTCTTCCTTTTCTAGATAGAACTGCAGGAGCGATATACAAACATGGCAGAATTTGGATTACTTATCAATAGGTACTGCTTTTGAAATACTTTCATACACCAACCTTGTAGACATCTTATAATGGTGAACTCCAGGATGTAGAAGCAATAGGCTATAGAATTTTTCACCTCTACACAGTTAGCTGAAATCCAGTGTAGATTTCTAGTGACAAAACTGTTATCATATAACGGCTATTTTTGATCAATGTGAAATAACTTGTTAGTCTCAAACCAGCTCCTACTGGACAAACCATTGAACATATTGACTCCTGTGTTGGAGTTCTCAGGGGAGAAATAATCACTGAAGTCAATGGAGCCTAACTACAAGCATGTAAGTGCTGAAGTACCTTGCTCAACTGGGGCTTAAATAAGTAAGAAAGCTACTGAGGCATTCATCCCAGGGCGAAGATTGTGGTAGAGTAATGGGGCAATATGAGGAAGCTTGTACTACTGCTGTATATGAATAAGTTGAAGACTTCTGCCTCTGGGGCTAACAGCAATGAATTCACTTAGTATGTGTTTACACTAGAAAAATTAGTGCCTACCTAGCAGTGCATTTACACCAATGCTGATCTATTAGTGTAGGCCATGGCTCTCAACCTTTCCAGACTACTGTACCCCTTTCAGGAGTCCAATTTGTCTTGCATATCCCCAAGTTTCACCTCACTTAAAAACTACTTGCTTACAAAATCAGACATAAAAATACAAAGTGTCACGGCACACTATTATTGAAAAATTGCTTATTTTCTCATTTTTACCATATAATTATAAAATAAATCAATTGGAATATAAATATTGTACTTACATTTCAGTGTGGAGTATATAGAGCACTATAAACAAGCACTGTCTGTATGAAATTTTATTTTCTACTGACTTCGCTAGTGCTTTTTATGTAGCCTGTTGTAAGACTAGGCAAATATCTAGAATAGTTGATGTACCTCTTGGAAGGCCTCTGCCTACCCTAGGGATACATGTAACCTTTGTTGAGAACTACGGCTCTAGATGAACTCAAGCTTTTTTTTAAACCACTGTGTCATGAAATTCTACACAGGTGTAATGCAGCAGAAGGAAACAAAGGGAAAATCAGCAGTATGAGAACAGCCGACTATCTGCAGCCCACCAGCAAGTACTGTGCAGGGAGTCACCATGCTACTCCACCACTTTATTCTCTACTTGAGGCTTCACTGTTTTCTGTGTGGAACTGCATCCCAGAAATGATTTGCATGAACAGTGTCTCCAAAACACTGTGTTAACATTAGAAAAGATTGAAACAGTTAAGTGTCTGTAAAAAGAACAGGAGTACTTGTGGCACCTTAGAGACTAACACATTTATTAGAGCATAAGCTTTCGTGGACTACAGCCCACTTCTTCGGATGCATACAGACTAACACGGCTGCTACTCTGAAACCTGTCATTAAGTGTCTGAGTGTTTCAAAGTGATTTTTTCCCTATAGAACTAACTTTAGCAGGAGGCTTTGGGAGCAATTGCAAGTGTGCTTTCTTGGACTGTTCAGGGCAGGATTTCCAGGGGTAAAATGACATTATCTCGTATACCATTGATACTGCCTGTGCAGCTGCGACATTGGCTGCATTTTCTGTAATATGGTTATCTCGCAGTCCGGAATCTGTTCTCCAGTGGTTCACTTGCTTATAAACTTCTAACCTGTCCACTTCTCAATCCCTTGTTACTTTTTCCTTGGTGTCACCATGCCTCAGTAGGTCACAGCTGAGAGTACCAGATTCAGAACAAGCTGCTGAGAAATAGGGCAGACTCACCACAAACTGGTGGTTATTCTATCATTAAATTATACCAAGTCAGTAACAAAAGTAAACTTCCTTCTCACCACACTAGTTAACAAGAAGTCAGGGATGCAGTCTCCTTAGGCATTCCAGCCCTTATCTCACCACCCAGACACTGGATTCTATGATGAGTAGTTATTGAAAGCCAATTTCATCACATATATGGTCCTTCTAATCAAGAGATCAGCCACTTAACCAGTCAATACATAACTCAGATTTTACCCAATAATCATGTTGCTGCCAATCCTTTAGTAACTAAAATTTAAAGGTTTATTAATAAAAGAAAGGAAGAAGAGAGTTAAAAATGGTTAATAGATCATATACATACAATAATTGCAAATTCCTTATATCAGGTCTGTAGCAGTGATGTTATAGACTGTTGGCTTGTAAAGTCTCTCTGGTAACTTCCAAAAGATTGGATGATCCATAGCTCAATACGCTCCTTTTAGTTGTCAATCCACAGTTCAGAGAATCAAAGCAGGAAAGAGGCCAAATGGAGATATCTCAGAGGTCTTTTATACTCTTTGCCAGGTGCCTGGAAATTTACTGGCTCAAACACAGCTCACAACCTCTGTTTGTGGAAAGCTACTGCTCTAAGATGGAGTACAGGGTCACGTGAGCATATTGCATGTCCTTACATGCTTTGATGACTCTCAGAGGCAGCCATTGCCCATATCTGTGCTGAAGCATCCACAGGAAGGCTATCTGGGCAGAACAAGTTTTTTCTATGGCCCATTGTTAGAGCAGTGTCCTTAATAGGCCATCAAGCTTAAATAGTCCATTCCCAATAGGCTGGCTAGATTGAATGTAAACTATCTTGGAGGTGTTACCCCAGGAACAAACACATTTGAGATATAGATACAAAGGCAATATTCATAACTTCTGATACAGTGATGATACATGGATTTACACAGGATAATCTTATTTAGCCAATCATAACTTTACCATTGACACCTGACAGGACATACTTTGTACAAGATTTGTTGCAATTGGCTAACATCTAATATCAATGATATAAATGATCATATTTCAATCATACAGCATCACACTTGATCTTTTACTTCTAGTTCTTTATTTTTTCTTTGATATGTTAACTATCGGTTGTGAAGAATCCAAGTGTTGTACAGTTATTTCTGTCTTAGCGGGCTCTCTCTGTCTGTATGCTATTATATGATTACATGCTTTCTTAACTGACTGGCTCCTTCCTAGCTTCTCTCTGGACTCAGTTCTCAGGTCTAACCAAGCATTGCAGGGTGAAAATTTGACACTAGGTTTTCAGATCTAACCATCTCTCCAGGGACACCAGTACACCAGCTGTGGTGTGACTTCTTGTGCAAAAGAAAATTACTCACCCACTATTTACAAAATACAGGAAACTCCAGTGTAGTCCCCTGAAAAAGAGGAAACAATCTTTAAAAGATATAGCAGTCAATCTCTAAAGAAGCTATTGCAAACTGGATATATGATACTCTACTTAAGTAAAAACATATTCAAATGATAAACTGTGGAATGAAATCATTTTGTACCTACAGCTCTTGAGTCAGAGGTAATAAAATAAGGACTTCACATTTTAATATTGGAATCAAAGAACAACCTCCATCTTGGATCCAATAAACCCAGTTGTATTGGGAAATTCTAGTCAAGTGATGCAGGTAAAGCTTAGATAGCTGGTGTTTCAAAAGATGGCTGGTACCAATCTATAAACAACAAAACCTGAAAGGAAAATTATTAGCATAGTTTTCCAAGTTCTTAAACTGTTTTTTTTTTTTAAATCTACTTCTAAGGGCAGGTCTACACTAACCCCCCAATTCGAACTAAGGTACGCAACTTCAGCTACGTGAATAACGTAGCTGAAGTTCGAAGTACCTTAGTTCGAACTTAC
Organism: Chrysemys picta bellii; assembly: GCF_011386835.1. Lineage (NCBI taxonomy): Eukaryota > Metazoa > Chordata > Testudines > Emydidae > Chrysemys > Chrysemys picta. Next base: position 36,454,907 of record NC_088801.1, read on the forward strand.
CTCGGTCCAGACGCGGCAGGCAGGCCCCCCCCCCCCGTCGACTTCGCGGTACTCCTCTTGCCGAGCTGGAGTACCGCAGTCGACGGCGAGCACTTCCAGGTTCGACTTATCTCGTCCAGACAAGACGTGATAAGTCGAACCCAGAAGTTCGATTTCCTTGCCGCCGAACTACCGAGTAGTGTAGACCTACCCTAAGTAATGATCTGAAATTTTAGGTTCCAGACAATTCAGTTTATAAATACATTTTCTCTTCCAGTTAGTTTAATTAAAATTATTCAAATCATTTAACAAAGGGTCTCCATTACTTTGTAGTATGATAAGACACACAAGTGTCCAATCCACTAAAAAGAGTAGAGTAATTTTTATATAAATAATAATTGTACCAAGTTACAAACTTTGTAGCTTCCATATATCCCCTCAAATTATGCTAGAAAAAGTGTATTGTTCAATAGCATCAAGGAGAGGTTATAGTAATAAGTATTAATCATTCTTCTTTTTTATTTTACAAAGATGGGATCCATATTAAATCTATTCAACAGAGAAATGGGCTAAACTATCTACCAAATTACCATATGTTTAACACTTTGGTTCTTTTGGCTATTTTATTGTACAAAACTTATTTTTAATGTGATACTGAATGTTACACACTCAATATATAATTGCAGCCTTTATACTAAGCATTTCAATGTAATCTTTTATTGCTTATTAATAAACAATTTATTTTAATTGATTTTAGTATATGATGCATCAGCTCATCTGTAGGAGAAGTACCAACAAGACATAAGAGTGTGCGATAGTTAATGACACTAAAGGTGACTGAATTGCTCATGTAAATACATTTTATCACTGCCTTGTGTGCCCAAGGATAGAAGGATGTTAGATTATCACTTAATTAGTACTTTGGTGACTATTACAGCTAGACGTGACCCTAATATTTCACATATGAAGTGCCCCTTTCACAAAGTGATATTCTATCATTCTTTCAGGGATTGGTTCTTCAGCTGGAGGCCAGTGCAATGAGCTTCATTACATGTACATCTATTATTAGATTATTACATTTTGGGGCAGTGGCACTATTTGTTCTGGAAGACAAGTAGCACACTTTGGGTGGCATAAATATAAAATTATTAACCATCTCAATTGCTGAAGACAGAGCTTCCTAATCTGCTGAATATAGATGTGATAAAATATTCAGGAATCACTCATCTATCTACACAGTTCATGATGACAAGATCATGTTTTAGCTTTATTCTGAAAATACTGATGAGAGAGCCCCACAATGATTTCTATTCTAACATGACCCATGCAATGAGGGTTGCAAACCCTCCAGGATTGCCCTGGAGCCTCCAGGAATTAACAAATTAATCTTTCATTAAAGATTATGTTATGTGATGAAACCTCTAGGAATACATCCAGCCTAAATTGGCAACCCTAATAACCATGGCCCTTACCGATTTACAAAAAACAAAACAGGAAGGCAGGCAAATGGAGCACGCTTCTGTGCAAGACCCTCCCAGTCATAACCCATGAAAAACTACAGGCATACTTAGCAGCTATAAAGGAATCCAGAAGAAGAATTCCAACACAACTGAATCAGACCAGAAGAATTATTTTATACAGTAGACTGGGTAATTGACCTAGAATCCCACCATCTGCCCCAAGAGCCAAGTCATGTTCTGTGTAAAAAATTCCCACCACAATCTCCCACAAAATCAGAGCAAGACTTAGAGACAAAATAAACTAGACTCAAACTTGGAATGACTCCCAACCCACCTTGTTTGATGGAGTTTGGCCTAGTCACCCAATCAAGAGCCCAGGAGACTCTAAGGGATGTCTGACTCACCACCTGCAAACATTATCCCAGTCCTCCATAGCTCTGTTAAGTATAATGAGGATCTTATCCCTCTCCTTGATAAGGGAGATCGTTGATGCCCTTTTCAAAGAAGGTGAGCTACCAGATATCCTTAAAAATGCAATAGTCTAGCTCATCTTGAAGAAATCTGCGCTTAATGTCAGTAACCTTATCACTAGCAGCATATGTCTTCTATCAACACTATGGACAGCCTTCTCCTAGTAGGGATAAACTGACCAACCTCTGATACTGCTAGATCTTTCTGCAGCCTTCAACACCACTGGTGCTGATAACAAATGTACAAAATCTTTAAATAGGACAGCACAATGCTGTATTTTCTCATTCCTATGATGAGTACCCACTCCTTGTCACCCAGATCCCTACCATATGGAGTCCCACATGGTTCAAGACTCTTAACTCCTGCATTATTTCTTTCTCCATGGAAGTAGCCCCCACCATCAACAAAATGCATCAGAAGAAGTTAGCCCATTTAAAATAGATGTGATGTTGGTAGAAAAGATAAAACATTTTATAGAACTTGCCAATATGCTAACATCATTGACAATCAAGGGCATCAAACCAGAGACTGTCAATGTGGATCAAAGTCATGGTGTTTTGCTGGATGCCTCACTACTCCTAGACCTGAATATTGCCACATTTGGAAGAGCCAACTTCTTTCATCTTTGTTGGGCAGGAAGATCCATTGAGAACATAACTATGTTAAATCATGGTTTTGTAATCTTCACTTGAACTGCTGTAACTCATTTTGCTAGGTACTGGATACAATCATTACTAGGTGGTGGAAGCTAATACAGTATGCAGCAGTACACCTTTCTAGACACAGACCACATACGTTATACAAATGTTACTGGCCTCCCATTTGCTTCAAAGAAGAGTTCAAAGACATGGGCCAACTTAAACTATAAGGTACTTAATGGGTTAAGGTCTAGCTAATTCAGAGAATACTTTACACTTCCACGATTCCTCCTAGACTTCTGAACAGACCCAGGCTCCAACTGCCAGGCACTGGGACAGAGCACTGTCTACACCCAGAGTTCCTGGGTGTATATTACTTGGCAAAAATAAATCATACTGAGCCCAAGTTGCACTGTGTTCAGATTAAGGAGTAAAATGAAGGTTTATGATAAAGCCCTTGCCACCAATAAACAGATTAAAAAAGAAAGTGTGTGCCTTCCCATCTGTCCTGAAATATGGGAAGAAAACCACTGTTTTGTTGAGAGATTTTATTTAGCACTTTATAAAATCCTTAGATTGTAAAAAGTTATACCAATCTACTGTAGAGATGTCACTCCTTATATTAGGAGGTATTTCACAGCTTGTGCATTACCTGCTCACACAGATAAAAGGAGAATAAATTTAGAATGATCTCAATGGTGATAACTGACAGGATGTAGTTAATTCTGGGTGTGGCCATGAGGTGATCTTGTCTTTTTCAGACTGACTGTAAGGCAATAGTTATTGGCTGAAGTTGTGAACTAGTAAGAAGCTAGTTGTGAGCCTGAGGATAAGTATGCCCCTCTAGAGTATAAAAATCTAACCCCAATTTCTTCATGTTGTTTGTGAACGTTCATAATCAAGACAATGAATTTCCAATTTGTGCTTAAATGATGGAAACCCCTCATGTATTGTTTCTAAAAATACAGCCCAGAGCAATTTGGTGTCAATAACTGTTCATTTGACTTCCTTGATGATGGGAAAGAGCTCAGACAGTGTATCATTCATTCTGCTCTAGTGAGTATTCCTTCAGCTGACATATAGATTTGTTAGGCATCCAAACCCAGACAACTACTTCCACAAACCAAGTCAGCTGACAGCATTAAAGGAGTCAACAAACATCTTATGTTTCTCCATACTCTGAAGTTTTTAGCAAAAAGATCATGTCAGTGATACTGTGATTTGCTTTGAAATTTTCCTTTGCTTGCGGATAGTAGCCGTTGTCATGTCCTTTAAATTTCATGGACCAGTGTCATCTCTTCAGATACCGGAGTATCTGTACCAGAGTGCATGAAGGCAAACTGCAATCGTATATTTAGGGAGATGCAAAAATAGACAACGAAGAGCAAGTTAGATAACTGAATTTATGCACCAAGCTTGTTACAGTGTGCAGACTTGCAACACATGAGGGGTGAATTTCACCCCAGGTGAATTAGGGAAATTCAAAGTCACTAAGGGTAGTAGAGATCATGAAAACCATGGAAAAGGAGGCTTGATTAATCCACATCCACCCCTAGGACAAAAATATAGATGACAATAATTTTTCAGATTAAGGACCCATTTTCTTGAAAAGGTGTCAGGGTACTGTGAAGATGACCACAACCAATACATTTCAGAGAGCAATAGCTTCTCAAGAGTCTGCAAACTTGAAAACTATAATTGGACAAACTGACTGTACGTCTTTCTTGAGCTTCATGGCTCCATCTGCCTTATCTAGACCTCAGGCAAGCGACTTAGACAGTGGTCTGTATGGTAGGCAGTGCAGGACTGCAACTCTCTAGGAGGAACTTCCTTCCAGACCTCCCCAGTGTGCTTGGGAGAATGCCTGCTGCTACTCCCTCCAGGTCCCCCAGGACATATAGCATCTAGGCCCTAGATGTCTTGCATCCCAGGGAGCATGGCAGGAGAGATCCCTATGCTCCAGGGAGTGCAGGGACTGTAGTTATGCCTTGCAGTTGAATGAGCATGCAGGGAATGGGAGCTTCTTGCACCCTCTCTTCCCCTTTGCATACCCTGAACCAGCTAGGATGAACCTGGCACACAGTGAGAGAGCTGAAGGACTTGCATTCTGATATGTCCTGCATGTTTTTAAAAAATAATTTGAGTATTTTCAAAAGCAGCTTCTTCCTGGATTTGATACATCTTTCTTTGTGTTTACAGTATAACTGCAGAACTTAGGGAATCAGAAGGTGAATCCATTCTTAATTAGCTGGTTATTTGTATTTTGAGTATTCCATCAACACCTACAACATCTGGTTATGAACTTATAATTTATTTAGGGCTCTGCATGTAAATGAATGTGATTTTACTGTCCTCCGTTTAAGAGCAGGAACATAGGTTTGTAAATTTCCACAATTCGACTTTAATATTTATTATACAACTTTTGGCATTTACTTCCTGAATGGCAGAAGGCTGTGGTTACTTTTAAGCTTAACTGTTGAAAAAGCAGTAAGCAAACACACTGGACTATTTTCTCTCATATTTTCTGGTGTCAGAGAGAGAAATCCATCTGGAATCCTAGAGGTTTGTCTCTGAATTGATTTAGATAAAATCTGACAATCTAACCAGTTTTAGCCCCTTGAGTGCCCAGTCTGTGGCACACTCATGCTGCAGTTTTTAGCTAATTTGACAGGAATAGCTGAGGCCTAGCTGTCCAAAATGTTGCTCACATGAGAAATTCAGACCACACAATTCACAGAAACTTTCAGAAGAAACAAAGCTCCTTTATGCTTCCACACTTATGAAGAGCAAATGTAATATATTGGCATGTTTTTGATCCATCACTATTGCGCCTGAGTGCTCCAATAATAAAAATAAATAACATATTACATACTAAAATATATACAATATTATAGAGCCAGTATGAAGCATTTAACTACACTATAATATATTTCAGAAGGAATGTTTAATTAGAAATAAATGTTAAAATCTAAGTTCAGGAACTGGTGCTTTATATCAGGTAAAAACTATGAGACTGATCTTTTGCTGTTGTAAATTGGCACAGCTGCACTGAGGTTCACCAGTTTAGGATTTATAACAGCTAAAGATTTGGCCCCATCTCTCTTGTAAGAGCAAATAAACTTAGATAGCTTGGAGAAGGTGTGGGCCATGTTGTATGTGACGCTTTCCATGGGTACCCAGGGTTGTGAGGCACCTTGCTACCACCTGCCCTTAGCATCAGGAAGCAGTGTCTGTGCCTGCCAGAGGTCAACTCCCCAAATCCACTGGCCACAAGCCACACAACACTCCCCGCTAGGCCTTTCAGGCCCCGCTCTACATGTTAGCGAACCCTCCAAGCAAACTTTAAGCCCTCCAAGCATCTCCCTGGAGTGCCTAACCCCTGGTCCACTGGACTCTGACAGTATTCACCGATCCTCTACTCCCAAAGAACCAGGACAATCCAGCTTACCAATTGCACCTCAGATCACTGCTCTGTTTAACACATGCACTTATACTTCATTTCACTATAAACAAATCTAAGTTTATTTAGCAAAGCATATTCAAGTAGTAGCAACTAGATCAGGGGTTCTCAAACTGGGGGTCGGAACCCCTCAGGGGGTTGTGAGGTTATTACATGGGGGGTCGTGAGCTGTCAGCCTCCATCCTAAACCTGCTTTGCTTCCAGCATTAATAATGGTGTTAAATATGTAAAAAGGTATTTTTTAATTGATAAGGAGGGATCACACTCAGAGGCTTGCCATGTTAAAGGGGTCATCAGTACAAAAGTTTGAGAAACACTGAACTAGATGTATTTGAAACAAATGGTTTCTACATATAAAATAAAATCACAAAACACATTCTAGAGTCTAGACTTAATTAACATGATATTCTCATGGTGAACCAAGTATCGCTCACCCAAAATCTCTGTGGCACTTTACAACCAGGCAGCCTGGGACTCTTCCTTCATGAGACATGCACGTGGTCAGTTTGCCTCCTAGGTGAAGGATTCAGTGTCTCTCTTTTCACTTCAAGAGATACCAGACCAATTGTTTGTCTTTATTCATAAACAGGACAACCCCTGCTGTCTGTTTCATCCTGTCGATTTTCTCCCTTGTAGATTTTGCAATCTCTCAATTTGCCCCAGCTCAGTCTGCAAATAGGCATACAGGGTGAGGCACTGTACACAAATGGCCAGATAACTGTTAGTTACCTCCTGCTTGAAAGGAACATCTCAGAGGTATGTCACCTCTTGCTGACCTGCCTTAACTCTGAGACCTTAAGAACATAATTTCCCCGTACAGAAGTATTATTCAAACATATATTTTGCAATGATTATGATGATCAATGGGCTACTGGCTCTCACCAGAGAACTCACATGCTACCCTTTGGTGAACTATTATGCGTAGGGTGACTAGGTGTCTGATTTTCGAACAGAACCCCCTGTTGAAAAGGGATACTGGTAGCTCTGTTCAGCACCACTCACCGGGCCGTTAACTGTCCAGTTGGCTCCCGGCTAGACTCTGCGCTCTCACTCACACACACACACACACACAATCAATTCTTTACACATCTACTTTGTTCTTTCCTAGGAGATGGTAAGCTTCCATCTGTCTTTTTCTTTCCTGCAGGAAGAGAATTACTTCAGAAAGGGCATTTTCCCAGGCCAGAAACCTAAGGAGAACAGAGAGTTTCTTTACTGGATCTCTCCTCCATAGATTTCAGGTCTGACATGAAGATTTTTAAACTTTAATTTTAGCTTTCTTGGGAAGCATGTTTACATGTTGGCGCTATTGAAAAGAGATTTTTTTTTTTCATTTTTCTACTGCTGAAGTAGAAATTGGAGTTAATTTTTAACATTTTGGTAATTCTCATTGCCCTATTTTATTTATCCAGGGAATTAAATCACTTGCATTCTTAGAAGTGCCTTCATCTTTGCTGTTTATGTACGTGCCTGGTTCAAAGATCACTAATTGGCTGAGGAAAAACCCCTTATATTTGAAGAGCAAATTCACATTTTTCAGTGTAAAGGGTTTTTTATTTCTCATCGGACATCAACTTGTAAAGAGAGGTGTTGACAACCCACTGGAGAAAACTAATGGGTCACATTCCTCACAATGAGACAGAGCTACTCATTCTTAAAAAAAAAAAATCTCAAAAAGTAGTATGTTTTTAATCACCCTGACCTACCGACCCATGAGGGACTTAAATTGTCCAAGGCAGCTCCAGAGTTTGGACATTCATTGGTGGATAAACAGTACATATACTTAATATAAATATGCTAGAAGTGCAGTACTCAGGCTTAAATAATCAGCACCGTGGAGCTGGGGATTAACATTGAAGTCTATGTACACAGAATTAACTGCAGCCTGTTGTCTGGCTCTAAAAACATAACTGAATTGGAAAAGCATCAAAATTTAGGATGAATGGTTATAGAGAGAGGGTGTTTCTTGCCCTTTTTTGGTAAGAGGATTTGGGGTGCGTGCTTATTTCTTCCTTCAGTCGGAAGATGACAGCTTAGCTAAGGAGGTGCAGACAACGGAAATAGAGAAGAGATGGAAGAAGAGGAGAGAGAAAAAAAATATTAGGATAGCATAAAGCAGCTGATTCAGAGATAGGTCATCATGTTCACTCTTCCTTGCTTGCTACAGCTAACCTGGCAGCAGAAAGAATATTTTCTACACTAGGCTTTGATTAGCATGAGTAAAGATAGAGTATTAATTCCCAAAAGGTTGTTAGAGATTCAGGGAGTGTAGGCAATTGTTCATGTAAGCAGCTGCAGACAATATTTTAACAACTCAGCAGATCTCTAAATAGTTTCACCTGAAAGTTACATAGCATAACTTCACAATACGCAGTTCACGGATATTTTGCATTGCCAAGCCTAGGCTGTATATGAGTTATATAAATCATATATTTTCATGCCTAGGTTCTTTAATGTAATATAGCATTTCCTCAAAAGCCCTGCTCATACCCCTTCTGTGCTAATATACTCCAGCCATACAATATAACCTCTGATACATCTTGTAAACCTATTGCATTATGCCTTCCCCTTTTCATTTTGGTCCCTTATAATAAGTAAATCATTACTTTAATACCAAGTAACTTTGGAGCCAAGAGCAACCATGAAGTGAGGGAATTAAATTACAACACTGTCTTCACATTTTCTGAGATAGTATCAAGACAATCAGCTTACACTGTAGTGTCATTCATTGAAAAGCCACTAGTCCTCGTGAAAAAGTTAGTGAAAATCCTTGTCCCTCAGGAGAAAAAAAAAAGTGTCCAGCTAGAGACAAGAGGCCTGATTCTCAGATATGCTAAGGTCCTTTTACACTGCTCTGACACAGTAAAGGGGCCTTACAGTGGGCAGAAATGGCCCCCTGAGAATACACTGTACAGAGTGTACTGCATCATGGCTCTTCTCTGCTTCATGCAAAGCTATGATAAAGTGTAAGTGATGGAAGTCTCAGGACTGCTCTAGCATACACCAGGGGATGGGGAGGCCTCCAAATGGCCCCAGAGCATGAGAGGGGCAAGATTTCTTACAGTAACCTTGACTCCCATTTCTGCCTATGGCTTGAGTATCAGAATGGAGTAACTGAGAAGCAAGCCTGAGGTGCAGATGAGGAAGAAAAGAAATTCTAACTAGGACAATCTCCTTCCCTCCTTCCCTAGGATGAGGGCTGAAGTAGGCAATCAGGATTCCAGTGCCTGGGAACTAGAGAAGTCTCATTCAAAACAGTCAGACTAAACCTGGCATGTGTTGACTCTTGTTGCATAAATCACATGCATTACACTTACTAAGTAATGATAAAGAGAACCGTATGGAACCTGAAACCAGGCCACTGTATCTCCTATGTATTGTAATCTGACACAGTCCTGGCTAATGGCTTCATCTGAGTGTCAAGCGAGATCCCAGCAGTGACCCAAGAAAGCTGTTCACCTAATAATTGTAATTTTAATTCCTTGGACTGAAACATGATTCTGATCAAGGGAATCTCTTCCTTGTCACCCCAACACATGAAGGACACTTTGATGAGCACTACCTTTTGGGCTAAAAGCTCTGTTAAAGTGACAATATATTAACCAATGAAAACAAGTGCCACAAGACATCACTTTAAAGGAAACCATATGGCTATAACCGGAGAACCCCATCATTACTAGTAGAATCAGTCAGTAAGCCATAAACTGTTACACAGAGTACTAAGCAAGCTTCCAGCGTTCTGGCAATAAAATAGTGTTGGACCTGCTCTGGACTGTACATGATTGGATTTACTTTCAGCAAGACATTACAACATGTATCATAAATAAATCTACAAGAATCAAAGGCCCAGATTCTCTGGTGTATTCGGAAACCCTTTGTGCCACCTTGGACAGAGGACAGAAGCTGGATGGATTTCACTAGCTGAGAATTCCCCAGCATGCAGGAATCCTTACTAGAGAACCTGTCTAGCAATCATAAAGCTCGGGTGGCTGGCTCCTTCAGTCCTTTTCCTCAAGCCTCAGCACTGGAGGTAGAAGGGAGCACTCCAATGCCACATCTCTTCTCAGCTGGCAGACAGCTGCTTAGCAGCCATTAGAACCCTAAAAATGCTCTAAACTATATTGGAGGCTGGCAGAAAACTGGCTTGAGAATCAGATGCATCTAGCAGAGACTGCTAGGCTTAAATGTTCATTTTTTGCCGAGTCTTGGCCAATTTCTTTATTCATTACGAATGTTTCTCATTGGTATGGATTATAATCTATTCCACCTTTTGCTCATCTTCTATTGTTTTTGTCTTTTTAAGTCATGAACATCTCTTTTGGTTTCAACTTCCACACTCCTCCAAACCTTTGGAAGAGTACAGTAATTTAATACTGGATTAATAAGAATTTTATTTACCACTATGGATTTTTTAAATTATCATCTTTAACCACAGTGCACATACTAGTTAAGAGAAGGGGTTGGGAGTAGTCCACAAACGAGCATGTTAAAAATCAATGGAAGGAAAAACACTTTAGACTTCATTCAGGCTTAGCAGCAATCAAGTCTAGAAAGCTTGGAGAATATTTCCTTTCACAAACTTACTCATTGCCTGGCACTCTTACCAGCTCTTACTTCTGTCTCAACTTCCCTTTTTGAGCACATCTTGTCTCTGCTGAAGCATGCTTGCTCTCCCCAATGAACATTCTTAACTTGGATACTGCTAAAAACTTGTGTTTGTGGTCTGTATTTCAGTCTTCAAATTAGTCAGTTTGTTTTCTAACCTGCAGTTTTGAAACTGGTAGATAGCGATTCAACATAATTCACATATAGAGTTCTCTCTTGCATCAAGCTCATTTTTCCTCAAAATTCTCAGTGTTCCAAAAAAGTCTGTCAATGAAATGTCAGCCAACTATGTAAATTAGGAGATGAGATTTTGAGAAATCCCTGTGTCTGGAGGACATGTTAAAAGAATATTTTCTTCCCCAATGTCGATGTGCAAATAATAATGCAAATAGGGTGTTTTGATGTACATAGCTATTTATTTGCCTGGCAGTTTACATATGCAATCATTTTGCTTGGACTTTTTTGCACATGGACTTTATTCAGAAATGGAGAATTATTGGCCCTAAGTGACTTACCTAGGCTACAAGATAAGTCAGTTTCAGAGGGGGAAAAAGAGCAGGGGGTTGAGTTAAGGATATCCTGGTCCCACATACTCTTTGAAGGTACTTATTCATCTTACTGTTATTTAATATTGTATTGCAATAGCATCCAGAGGCTCCAGTCAGGATTGAAACTCCAATATGACAAAATAATTTACAAACATATGTGAAGAGATAGCACCTGCCACAAAGAGTTACCATGGAAAAGCTCTGGTTTTTCCAAGTGTTAGGTGCATTTACAAACTTACTAGATTCTGGATCCTGTCATCCTGCCACATTCCTTGTTTCTCTGTTTGGCCCAGGAGTTGGGGTACGTCTATGCAGTATAGCTAACCCATATCTGTGGAATCCACGCCTGCATACCTGTTCTTTCCAAGCTCAGGTTTGAGAATCCCACTGCATTGCCACATGACCCTCATACCCATGCCAATGCATCCACGCTGATCTATGCGGACATGAATCAGACAGATTGGAGTTTCAGATCCAAGGATCCCAGACCCAATCAAAATCTTCTATATAGGTTGAAGGAAAATATGAGTTAATTTTTTCTTCCAGACTTTTTAAATGCTCAGAAATTACATTGACCAAAATACTTTGAAAAGGACCTGCCTGTTTTCCATGGTCCATCAGCATGGCTGATTTGTAAATTGTGCTGTACTTGCAGGAAAGGGAATATAAGGTCCACAAGTCTAATATCTCTAACCGATCTTTCTAACTGTCTGTGTGTGGTGGTGGTGGTGGTGGTGGTGGTGGGGCGGGGGGAGAGAGACCTCTGCCCAAAACAGGTGACAGCTTAGAATCTGAGAACCTAGAGTGGGTGCTCTTGGTGGACCACAAGGTGGGAGTGGGAATACAGGTGCAGTTGAATTGTGACACTCTTTTCTTGTACTCTTGCTGAAGTCCAATCTCTTGCTCTCCTCACACTACAGTTTTACCAGAATCCAGCTGTGTTCCTCTGGCCAACTAACAGAATGTTTGAGGTAGGCCTTTTTCTTAGTGCTGGCCATAGCTAACACGCAATAGGGTTAACTGTTTCCAGTTGAGCAGTGCACATGGAAATGAAGGATTAAACATCAGCTAGCTGCGCTTTAACTAGAAGGGTTTCTGAGAACTAAGTGGAAAAAATGGGGACAGAAGGCCGGGACACACAGACCTAGGGGATTGTGGGATAGTGTGAGCAGAATTTCTAGATACAAGCCTGGCAACCCCGGTTTCAGCTACGTCCACACTGCGGAATGAATGGGCTTGGATTCACACCCCAGTGGGACTCAGGCTCGGACCTATACACCTGGGCACGTCCATGAACCTCAGTCCCAAGAAGTTCCTGATGCAAGTCAGAAGACTGTGTGCGTAGTCGGGTAGTTTGGGCTTAAATTTGAGTCTGAGCCTGGGTTTGCTATGAAGAGCAGACATACGCTGAAGGGAATGGGTTGAGAGGGACACAGCAGTGAATGACAGTGGTAGAGAAGTGTTTAGGGAGGTATATATTAGTTCTGCACCATTGCCACTGCTAAAGCATGGATTGAAGATGGAAGATATAGCCAACACACCTGGCTGCCTGCTGCCTCATCATAGGGTGGCTAACCCCCTGCTGAAGTAGCTCATGTGGAGCTGCTCCAAATACTCCTCCTCCTCCTCCAACAGATTCCCTCAAAGAGAGAGCTCAGAGTTCTCTGGTATGTGGGGTAAGGGCAGCAATCAGAGGAAACTCGGGGAAAGAGCAAAGATATGTATGCATCTCCTCTTTCGTTTGCTGGAAAGCACGATCCACAGCTAACACCATGATTCTCTCTACTGATCTCTTAGAAAATAGGCTACAATATTTGAAGCTTAAAAGACTCACACTTGGACTCACAGATGAAGCTGACCCATTCTAAGATACTTTAGCTCCAGTTAATAGAGAGCACAGATCTGCTCTTTAGCCTGCCTAGAACAAGACCACTCATGTGCCTGCAATCAGCGCTCCTGACAGATGCTGACCCCGTGTGCACAGGGCCCGATTCTCCACAGCCTCTCACCTATTGTAGTCATTTACATGTGTGCAAAGTGGATATAAAATGCTACCATTCTCATATGGCAGAGTCATTTCCCCCCAAAATATAAGATACCATAACTGAAATTGCAGTTTACACATTGAAATGCACTTCAGCAGTGCAGCGCTACATTTATAGAGAAGTAGAATGAAGTTACATTATTCAAGGTCACTGTAAGATGATATCATTACCTTTTAAGATATAGATCCATTTGAAAACATCTCTATCTATGCCTCCGTGTGGTATTGCTTCTTTAGTTGAGTGTGGGCATTACAAGATAGAAAAGAAAAATACTTTTATGTGTACAAGTTCCACTGGGGAAAATAATTTACTACACCAAACTCCTATCTCCACACTGAAGTGCTGGTTTTGTCTATGAATCAATATCCTTGTTCCTTTAGATCAGTGGTTCTCAAACTTTTGTAGTGGTGACCCCTTTCACATAGCAAGCATCTGAGTGTGACACCCCCCCCCAATAAATTAAAAACACTTAAATATATTTAACACCATTATAAATTTATAAATGCTGGAGGCAAAGCGGGGTTTGGGATGGAGGCTGACAGCTCATGACCCACCATGTAATAACCTTGTGACCCCCTGAGGGGTCCCAACCCCCAGTTTGAGAACCCCTGCTTTAGATCCAGTATGGAACAGCATTTTTAATGCTGAATACCATACATTTTGTAATCCACTAACTAATTAAACTCTCCTCTGCTCTGGCTTTTTCCTTGTCCCACTGGGAATTAGAGTGAGATGAGCCCTCTCATTGGCTCAAGCCCGGAGGAGCTGCTACATATCTCAATATGTCTTATCAAAATAAATTATCCAAACAACTGGATCTCCATAAAAGAAAGAGAAAATCAAAAATACATCTAACAAAAAATCACATGTATCAGGGCTATATCACTTTGCAAGCCAGCCTGGTAGTGAGGCTACAACACAGAGAGGAGTTTGTGTTCATTAATGTGTGCAGGAGAAATACATCAGAGAGTAGTTGGCAACCTTGTCAGGCTGGAAAATTCCTTGGAGAGAGAAAAAATAAAACAAAAACACTGTCAAGTTGACTCTAAATTTAGAAAGTCTAGGGATGTAGACAGCTGTTGGCCTTAAGTTTTTACACATTAAGGGGGAGATTTTCAAGACACAAACCACCCCAGTGAAAGAAGCTACTATAGCCTTCTTAGCTGAAACTGTATCCACCAAATCACAACTGCAAAAATTGTAAATAAAGTGTATGAGAAACTGAATAATCAACTCAGTGCATCCACTAACCCTCATGCCCAAGAGTCATCTGACATAAAAAGCTCATCTTATTTCTGAGAAAAGAGTACCAAAATCAGATGATTGATCAACCAAACCAGAATCAAGACCATCACTTGATCCATCTGCTTTTATGGAGTTTGTACCAATCACACAAACAGAAAACAACTTAGTGGCCTTGAAATATATCAGGCCCACAACTGGTGAGACAAACCCCTGTCCATCATGGATGGTGAAGGCAAGTGAAGAACATCTGCTTATCATTAGACTGTAATAATCAGTGACTGTCTCAGAAAAGGAACTTGTTAGTACATCAACCTCATTGTTGACTAAATGCACCAAGCTACAGTCGTCAATGTAGCGCACAGCTTTGGAGTCACACTAGAATCATTGTTACATCTGGATATTCCGATTGCAATAGGACAGGGAACAGTCTTTCCCTTTGTCAGCTGACCAGAAAATTCAACCCACTGCTTTCAGACAAGGACCTTGCAGCTGTAATCCATGCTATCACCACTTTCAGCTCAGACTAGTGCAACTCATACTGCATGGGGATGAAAGCAAACACTGCATAAAGCACATACCAAGCAAATGACATGTGCACACCATATCCACTCTCCACAAAGTCCAGTCTTCACTTTTGCACCAATCTCAAGACTTTATTGTACGAGACTCTTAATTGGTTAGGACCAGGTTCTTTCAGTGACTGCTCCAAAACCCATGTAGACAATTATGCTCTAAAGGGATGCTGTAGATGAAGAAGCCTTTGATAAAGACATCTTGATGGTGAGATCCCCATCTGTGAACCCCTTACCACAGAGGTGATTGAGCCCCATTCTTACTGTGTACAGATCAAAGTGCAAGACTTTTCTGGCTAAAGCCTTTCTTCAACAGCATCACCTCGAATATGGCTCGTTTTAGATGCAGATGAGGGGCAAATAAGAAAAGGAGAATTCAAAAGGAAGAAAAAGGAGTAGCAGAAAGGTTTAAAAAATTAAGAGCTGTTGTGAAGAAAAGTCCGAAATTCTAGAGCAGGAGAAAAATGAATTCCCTTTTGGCTATTATTAACACTACCTAAATTATATGGGAACTTAGATACTGAAGTGATTGATGAATACCTAAGAAGGACATATAGAGGTATGTATCTTCCATAAATGCTTAGGCACATATATTGCCATAAGTCCGAAATGAGGGCTTTTAGCCCTTTCCTATCTTATTAAAAGTCAGGAACATTAAATGCAAAAATCTCTATTAATATATTAAGGCTACACAGTTAAAAGTAAGTCAGTAATAGCAGTGCACGCTATGCTCAAATGTTCCTCTGACATTTATTTATTTATTTGGTGTGCCATAAAATACTGTCTTCAGGCAACATAGTCAAGTTAATGTTATTCCAGGAACCACAACTTTTGCATCTCCTCACTTTTCAAATTTAACAGTGGATGTGCATTATTAACCCCCAATCCATTCAATCGTCATCTACTTTATATCAGACTGAAAAAGGACATCTTGACCTGAGCTTGAAGAGAGCACGTGGCTTGGGAGGAAGCTATTCAGCTTTTTACATTCTCTAGCTTTGTTTCTAATGGAGAGTGTAAATGGGAGAAAAGTTAATACCCAACATGAACTCTGAGAGGGGAGTCATTACAGAGGAGAGAAGGCTCTAGAGGAGCCACACAGTTCGATTCAGGCATTTCTTACATTGCATTTATTTACTTTTGCAGACAACTGGAGGAGCCCAGTTTGAACGCATAGGGACATGGAAAATGTGGAAGGAGAAAAGAGAATGCATCAGGCAGTCAGGTTGTTTTTCTTAGGGCTTGTCTACACTGGCAAGTTTTGTAGCCAAAAACTGCAGACTGAGCAGATCCATGGTTGAGCACCATTGAAGCATATGCAGATGCACAATTCTTTGCCAGTCCCACCCCCCTCTATGCCCACACATTCCTTTTCACTTCACAGCACTCCTGAGTTTCCTCATCACTCCACCCTCTCTCAAAGCTTGCATAACGATAGCTGGAGCAACACACAGTTGTGAGATTTTACCCTTTTTAAACAATAAATAAAAGCTAAGCTATTTAATGGTACAGCATTTTTATTCTGTGTTCTACAAAAGCATATAGCAATCAATTCACTCTCGGGAACAGGCTTCTAACACATTGGGCCCCAAAACTGTACATGGATGCACCAGGGAAGCAACTCTGAAGCAGATGTGTTACTGCCCCTCATTGTCAAAGTGGTTCCTGAAAGCCTCTCTGATGTTAATAGCAGCCCTCTGGGCTCCTCTGACAGCCCTAGCATCTGGGAGTTCAAACTGTGCAGCCAAGCGCTCTGCCTCAGTGCTCCACACCTGAGCAAACATTTCACCCTTAGATTCACACAGATTATGCAAAGTGCAGCACGCAGCTATGACAAGGGGATTATCATCCTCAGTAAGGTCTAGCCTGCCATTTAAACACCTCCAGTGAGCTTTCAAACAGCCAAAGACACATTCAACTACCATGCGGCACCTGCTCAGCCTGTTGTTAAAATGCTCCTTGCTGCTGTCCAGGTGCCCTGTGTAAGGTTTCATGAGCCAGGGCTGTAAGGGGTACACCGGGTCTCCCAGGATTAGTATGGGCATTTCCACATCCCCCACTGTGAACTTGTGGTCTGGAAAGAAAGTCCCTGCCTGCAGCTTTCTGTACAGGCCATTGTTCCTGAAGATGCGTGTGTTGTGCACCTTTCCAGACCAGCCTGCATTGATGTCTGTGAAATGCCCCTGCTGATCCACAAGCGTCTGCAACACCATGGAGAAGTATCCCTTCCTATTGATGTATTCAGAGGCAAGGTGGTCTGGTGCTAAAATTGGAATGTGTGTGCCATCAATCGCCCTGCCACAGGAAACCCTGTGGAAACCCATCTCTGCAATGCCATCCACTATTTCATGCACATTTCCCTGAGTCATGGTCCTATGCAGCAGTGATTTATCACATATTACAAATAAATGTGATTTATTGCCCTGCACACTTGGAGTAATACAGCCCCAACAGTGGACTTTCCTACTCCAAATTGATTTGCGACTGACCGGTAGCAGCCTGGATTCACCAGCTTCCATACAGGGTCTGCAACAAGCTTCTCTACCGAAAGGGCAGCTCTCAATCTGGTGTCATTGCACTGCAGGTTGGGGGACAGCTCAGCACATAGCTCCAGGAAGATTGCTTTACGCATCCTAAAGTTGGGTACCCACTGGTCGTCATCCCACACCTGCATGACAGTGTGACCAATCAGTGCTCGTTTCCCTAGCCCAAAAGCGACGGTCTCCTGTATGCAGCTGCTCTGTGAATGCACAAAGCACTGATAAATTGCTGCCATCCATATCACACTCGGGTGCCTGTGATTCATTCTCTGCTAACTTTGCGAGTAACTGTGCTGCCATGCGCCATGTCCTCACGACAGCTAACAGCGCATAAGAGAGAAGTGCGAGATCCATCCTCAATCACTGCAGATGCTGGTGTGCACTACAAAAGAATGACAGTGGGAAAAATGGCATGAAAGGAAGCCAGAGACCTTTGGAGGGGTTGGACACAAAGTGGTGCATGACGGTACATTTTGCATATTCCAGAATGCGCCGCGCCCTGTTTCTGCATTCCCACAACACCTAGTGATGGATGGTGTCACCAGGCACTGTGGGATACATCCCCACAGTCCATTGCTCTTGCTGTCAACAAAGGTGCCCTGAATGTGGGCATGATCTGTCGACAGAGGGAGCAAATGTAGACACGCTTTGGTGACTTTGTTTTTGTCGATTTTTCCTTGGCAACATTAGTTTAATAAAACAAAACGTGCCAGTGTAGACAGGCCCTTACACAAGAGAGAAGGAACCTGCAGGTTGTGTTAGATAGGAAGTATGACCTTTGGCTAGAGCAGGAATAGGAGTTGTACAGAGCAGACCAGAGAGGACAAGAACGTTCACAGTAAGAGCCAGAGACATCTGTGAAACTCACTGGCTGCTTTGCTTTGGTGAGACAAACTAATAAATGACTTTTGATTCTATAAGTGTATTAAAATGTATTCAGCTTGAAACAACTCTGTATGCTTTATTTTCCTACCGTTCTTTGCTGCCAAAAGGCAAACTAACAGATCTCATTAAAAGCCATGGGACCTCCTGTAGCACTAAAATCTGCCTGTATGTTAATCTATGGCTAATTAACTGTGTCTCCTCTGGGCCCCCAGTGATCATCTATTTATTCTTTCATTTTTAGATTTAAAAGAATAGTGTAATAAAAGTCATTATGAAGACACTCTGCTCACTTCACCAAATGCTACTCAGCCTCATAGGAATTGCATATGCTATGAGAAAGAGATATTTTCTGTATTTTGTTGCATTGCTGAACACCAACAATTGTCTGGAGTGTTCAACTGAATACACAGATCCTGAGTTAGTGTCTAAATTCACCCTTGGGGCTTTTTATTGGTAACTCAAGAACGCCACCACAACAGACATCAGCCTAACTTCCTCTCTGAGCTCGACTGTTCCTAGGGTAGCTCCAACACCGTCTCTGCCTAGCTCCTTAATTCCCTGTCCCTTCACTGGGCTTGCACAGGTATAACTGACAGGAATTTAGTAAACAAAATTATGTTGAAAATAGACAAAATGGAATCTACAGCTTATTCTGTCTTGGCTGTAATGGTTCTGCAGTGCTAATGCGAGTAAACAGCAGTAATAACTTATTTTTAGCCAGTATAGTAAACAGCTATGACTCTGAATACACACAGGGAGCAATCTGTTGAGTAAGAAAGTCACTTTTTAGAACAGAACTGCACTTCAAAGATTGCTGACAGCTTGGCCTTCTTCTACTGATTTCAGAAAAATAAAGCATAATAAGGAGTTAGGAAAAATGTGGTTACCTGTTTGTAAGCAGAGTTATATATCAGGAGTGGGCAAACTTTTGGGGTTGCCACATTGGGGTTGCAAAGCTGTATGGAGGGCCAGGTAGGGAAGGCTGTGCCTGGCCCCCGCCCCCATCCGACCCCTCCCACTTCCCGCTCCCTGACTGCCCCCCTCAGGATCCCCAACCCATCCAATCCCCCCTGCTCCTTGTCCCCTAACCGCCCCCTCCCGGGACCCCCGCCCCTAACAGCCCCCAGGACCCCATCCAACCCGCCTGCTCCCAGTCCCTTGACTGCTCTGACCCCTATCCACACCCCTGCCTCTTGACAGGCCCCCTGGGACCCCACACCTATCCAACCCCCCCATCCCCTGACCGCCCCCTAGAACCTCCGCCCCATCCAACGGCCCCCTGCTCCCTGTCTCCTGACTGCCCCCAGGACCCCTCGCCCCTTATCCAACCCCCTGGGCCCGGCCCCCTTACCATGTCGCTTAGAGCAGCATGTCTGGCAGCCGCGCCGCCTAGCCGGAGCCAGCCACGTCACCGTTCTGCTCAGCAGGAGCGCGCAACCCCGCCGCCCAGAGTGCGCAACCCCCCCCAAGTGTGGCTGCGGGGGAAGAACTGGGGGCTAGCCTCCCCGGCTGGGAGCTCATGGGCCAGGAAGGACAGTCCCGTGGGCCAGATGTGGCCCGCGGGCCATAGTTTGCCCACCTGTTATATATTAATTGCCATCACTTTCTTTTTTCCCCCAACCAAGATTACATTTGTTAAACTGGATGGTTCAAAATAAATGTCATTAGTACTCATTTCTGTTTTACAAAGAAACTTTTTCCTTATTCCTTCAGGGGCTCCAAGGGAGGTAGAATTATTTACACCAATTGAAGATCTGGCCCTCTGAAGTTAAATCACACTCTGTGTTGATATCCTTAGTTACATAATCAAGCTATTTTTAAATAGTAATTGTAAACCTGTAATTTCTGAGTTGAATTGATTTTTAATGGTGATCTCTTATTGAGTGCTTCATAAATCAAGGACACAGTTTCAAAACTTTTTTAGAAGACAAGTTTCACAATAATGTAATGCTGGATGTGGTATAGGGTTCAAGTTTATTATCCACATGAGATTCATAACCATGTGAATATAGTACTGTTAAATAATGTCATCCGCCTTGTAAAGTATACATTTTCCAGCTGGGTGCAACTTAACATAGTTTGATATTTATGCTCTTGTAGGATTGAAGTGCAGATGGACATAAAAATTGTCTTTGAGCCAAGAAAAAGAAAGTCTCCAGGTGGCTTTTTTCTACCACAGCAGTCACATGTAATTCAAGTCTGTGCCTCAGTGCACTTAGTTCTTCTAAAAACTGTGTCAGCAATATTTTTGGAGCTCTTCCATGAAAAGTTAAAGTATTTTAAACATTTTAATCAAATTGAAACAATGGTGTTCTTTAGCAAGGAAGTCTGTATCGCATTGCTAAGTCTGAAATGGAGTATGCCACCAGCACAGTATGCTCTAGACTGTTAGTGTCTCAGGATTGTTGTTCCCCTGCTGGCGTGTCTAGTTGGGTCAACACTTCACTAATGAGGTCAAGTTCTGAGCACTTGGGATCCCAACAGTGCTGACATTTTGGGGCCTCGTGCACAAAAGGCATAGACGTCATTGACAACTTAAGTGTTCTGCTGCTCTTGCATAGCTGAGGGACTCTGCAGTGAATCTGCATTACAATATTATTTCCTGCAGGGAGATCTCACTTTTCAGAGTCTGGGAGTTATTTCAGAGAACTCCCAAAATCTCTGAAAAGTGAAATATCTCCCTGCAAGGCAGGAAATAGTACTGTAATGTGTAGAACTCTGCTTCATATAGTTTTACTGGAGAAAACACTTGATATACCTCTTCTGTGTAACTTAAATCAGCTGTCTACAGATGCTACTGGGACTAGTCCTGTATACACTCAAGGGCGGTGAGACTCTGCAGATAGAAAAGGGAACTGGAATCACATACAGTGCAAAAGGTATAATTTCCACAACCAGATTACACGATTAGGGTATAATTTCCACTGTGTCCATTGCATGGCACATGCCAATTTCAATAACATTGGCCGTTTTTTGTAATAATGTGCTATCACTAACCTGGAATTTATTCTTCTAGTTATTTTTATTTAACATCAGGCTTCTCTTTTTCTCAGTATGCTTCCCTTAAAATATATGTATTATGTTAAATTCAATGACAGTATAACTTTCCACTACTGATACCGTTCCCCCTATACTATTCCAGAAGAATGACAACATAGGGGCTTGTTGTGGAGTATGGAATTCAGAATTCTGCTTTGTCAGAAGATTGGAATTGTGTAGCACGAGTACAATTCTGCACAACACTATTAACTATTAGGTGTGCAAGATCTGTGTTCTCCTAAAGTGGCAAATATACGATATACTGCAGGCACAGATTTACTATTTTATCAAGGCTTTTCCTTTGTGACACTTAGGACACTCTTTTTGATTATCGATCACATATAACAGTGGCTGTTTCTATATTGAGAAATAGGGTGAGTATCTTACTCCGCACAAAGGCTGTGCGCCAAGTAATTTCCAATGTTTTCATTATTATTATTTAACGTTTTTCTCATGGTTGTTCCCAAGGGCTCCAGTCAGGATCGAAGTGCTATTGCATTAGACTCCTTACAAACATGAACCGAAACATAGTCCCAATGCCAAAGAGCTTATAATCAAAGACTCTACTCCTGTAAAGACTTAAGCACATGATTTTTACACAGTGTGAGTAGTCCTGTTGATGTCATGTTTGGCAAACAAAGGACTTGTTCAACTGCAAAGGGAGAGCATACAAATGTAAAATATATTTGCTTATAACGTCACCAAACTTTACTAAACCATCCAAACTATTTCAATAAGAGAGCAAAGGGGTCTTGTGTTGTTACTAGTGCCAAGTAACAATAGCTTCACAGATACATGTGTTTTGGGAATGCTCAGTAATATACTTTTGGCACAGGATAGTGAATCATGCATACAGAAGTATGAGACTGAATATCTGATTTGCTCACAAAGCCTGCATATTTCATACCCGCACAGATAACACAAGATGTCGTTCATACCAAAACTCTTAGCCAAATGTCAAATCAGTCTCCCTCTAAGTCTGATTGGATCAAGTATGTCAAAAACATAATTCCTCTAAAAAAAGCCGATTAAAGCGAATAATGTTCAGTTTATAGGAGTCTGACAGTACATTGTTGAAGTTATGGAATACAATTCACATACATCTTTCATACTAAAGAAGTACCCGCTTTGATGGTTAACTCTGGTTTCTATTGCCCCTATCAAAATTACAAGGATAACTTTGACCCATATAAAATATTAAAATGCTGCAAGTATTAATAATTCTTCATACAGTACAATTATACAATTTGTTTGTAATTTCCCATTAACCATTTTACCCCATTGTAAGACTACTTCTCTCATTTAATTATTGCAGTGTATAAAACATCCTCTTTTCTCTGTTGGTTGTATTACTAAAAGTTTCAGAAAACAAAAGAATAAATAAAAAAGATTGTCACACATACCTCTCAGCCTGCCAAGGCCCAAGAATCACCCAGGCATACACAAGTAGAGAAGCTTAACATGATGTGAGATTGTTTTGTTTATCATAAATAAGGTTTTCCTATAATCTTATTTCCATGCTTCATCTGCCCTCATTTAAATAATTTATAATAAAAAAAAAAGAGAGAGAATACCATGTCTTTGTGGAATAAAGGTAAAAATTGGGATGGTTAAGAGGTATGCCCAAAATATTAATGCATACAGCACATAGGATGACCAGACGTCCCGATTTTATCAGGACAGTCCCGATTTTAGGGGACTTGTCCTGCGTCCCGACCTTACATCGGTCAGGACGCACTTTGTCCCGATATCGGGGGACCGTCTTGTGGAGGACGCAAGCCGGCGCTGCCGGCGCCGCTCACCTCTTCTTCCTGGGCCTAGGGGAGTGCAGCTGAACTCCCGGCGGTCGCCCACCAGCCAGCAGGAGCCTGCAGAGTGCTACAGCCCCACTCCCCAGGCACGCACAGAGATGGCAAGTAGGTCTCCACTGTGTGCTGCAGGGGCGGGGCTTGTAGGCACTGGCAGTGTGCCGCGCCAGCAGTGAGCCCCCCCATCCCTGCCCCCACCCACCTCGACTCAACCCAACCCGTGTGACCTTAGGAGTCAGAGGGACGGGACCTGCCTGCTGGATGCTTCCTGGGAGCCACTCCAGCTAAGGCTAGCACTGCCTGGGACTCACCTGGCCCCCTGGCAGGTCCCTCTGGCAGGGGAGGGGGGCTCTGCGTGCTGCCCCCCTCCCTCCCCAAGGGGGGAGGTGGAGATGGAGTGGAGGCAAGTTGGTGAGGGTGGGGGGCATGGAGCTGCCGGTGGTTTTTCCTGTGCTCCTGCATTTTTTTTTGTTTGTTTGTTTTTGTTTTGCTCCGCCGCCTGCTTGGTTTTTTTTTGCTCTGCCACTGGCTTGTTTTTTGGGGTTTTTTGCTCCGCGTCCTGATATTTGACCTCTGTCATCTGGTCACCCTAACAGCACATACTGTGTGTAGGGGTGCAGCAGGCAAGGGAAGTGGGAAAGAATAATATGCTACTTTGAATTTCTATGACAACTTCCATCCAAGGGTCTGAGATCACTTTTCAGATATTAGTGACATTTCACCCATTAGTGCACAATACTCTTATGAACTAGGTTAGTATTTCTGAAAAAGGAATCTCAGACAAAGAAATTAAGTAATTTGTTTGAGGTAACATAGGGAGTCTTTAACAGATCCAGGAAGAGAACCTTTAGGTCCAGTCCTGTGGTTTAACCGCTAAATCATACCTCCTCATTCCTCCCTGGAAACAGTATAAGATGTTCATTAGATGGAGCACTGTTTCATGCATTAAGACGACACAGCCTGGCTTGGGGACATGTAGATTGCCCAGCAGCCCCGATGTCTGGGGGGAGTGACAATCACACTTTGTTCCCAGTTTGTCCACTTTCAAACAGAGTGGAAGCAAGACAGATGAGGAGAAGCATAAGAAGAAAATAGTAATGTATATGTTCCCGTAGAGGAGGGAAACAGGAATGGGGCCCACTAGGAGTGGAGAAGAAGTCTTAGATATACTGTGATAGGCACTATACAAGATAGCCAGAAGGAAGGATGAGTGGAAGAAATACTGGGAACTGTGACTGAGTTTATGTACCCAAGACAAAAAAGGAAGGTGTTGAAGCAGGCACTTGGAAGCAAGACTTGCCCTAGGTGGAGCTGATTTGGGAGATGCCCAGCTGAGGGAACGATATTCTTCTTGAGAGAAAGGGCACTGATCTGAGCAGCCAGGCAGGCCTTTGGAGCAGTTTCCCAGTCTTGCTGACTGCCAAAGGAGATGAGTTTCCTGACAGTAAATGGATCTAGTGTGGCCTTGGTTGAAAGAAGTGAGCCATTTGGTCTTACCACCATTTACATTTGGACATCAGTAAGTCTTTATTATAAATTTCTTTTTGCTTAAAGTTAACTGAACCAGGGGCCTGACTTAACCTCTCAAGAGGGGCAGTATCAGCTGGGCAGTGGCCATACCAGCAGGATCTTCCACAGGGCCCAAGATGAGAGGACATGCTAGGAAGGAAGAGAAAAGGGAGAGAGAAAAGGAAGAGATTACTTCCCCAGCCCCTCAGGGGCTGGGGAAGTAATCAAAATAAATTGTTCCTTATTTAAAATTCAATATTGCCAAGCATGGAGCCCTGCTGTTGGAGGCAGTGGTATTAAGACCTGCTCCTCTGCAGGCTCTGAACTCACCCCTGAGAATTTTAGAGGAAGTGACTCCAAAACCAAAGTGCTAACTAATGGAATAGACAAAAGATAAAATTTTCAGAAGTACTTAAGTGACTTAAGAGCCTAGATCCCATTTTCAAAAGTGATGTAGGCATTCAAGAGCCTAAGTCCCACTGATTTTCAATTAGTCTTATCCCCATCTTGACCCCAAAGGCAAGTTGGGCCCCACAGATAGAGCATTCAGACTTCAAAACATAAATTCCTCTAGAACCTCTGTACATCAAGCTCTGGTCTTCCTACAGCCCTTTTCAACCTCTCCACCAGTCAGCTTTTTCTCCATTCTGTAGATCTTGCAGAAAGATTCTGTAATACATTTGCTTCTCTTCCCATCCCAAATTCTCAGACATCTAAATGTTTCATTGTGTGAACCACCAGGTTGGGCGCTATGGATCACTGGTGGTGCTTGAACCATAGTTTGAGAACTTCTATTAAGGAAGAAAGAAAGGAAAAAATCCGGTGTTTAGATAAGCAGTTTATTCTATTTTGCCATCAATAGGAGGCTACATCTACACTACACACCACTGGCAAACAGTGAATGTAGCTACATGCCATAGTGAAAACACCCTATGTGGATGCAGCCCACATCTACAAGTGCCAGTGAAAAGCTCTGGCAGAAGGGAGGCAGCAGGGGAAGGCTTCTGTAGATCTCCCCCCCCCCCCCCCCCCCCCGCCAGAGCCTTTCCCAGGTCCTGGAGTCCTTTCCTGCAGTGATGAAAGGCTCTAGTAGCAGGACACTACACTGCTAAAAACATTAGAGTAGATGGGGAGGCATGGCTTGGGTGAGTAGAGAGCTATGTAGGGTGTGTACTCGCATACATACTCTTCAGGCAGGTCTTTTCACCCAAGCTGTCTCTCATAGTATACACTATTTATACCCATGTAGGAGCACTATGTGAGTACGTACACTGCACAACCCTGAAAGAAGCATGCAGATAGACCCTTACACAATGCAGCATTGTCAGCACAAGCTGAAGATCAGTTGTTTGGGGGTCAATGCAATACACATTAAAGTCCATAGGAGTCTTTTGTTGACTTCAGTGAGCACTTGAATAGGCCTCAAGTAAAGATGTGTTAAATCCCATAAATACTTTGTCGGTGTATCAGTGGGCCTGCTTGGCTTGAGGTGAGTACTTTTTAAAATTACAAATATGAGAAAAATATCTGTGTGATTCTGAGAATCACACAGTGTAAGCCAAGGTCATATCCCAAAGATTTCTGTATTAGAGATATCATCTAATAATTTACCTTGATTGTATGATCTTTATACCAGAGTAACCATTTTCCATTGCTTCTAGCACTGGTTTATATCACATATTTAAAGTTTCATTGCGTTGCCTACAACCTCAGTTCTCTCATCTAGTTTAGGAAATAGCTAAGGAAAAAAATACACCCATTTTGATCTTTCCAGTGAAGCGTAGATTGAGATAAGAGGGAAACATCTGACTACATTACAAACATATATAAGATGATATGAAAACACCACTAGCATTTTAAATTAATTTCTCTTAAGTAGTGCAGTCAGTGGAAATAATATTATATGACTGCAATTGAGAATAGAGACTTTATGGATGAAAATTGTAAATTAAGGGCAAAACTACTGATACATTTCTCATTCACAGTTATTTTCACACAAAAATGATTTTTAATTTGTATATTTCGAAAAGGTAACCCTTGACACTGGGATCTGTTGATTTCTCCCAGTACCTTCTGATTTGCACTGGGGTTTATGTTAGCAATTATCATTGCCAAGAAAGTAATTGAAATACATAATTTAGTTGATACAAAATATCACTCTGTAGTTTCGGAAACAATTTAAATCATATGTTATTTAATTCTGCATCTAGAAGTGTGAGAAGCTAGACATTATGCCTTTTTAAAAAAATGTTGAACTGTATTGCAGATATGAAAGTTTTTTTCCTGACAATTTTACATGTGCAATTTCATATGCAAAAGGTAAGGGTAGCGAGAACACTGCCAAACAATGAAAAGTCTCTAAAAAACG
Source organism: Chrysemys picta bellii (assembly GCF_011386835.1). Taxonomy (NCBI): domain Eukaryota; kingdom Metazoa; phylum Chordata; order Testudines; family Emydidae; genus Chrysemys; species Chrysemys picta. The sequence continues at coordinate 36,482,079 of NC_088801.1, forward strand.
AAGGCAAGATGGCCATAGAGCAGCTAGTAAATCAGGAAAAGATTTAATCTCCACCATAGAGAGAGATAGCTGAAGAAAGTTTCAAGAAAAGTCAAGCCAAATATCAGTGATTAGGTAAATAAATATTTGGAGGGGCGGGAAGTAGAGAAAGTAAGAAATGTCTTATCTGCAAGTAAAGAGTCCATTACAAGCACTAATCAGAATAATGTTCTGAGACAAAATCCGAGCACTTGGGGAAAAGAACCTTGAGTGATGTGTAAAAGTTATTGAGAAGTCACTGAACTCCACTTCTAAAACAGTGCTTTCACAATCTTGGATTCTTTTAAATTTGGAGGAGAGACTGGCCAGATTATTACAAAGTCTTACATTACATTTTGCAGAAATATAATGGCAGTTTGAACCTAAGCATATAGAAACCAAAAAAGCCACTCATATGTAGCCTACAATAACTTCGCGAATCTCAACAACATTTTTACAGTTTTCAATAGAAAAGTAGCAGGAAGGTGTAACTGTCCACAAAAGTTGCCAACAGGTGTATCAGATATGCTAGCCACATGGCTTTTGCAGAGCAATATCACCACCACATCATTTTGATTTTAAAAAATTCACATTGCAATATAAACCCAGCAGTTTTTGAATGCAGGGCTGTTGAATATATGGAAGGGCCAGGAGAAAGGGCCTTGTAATGAATAGCTCAGAGATTCATAGGAAACCCTGATCCAGCCCCTGTGGGATTTCCCCCTCATTACAGGTAGCATTGGTGACTCATATTTGCATCACATATGCAAATGTATCAACACACTGATTAACAATCCTAGAATTTTATTGAGAATTTATGACTCAGAACTACTGGGTCTATTTTGGGTTGCGAATCTTTTGTGATAAAATGTACATAACAAATTTCAAAAGGTACTTGTCATTTTCTTTTTGCCCCTTTAAATGCAATATTCTGAAATAGAAAACCCATGGAAGGACTTTAGAAGCAGAAATACCTAGAAATGATAGTGGAGAGAAAATTAGAAATGAACTTGCAATGCAATATGCCAGGAAAAAAATGACAATAGGTCAGATTGCAAAACCCTGCTCGTGTTTGATAAATATAATAGTAATAAGTCTCCAAGACCAGATGGTGTTCACCCAAGAGTTCTGAAAGAACTCAAACATGAAATTGCAAAACTACTAACTGTAGTACGTAACCTATCACTTAAATCAGCTTCTCTATCAGTTGACTGGAGGATAGCTTATGTGATACCATTTTTTAAAAAAAGGCTCTAGAGGCGATTGTGGCAATTACAGGACGGTAAATCTAACTTCAGTACCAGGCAAATTGGTTGAAACTTGAGTAAAGAACCAAATTATCAGACACATAGATGAACATAATTTATTGGGGAAGAGTCAACATGGCTTTTGTAAAGGGAAATCGTGCCTTGCCAATCTATTAGAATTCTTTGAGGAGGACAACAATCATGGACCAGGGTGATCCAGAGGATATAGTATACTTGGAGTTTAAGAAAGCCTTTGACAAGGTTCCTCGCCAATGGCTCTTAAGCAAAGTAGGCAGTCATGGGATAAGAGGAAAGGTTCTCTCATAGATCAGTAAGTGGTTAAAAGACAGGAAACAAAGGGTAAAAATCAGAGGTGAGTTTTCAAAATGGAGAGAGGTAAATAGCGGTGTCCCCTAGGGATCTGTATTGGTATCAGTGATGTTCAACACACTCAAATGATCTGGGAAAAGGGGTAAAAAGTTAGGTGGCAAAATTTGCAAATGATACAAAATGACTCAAGATAGTTAAGTCCAAGGCATGTTACAAAGGGAACTCACAAAACTGAGTGCCTGGGCAACAAAATGGCAGATGAAATTCAATGTTGATAAATGCAAAGTAATGCACATTGGAAAACATAATCCCAACTATACATACAAAATGGTATCTAAATTAGATGTTACCACTCAGGAAAGAGATCCTGGACTCATTGTGAATAGTTCTCTGAAAACATCCACTCAATGTGCAGCAGCAGTCAAAAAAAAAAAAAAAACTAACAATGTTAGGAACCATTAGGAAAGGGATAGATAATAAGACAGAAAATATCAGAATGCTACTATATAAATCCATAGTGCACTAGTGCATAGTGAATACTGCATGTAGTTCTGGTTGCCCCATGTCAAAAAAAGATATATTAGAATTGGAAAATGTACAGAGAAGGGCAACAAAAATTATTAAAGATATGAAACAGCTTCCAAATAAGGAGAGATTATAAAGACTGAGACTGTTCAGCTTGGAAAAGAATCGACTAAGGGGGATATGCTAGAGGTCTATAAAATCATGAATGGCATGGAAAAAAAAGTGTTATTTACCCCTTGACATAAACACAAGAACTAGAGGTCACCCAATGAAATAAATAAGCAGCAGGTTTAAAACAAACAAACTACTTCACACAACAATACAGACACAGTCAACTTGTGGAACTCAGGGGATGTTGTGCAGGCCAAAACTATAATGGGGTTCAAAAAACAGCTAGATAAGTTCATGAAGGATAGGTCAGCAATGGCAATTAGCCAAGGTGGTCAGGGATGCAGCCCATGCTCTGGATGTCCCTAGCCTCTGACTGCCAGAAGCCAAGAGTGGACGACAGGGGATGGATAACTCAATGATTGCCTGTTCTCTTCATTCCCTCTGAAGCACCTGGCATTGACTGCTGTTGGAAGGCAGGATACTGGGCTCAATGGACCATTGTTCTGACCCAGTATGGCCATTCTTACATTCACCAATATGAGTAAGGGTTTACATTGTAACCCCTATATGATTTAGGGCTAAATAGGCAGTGGCACAAGTCATGTACCAGATAGGTAACTTTTCTATGCAGTACTGAAAAGCATCTAGCATGTCATTCACAATTGTGGTTGCCAAAAAACAACAAATTGGAGGGAATTCAAAAGAACAAGAAAAATGATCAAAAGCTTAGAGGGATTGATTTAGGAGGAAAGTGTAAAATTTCTAACTATATATAGTTTGACTAAAGGATGTATGACGGGACATAACTGTCTACAAGCACTGGAAAGATTTAAACACCAAGGAAGGAGAGGGTTTATTTATAGACTATAAAAAGTAGTAATAAAATACAATTGAAGAAATTACAACTTAAATTGGGTATCAGGAAATCTTTCAGAACAGTGAGTCGAAAGTCAATGGGACCAGGGCCGCCCGGGGGGTGCGGGTGGGGGGCCACAGCATGAGAATATAGTATTACAACTTTTTTTTTATGGAAGGGGCCCCCAAAATTACTTTGCCCCAGGCCCCCTGAATCCTCTGGGCGGCCCTGAATGGGACAGTCTCAAGTGGTAATCTGTTGCTAGCACAACTGACAACTAGACTGGACAAACCCCTCAAGAACAGGTCATAGAGAGTATGCTGCATTTTCTACTGTGCCTTGGGTTTTATCATGTAACTCAGAATCTATATCCCTCTTTGTCTCAAGAGGCTATTATCTGCTATAGTGATTGGGGAGACCAGTTTGTCGGGACAGGTTCTGAGGACACATATATTCAAAGCCTCTCTTCCCCTTCATAGTACCTTCCTTAACATCTAGTAATATTTCATAACTCTGAGCAGGATAAAGAAATAGAAAATTGAAAGTGTTTGAATTTATGTATGTTTGTTCAGTGTGTTAATACTAAACAGATCTGCTATTGTCTACATTACTAATCATGATAGAATTTTTCATTTTAAACCTTGGGATAGAAATCTCAATGTTTCTGTGCTGAAAATCTCAGAAGTTTTGTTTACCTCTAGTCTCCCCACTTAATAATAAAGGAAAGCATGTCACAGACTTACTGAAAAGGCAAGCTTAATTGAGAGAGTGGAGTATGAGGAGCTGTTGTAGGCTTAACTAAAACCCTTTCAGAAACAAGTGTCTCACAGCAATACATGTCTCTGTCCACTGCCTATTTAGCCCTGATTGACACAGTTCCCCATTATTGCCCAACCACATTAACTGTTGTTGACTATTAGCGTAGACATGGCTTAATAAATAACACCCTTACTGCACAAATATACTGTGATGAAGCAGTCCACCACTGAGGGAGAAGAGCCACAGGGTGAGGGAGTGAATCTACAATGGCATCCTAATTATATCAGTCTCCTGCCTTAAAGAAATCTAACATGGAGACCTAGGGCAGAGCTAAAGGAGGTACCAGTTGCAGGGTACACACTGCAAAGCTCATCCCCTCCATTCAAACAACTCACTAAATTAGCAAATTTAGACTAGACACTCGTGCCTTACAAAATATTCCCCTAAAGTGGGAATGACTAACCGTCTTGTTCTCTTCTGGTTCTGTGGCACAGGAAAAACCAGCTGCCGTATATACTCATTGCTCTGAGATGCCATCTTGAATCACACAGGTAGGGTTCGTATGTGGCTAACATATAGTCTCACATAGCACCACATGGTGGCAGGAAAGTAGCATTGCACTCTTCCAGTGAGAATGGGAAACTGGAAATACCATATTAAGGTTTTTTCCTATTTATTTTTCTTTTCACTACAGCTGGATGGTGTTGGTATTTCTTTGGTTCCTGCTGGCCTCAGAAATGTAAAAGTCACATTGTTTTAATGAGAAAGAGGGGGGATAGCTATAGAAAAAATAGCATAGAAGGAAGAAGGGCTGAAGCCCAAGGGAGGAGTCAGAAGTGGCCATAAATTGGGTTTTTAAGATCTAGTTTCGGAATCAACAGGGGCAGAGTTTTCAAACAAAACCAGCTTTCTTGTTAAAGGGTTATTGCTCATATTAATACCTGAAGCTGTGTATGAAGATTGTCTGCTTTTTATGGAACTTTAAACAAAAGGCATTAAATCATATAAAATAGCGTCTAGCTAGTAACCATGTTGTTTCTTCACATTGAATCAGCCTGAGCCTACAGGCAGTGCTTCCCAAGCCACAGTAGGGTGACAAACTGTACAAGGTCTAAATAAAACAAGGCATAGTTTGTTCCAGAACAAATATAAAATGAATGCAGTTTATTGGTACTGCCATTACAATAGTTGCATTTAACAACCAGCATAAGCCAATGCAAAAGACAGCCCCTCAAATCAGTCCCACCACATTCTCAGAAACAAATTCAGTGCCCATCCCTTGGGGGGGGGGGAGATAACAATGGCCTCATGTGACCCCAATAATAATAGAAGAGCAGCAAAGGGAACAGTTACAAAAGCATTATAAACACAGATCCAAGAAGGGCTGAGGGTTTTTTATTTCCTGTCTGTATTTAAGCAGTGTAAGTTTATGCTTTCTGGTCACAATGTACCTGAAACAAGCAATATAAATAAGAGTGTAAGCTATACTTTATCTTCAGCAGCTACTCTCCACAGCTTAAACTAGTATTTCAACAAAACGAGCTTAAATGGATTGCTTCTGTGGTGAGGGAAGAGGAGAGCTAGCTAATAAGTCACATGATTAATGATACTTTTCAGTACATATGTGATTTCTTTAGTATTATTTGGTGTGTGCTTTTCACCTCTTCTGAAATTAAAGGTTTGAACTGTTCATTGTGGGGTCTCTAGTGTTCTGCCTTACCAAAAATTGTTCAGAAGTTGGCTAGTGATGGACCCTTATTTACATTATGCCAAGTCCTCTTTCCTTCTCCCCTCTCCTGAGGGCTCCTTCTCCAAAAGCCTGAGCTCAGTGTTGTGGTGAGTGTTTTTTTTTATTTGTTTTTGCACAGCTCCATATCCTTGTTACTCTGACCTTGTGAAACTTTTGATCATCTTTCCCTGACAGCCTCCTGCCAGATTTCTTTCACATGGTGCACTAATTTTCCCACAGCCTACCTGGCTTTCTGTGCACATGACTGAAAACTGAATAGTCCAGTCAGGAGGCATCTGAGTATCCTATGAAGTTGTCACTGTATATATTTCTAGCCTAATTTTGACTTTAGGCATTTCATAAATATTGTGCCAGGGAAGTTGATGTCTCCTATTATTTTATTATTATTATTATTTTTTTATAAACTTACTTTGCAATTTCTTTGAGGAAGTAACAAGAAATGTTTTGTTCTCTCTTCCTTGAGAATTCTAGCCTCTGCACCATCTGCTACAAAAGGCTAGCTTGACTTTTCTTCTAGTAAGATCTCAGACAGTCAGGATGATCCCTTTTTGTGTAGCTTCCAAAAACTGGAGACATTTTCTTAGTTTAACATCTTTAGTTTGCAATATTTTTAAAAACCCTTGTTTGTATCATTATCTCAATGTTCTATGAGGTTCTAATTTGGAAGTTTTGTTCCTTCTTTCTAGTTCTTCCACAGAATGAGTAGGCAAGTTCACTCCTTTCTCTGTTTCCTTATTATTATTTTTTAAAGTTTAACAATTCAAACAGGAATGATCTAAGCATAATTTATATATCTGCAGCATACAGGGGGGGTCATGTGATGTGGGTGTAAAGAGTATATCTAAGTATGTTGAATGCATTGTCACAAGTACAAGTCTATTGCAAGTCAGGATCACTATTCTCTTTAGGATATTAAGTCATGTGACAAATATTCTGTGGTATTCAGGCATTCAACATAGAGCAAAGATTCTCAGTTGGGGGAGGGGGCTCCTCTGAGTGGGGGCATGGAATGTATTCTGGTGTGTGAGAGAGAAGCTGGACTCTGTATTCAATGGGGAGCCAGCGCACAATAGAGAAATAGGATGATGTACTCACAGCAACCTGTGTTCTTAAGCTGACGGGTTGCTGCATTTTGTATCAGTTGGAGTTTTATCAGGGGATGGGATTCCATTCCTAAATATAAAGAGCAAACATTGACTCCTCTCTTTGTTCAAATTCCACCAGATCATATACAATTTTAGAGGTAAACCTTAAGGAATCACACCATCTCCTGAGCTGCAAAGTGGAGTTATCCTCACCAAACAGGTATGCACCATGCAGTCTGTAAAAAATTCATTCACGGAACTGAGTGCTCTGCATGAGAGCAGAGAGAAATGAGGTGGGTGTCTTCAAAGAAGGCAGACAGAAGTGTGACCACAGGTGTTGTCATACTATTCGTTGTTCTAGAAGGCACCATTGCTTTTCTTTGGAAGACCATATTTTAGCTCTCAGTGCCCCTGATAGTAAAGAAACAACTTCTCTTCTAACAAAAACAAACAAACAAAAAACACCACACCTCGCTCCCTGTTGGAGGTGAGAAGTTTGACAAAATAAATGAGTCTGGGGGGGAAGCTGGAGATAAGACCACCAGTTCTATGAGACAAAGGAAAGTGGCCCAGGCTCATGAGCTACTAAATGCCTTCACATTGACTTTGCATATTCATAACTCCATTGGGAATTGAAGGTGTTTAATATCTTGTAGCAGTGGAAGAGCTGCTGGGAATAAAGGACATGTCTACACTTGCAGCTGGCAGGGTGATTCCCAGCTCAAGGAGACGTACCCTAGCTCTCATTGAGCTAAAACACTAAAGATGGTAGCGTAGCATAGCTGCCGGTGCACTTGCAACGCCTCATACTAGCCACTTGAGTAGGTACCCACAGGCTCCAGCAGTGTTTGTACTGGGTGTGGCTAGCCCCTCCTACCGCACACTACTATTTTCAGCTTGCTTGTGCAATAAGAGCTAGTATGAGTGTGTCTACATGAGCTGGGACTCGCACCCTGCCTCTCCAAGCAAACATACTCACAGAGCAGAGATTGCTGTTCTCTGCAGAGCCTGCCTGCTGTCAGCATGAAGTAGGTGCAACCCCCAGGGAGTGGATAGAACAGTTGCCGCAGTACAGTCTGGTGCAGAGCAGTTAATTCATTTGGAGGAGAAGGGATTGAGGGATAGAGCTTGATTTAGGCTTGGCTGTTCCCCAACCTAGTTTAAGTATCAAAGATTTTCAGGTTTCAGTGCTAAGTTTCTTTAAATAATGGTAGTGGTGCAGGGTCAGGCTATTTGTCCTGTATCTCAGTTTTCAATCTGAGTATCTCTTATAAGCTTGCACCCCACACCACTCCTTTCACAATCGTATTAGTTCTGAAGATTGCTCCAGCTCCCTCCTCCAGGTAAGAGAGAGTAGGAATGCTGTCTGCTGAACCGACAGACCTGTCAAATGAGGGGGAAGAGTTACCTGCACTTGGTCAGTGTTGTTTACTGTTTCCAGATGTTCCTTAATATAATCTTTTAATATCAATTTCACATAAAAATCCATTGCTAATTAAAAAACCAGCACGCTGGTGTACAGCTAACAGTGCAGCCACTTCTTTGTGAAGAATAATTCATAAACAGGTCTAATAAAAATATCAAATGTGGTCATTGTCTCATTAAATATAGCCTATTCTAAAAGTCCAGTGCATATATGTGTATAGGCCATCTGTACTAGCAGAGGGAAGGGAATAAGATGGCACTTATCCCACCTCATTTGGGCCTTGTGTGCAAAAGTTAAAAGATCAACATGTTTTTCAGTGTTCTTACCTTCCCCCCATATCCTCTGGCATATTTCTCTCTGATCATAGCAGCTTGTCACGGCTGGGTGTATCTCATTTTCCTTCATGATGCAACAAAAAACCCCCATTGGGTCTGATCCTGAATTCCTTGCACACCCCAAATGCTCACTGACGTTGATGGGAGATTCGAGTGGGCAAGAAATAAAGAAGTTGCTGTGTTCAGGAGCCTGTATAAGAGCTGGCTCCTTTTATTTCAGAGCCTGCTTCCTTTTCTCTTTTCATCAATTTTAAAAAGGGCAGGGTGGAAAAGATAGCAGTTCTATAACTCCTTGCAAAGGGAAGAGAAATCCTGCAGTTCTTGGCCTTTACTAAAGGCCGAACTCCCACCAACTTCATTGGGCGTTTTACCTGAGTAAGGAGTGCAAGATTTTTGTACAGTTCACAACTGTTCTTTTCCCCCTAAACTAGCAGTTCCAGAATAAATTGTCTCTGTATCTTAGATATTGCCTAGACTGTCTTCTATTTATATGGAACAAACAATGTTTTCAACTCTGATAAACTGTTTATTTTGAACCCATAGAACAAGAAAATATGGATCCTTTTCATGCTGCTTTGATTAGATGGGTGAAAGAGTTTACTAGCCCACACAATACTCCAAGTCATAGGTTCAATCAACATGAAGACTGAAGATTTATTGGCCAGAGTGGGCTGAGGGCACCAGTCCAGAGACAAGTCATCTCTGTACATTTCCTCAGGTTTATGGCACAGCCTAAGAAGATCTCACCCCACAGAGATGCATTTTCCGTGTAGATTTAATGGATTGGTAAAGTTAGTAAATCTTGGGGGCCTATTTTTAAATTGTTACTATTTTCTAGCTCTCTCTGTGGTGGATGAACAGGAAAGAGTTGAAGGGTACAAGAAACATACTTCCGGGAAAAGGGGAACTTCTGTTATTTTGATCTTCACCAACTCCCTTCCCTCCTCCTCATGCTTTTCAGACTGCTTGGGAAATGAGTAGAGCAGTGCCTTCAAGAAAGCCCTACTGTACACCTATAGAAATTTTACTGCTGACTTCAAACACAGCAGGTGCCGGCCCTATAGTTCTTAAATTTTACATAGGGATGTCCACCTTGTCACAATGTTAGAGAACTAGTTTGTGCCTATGAGGGATGGTCCTGCACTGAAACAACTGAGCCATAAAACCCTCTTAGGAGCTCAAGGGCGTGCAGAAGGAACATCCTACACGGCCACCCATTTCCACTGGCTTGCAGGAAGAGGCCCTCTCTCCCCCACACACTTTTTTTGGGTTGAAGTATGTCCCAGGGAACAATCCTGTACTTAAAATAATGCAGGGACTGCAACTGTGGCCAGTTTTTGCACAAGGGTACAGGTGCAAAGGAAAGCTCCTTATGCATCCCCATGCCCCTGCTAAATGCACTTATGTGAGGGTTAACTATAATCTGGCCCCCTAATCGGTATTCTGATGGATGGATTATTTTAACCTGACACTACCTGAAGAGAAAATTGCCTTGTAATTCTGCTTCTCTGAAGACTATGTTGTAGGATTCTTACTCCAGGGTTTTAGTTTCCCAGCACAAGACTGGCAATACCCTTTCTCTCCCCACCATTCTTAAGGATTTTTACCCTCGTGGGCAGCAGCAGAGAAGATCATGAGTCAGAGCCTTACTAATGGTCATGCAGCATCCACTCCTACATAGATATTATGTGCTACAACATTGTAATCATAGCTAGATTGACAGTGCAGCCCCCCACTAGGAGACTGCCTTGAAATTGTTGTTCCAGGTCTTCACAGGATCGGGACCATGGCTTATTGATAGGACCCTAACAAATTCACAGTCCATTTCACTCAATGTCATGGTTATAAGATTTTAAAAACCATATATCATGATTTCAGCTATTTAAATCTGAAATGTTATGGTGTTGTAATTGTAAGGGTCCTAACTCAAAAAGGAGTTGGGGGGGGGTCACGAGGTTATTGTAGGGGGAGTTGCGGTGCTGCTGCTGGCAGTAGCAGTGGCTGATGACTGGGAGCCCAGCTCTGAAGGCAGAGCTGCTGCCAGCAGTAGCGGAGAAGTAGGGTGGCAATACCGTACCATCCATCCTTTCTGTGCTGCTGCCTGCAGAGCTGGGTGCCTGGCTAACAGCTGCTGCTTTCCCACCCCGCCCCAGCTCTGAAGACAGCACAGAAGTAAGAATGGCAATTCTACAACACCCCTAAAATAACCTTGTGACCCCCCTGCAACTCCCTTTTGGGTCAGGACTCCCAATTTGAGAAATGTTGGTCTCCCCTCTAAAATCTGTATAGTAAAGGGTAAAAGGACACAAGACCCCAGATTTTATAGTCTGTGACGTGTTTTTCCATGACCATGAATTTGGTAGAGCTGGGCCCTACTTACTGGGCAACCTTTTCCTATACACGCTGTCTTTCACTAAGGTCCACAACATTTGTGGACTTTTTAGCTCTTTGCACAGGGCATTTCTTGAGCGCTTGGCTCAAGGGTTGTTTTCCCCCAGGGCTCTAAGGTGTGCTCTGGCATTCCAGCACTACTAGTCTTTTGTGCCTCTGTTCTGTCTTTTATGACACTGGCTACCCCTTCCACCACACACCTGGGGCTAGCCAGCATCTCGCTCAGTTGTTGCAGCCTTGACAAGTTTTTCCGATTCCCATAATGTTCTCTGTGTACCAATGCCTGAGCTGAGGCACCTTGTGACTCAGTTGCTTAACTCAGCTCACTGCCCGTCTCAGCACTTGATTAGTCTTTGAGCTTCCCTTGACACGCTGGTACTTTCCCCTCTCCATTGCAAGTATGGCATGAAGCAGGAACAAAGCCAGCTCAGCATCTTCACACCCTGCTACAATATCAAAGACGGACACCCATGTTTGTTGTGTCAGCTACCTTGGAATTGATTGCAGCATTCCAGGGCTCTATGGATTCAACTCCCTTAATGTGCTTCTTTCCCTGTGTGTTACAGTTGCCTATCCCAGTATACAAGCTCTCACACAGACTTAGAGAGGGCACAGGGAAAGGGAGCTATATTTCCCTAGGGTGAAGAGCAGAATGACCATTAGCCCCACTCCTGCCTGTGGAGGGTAGGGAAGATCCTGGCTCGAGAGTGGGAAGAATAGATAGGGTGTTCCCCTGAACCAGGCAGAGACCTGAATAAAAAGGCAGGTAAGCTCACAGAGAATTTAAGAGACGTGAAGAATACATACGTGTTCCCCACTGAGGCCCACGCTATTTCTACAGTTCCTACTGTAAATACAGTTATTAGGTACAAGAAAAATAGCAGGAATCATTTAAGAGATCTCCTTTAGTAACACTGCTTTGTGGAGATAAACTCACCTAGAAGCATTCTTCATGCTAGGGTCAAGAAAATGGACCCCACTGAAACATATGTGTTTCATTATCCTGCATGACAAAGCTCTTCATGGGTTAGATACAGCCATATTTTGGGAAAATCCATTATGCTGAAAGGATGTCAGAGCATTTCACCAGTCATTTTTGAGAGACAAGAACAAGGATTTCAGCATCCTAAATGTTTGTCTCGATAACAGAGTGTGACTGATTAAGCTCAGCTATCTTTGCTCTCTGGAGTTAGAGAAGTGACTAACCCTTACCAACAGCTGTGTTTTTAATGGGCACAGTGCTGTGCCCTGAAATCAAATCAGGGTTACTTTAGGTGATAAAGGAACATTTTAAATTACAACACAATTAACATACTTGTAACACATTCTTACTCATAAGCCAACCAGCTGCAATTTTTCCATTTGCAAATAACTGGCCAATTAACGAGTCTGTGTGAATCATGGCACAATCCTGAGAATTTCACCCAGATATTTAATAGGTGTTGCTGCTGATTACTCTATTCATACATTCACAAAATGGTGATATTGCTTTCCTCTTCCAATTAATATAATCCTGCCAGAACAGAGAAGTAATGGCTATATGTGGCTGCAATTCATATCTCCAGAACATTGGGAAAAAATGGCACATTTCTAAAAAAAAATTCAGTTGCATTTGCTTCTCCAGTTGTGTAGAAAAATGTTTACATCCTATATTTTAAATGCATCATTATATTAACAGCCAATTATTTAAAATCAATCAGCAAGAGTTTCATTTAAACTCTACAAGGAGACCTGTTTTTTCCTGCAAATAAATGTCTATGTGAATATATAAGTGTTAGTAGCAAACAAATATAGAGCAGATGGTACCCTAATGTGGACAGGTGGTGCATGACTCTAGATCACCTTTTAACATATCCCAGAGCATTGAATTGCTTTATTAATTCAAGTAATGTCAGCATAATTATCAATTTCTAACTCTTCTTGCTGATTCTCTCTATAGGTACAAAGAAGCCTGGACAGGGTTTTGGTTCTTTCCTCTGAATTTCCTATTTAAGAAGAGAAAAGGTTAAGAAAAAGCTACTTTCAAAGGACTGCACTTTATGCCAAATAGCCTTAACAACTGTGCTTTACGTTTGCTGTCGTTGCCAATAACCCTATCAAATAGTGATCCAGTGCATTTCCTTTTTAAACAGACATCCTTTAATGAAAACTTTTTTAGAGGAGACAAAAGTGGATTTTCTAAACCAAAAAACTAAATCCAATAAATTTATATGTAGTTATATCAGTCAGACTGTTTAGTTATAAAAGAAATACTTCATGAGCTTCTATAAGCATTATACTAGTGCATGGGACAGAGACTATGAAAGTTAGTGAGAAGAATTATGGAAATATAGAAATGAGATGGATGAGCTCCAGGATAGGGATTTAATTCTCAGCAATATTCTTTATGAGGTCTCCGAACACTTAGAAAAATACTCTGAGGTAGAGGGCCTAATTCTCCATTGCCTTACCTCTTGTGTAGTCAGTTACACACGGGCAAAGCAATCACAAAGAGGGTGTAAAACTATACCATTGTGATATTACAATATTTTATACCGTGGCATTCCTGTTGTACAAGTGTAAGTGACCACATTAGTGCAAGTCAGTGGAGAACAGGCCTTAAGTAGCATTTTGTGCAGTTATTTCAGCCACAGATGTGGACTTGCATTGCTTCCTTATGTCTAGGCAAGAACACACAAACACAAATGTATCCATCATAATCATCTTGCACCATAATAAGCCCTGTTACAATTTTAAATTAAGTACTACCAAAAAAAGTATACAATAAGAGATACAATTTTAGAAATACTCAAAGGGAATGTTTTGTTATTTTGTAGATTTGTGTGATGTGCATTTTTTTTTAAAAGGGCATTTTACAAGATAAGAGTTTTGCTGCATTTATGAGTTACTGAGCAATCAGTACAGAATTAACTATATACTTAAAAAAAAAAAACTACAAAAGCAGTCAAGGCAGATGCTCGGGGAGTTGTAGTATGAAACATAATAATTGAGATGTAGCTGTGCATACCTAGCTACAAGATCCTTTAAACCATTGGTTGGACAAGAGGCTCAGCTTGAAGGTTTGAAAAGTCTCCATGGTACTAAAAAAAAAAAAAAAAAAGTGCAAATACTAGTGAGGCTAAATCACTTGACACTATGGCTTCTTCTAGACTCAAAAAATTGTAAGTCAGTTGGTGGAGCAGAATCTGCCAAGTTAGCTATAAGAGAGAAAGTGATGTGAGCTAGTGGTAAAGATGGAGAATAAAAATGTTTTGGGTATCAGAATGAGTCTTTCTTTACAAAAAATTGTTCTCTGTGGTCATAAGAGTTTTTCCTTTGAGAGTCATCCCCAAGAAGTGCCATGAAAATGTAAACAGGACCACCACCACTTTTTAAAGCCTAAAATGACTATTTTTGAATTATTTGTGTCTCAGATTTTATTCTGTCAGGTATGCTAAAGCTGAATAAATGAGAGGTATGGAAAAAGTTACTCCACCCCTAAATGCCATATGGCAAGAGGATAAGCATCAGGAAGTTTTAAATTACAATACACCCTGCAGAGCTCTTACACACTCACATACAGGGACAGGAACCAGTTGCACAGACCAACAAAGAGCAACACAGGGTAGATTACATCATCAGCAGCACTGTGCTTGCTTCTTAACTAACTTATTTAACTACAAGAACTTAAAACCTGCCTCCATCATTACTAATATACTACAGCAAAGGCAGTGGGGCAAGTGGAATGTTGTCAGGGAGACTGACCATACTAAACTGCTCCAAGTAGTTTCACTACAGCACCTCTAGAAGTTTGTCTTTTCCTATTCAGATCCACCGCCAAGATTCTATGCCTTGGTCATTGCAACTTGTAACTTGTACAATCTGAGGAAGCAAGAGAGGAAAAAGGATGATCTTGTGGAAAAAGGGGTGTGGAAGCAGGGGTAAGGCACAGAACTGACAGGCAAGAGACTTGTGTTCTATTCCTGGATGTGCCATGGATTTCCTGTGACTGTGGACAAGTCACTTGGGCCAACCTTTTGGGTGCCTTGCTATTTACATACCCAACTTGAGACATATAAAATTTGATTTTTCAGGAGGTGCTGAACATCCACAGCGCCCTCTGGCTTCAAGTGGACTTTTGGGTACTCAGTACCTGAGAGATACAGCGCCTAGCTATCTCAAGTTGTGGACCCAGAATTAGTTATTTTTAAAATATTTGTCTTTTGCCTCAGTTTCCCCACATGAAATGCAAATGCTTCCTTAAATTAAGATGAGGCACTCATCAACACCATAGACAAATACATAAATAAATGGCAAGATCGAGTCTTTAGATTCACCAGTCCAGTCAACCTAACCCAACATAAAGCCACTAAGTTCATCTTTCTTTTTTACCACTCTGATAATGTCACTTCTCTCCCCAATCCATTCACTGGCTCTCTCTCCCCACATCCATAGGGGACAAAAGGCTTCAATTTCCTACTTCATGGCTGTGGACAGCTCTGCTCCAACTTACCAGCGCGCCCCGCTCTTCCCATGCTAACTTCTTCCCACCTGCCACTCATTCCTAACCATTCCCTTTATATCTTTCTCCCATGACCATCACTTTGCTTTCCCCTCTACTGGCTTTTATGCCAGGAATTGCCCCCTGTTCTGGTGCTGCAATAAGACAATCTCTACTATTTCAAATCCACTTTAGACACATTTCTTCTGTGCAGCCTCTCCACCACCTGAAGAAGTTCAATTTTTCCATTAACTGCCCCCCCTCCCCCCAAAACCCCATGCAGCCAAAAAAGCAACCATCACCGGCTCCCCACCAGCAGTGCTGCAAGAGGATATTTCCAACTCCTAGTCTTGCACACATCTGAATCCTTGTCTTGTGCAAGCTCCTTCAGGATGGATCGTGTTACCTCCATGGTCTGAACAGAATTCCACCAACCTGAGGTTTGAAAAATCTAAAGAACAAACAAATGCACAAAGCGTGCAGTAACATCCAAAGCTTTAGGAAGCACATAGGTTGGGAAGAGAGATCAACGCAGGGCTGCTGTGATGCATGCAGAAGGAAGGCAGGAAGTCCATCTATGTGAACTTGGTGTCCACTCCGGGAGCGTCTTCTGTCACCGCCTTACATAATAAGCCTAAAGAATGTCAGAGTCAGTCGACCCAGCACCCAGGCAAGTTACACAGCCTGTCTGGGCTTACTCTGCACGTATTACCATGTAACCCTTGCCCAAGATTTGTCCCTCTTTAGGTAGAGGATAAATTCACTCACCACTGATTGGCAACTCTCACCTTTGAGGTGGCTGCCTATCGGGTGTAACCAGTGCAAAACATGGTACATAGCACTGTGGGAAGACAAATGTGTATCCTTTTACCCATGCAGAGCAGTACTCCTCACACACCCTGGTTCCAAATCAGCATCCCAGGCTGGTCATCTTGTCAGCCATTCACAAAGTTGAAAGCTATATTAAAAATACACTAAGGTAACGGGAAGTGGCAGTTGTGCTGTAATCATACAGAGAATGGATGTAATAAGCCAGAGTAACACAGGAGGTTACAGTTCAGCAAGATAATGGAGTAAGTGTCAAATGAAGGGTTTTTTTTTTCTTGTGTTTTTTTTTTTTAAACATGATATTTCTTCATTTCACTTCCTTACAATGCACCTTGTTCCCAAAGCCGGTGTCTTCCAACCCCCAAGCACTAATGCTGCCTTCTGTAAAGAAAAGTGCTTTTACAGATTTTGTTAAGGCTTACTCAGATGCACAGGGGCCAAAGGACAAGCAAGAAGCCTTCTTACCCTGTGTAGTTGTGCAAGGCTTCCCACAATGACAGTCCCTGAGCTCTGGAGAGCAGGAGATAGAGAAGGATGCCAGGAATGACAGAAGAATTCAAGGCCTTTCCCCACCCACTTAAACCCTGCTCTGTGGGCTGGTGTATGAGCACCCTGGTGCACCATTTGCTGCCACTTACCCCCATGCACACAGAGCAGCCACTAGAGAGATAACATACTTGCCTGAGACACAAACTCACTGGTGCTTGTCATGAAGCAGCGCAGTTCTGAACCAACCCCCCGACCAGGATGTGCCATAAAAGCCACCATCTAGCACAAGCAGGCTAACAAACACAAACAGAACGGCAATAACAAAACACCCAGTAATATTCATACGCCTCCAGTCACTACAATGTGTTCTGTTGCATTAATACTTTTAGATTAATAATTATACTTTCCCATACATGAGGAGAGGCTAAAGTACAATGCTCACAGCTAACACGTTTCTGGTTCTCCTACTGCTTGCGGGGACAGAATGTGTATATTCAGATTATTTGAATGATTGCTTGGTTTATCATGAATTTATAAGCTAGCAGTACAGTGGATAGCTAGGACCAGCTTGTGCCCTGTTGATTCATGTGTGGAAGGATGGCGTACATGTGGGTTCTGTCTGAACTAGAGCTGGGGGAATTTAAATACTTGTGTGGCACCTTCACCACTCCCAAGGTCCTGTGGAGACCCTTTCATTGGTTCAGGCATCCATGTTACTTGATTAATAGATAAGGCTGGAAGGGACCACTATGATTATGTAGTCCGACCTCCTGCATGACAAGCTATAGAACTTCTGTGAATTATCTGGGGAAAGGGAAGCAGGAGGAGTGTAGACATCAGTCCTCGACAACCCTATAGGGAATCCGTAGGAAAGTTAATTAAATTTGAGCCTGTATAAGTTTTCCTGCAGAACAGCAGTCCTTTCTAAGGGAGTCAAGAGCAGCATCACAAGTCCCTGGTTTGTGCTGTCCTAGGGCCTGTTCAAGGAGATCTGCCCAGATGCAGTACTGCCAGCACCCGGCATTTTGTCAGTCAGGCTCTCAAAAGTCAAGATATTGACTTTAAATCCTATATTTTTAAAAGTATTAATTTATTTGCCTTCAGATTTAAGCTGCTAGGGTGCACTTGGGTCACATCTTCAAGCTTTTACTCCATGGCCATGAGGCTAGAAACTTCATTTTTTAAAGGAAAGCTGAGATTCTCAAGTAATCCCTTTATTTCAGCAGCAGGGGCACAGTCTGCATCATTCACGATAAAATCATGAAAATTGGCAACACTGCAGATAGGGGAAATCAAACCTTTTACTACTCAGAGGTGGGGCATGTGGGGTTGGAGAGAAGAATAGGGCTAATCTCTTCTCCCACCTTCCCCCAACCTACTGAAGAACTTAGAGACCTTGTGAGATCCACTCACCCCCAACCTCAGACCTCATCTCCGGGAGGGGAGTCATGAGTCTGCAGCAGGGTTGTGTTGCATTCTGCTTACAGAATATCTATTTACCATATACTTATTATTCCTAGCAAAACAGTGCAGCTATGGGAAGAAACCCATATTTACAATAAGCACAGAGAGGACAGAACATGTCTAGCTTCCTATGAATGGTAGCACTTGAACTAAAGTACGCCTATTAGTTGTCATTAGTAGAACTACTGACATCTTCCTTCAAGCATCCAGCCTCTTGGATGGTAAAAACCGTTACACCCTCCCTCAGTAGGCCCTCTGCTAATTTGGCATCTCAGATATTAAATGGATTGGAAACACTGCCTTCTAGTATTTGTACTAGAAGTGAAGTCTGTCCTTCGAGAGTGGGCTCGTGCAATGAGGCACATCACTTAATTTCAGCTGCAGTGTCTCTGGGATTTGTTTTCCCACACATTTAATGAGATCATGCACTGCTTCTCCCTCAACCTGAGAATTAGGATGTTTATCCATATTTGTAATCACAATTGTATTAACAGATTTAGAGGTTACAAACAACAACAACTATTTCAAGCCTGCAAAGATAACAAAAGGTCTAGTTCTACCCCAGCACAGAAACCAGCACCAAGCTTGTACTACCTTCCAATCTATTGTACTATAAATGTTATCACAAGCTAGTTTCTAGCTTACCTAGAAACTAGGTATCTAGCTTTATGGACTGTGAACTAGGATACACATCACATTAAGACCAGAAAGCATATTTGTTGTTTTAGCACTTGTCTTTTAGTACCGTGCTTTATAATAAGGGTTGCAGTGTTTTGATTTTTATTTAGACCAGTACAGAGTGTGGGGCTAACAGCAAAATTCAGTTCCAGGTCCGGAGTTAGCGTCTGAAATCCACACACCAAGGCTAATTCAAACAAATCTGAGAGCCTCTGCAAAGCTAGTATGTGGGGAATCCTGGCTTTCTGCCAGAGGTAGACAATGAAACACAGGTAATAGAGTTTCTGAATCCTGGCCTACTTGTTCCTGTTATATCATTTGATTGTGTGGGGAAGCAGTTCTAGGATTTTCCTTAAGTTTTAGATGCACAATAACATCCTAAAAAGTAATTTCATAATTAAACTAAACAAGTAAAAGGTAGACACCTATCTGACCAGTTACTAAATAGGGTGTGTTTAAAACAAAAATACCACACACATAAGAACGGCCACACTGGATCAGACCAAAGGTCCATCCAGACCAGTATCCCGTCTACCAACAGTAGCCAATGCCAGTGCCTCAGAGGGTGTGAACCTAACAGATAATGATCAAGTGATCTCTCTCCTGCCATCCCTGTCCACCCTCTGACAAACAGAGGCAAGGGACACCAAATACCACAATATAAGCTTCTAGGAATTAGAAGGATTCCCACACCTTTGTTGTTTTACCTACTCGTGGCTTCATTTCACTTTGCTGTCAGTTTAAAATGAATAAAGGAATCCAACAGTTAAAGTTAAGAACCTGATTCCATTGACTTCAATGGAAAGATTTCACTGACTTCAGTAGGACTTTGATAGATCCTAAATCATTAGGTAGGATATAGATGGGGAGCAGGGGAAGGGAGGTATATGCACACACAAATATGTAATAAAGCTAATGCTTAGTGAAACATACAGCTGTTTCACTAGCTACTTCTGTGATCCCCATCCCTGTAGTGTCTGTGCACAGAATACTGTCTGATCTCAAGGAAGATCAGCAAGTACCTTATTCTTTCTACACACTGGTTCAAACACAACCCTAACACCAGTTTTTAAAGGCTTCAGATGTACCTAAAACCTATGGATACAGAGGATCCAAGCAGGACAATAATGCATAATGCACATTGCTGTCAAAGGAACAGAAATACCCTTCAATTAACTGGAAATTTTGAAGGTCAGAGATATGCTGTGTGGTTATTTCACAGATTCAGCAGCTATGCTGCTCTTTGCATCAGATGTATTACAAATGCAGTCAGCAACTTTTAAACAACTGAGACTTTTTCAAAGTAAAAATAAATCTATAGAATTTCATGTTTTTAACAAACCCATTTTTTAAGAGTTTGACAAATAAAGGAGATACTGAAGTTATGATAATAGTATACAGTATTGTCAACAGAACTCCCCAGAGGCTTCAGGCAGAACCCTGGCACTCAGCTAGGCCCCAGCTCTCCAAGGGCCAGGAGAGCTTCCCACCCCAGTTCAAGGCCTAAGAGGCTCAGCCCTCCAGCTGGGTCCCAGATAGTCCAGACCCCTTCCAAAGCAGTCAAAGCACAGAAAGGAGGGAGATTACACAAAGGAATCATCCCAATGCTGGCTTAATGTTCACTTCCTTCAGAGAGCACTCATTGGGCTGTAGCCCCTCACTGACTTCCCAACAATAGATAGGAATAGTCCCCTCCCAACACAAGTCAGGATCAGGCCCTCTTTTACTTCAGGGAGAGGCCATCAGTTGTCCCAGAAGCTCCTGCCTTCAGGCAGTCCTCACTTCAGGATCAGAGAACTAAAAATCTCCTCTCCTCTCTGCTCAGCCATCAAATGAGCTGGGTTTCTCCCTCTTAATCTCTTCCTTGAAATTCTGATATCTCACAGGTGTGATGGAACAGGGCCACCTGTTCCATCCTTAAATCACTAACTCCAAGTACTTTATGCTGAGCTGTACCTTAAAAGAGGCTTATGGCTTGAAAAATTATGTTTAAAAATAAACCATTTTCCTCCTGCCAGCTTGTAAGCTACATACCAAATTTTAATCATACCCCTGATCTATATGCATGGAAGCAACCCTCTCTGTGCTGAGCATAACACTACTGGGTAGAAGGCACTGGGGAAATGGCTGCCTATTTTGCAGCTTCCCCTTCTCTCCCTGGACTCTACAGAGTCATGCTGCTGGAAAGCAGGTGGGTGAGGTGCCAGGCACACAGAGCAGCTGCAGAGGTATGGGTGGGGACAAGGGTTGCATAGATGGCCCATGGCCTGCCACCAATAGCCTGGGATCAACCACATAACCTTTTTTCCTGGGTGGGCAGGGAGAGACAAATGTAGATTGAACAACCAGGGACAAATCTATATGAATAGAATCTTGCAGAGATTTCACACCGTTAACTCTAGCCTATGTCACCAATCAAATAATGGAAAAACTCCCATTTACTTCAATAGGAAGAAGTTCCAGTCTGCAAAGGCCCAAAATCTTCAGTGTTAGTAAAGCAAAACTCTCTGACTCCAACAGGAGTTTTACTCAATTAAGGGCCACAGAATTTGGCCCAAAGGTATTAGCTCTCAAAAATGGTAAATTATAAAGAAAACACACAGACAAACTTAACTATAGAGGCACTTAGGAGCACAGCTATAATTAAAAATGGAAAATAGTTTTAATATATAATTCAATTCCAGTGTACAATAAAAATATGAAAATGATCTGCTGTATAGGCCCACTTGCTAATTTGCAAATTTAAATATGATGTCTATTTAAAATAGTGAGTTGGTCCACATTTATGACTAAAAACCAAGCTCGTGCAGTCCATACCTACAGAAACTTCAGGCGACCAAAACTCCCAGTGACCACAACAGTACTAATGTGAGTGAAGTGAACTGGGTGTGAACCATTGTCCCAATACTGTACACTCAAAAGTAATAGCTACTGTACTTCCTTAGACCCACCCTTATAAAACTGACACCTCCAAGCTAGGACTGAAGAGACATGTTTTAGCAACGTGCTATTTTGGCAGATATAGTACTGTATGTCAGTGGTTCTCAAAGCCGGTCTGCCGCTTGTTCAGGGAAAGCCTCTGGCGGGCTGGGCCGGTTTGTTTACCTGCCGCGTCCGCAGGTTCGGCCGATTGCGTCTCCCACTGGCTGTGGTTCGCCGCTCCAGGCCAATGGGGGCTGAGGGAAGGGCGGCCAGCACATCCCTCAGCCCGCGCTACTTCCCGCAGCCCCCATTGGCTTGGAACGGTGAACAGGGCCGGCTCCAGGCACCAGCCGAGCAAGCTCGTGCTTGGGGCAGCAGATCCTATGGGGTGGCATTCCGCCCAATCCTAGGGCGACGGCCGTTGTTGTTTTTTTTTGTTCACTGATCCGGCCGTCCTGTAGGGAGCGGCAGCGCGGAGGATGGGAATGCCCTGCTGGGAGTGGGCTGTGCCCTCCATCTGCCCCAGATGGTGCCAGGTCTGTAGCAAGCCCAGCAGGGCAGCCCGCGTCCTTCCCTCCCCGTGGAGGGCGTGGAGCCCTCCCAGCAGGCAGCACGGCGGTCGGGGCCACATGGGGAGCACCCCACTGAAGCCCTGGCCACCCCACTTCTCTCTCTCCCCTCGCTCCCTCTCCTTCCCCCCCCCGCTAGCCGGGGCACGTCTGCAGTGCAGGGAGTCCCCCTGCACCCTGGCTTCGGCCGCCCCGCAGGTTTGTTTTTTTTTTTCACTTGGGGTGGTAAAAAAGCCAGAGCCGGCCCTGGCGGCGAACCATGGCCAGTGCGAGCCACGATCGGCCGAACCTGCGGATGTGGCAGGTAAACAAACTGTGCCAGCCCGCCAGGGGCTTTCCCTGAATAAGCGGCAGACTGGCTTTGAGAACCACTGCTCTATGTGGATGTATGGAGTACATTTTAATCCTCTTTGAAAACAAGTGCACAATGGAAAGCCGGGTCCTTGTGCATGAGCAGGTCTGTACTGATAATAATGTCATGTTTATTTCCCATTCCCTGCTTGTGTCTTTTTTAAGTTAAACCTCAAGAGCATCACAGAACACAACATAAGATGACTCCAGAATGGAGCTACAATTGAAACAGGGTCTCTGACAACAAACGACTCATAATAGCTACAGGAACCCAGGCACGAATGCCTGGACTGTAGAATGAAAAGAAATAGATGTAAAGAAAGAAACTGAACTTTAAAAAGTTGTATTTGTAGTTGCTCAAAAACTTTAAGGTCCTCAGATACAAAACACTAAAACTCTTAAATAAATTGGCAGTGGAAGAATAAGTAGGTTATCCTAACGATTGATAAAGCCTGCTTCAAACAGATTTCAGATGTCAATCTCTCAGGTGAACAACTAGCTGTATTTATGTAAAAACTGTGATACTAATAAATTATTAAAATGAAAGTAGTATGTTTGGAGCTCGAGAAAGAATTTTTAAAGTGACTGTTCTTATATTAGGTCAGACCTGTTCCCACTGAGGTTAATAGTAAAACTCCCATCAAATTCAATGGATTCAAGATCAGGCCCAGTAAGTATAGTCAGACAAAATCCTTATTAAAACATTACAGCCATTAGGATGTTTGCAGTCATTGAGAATATACCTCTGTTCTATATATAACCCTTCTGCCTGTCCGAGTTGACTCCTCTCCGCCAGCCGCTCCTCTCTGCCAGCCGTCCCGCTAGCCGCTCCTCACCGCCAGCCGCTCCTCACCGCCAGCCGCTCCTCTCTGCCAGCCGTCCCGCTAGCTGCTCCTCTCCGCCAGTCGTCCCGCTAGCCGCTCCTCACCGTGAGCCGCCCCTCTCTGCCAGCTGTCCCACTAGCTGCTCCTCTCCACCAACCACCCCTCTCCACCAGCCATCCCGCTAGCCACTCCTCTCCGCCAGCCATCCCACTAGCCGCTCCTCTCCGCCAGCTGCGCCTTTCTGCCAGCCATTCCGCTAGCCGCTCCCTTCCTCCAGCTGCCCCCTCCACCAGCCGCCCCTCTCCGCCAGCCATCCCGCTAGCCGCTCCTCTCCACCAGCCGTCCTGCTAGCCGCTCACCAATATATCTTCAGGCTCCCCTGCTACTTAACATAGCTCTCAGTGATTTCAGCTCTTAGTAACTTTAGCTCTTTAGTGATTGCAGCTGGTAGTAGGGGAGTCTCAGTGCTGGTGCATCACTAGCCCAAAGTAGATCTAATGCTTAGACCTGGGTATTGTGATTTCAGCTTTGCAGCATGTAACAAGATTCCTAATAGAGTCAAACTTAGCTCTGTTATTACACAGTGGAGAGAAGAGGCATCAAAATGGTATTTAGGGCCCTCAGAAAGGAGAGAGGGAGCAAGCACACATCTTCTCTCCCCCCCCCCTCCTCTCAATTCACTGGGTTTTGGAACCCATGTCCCTTGCCTAGTGAGTGCTACTTAGTTGAGGGCGAGTCCCTCCATCCGTCATAAAATGCCAAGTAGAGTTCTACTGTCCTTGATTCACATAAACGGGATAACAACCCTTTATTACTCCTGCCCCAATAACAAAGAGACTGGGGAATCCCACAGCAGCCAAAGTGACCATTTGGGCCCGCAGTCCCATTATGCTAGGCAGAGTGGGTGTGCCCATGCAAACGAGATCAGCCCCTAAAGTCCTTTTCCACAGCTCAGCACCAGATGTCAGGGTACAGCCTGTTCTGACTCTGCTTACATGTATTTTAGTCAAAGTTTGATGTACTGCTCCTATATGTTTTCCGATCACACATCAGAAGAGAATTCTTCCAACTTTGATACCAGTAATATATTGACTGCTTTACTCACTCCCTATGGTATATATGTTCACATTACATTTAGACTTTTAAATCTATGTATTTTTCTTTTCCATTCTTCCTTTCACATATAAGTCACTTATTTTTCCCAGTGTTTAGCTAAGTCATAATGGTTTTTCATGTCTTCTCATTATGTTAACATTTTGACAAGAGTAAAAATTAAGGGTCCAAATAGCAAAATTAAGGGTCCAAATGCAAAGCATATATAATACTGGAGAAAGATCAAGATAATTATAAAGAGATGTTTATGCTGATCTCCTAACTTTGCAATCAAAGACATCCAAACCGTCTTGACATGATTCTTATGTTAATTTCAAATGACATTGTAGTCTGGACTAGATTAGGATACACAACTCCATTAATACTGCAGAGGGTCCCAGATTGTAGTCCAGAAATCACTCGCTGATGGTTCAATGAGAGCTGGCTGGTCACATGGTTCTGGATCTAATTGTTTCCAGTTGAGAGGAAGAGCACAGAAAGGAGTGGGTGATGAAATGAAGAGTAGAAGCAGACAGTGTGACTGATTTTTCCCCCCAAAATGAGCAAAACACCTACTGCATTAAAGACAATTTGCCACACAAACTTTTGTACTTTGGTCACATTAGGTATAGAGATGAAAATAACCTTAAGAAAGTTATTATGGAAGGAATGGTGGAGAATCATCACTGTAGGAGAGGACCAGCGAGGAGATGGATGGATGGTGTGTGGCAGATCACTGAAAGGTCAGATGCTGAGTGATCAACGTTAGAGATGGATTGCGAAGACTTCTGAAAATTCCACTGTGATGTCACCAGTACTCAAAATTAATAAATGGATTTACTTACTTAGCAAATATTTAACTATATGTATGTGCTTAAATACTGTCCTGAATAGGGATGCTTTCCTGAATTCGGGCCTAAATCATTAATTTTTAAGAAGCTATTATACTGAGCCTCCCTCATTAGTAGTATGAATGGAACAGATCTTGTGGAGTGCTGTGATGTATGAAACAATATATTGTGTTATTACACGAATCAGTAAATGGAACTGTTACACATAGTCTGAGAAGTTATTTTTCTCAGCATGTGAGCAGTGTACAGTCTTTGAAGAAATATTGTATCGCTGCTGAGTCTGTGATGCAGATATTTTGGTGCAGCTGTAGAAAACAGCAAGAGAGTTTGTTCTCTCCTTAATTTCTCTATCTATAGTCAATAATTGGTGCAGACTTGATTCCTGGAAACTGGGTATGGGTCTTTGGGCTGAGGTTCCTGAAAAGAGATTGCCTGGGTGCTGTTTGAGACCACCTCTATTCAATGACTGGTGTATATAGTATAAATAAGCAAGATTCACTAAGTATATATCCTGATTTCGCCTCCAATGGGAAACTGATCTGCAAGGACAACTGAGTACAGTAGGTCAGCTAGTAGGCTCTGGACAATCTAGGCTTGATACATAAACTCTGAATCTAGGCTTGACACATGAACTCTGAAGAGAAAAACTGTACCAACTTCCCACTTCCCTGATCCTGGACTCAGTCTCAGTACAAAATGGCCCCGGTATATTTTATAGGCATCTAAAAGCTGCTCTAAATTATGCTGGCTGAAGCAGTCCTCTAGGAACTATACTGCTGGTCAGGGATAGGTCCCTCCCACCTCTCATACTTCCCCCCTCTGCCCTCAGCCTGCCATAGACTATCCCCAATGCATATTGGGGAGAGGGCCAGGAGTAGCTGGCATAGCCAGCCCTACTCCAGCTGAAGATTTGCCTATGCTAGGGGAATCCTTGGATGTTGCTTTAAGTTGCAAAGGAGATTTAGGAGAGGCCGAGAATCTGGCCCTATATTGAAAACATATTTTAATTTATTTATTTGTCTTATATGTTGGTGTCTATCATAAATGTACTAGACATCCCAAAAATATATGCAATTATTTCCCTGCATAGAGGATTTGTAACAATATAACTTTAAAATGGGAAGTCACGTATTTCCAATGGTTTGTGCTTGAATTTATGCAAATACATAAAAGCTTAAGCAAATTTACTGTCTACTGCTTATTTGTCAGAGGAAATTAGTGATAGGAAAGTGATGCTTCTCAACACTTCTTGGATAGTCAGTAATTGTCCCCTCCCCATTACAAAACAGAATTAAATTTATGGAAATCATATTTGGTAAGTAGGATGACTAGTCCTTCAGATTTTCCCAGTGCTTTCTATTAGCAGTATTACATCTTCTTCAGTGGATACATTTCATCCATTTCACAGTTTAAGATTTAGAACAGTAAATTAAAATGTATTGCCTCTTTTGAATTCATTTGTCACAGGCAACAAGTAACATCATTTGGAGTGGTACATCATTAGAACATCAGTGCTTGGAGACTCACTTGGCTGGAAAAAATGGGTCAGAGAGATCAAATAAGCCTCACATGGATAATCTAAAGTTTATGACAAAGGGAATGCCAATAAATAGGAAGCAACTCCCACAGTACAGCAAAGAAGAAAATAAAATGAAAGGGATGGGGATCTCTTTGAAAACACTCACATTCCTTATACATGTAGATTCTGACATAGGAAGAAACCCTTTGATAAAAATGAAATGACTTATCTTTTATTATTTTGAGAAGTAGCAATGTCTATTTAACACCAACATTGCTTAAATACAGTACTATAACCTGGACTGAATAATTATTAAAGTACTTAATTCTTCCTTATTTATATCTCTTATATGATACCAAGTATATGTCCCCTCCAAACCTTTTCTATGTCCTTAAGAACAAATGTTCATTACTACAGTGTATGCTTTGTTCTCATCTATAGAGTTTTGAAACAAAAGCTGTCACTTCCAGCTTTTACCACTGCTAAGCAGTGAAAGGTGAGCACACAATACAGTCATAGGTATGGCTGAAAGTATGCTCCTTTCTTCCCTGGCTCACTAAATAATACATTGGCAAGAGGCACATATAAGAGATATGGTGTCTTGTAACTGCTATCAGATGTATGTCTATCGTGCCTGATGGTCATTAGTTAGATGAGATCAGCAAGTTAAAGAAATTTTACATTTGTGTTTTCCTTTAACAGGTTCATGACTGCTGTAGCAGACTCACAAGAAGGAAACTTGACTGAAAAAAATACTGGGGTAAGATAAGCTCATTACAAATATGCAACTTAATGGATTTTTTAAAATAGGTTATCTCGTGTGGTGCCTGATAACGTTCATGTAATACATGAGAATGAGGAGATAAAAGGAAGAAAAATAAAACAAATGCCTCGCCTTTGGTTTACTCTTCATAAATATTAATAATGCATGGTTTCTACTCCTTTCCTATTAAATGAAACAATATGCCAATTTTGGATACGAAATGTGCAGACCGTTAATTGAGAATTAGTGCTCCTGTGTGAATTACATCAGAATAGTGGCACCTGTGAGCACTGCTACAGTTAAGTCACTTGCCATTTTCATTTTAAATTCTGTTTTTTCAAGGTTTATAATTTAGCCACCCATATTTGCATCAGCCTAAAGCTTAGCATATAAAATGTGAGCTCAAATTAATCTATTGTCTCAAAATATGGCTACGATTATTTAAGCTTTTGTTTTTAAATTAGATAATCTTTTTTTTTTGCTCATTTCAGACACTTGTTTAATCTCCTTCATGTAAGAAATGTCTGAATTTTAAATGGAGAAAAGTTATAAATACTTGAAGCTTTATGTACCTGCTAAAGAACTGCAGCTTTTCAAACCACGTAAGCTCAGAGGAACCTCAGAAGAGTGTGTATAGACAAAAAAGAAAACACATTGCTCAGTGAAGAACTCTATGTGGGGTCCAGCAGAAGACTCCATGATGACACAGCAGCAGCTGAAAATCCCCACTATGTAGAAAGGGATCAGCCGCCTCTGTGTCTTCATGGCTCCTTGTGGACCTTGTGGATGGTTGTTCCCTGGCCTGAATATCCACACTTGGAAAGAGGCAGTAACTGGATGGGTTGGGGGAGGATTTGGGGTGTTCGGGGGGTGGGGTGGGGTGGACAATGCACATTGGGATTGGGACTGTATTATCTTCTCCACAAAACCTGCTCAATGGTGCGGAGAGGGTCTTTAATGGCAGCTGTGGCCAGAGGAGGCTATGACAGTGCAGTTCCATTGGAAACATGCTTTTAGGGAGGGAGAGGGATATTGCTGCTGAGGGCAAGAGCTGCTACAAGGCCTCTGTGTGGGTGGCCCTGGCCTGATACTGGTGTCCCAGGATGTGTGGGTATAGGAGGTGGGACCTGATAGCCTATTTCACATAAGAAAACTCCATCCCCTTGATAGAACAGTGTGGGGAATCTAACAGAGATTTCTGCCCTCAATTCATGTTCTTCACAGGTTTTACCATGAGAAGTGGAAATGTGGCCCAATATGTGGGCTTATGTCTTATACAAGCTACATAATGTTACTCCCTCATATGCTCATTCTGCTAACATTTGATTGTTTCCCATGGGATTGTGAATCTTCTTGGCTTCACACCTAGCCAAATGACTCAAGAGAAGTTTGGCTAAGCTAAGAAAACATTTTGTTTTCTGTCATAGTTACAGCTTCAGGTCACAATGTGCTGTGGGTTCTGAGCTTTCTCGCCCTTTTCCACATGGAACTTTAAGCCCAATTCAGAAGGGCCAACGAGTGGCTCTTCATGTTTAAAAGATCTATTTTTTCAGATAAGTTTCCCTGCCCTGCAGCAGATTGACATTATATGAATGTCAAAACACAGCAAGCCATTGATTTTGTTCTAATCTTTTTCTTCCTGATTGGATTGGAAACTTCTTTCTCTACCAGCTCTTTTCAATGCTTTTCTATTAAAAAAAAAGTAGTGATATGGAGATTCATTATGTATTGGGAAGATACCAGCTGTTTATCAACCTCAGAAAAAAATACCTCCTTGTAATGACAAAAGAGGATTTCCTGGGCATCTATAATATACTGTCTATGATCACGTCATCCCAAGTGACCTGTAGCATTGCCATGAGAAAAAGCCCTGAGACAGAGCTTTTGGGCTGAGTGCTGGCTAAAAAGGTACTTGTAGCTGTGCGTAAGAAGAATCTGTCTCCTGCTGTTTGATTCCTGCTGTGTTCAGGGAAACAAGATTGTGTACATAAATAGGATTGGTAAATAAATAAATAGGATTGCATCAGATAGCAGGCTTCCATCATCAAATTCTCCTCCTAACTGAAACAACCCATAGGATCCTGAAGTTTATCAAAGCTCTTGAGTCAAAAAGGGGTAGCAAATTCTCCAGGCTCGGAGCTTTGTGTGAGCTGTCCCAGAGGTGTTCATTATCAAAGCAGGTAGCTGTGATTTTCTTCTCCAAACAATGCAATTACAGAGAAGGTCACTTGATCTCAGGGTTTATTGGCTTGGGTCTGGGTTCTTAGGGTAGGATCCACAAAGGTACTAGGCATCTAAGTCCTAGTTTTAGGCTCCACAGTGATCCAGAAAACTCCCGTCAAACCCTGTGTGCTTCTAAGTTTTCAGAAAAGTTCTATTAGCACCTACATTTCTGCCTCTGGGCACGTGCACTGCTGCCTCTTTGTAGGTGTCAGGTGCCCTATCTCCCACCTAAGCCCCAGAGCAGGCTATTTAAGAATCTATCCACAGTGGAACAGTCTTTGGGCCAGAGAGAGAGAAAGAGTGAGACAAGGAGTCTGTAATCCAGTGAGTGGTTAAGGCACCTACCCACCTGGGCAATGGAGACCAGTATTCCCTCTAAATTTTCCCACCCATGTGCGGAATGAATTTTTTATTTGCACCAATATGGAGCTGATGTGTGACACATCACCTTCATATTGGTGCACATAACAAAATTCATGTGGTGAGGGTGGGGCTGAGGGGTTTGGAATTTGGGAGGGGGCTCAGGGCTGGGGAAGAAGGTTGTGGTGCAGGGGTGTGAGGGCTCTGGCTGAGGGTGCAGGCTCTGGGGTGGAGTTGGGGATGAGGGGCTCGGGACTGAGGCAGAGGATTGGGTGCAGAGGGTGAGGGCTCCAGCTAGGGGTGTGGACTCTGAGATGGGGCCGGGGATGAAGGGCTTGGGGTGCAGGAGGGTGCTCTGGGGCTATGGCAGGAGAAAGGACTCCCCCCAGTGCTCTCTCCCTGCAGCAGCACCTGGGCTGGAGGGGAGAGGCACCTCTCCCTGCCGCGGGAGCTGTGGGGGTGGGGCTGCAGGATAGGTGCCCCTCCCCCAGCCCCAGCAGGTTTGTGCTGCGGGAGAGCTGTCCCGGCCATGCCGGGGTCCGGGTTACTGCCCTGGCTGCAGCAGGTCTGGGCCACAGGCTGAGTTGGGGCCGGGCCACACTAGGTCCCAAGGAGGTTCCCTGAGTGCCTGCACAGTGCTAAATAGGCTGCTGCACGACCGCGCAGCTTACAGGGAACTTAGGTGGAGACTCTGAGTCTAGTCCCCCTGTTCTAATCACTTCTTCATTATTTATCCACAATGGAACAGCTTCAACAGGGGAGACTGAGGAAACCCCACATCAGAATGTCCCAGAATTCAGTGATTAGAGAACTCATCTGAGCGGTGGGAGACTCCTGTTCAAATCCATTCTCCCCTGCTGGCAGGGAAGGGGGTATTGAACATGGGTCTCCCACATGCTAGGTGAGTGCTCTAACCACTGGGTTAAAATTATAAGGTGGGCAGCAGCGCCTCCTCCAGCTGTTTTTGTGTGGAGAGAAGCAGGCCCCTAACTCAGTGCTGGAAGAAACAGCTTAGATGCTTAACCCAACCTGATTCCAGGGCACAAGGTCCCATTCGAGGATTGCTAACAGAGTTTCAACGTACGCACCTATCTCCATGAAGGGGTGGGACTTAACACACATACCTCTCATTGCCATCTCCCATTGGATAGCTTAGGTGGTTTCCTGCCTAGCATGTTGGCCTTTGGATTGCATTCCAAGGCATTTATCTCTCCCCCATTCATTGTATAGGGAGCCTAGGCAGCTAACTCAGGCCAGGTCTACACTACAAACTTAGGTTGATGGAAGTCGCCATACGTCGACCTAATAATGTATGCGTCTACACTCCCAGGTCCCTTACACCGACCTGACTTGCGTGAAACGTTGACTTAATTACTCCACTTCCACAAGAGGCATAGTGCTTAATTCAATGTTGATGGGTCTACAGAGAGGCAGTGTAGACGCGGCATTGTGTAAGTTGACTGAATTGGTCTCCAGGAGGTGTCCCACAATGCTCCGCTGTGACCACTCTGAAGATTGTTTTGAACAAGCCCTGGGATCTTTTGCATTCCCATTTCCTGTTTGATCAATGTGGAGAGCTCGCCTGCCCAGCTGATTATGGTGACTCAATGCCCCAAACGCGCTCCAGCCTGGAGTACACAGGAGATGGTGGGACTTATTGGTCTGTGGGGAGAAAAGGAAATGTAGGCACAGCTCCGATCCAGCCAAAGAAACATAGACACCCATGAAAAGATTGTGTGAGGCATGAGGGAGAGTGGCTATACCAGGGACACTCAGCAGTGCTGCATGAAAATCAAAGAACTTTGGCAGGCATACCAGAAGACAAGGGAGGCAAACAGTCATTCTGGTTCTGCACCACAGACGTGCCACTTCTACAATGAGCTGGATGTGATTCTCGGTGCTACCCCATCACTACCCCCAAACGCAATGTCGATACCTCCCAGGAGTCTGAATTTCAGGCTACCTCAGGCAACAACAAGGAGGACATTCTGGATGAGGAAGAGGAGGAGAATGGGAGACAGGTGAGCGGGGGATCCATTCTCCCTGAGAGCCAGGAGCTATTTTAATCCTAAAGCAGTCCAGCAGGACAGCATCATGGATGAGCATGATGCTGGGGAAGGCACCTCTGGTGAGTATGCAATTTCAGTCAAACTGTAAGGGTTACATGCTCTTATATTTTATATTTAATATGAAGAAAAAGTGAGGTGAAGTGGGTGTCTGCTTCCCACTGGCCGCCCCAGCTATACAAAGGGTGCCCCCTGGAAAAGATTGGTTATGTCCACAGGGATGGCCTGTGAATCCTCCATGGAGATCTCCAGGAAACGTTCATCCATTGCAGAAGGTTTCTGGGGAGGGCTGCCTTATTTCTTCCACCATGATAGGACACTTTCTCATGCCACTCTGCTGGCATCATTGTGGTACACAGCATAGCAGCAAAAGGACCAGGTCTGTACCCAGATGCTTGCAGCATCTGCTCCCTTGCCACCTCTGTTACCCTCAGGAGGACTGATATCACATAGGGTCACCCAGGGGAGACGGTGGAAGTTTTCATTACAAGTGCTCATACCGCAAACAATAGAGCATGTGATCCCCCACCCATGGTGATTTCTGGGTCCCTCAATCATAGCGTGAGTGGCAGGGATTGGAGTTGACTTCAGAATCTTTAAGCCCAGGGTGACTTCTACCAGCAGCATTAAGGGAAGGGGGGTGGGCTTCCAGTGTTCTCTCATGGCCACAAACCCCTCCCTCCCCCCGGAGCTGCGATTTGGGAGGCTTAATGCTGGTCCCAGTTCTCAAAGCAACATCCATGTTGCTAAGGGGAGAGGGCATTGTCTACCTGTCCACATGTGCTCCCGACGTGGGTTTCCCATAAGTTGCAGCACAACACCCATCACCATGCCACTGGGTCATACTCACCGTGGGTGGAATAGCAAACCGGTTCATTGAATAGCTAGGGATTCTGATTATGTTCTGGCTTGCATTAAAGTGTAATGAGGGGAGTGACTTTTAAATAGCAACCTTGTACCAGACCCAGGCAGAGGTGAAAGTAAGCTGGTACGGTACGGTATGGTACGGCTTACCGGCAAGAGCCAGTACATCGCCGATCATACGGGCAGGGAGCAGCTTCCTTGGCCACTGATTTAAAGGGCCTGGGGCTCCCGGCAGCAGCCAGAACCCTGGGCCCTTTAAATCACCGCCAGACCCCGGTTCCAGAGCCCCGGGGTAGCAGCGGCAGCCGGGAGCCCTGGGGCTCTGGCGGCTATTCAAAGGGCCCGGGGCTTCCCGCAGCAGACGGAGCCCGGGGCCCTTTAAATCACCGCCAAAGCCTCAGTGCTGGAGCCCTGGGGTAGCAGTGGCGGCCTGGGGCTCCGGCAGCGATTTAAAGGGCCCGGGGCTCCACTGTGATAGCGGCAGCCGGAGCCCCAGGCCCTTTAAATAGCCGCCAGAGCCCCGGGGTCACAGCGATGGTTGGGAGCCCTGGGGCTTGGGCGACGATTTAAAGGCCCTGGGGCTCCCGGCAGTAGCCGCAGCTACCGCTACCATGAGACTCCGACAATGATTTAAAGGGCCCAGGGCTTCCAGCCACCACTACCACAGCTGGATTTAAAGGGCCTGGGGATTTAAAGGCCCCGCCTCTTTCGGTTGCCCTTCTGGTTGAGGCCAAACCCCCCCCCCCCCCCGCTCAGGACTCCGGCATACCGGTAAGTCCTTTAAGTTACTTTCACCCCTGAAACCAGGTAATGCAATGACAATAGTTGCCTGGTGCTCTGCATGCCTTACAGTGGAAAGCTTGGCCTTCAGCACATCCTCCACACCAGCGAAGAGGCTTTCGCAGGTTGGAAGATGGAAAAAGAGAATGTGTGATGACATGTTCAATGAGATAATGAACACCTCTGGGACAGCTTACACAAAGCTCAGAGCCTGGAGGATTTAATTGTCTGAAAAACTGAACATGGAGAGCAGGAGAGCATCCCAGGAATATGAATGTGCCACGCAGAATGAGATGCTGCAGATTATGAAGGACCAATCAGACATGTTGAGGTGTCTGGTTGAGCTTCAAGAAAAACAGGTTGAGGTTAGACTCCCTCTGCAGCCCCTACACAATGACCTGCAAATATTGCCTTGTTCCCAATCCCCCTCCCCCAAACATTCCAGGAGGTGTGTGTGTGTGTGCGGTTGGAGGTGAAGTATCCCTTCCACTTAACACCGGGGGAGGTTACTAAGAACAAAAGGCAGCCATTTGAAGACCTTTGATGGGCAAAACTTCTGTGCTTTCACGAACAAGCTGACTTCGTTTTTCCCCTTCCAATTTCTTCACACCGTTTGCCCGAGGTTAAATTATTTTCTTGTTCTTTCAGTTTATGTTTGTGCAATAAAAGTCAATGTTTCAAGAATGCAATACTCTTTATTTATTCCAAGCATGGGGTCTTGGGGAGGGGCAGGGGAGGTACAGGGAAACTGATGCAACAGAGGGGATGGTATGGGAAGCCACAACGCAGATAAGCAGCACACATTACTGTTGCTCATTACTGTAATGGCTTTTCAAAGCCTCCAAGAGATGCAGAGCTCCTCACTGGGCTCTTCTTATAGCCCTGGTATCTGGCTGTTCAATATTAGCTGCGAGCCTATCTGCCTCCACAGCCCACCGCTGCGGAAATGTCTCTCCCTTTTCCTCACAGATATTATGGAGCACGCCGCAGGCAGCAATAACAATGGCAGTATTGCTCTCACCGAGGTCTAATTTAGTAAGCAAACTGTGCCAATGACTCTTTAAACATCCAAAGGCACATTCCTCCACCATTATGCACTTGCTCAGCCTATTGTTGAACTGCTCCTTACTGCTATCCAGATGGCTGGTTTATGGCTTCATGAGCCATGGGAGCAAGAGATAGGCTGGGTCTCCCAGGATCACTATTGGCATTTCAACATTATCAGTGGTTATTTTGCGATCTGGAAAGAAATTCCCTGATTGTAGCTTTCTGAACAGACCTGTGTTCCTAAAGATGCACATGTCATGCACCTTTCCTGACCATCTCATGTTGATGTCAGTGAAACGCTCCCTGTGATCCACCAGCGCTTGCAACACCACTGAAAAGTAACCCTTTCAGTCTATGTATTCTTTGGCAAGCTGGTCTAGTGCCAAGATAGCGATATGCGTTCCGTCTATCGCCCCACCACAGTTAGGAAACCCCATTGCGGCAAAACCATCCACTAAGTCCTGCACATTGCTCAGAGTCACTACTCTTCTTAGCAGAAGTTGATTAATGGCCCTGCAAACTTGGATCACAAGAACTCCCACGGTGGATTTACCAACCCCAAATTGATACCCCACTGACCAGTAGCAGTCTGGGGTTGCAGGATTCCACAGAGTGATCACCACTTGCTTCTCCACAGAGTAGGTCTTATTTTAGTGCTGCTGTGCTTCAGACCTGGGGAATGTGGCCTTCTGCATTCGAAAGTTCTCCAGCCTCTGTTCGTCATCCCATAGCTGCCAATTGATGCAATCCCATCAGTCAGTGCTTGTTTCCCGGGACCAGAAACGGTGCTCCACCGTGTTCAGCTGCTGCACAACTGCCAGCAACAACTGTGAATTGTTTCGTTCTATGACTTGCAGCCTGGCTGCTTGAATGACATAGCAATGTTCCACGTGGCGGTTCCTGTCTCGGCTCTGGAAATACTGCAGGATAAGGCGCAAGGTGTTTGTAAACCTCACAACAAGAGTGCAAAGCTAAATGGGGTCCATGCTTCTTGGGCTATGGCATATGTGCGGCTAAGCCAGGCTTTTGAAAAAAGGCATGAAAAAGCATGGGTTGTTTGCCATTGATATCAGAGGAGGGAGGGAGGGAGGGAGAAAACTGCATCATGGAAGGTTGAAGCCATATTCTCATTCCCCCCTGCAACAATGTTTGGTTTCATGAGGCATTGCAAGCCCTTCCCAAAAACGCCTGCAGCTAGTTGCACTGTGGGATACATACCCATGATACACTGCTCTGTGCATCGATGAAAGCGCTGCTAATGAGGATGCACTCCACCAACACAATGAGTGTGATGTGGACATGCCCGACTGACTTAATTTCTGCAGCGCCTGGATGTCATTTTAAATTAAGTGTAGACATGCCCTGAGGCTTTGTTGGTTGCAGTGTTGTTCCTGTGATTTTCTAGGCACCTAAAAGTGAAGTGCCATAATACTGAGTATTGCACTGCCTAAGCTCCTTTGTTGATCCAGCCTTAATATTTTTCATGGTGGAAGAATTAGCACATAGGTAATCTGTTCACTGGCATGTGCTCTCTGGCTATATGAAGAAGCAAGCAGGTTTTTTGTCACAGCCATACATGACCTGTAACTCATATTTGCATTAAAATGCAGTATCTCTCCCTACAATTCTGACAGTTGTATCAAATCTGAGAGAACACAGAACTCACCTGTCATAACATTCATTGCAGCACACACTGATTATTCAGCATTCATTCATTTTAGCCCCCACCCTATTTGTAAATTCTCCCTAATTGTGCACTTGCATTCATGATAGACAGCAGTGCTGCTGGCAATATCAAAAATAAAATATCTGAATAACACACTTAACTCACTTGCCAATTAACATATTTATACAGTATCATCACATTGAGCCTTTCACTGACTCCATTAGCTATATTATAATGGATCTGGTTTAAAAAGTTGGCCTGTGGATGTTGCATTTAAAGCTTTATATTTTTAGGGCTTTGAAAAACTGCATCACTTCTTCTTGGCCTTTTAGCTAAGATTTAATAAGTCTTTTCTCTCTACTATAATATCAGCTTAATGTCTGACACTTCCTCTCCAGGGGATTTTTGTTGCTCTTGCTGGAGGTGGAGAAGGACTCTATGATCTAATGGGCCTTTTCTGTCTCTAATTGCTATGATTCTATATATCACAGACAATGTAGTGTAAAAATGCAGTGGTTTTTGTTAAATGATGTTTATAGCTGTGGGAAACAAATGGCAAAATAATGTCCTCCTTCTATTTTTACAAGGCTGTTGCAAGGAGCCAAACATTGTGAGCCACAGAGAAGGAATCTATAAATCACTTTCACAGATGGGGCCGCCAGTGTTCAGTAGTCTGGTATCAGCAGTGGTCCAAGAACAAGTTACCTAATTAAACATTGCTTTACCTTTAAACAGATGTGCCAAAATCTGTTATCAGTCAGACCAGTGGTCCAAATTTACACAGGCATTATCAAAAGCAGAATTTGGTCCATATGTTTTTAAGTAAACCTGTTCCCCAATCCACCTCCTGTTTAATTTATTTTCTTTTTATGCATGGAGGTGGATTTACACAAGCCCATCTGTGTTGAAATTAACTATTTCTGCCCTCCTAGCCTCATCACCCCCATTTCCTTTCTCTTCATATAGTGAAGTGATATTCTGCTGTGTGGCAATAAGTTCCCTACCAAGATGCTATGATAATGAAAGCACCCCGGGTATCTGAGTCACCATTGCATTATTCCAGTTTTATGCCATTCGTAACTTCATTAATCTCAATGGAATTACACTGATATAAAGTTGGAGTTATACAATTGTAAATCTGATCCCTGATTTTCTTAATGGTATGGGAAACCAAAATACTGATAGAACCCTGAGTGAGAACCCCCCCCCCCCAATACTTAGGCTGTAAAAAAAAAAATCACAGTTGAACTAAACTTAAGACACTGCATGGAAGAGGATTTGGAAGTGGGGCTACCGCAGATCCAAGAGCCTGTCACAGGCCACAGAAAACTATATAGACCCATGAAATCAATAGCAGTCTTTCCATTAACTTCTATGGACTTTGAATCAGGCTCTAAGCGCCCACCTTGTAACCCATAATACACCTGCTTGCTATCACTGCGCTAAAGATAAACTAATTTTGGCTAGAATTATACTTTAGAACCTGATCCATGAAAAGTTATGAGATGCTTTCCCAATTCTTCTCATGCATATGAAGGAACATACATTTTGTAACATGACTTTACCACCTACCTGGTTTCCCACAACAAAACAAAAAACAAAATAAAACAAAACTATTTTTCTTCTGGGTCTGAAAAGCCTGCAGTTTTATTTAAAAAAAAAATCACAAATAATTCCACTGCATTTAATACATACTACATCTCAGTAAGCGATGCATAAAAATAACCTCTCAAAACATTACTACTGTGATGGAACTTGCCATGAGGCCAAATACTGCGCCCATTAAAGGTCACAGGTATGTTGACATTGACTTTGATTGGTGCAGGAGCAGGCCCAACCTTTGCCCGGTCCTTGCCCACACTTCACCCACAAGTTTCTCAGACATATCTATTTAGAACAGAAACCATAGCCCCTGTCCTCGCCATGACTAAGAATCAGGCTAATCCTCAAACTACTTCCACCTATGTCCAGCAGGACTAGCTAATACTCTTTTAGAAAGCCTCAGATAGTATTTTCCAAAATTAAATAACTACCTCCACCACTTTAATCTTTTCCCAATAGACAAGTTGGTACGAAAAGATGTTAAAATGTTACAGCAATGCTCAGTGTCCTGTAAAGATCTAGTATGCTATCCTATCAGCTTAGATGCACAGGAAAGAAGATTAAATTAACAATACTGCCTTACTGCTCTCATGAATGAGATGCTGCCCTCTTAGACTCAGCCGTTTTATACTGTCAGTTGTCACTTGCTCCTCTTAACTCAAACCCCTAAAATATAGGACAGTCCCTTTTTGATCTTTACTTTTTAAAAAGAAACGATATAACTTTATTTTTATTTATTTATAGTACATAGTGACTTCAGTACTTTGGCTGAACATGCATTTGTTGATATATTTAGTAAAATGTATCTTTGTTGATCATTCATTAGTTGTACTAATTTAGAAAGTTAATGTTTAGTGACATGTCCATTTCTCATAGGGTCTTTGAGCTAAGTTTGTAGTAACAGTATCACTATCTGAGATATATTTAATTACACATTGCTTGCCCACCCCCTATGTAAAGTAAACTTATAGAACTTCAGATATTCCAACAGCAATGAGTTCAATGGGAAATTA
Source organism: Chrysemys picta bellii (assembly GCF_011386835.1). Classification (NCBI taxonomy): domain Eukaryota; kingdom Metazoa; phylum Chordata; order Testudines; family Emydidae; genus Chrysemys; species Chrysemys picta. The sequence goes on from NC_088801.1 coordinate 36,521,363, forward strand.
TTAGACAGATGGAACAGATCTTTTTAATTTCTCCTTTCCCCCTTTCAATCTGCAGAGCAGACATGAAGTTGTATATATTTTTCAACTACCTTTCTCGGTTCAAGTAACACCCTCCCAGCCACAGATGCAGTAACCGTCAAATTGAAAGTTCTTAGTGGTCTGTGTCTCTGGCAGTTCTAACTGTACATACAATGAAAAGTAAAAGTTCTCTAGGATAAAGATATAACAATACAACTGTGTCATTAGTGCATATGCATCCTATATTAACATGGACAGTGAGTGGCCTTGAATCAAATCTCTTATTAACCATCCTGATGAGATCACATCATCAGTTGTGACAGTTAATAAGACACCTTTTACGTCCCTCCTACACCATAACAAAACTACTGAAATATAAAAGGCACATCGTCACCTTTATGGGTCCAAATTAATGCACCTTGCACTCAACTATGGCTATAGGGGCAGATGTTCCAAAGAGGAGAAGGCACTCTTTTAAAGTGTGTAATAGGGCTCTATCCAAGTCTTGCCAGTGATGTCTGCCAAGGAGAGAGACAGCTCCAGATGAATTTACTAATGCAGTTTTTCAGCCTGGATTGTGCAGAAGTAGGAATCCAGCCCAGAGTAGCTCTCTTACTCACTAAAATATTGAAGTCTGCAGTTCTTTTAGCAGGTCTCTAGTGCTACATTTTTAATGAAGTTGTGTACAAAGGCTTTGTACTTGTGTTCAAGCTAAATTCCAGCTACTGACCAGTCAGGCCTCGCATGAACAAAAATGCCCCTTCTTTTCCCAAATCCATTGGAGTTGGACAATTCCTTCTGTTCTGTGGGAAAGTAATGCCTTTTTTTAAAGGAACTACCTGTTATTCAGTGGAATTCACAGTGCTGGGTAGGAAATCCTCCACAGGAGAGGGACATTTTTAAGACACTAGATCTGTTTGATTGCAAAAACCCTACTACTGGTGTCTAGTCATCTCCAGGCACTTGTGTACACCCCATTCTTCTAGCTAGTTCAGCTATATACATTTGAGATTTTAATTTACTCTATCTTAAACAGTCCTGGATAATTATCCAAATCCAAAGCACAAATAACTGCTTTCTAATATTTAATGGCTGATATCTCTGCATCTAGGGTATTTATGAAAGCACAGGTGGCTTTGGTCAATGGAAGTCAGGACCCTCAATACCTTTGTAGATGTGGGTCTGACTCTGAAAGACTTGTTTGCGGATGGGCTCCATTCAGAATGGTTGCACCACAGTGAAAAATAGTGAAAGTGAAAAATGTTACTTAATTTCAAGTGATGTGTTTATGGTAAGGCTTTGTTCTAGACCAGGAAATCTTGGAAGTGCTCCAGACCATGAACTTGAGCAATGTTTGTTTTTAGAGTTGAGATTATTAGTGATGCTTTTCCCAGCACTTAACAATAAGGAGTTTCCACATAACAGTTCTTCGGTGGCTCTGTGCCGCATCTAAGGAAATGAGGGGCAATAGGCGTTTCCTGCCCCTGTTTCCTGCAGGCTGGGGACTTTTCTTTCCCTTGGGAAGTTGCTTATGTCATTGACAATCTGACGCTGCACTTCCAGCGCCTGCCCTCCTGCAAAGAAGAGTTCCCAGTGCGTTCTCGGCTGACCTGACCTTCGGGGAGCAGAGCAGCCTGGCCTGGGACATGTCTGGCTGCGCCTGTGGGGTCCCATCACACGCTAGGCTCCCGGGCTAGGCGCGGACTTGGGGCAGGCGGGTGTGTCCTTCACGCGTTGGTGCCACGTGTTTTGACCCCGCCGCGTGGTGCTTTTGCAGGGCGCCCTGGAGCTGGCGAAGTTCCCGATCCAGAAGGGCTCCCTGGAGCGCCTCAAGCAGCAGTGGGAGTCGGGCGATGCGCTGAGAGCCGGTCCTCGGGGGGGCTCCGCGGGAGGACGCCGCCGCAGGCGCTCGCAAATCCCGGAGGGGAGGAGAACTTGTCCCGCGCCAGCAGCAGCGGCCGCCGCCGCCCTGCGGGAGGAGGAGACCCGAGCAGCTGCAGCTGGCGGCCAAGAGGGGCGAGTTCAGAGCCGGCAGCCGGATAAGAGCCGCGGCGGCGGCAGCAGCACCATGGAGAAAGCGCCGCGGGCCAGCGAGGGGGCCGAAGTGGCCAAGGAGGAGCCCCGGGACGGCCGCCGCAGGCTGGAGCGCTTCCCCATCCCCTGGGAGGAGCTGAGGAGTAGGTTTGAGGCCCCCAGCGGCGCGGCAGCGGGAGTCAGGCAGGTAAGAGCCACGGGCAGGTGCCAGACACGCGCATTCCCTCTCCCCCAGCGAGTGGCAGCCCCCGGGAAACTTCCCCTGGGCCGGACCAGGGCCTGCCGCTGAACTCAAGCGAGGGTTGCACACACTAGTCCAAGCCTGCTTCTTCCCAGCTTGATCGGCCCCATGGTCCAAGTAATGGAAGGAGACAGCCACCAAGGGCACTGACTAAACACCTTTGTGGACCTGGGCCCCAGGGACTAGAGTAAAGGAATTCACAGAGGTTGTTCTTCTTCCATCTTTTATGTGACCTTTCCCCCTTGTGGCTGTAGGTACCTAAGGTCTCAGACCTCTGCCTGGCCTCTGTGCATAGCACAGGGATGGAGGAAGAGCTCTAACTCTGACTCTAATTGATTCTGCCATGTTAAGTCCAAACCTGACTGTGTGTCAGAGGGAGATGGAGCAGTGGCCAAAAACTCAGCAAGGGAAAGGGGGAAAAATGAGGTGATATAACATGAAGCATTTTTAATGGAATGAAGGTAAGATCAATGAGTACACTAAAGCATTGATAGGGAACATTGTTAGGATTTCTAATGTATTATGTGAATTCATTGTGCGAAGCAATTTTAATGCTATCTATCGTCTACAGTACAGATATGAAAAGTTATGGGGAAAAGTTACTAAGGATGCTCAGTTACTTTGTTAACTTGGCAATTTTATTTATAGAATAGAATTTGTCTTAATTAGCTCCTTTGCTACTCTAGGTGTCCCTTGGTGCTTTACAATAATAAGTTAGATAGGCAGTACAGGGACTGTGTAGCAAATGAGGTAGGCACTGTGCATTCAACAATAGTTCACACACTACCTTGCTTTAAAGACTTTTACTGAAAGAAAGAATATGGGCTGTTTGAGAGTTTTTTTTTTTCCAAGTAGTTCCATGAGATCTTTACTTCCCACCTGGACCCAATGAATTCTTTTTAGTAATACCTATCTCTCATCTGTAGATCTCAAAGCGCTTTACAAAGGTTGGTACCATTAGTCCCATTTAAAAGAGAAGTGAAGTGACTTTCCCAAGGTTATGGACACATTTCTGGAATCAGAAAAAGAATTTCAGCTTTTCCAACAAGAACAGAAAATAAAGTCACTCTGTGATAGATTGAATGTGTTTTAATAAAGTTGAATTAAAAGAAAGACTTAAGGGTAAGGGGGAGAGAAGGTTGGGTCTGTGTTTGGAAAGTTGGAGAAAGTATGTGGCATATATTTGTGGTTACCATCACTACAGACATGAAATAAAGGTCACTTAACAGGACTATTAATGGAAATTGTCCAGCATATGGCAAACATGAATCACAGTTTTCCTTCCATAGAGGTTTCATATATCAGTTTTAAAATAAAAAAAATAAAAAAATAATATGTTTAGTTAAGAATGGCCATACTGGGTCAGACCAAGGGTCCATCTAGCCCAGTATCCTGTCTTCCGACAGTGGCCAGTACAGGTGCCCCAGAGGGAATGAACAGGTAATCATCAAGTGATCCATTCCCTGACGCTCATTCCCAGTTTCTGGCAAACAGAGGCTAGGGACATCATCCCTGCCCATCCTGGCTAGTTGCCTTCTTGATGTGTGTATGCTACTTAGACATCAAGTCTGAGCAACCAGGCTTTGTGGAGATTAAGTGTGCAGGTGTTTGGGGCTGGAGGCTAAAATCCATGACTACTACCTCAGCCTATATGGATTTTAGGTGGAGTATATGCTGCAGCCCCTGGGGTGTTAGGTCTACTAAAGCCACATGATGACTGGTCCGAGGTCCATCCCTGCTTGTGCTCCAGTGACACCTTTTTTTACCAGATTGTGCTTAGACTAGTGCAGAAACTCTTATGTCGCTCTTCTGTGGTGAGTTTCACCCAAAGGAAGAATAAATCTATACAGTCAGCATAATGTAGAGCACATATTATAAGCCATCCTCTGTAATTAGGGATAAAAACTAGATTTTCCAAATAGTTATGTTTACTTGTATTTAATAATTTATCAGAACAGGGAATACTTCTGTTATTGCAGAAGTCAGTGGAAGTTTTGTCTATGAAAGCATATGCTTTCTTCTATTATCACCAAGTAGAAAGGATCCGAAAGGCCTGTATCCCACTGTTGGACAATCAAGGAGGAGAAAAATGGCTAATATACGTTACGCGTTCCCTCTGCTGCAAGAATGTGATACTCTGCTTCACTTGGCAGAGGAAGGCATGTCCAAAGGGGAAGGAACCAGCAACAGTCTCTGCCGATAGCATGCTCTTCTTCTTACAATGCTGTCCCAAACAGCAATAACTACTTTATGGTTTTCAGAGACCATGGAGAGATGGGTGGTACAGGGCTGCTATGCCAGTGAGAATATACGCTATAAATTGTGCTCCTATTGGTGAGGAAAGAGGATGGGCTGGAAGGTGCAGAGGTATGCACAGTTGGGGAGAGTATTTGTTTGGTTTGAGATTTGCTTGGTCTTTCCTGTTTGTTTCCAGATTGCAGGCTGATACCAGAGAGCCTATCTGATGTCAAGCCATTCATGATGGGAAGATATCATAAATTAGTAGTTCTTGATGAGCTGTGAATCTTAGAAGGCATGTGTTTTCCTTATGTGAAACTCTTTTGTGTGTGAATGGGAAGCATGTGACCCTGATTAATGGCTGTAGGATTTGGCTCTTACACAAATCTGTTTCTAGTTAGGGGCCTTAAACCAGCGGATATGAGTTTACTGTACAAAGTTCATTTATTTCCTTTTACACAAGCAACAGGTGTAAATGGCTTACATAAAAAGGAGGTAGGAGACACCAATGCCACTAAGAACAAATCCATGCACAGATTTTATACTATTTGAATGGTCATCTAAACATCAGTCACTTAAAGGAAATATAAAAGCACTATGGAATCTACATGTAAAGAAAACCAGCAAAAATATCCAGCAAAGTGAAAACTGTTGGCTCAAACCACTTGCATAGTGACAGTGGTTTATTCAGAGTATCTTGAAAAAGCTGGGGTGAGTATCTGATACTCTCGATTTTCTAAAATAATAAAAAATGAAAGTTGAGGCATTATTGCAGGTAAAGAGTTACAAAAAGCAGCAGTCACAACGTTAAGGAAGAGCAAAGGAACTGATTTAGTAAAAGAGGGAATTTTAGGCACATTAATATAAGTAATGGACAAATTTTCAAACATGGTTGCTTGAAGTTAGGTACCTAGATCAATATTTTGGCACGTAGACCAGATTAGTCTGTTTTTCAAACAGACACACAACTCTTACTGATTTCAATAGGAGTGGCAAGTAATTAGAACATCTAAAAATCAGGCCACATCAAATTAGGTACCTAAATCTGGATCTAGGTGACTAACTTTGGGCATCATACTTTTCAAGCCATTACTGGGTCAGCACCCAATGACATCAGCAACCACATCTCCATTCATGAGCCAGCAAGATGCTATGCTCCTCTAGGACAATACAGCCAGCCATCAAAAGTCGGCAAAGGATGTAGGAGCCGGAGACAAATTGTTATTGGCTGGGGTGGGGGTGAGGGGTGGGGTTAGTCTTTGAAACATACTTCCAGAGGACGTCAGACTAATCTGGAGTCTGACCACTTTCTGGGAATACTGCAAAACTTTCCCTCTTTGACAAAACTTTCCTCCCATAGACAAAATAATGGGGAAAGGGCAAAAGAGAAAAAAGACCCACATACGTGTAGGGCCTAAAAATATAATCATCTACCAGGGAAGGGAGAAAAACAGAAGACTCATGAAGTCCACTAGGACCTCACCAAGGAGACCTAATTGACTTGGGAAGTACTTAGATGATGCACTGAGGCAGATAGATCCCCATGCCTGAAAATTTTGACCAATATCTTCAAGATATATTTCATATACTTTAATTTTTTCTGTTGGAGTTATTTGAGTTTGGAATTTTGAATTAGAGCCTTGCAACCTGACCTGAACTCAGTGGGACCCAAACTACAAGTGGCTGCTTTGGCTGAGTCAGAAAACAATCAGACCCTCTTGGGCTCAGGTCAAGTAATTGTAGCTCCTCCTCCTCCTGCCCATGTGGTTCGAATGGGTGTGGCTGTGTGCTTCACTTGTGCTGGTTGCACCTACCTTGCTGTGCAGTGTGTGTGTTGCATAGGGAGTGTGCCAATGAGTTACAGTACCTTTTGTTCTGCAGCACACACAGTGAAGAGAGGTGTTTGTGGCTGGCAGGAGCGGGGCACACAGCCGCCACTGCACCAATCCTGAAGGCACCGAGCATAGGAAGCCTCTACTAGGTTGAGCCCCAAGGATGAGATGGTGGCAGTGTCACTCACAGAGGTTTAGGGGGAAGCATCATGTCTGGATCAGGTCTGAAAAGGTCTAGACATTCTTGGGTCGCCTGTGCTGAAGTTAGGTTTGTGTCCAGATCGGGCTTTAATTAGGCCCGAGCAGACCTCAAATTTGAATGGTGAATAAGTGGCACCTTTTGCCAGCCTGACAACTCTGTTATATAGTTTGCAAGAGTTTCTGTCTAGTGCTTTATTTTTTTGGACAAGACATTATGGACTGATGGCAGAATTCCCAAGCAAAAATATTTACATACTCTTTAAAACTCAACTGCAATCCCAGCTCATTTAGGCATGTCACATTGATGTACAAGAATTTGAAATGAAATGCCAGCCACCAGACAAAGATATAAAGCAATACTGACTCTCTTTCAGCTGAGAAAGCTGCTGTCAGTCCAGGCATTGGCTTTCACTGACATAACAAGGCAGGCTGGGGCAAATCAAACTTTCTTTGCAAGCACATTTCTTCCCCATTTCCGTTCATGGACTAGGTGTGAACATATTGAGAAAGAAGTCAGGATTTATTTAAAATGCTTTATGAAGATGCAAGTTTCTTCAGAAAATATCAAATGCTGTCACTCCATTTGTGCACAGATCTGAAGTGTCACATCCTAAATTAAAAAAAACAAAAAAACAAAAAAGAGTGGATCTATCACCTTTCAATGAACACCCATCATAGTTAGGTACTTGCATCAAAGGGAAAATATATACCTAAATATTTGTGCAGTAGTGATTCATGGATTTTAAGGGCAGAAGGAACCTTTATGAACATCTAGTCTTAACTTTCTGTTATTATGGCCCTATTGATATTTGCTTGTCCTAATGCAATACATTTAAAATATGTAAATGACTAATACATTTGTCTACTTAAATCAAAAAGGATTCTCCTGTGTAGTCCTTTCTTCATGTTTAATGGATAGAACTCACTGGGTTTCAGACACCTGAAACTCATTCAAGCTCCATTAATGTTTCTTCTCTCTGGAAGTTACTGAATATCAATGATTTATGACACTTAATAGTGTGCTAATTTGTTTTATGTCAATGTAAGTCATTTAGGGTATGTCATGAGATAAATTGCTGTGAAGTGTGGCAATGCATCATGCATATTTTTTAGGAGGTAGAAAACAGTTTAAGAATGCAAGTTTGAGTGTAATTTAATCAAATGCCTACTCTGCACTAAACCTAGGTATGTATGAGCACTTTCATACTGGCAAAGGCAATAAGAAGAAAACATAACATCTCATACAACAAGCTGCATAATTAAGGCTGTCTGACATTCCATTTAAAATATTTTCAGGTTTTTATAGTTCATGTTATTCATGTGTCAGTCCAAAAAGAGAATTCACTGTAATTCCCCCAACTTTTCCCCAGCTTATATATTTAAACCAGAAACTGCTCTTTAGAAGTGATAACTATATTGTGGATGTTCTTATTTTTTCCTGAATATTTAAAACAATTAGCAGGCAGGCGGGATTTGAACAGGTAGCAATAAACTACTCTCAAATTACTTTTGGAGACTTCTTTTAGTATTTGACACAGGTAACAAAAGACACCTTCAGGGGGTTGACAATGACTCTTTAAATTAATAGACTATCTATGCACCATGGACAACATTTTCAGAAGCATTTATGCTGACATATTATGTAATTTATCTAATTCTCTAACTTCCTTCATCCTTTCTTACCAAGGACATTTTACTCCTGGGGGAATTCTTTGTCACTGCACATACGCAGAATTCATGTCCCCCGCAAATTTCTTTGCTTCCCTGCAGAAAAATGACTTCTGACGGGGAAGCAAAGGGAAGCCGCATGAGCAGTCATGCACCCTCCCTCCGTGGCAGTGCAGGCAGATCTGTTCGGGCACCCAGAGCAGCCTGTAGAGATGTAAATCACCACCGGGGGGGGAGATGGGGGGGAATGGGTAGTCATGAATGTGTGAGAGAAAGAGAGAGACACTCTGTCCCTCTCACTCTCTATTGTGGCATACTTGGTGTGGAGGGGCAGAGCTTCGGGATGTTTCTGAGGAGATAAGCATGGGGCAGGCTCTGTCCCCTCAGGCAGAGCAGAATGTAGCAGCCTGTCTGTTTAGTGAATTGTTCCCATTGTTTTTGTGAATTCCCCCAGGAGTATAAATCAGGTGTAAAAGTTTTATGGCTCCTTTACATTGCCAGACTGGTGTAAGGGACAGTATGGCCTTATAAATGCTTATGGTCCTTTAGTGATTAGAACTGATCTAAATTTTTGAACTGAAAAAATTTCCTATCAAAGTGTGCTCCATGAACTGTTTGCGTCTGACCTTTCTGGAGATGGTCCGTAGCCAATATAAATTGTAAATTTGATTTCCCCAGCCTTCACTTGCTTTTCAGTTGCCTATGATTTGTCACAGAGGTCACTGAAGTCACGGATTCTGTGACGTTCCGTCACTTCCATGACTTCTGCAGCAGCCCCTGTGTGGATGGTCAAACCAGGACTTGAGGTGGAGCAGAAGCAGCACCTGGAGCTAGGAGCTGTAGGTCGCCGCTTCCCAGGAGCCGGAGTCTGCCCCTGCCCCGCCAATCCCTTCCCCCCATGCACCGGCAGTGCCCCCCTGGCTATCCCTCCAGCACCCATGGTGCCCCCCCCCACGGCCACCCCCCGAGCCGCTCCCCCCAAGTTTTAATCAGGGGTATATAGTAAAAGTCATGGACAGGTCATGGGCTGTGAATTTTTGTTTACTGCCCGTGACCTGTCTATGACTTTTACTAAAAATACCCATGACTAAAACGTAGCCTTACCTCTGATGTAACACTGAGCATATGGCTGCATATATTTGTTGACTAATAACTAGAAATAAAGGGTCAAACCTAGCTACATTACTTTTAGGCAAGGGAATTTGGAGATTTCTTCCAATACTTCCCACTCCTATTCTTCATCCACTATATTTTAGTTTAAATAAATTACCAAAATAATTGAAACCAGTGTGATTATATTGTTATTTTGACAAATAAAATATGTAGAATTTTGCAGAATTTTAGAATATCGTGCACAGATTTTTCAATTTTTTGGCACAGAATTCCCCCAGCAATAAAATTTGTACGAGACTGCATTCTTTGTTTATCAGCCCCTGTTACTTTCCACCTGTAGTCTTAATTCTGTTTGTGACATCACAGTAAGGGTATGTCTACACTGGAAACTTCAAAGTGCTGCCATGTGAACGCTTTGAAGTGCGAGGGTGGTTGCGCGCGAGTGCTGGGAGAGAGCTCTCCCAGCGCTCCTGGCAATCTACCTCCACGAGGGGATTAGCTCCGAGTGCTGGGAGCCCGGCTCCCAGCACTCGGAGCCTGTCTACACAAGCGCTTTAAAACACACAGACTTGCTGCACTCAGGGGGGGTGATTTTTCACCCCCCTGCGCCAGCAAGTTAGAGCGCTATAAAATGTAAGTGTAGATAAGCCCTAAGTTTTTTGATATTTTTAAGACTGTTGTCTTCAAGTGAGGAATAATCAGATCAGATAAACATTTAAGAAAAAAAGACACCAAAAAGATACTATTAATAATAAAGAATGAGGGGAGACTGGTATAGAAAATATGGTATCTAAGGAGAATAGCTTTCAGATAGAATGCTTTTCAAAGTTTTCCAAGAGGCACCCAAGAGGTTTAAAGGAAATGAGAACTATATGATTAAAGACTAATTACAGCAAGCCATTTTCCATAACCTTTATTCCACCTGGATTTCTCAGTTGAGCAGCCTGAGAGACTAATTACCAATGCTGCATGGATTTCAGAGGAACACTTCTAGAGTCCCAACCCATGCAACTGTTTTGAAATAAACGAAATTTTTAACAATAGATACACTTACATCAGAAATGAACAATTCCAGTTTAAAAATACTAACAAAGTATTCCTGAGGTTGCACTGTTTTTTTAAAAGCAGATCTATTTTCAAGCTAAAGGTAACCAAACAAAAACAGTAAAGCTCAGTTTACATATTGAAAGATTTATTTTGATAAAAAGAATTTAGATCTTTTTTTATATGTTAATAAGCCTGAACATTTAGAAACTTCTCTATAATACTATGGCCCATATTGTTGCTAGGTTACACTATGGTTCAAATCAAATGAAGATCAAATAATGTCTGTTTCTTAATTAAGTATTTAGTGGATCAATGGAAGATTATTAGATTTAAAGTACAACCACTACATACAAATTCAGGTTATCCATTTTTGTAACTGAATGCAGCACAGTACTCCTGCTACATGTCTGCTCCATTCTTGTAAGGAGTCAGAAAGGACCAAGGGCCAAAGTCTCTCAGCTGGTACAAATTGAATTAACTGGAGCTATGAATCTAGCAGTCACAGAAATGCTACTAATAAACTAAAATGCAGCTGTCACAGTCCTATTGTCACATTTTGGGGGTGCAATCCAGACAAGTGAGAGGTTGTGTCACTGCTTGTCCTGTGATCCTGACTACCTTAAAATGCTCTGCTGCTCTAGCTCCCTTTCTGCATGCTCCCAGCTAGCACACTGGCATGCACAGAGTGTCTGTGTGTTGAGCACCCTGATTCAGCAACTCTGACTCCAGCAGCCTGCTTGTTATATCTCATCCACACTGTGGTCTGCACCAGCCATGGTTACCACTAGTCAAGTGAACCCAACACACTTCCAGTCCTGAATGTCCCCAAACCATCTGCCCTGAAATGTCCAACTCTCTCCTGGAACATTCACTCCTTCTCTACCTCATGCTCTGCAGATGTGGCTGAGCAGGGTTGCTTGGGCCCAGAATTGCTCCTTAACCCCTTCAGTTCCACACCTCGCCATACTTTACAAAACACCTATTAGATACAGATTATAACATAAGTGAATTGGGATACACTGAACTGGTCAGGGCAGCTGAAACTTCGATGAGCCCCTTGCCCTCTGGCACTTGGGATGTTCTTAGGGTCCACACCCACCAAAGGTTTTTCTTTAACAATTTGAAGGGTCTTATTTGTGGTGTATATAAAGGCAATAAAGAGAGAGAGCAGGATTCTCTTATATTGTAATGGAGATTTCTGTCTGGATTGTTGTGGATAATGAAAATTAACATTTTTCTCTCAGTGTTTGGGTGGCCTAAGCTGTTTTTGTCTGGTGGTTGTTTTGCAGTAAGTGTGTTTTATTTATTCCTAAGTTTATAGATTTATCCATTTTTGGTTTAGAATGTTGTTCTACATGAAACTACATGATTCACAGAGATAATGACCTGTCTGCATTATGAACAAACCCAAACCCCACCTTTGTGTCCAAGGAGGTCCCCCTGGCAGCAGAACTAGGGTGATTAAGCTGTACAAGTGGTGGGAGAGAGGGGTAAGCCCTCATAGTTGTGCTCTACACTTGTGTGGCAGTGGGCAGGTGGTAGCAGGGAAGTAGTCATGGATAGAGCTTAGCTGTTCACATCTGGGAGCATCTTACTCTGATTTCTTCCTCCTATCCCATGTGTTGGCACTATTTCTGGAAATCAGGCCACTGGTCTCTGTGCCTTCCCAATGCAATGCACCTAACTGGAAAGGAAAGCGCCAAAATCATTCCCAAACCCAGTTCTCCAGCAGAGTAAATTACTATATGATCCAGTAAAGTAACAAAATTACATCTTGATAATCCAGACACACGGTAGGCAAACAGCACCTGCATTTTATGATCACTCTCACATGGAGATTGTTATCCATTTTTATTGGCAAGAGACTATGAGTTAGTTTCCCAACTGCCTTCTTTTATTAGTATCTACTACTTAATGAAAACTATTTAATAGCAATGAGAGAGCTTTAATCAGATGGACTTTCATTTTACTATTCATATAAAAATGCTTTCCAAAAAGAGAGGTAGAGGATACTGAGACGATGATTTCTAGAGATGGGTTTGGGCAGCCATGTTTTGGGAGACTAATTCATTACCGGTATGTTTTGCCTTTCCAGTGACATAACAAAAACTTCCTTTTGGTTTTGGTTGCAGATTCAAGACTTATAGGAATATGGAGTGTTTTACTCATTCCACATCATTACTGCTCATTTCAGACATTATCAAGTTAAAAAAATATATCTCATTTTCCTCATTGAATATTTTTTGCCCTGCCTTTAGGAATATGAGATGAAGAAATGCCAACTTTAACAAGTTAATAAGCTATTTAGGAGTGTGCAATAACTCTAGCTTTCAGCATAGTTAGGATTTATATAGGAGCGTGCATTTAGCCAGCTGCCAGCATTACCATGACTTCATGCATGTAGGAGCATGTGGTAAGATTGCCAGGGACAAGAACATTTGACCTAAGGTCCTCTCAGTTTACCAGTATTCTTCATTTATATACTGTGCTCAAGTATATTTTAAATTGAGGGGATTTATGTTGAATTTCATGGAAATATTGCATATGCAATCAAATCTGCATGCACATTTATTATAGATTTTAAAATATTAATAATTATTACAAATAAAAAACATAACCGACTTTTACACCTTTGGTTTAATTTCTTCTTTCCTTTTTTTCCTTTCAGTCCTTAGACTTCTCTTTCTCCCCTCCATCTTTTCCAGTGCATTTACATTCAGTCCAATTTTTCCTCCTCCTATCTCCCCCTTTTTTGCTTGTGTTGTGTTCTCCCTCCCTTGTCCCAAGTTCTTTCACAAGAATCCCTCTGTCAGTCTTTGCTTTCTTCTTTCTCACCTTACCCATCCCTATAAATTTCTCCCCTCTTCCTCTTCTCTCCCTTTCCTCATCCCCAATTTCTCACTTTTTCTAAAGTACTCCTCCCTCTCTTTTTCCTCCCTCATTGCTTCTGTTTTCTTCAGTATAGTCTGTATCTACTGCCTGCACACATCTGTTATGTATTGGCTACCACAAGAGACCCCTCAGTCTACACATCCACCTCCCCACCCCCACACTCACTCACTCATCGTATTTTCAAAGCCAAGAACATGGACAATTTTATGGCAGCATTTTTTAGAGTTGTGCAATATTCATACCATTTTTTTCTGAGCAAACGTATGTTTGTCTCATTATTGCCAGTTACTGATTCAACAGTGACGTGCATATTTCTCAGGGTGGAGGATTTTTCCCCAGTACTTAGTGTTCTGAATGAGTTTATCAGGAAATGCTGAACAAAGGCTACATCAAGTTTGAGCAAAAGAACAACTCTGATAGCGTTTACAGCTCATCCAACTTTTCTCTTTACTCCACACGCCATTCATCACACTGAACACTCTTTCCACTGCACTGTTTGTTTTTGATAAACACAGAGCAAATTTCCTTGGTGTAGCCACATGTCTTGAACCAACATTTGTATTTTAATCCCTCCCCCCTCAAATTTGGATTGATGAAATGAAAAACCAGGACATTTCAGGCATTCTGAAAGAAGTTCCTGGTACACTGTACCATCATATGCAAAACCAGGACATGTGATCACTTTGTTTCACCCACCAATGCATCCATGCTCTTCCCCCTTTCCCCCCTCAGCCAACCTTCTATTCCTAGAGCCTAGGGGAAGAATGAAGGAGGCGCTAAAGAACAGCCAATGGAAGAGATGGGGCAGAAAGGGGTAGCTGTTCTGAGGAAAGGTTTATGCAGTGGGTCAGGGGGCCTACTGGCATTGGCTGTTGTTGCCATCCATCCTAGAGGGAAGAGCAACCTGAAAGGGAAAATGCCCACCTTCCCCAAAAGATTGAATCAGGGTTGGATTCAAAAATACCTGGAGCAGTTAGAATCTTTTTCCTCAAACTTGAGAGCCCTGACACTTCGGTAGCCTTTGGATTTGGGATCAGCTTTGGCTAGGCTCCCTTTCTGATAGTTAAAGGTAAGTGTGCTATAGCTGTTTACTAGCTGGACATTTTTTAAAAAGTGACACAGGAACTTTAGTTTATACCTCAGCATTCCCTTGAGGAGGACAGAAGAGATGCCAGTTTGATATCTTATTTGAGATAACATGTCTAATATGCAGCACCCAGAGTGACTTAAACTGACAATTTTCTGGCCCAGAAACTAGAGTTAAAAATCAGTATGCTGATCCCCATATAATTCATATACCAGTTCCTTATAATAAAAAATGCTAGAAAGCCTTTTTATCTGCATACTAAAGTGAAAATCCATCTGAATAAAGCTCCTTCATTGACATTAGATACTCGATACATTAAGTAGCAAGTATTAGTAAAATAAGATGTAAAACTTGATGGTGTTATTTAGTACTTTAAAGAACCCATAAAATATCCCACAGACTATGTTTAACTCATATTCTCAAGTTATTTTAAGGTGGAGGTTTTTTTGGTTATCAGTAGTAGCCCTAGCAGCCAGTCACTTTTAGTAGGAACAGGAAAAAGGCTTGTTTCGCTGTCAGACAGTAAAACTCAGTATTGCAAGCTCTACAGTTCTTGCAGGAGTAAAGAGTTTCTTTTTTCTTTTAAAATCTATTTGGAATGGAGAGCTTCTTTTTAAGTGGGAAATAATAATTCTCAGCACTTTATATAGCACTCCTCTTCCATAGATCTCAAAGCGCTTTACTCAAAGCATGATTACCAAGGTCACACTGTAAGTCATTTTCAGGGATAGGAATAGAACACGGGTCTGCTGACTCCTAGTCTCATGCCTTTTTTTTTTTTTTTGGTGGTGGTGGTGGTGGGGGTGAGTTGGTCTCCTTTGCTGCGTCAGTAAAAATATATAGTGAATTTTGTTAGTTCTAGTTCCAAATTCTGCGCTCAGCTGCCTGCTAATGCACTGACTTCACTTGGAGCCTGTAGAATCTGGCCCTAATTGTTATGATTTCACACTGTGGATGTATGCCTCTGTGCTAGATGTTCTCAGAATTGAGTATCTCATCCTCTGTAGTATGGTACAGATGGGAGCAAAAGCATAGCAAAGTTGTGAAAACAGAGCTGGGGAGGCATTGTAAAGGGGAAACACAACTATGTAGGATGCTCCACTGCACAACCCCTCCCCATCCCCTGCTGTTTGTTTTCTAGCAGTCCCGCCATACTAACTCCATGTAAGCCCTGCTTGATAGCTAAAATAATCTCTTTGTCTGGACAATGTAAGGTGGAGAGCATATTCTCTACACAGCCCTTTGCTAAACCAATGAAACTCATTTAATAACTGCAAGGAGACTGCCCCAGCAGTAATCACTTGCCTTCTGCAGCTTGCACAGACTAGTAGAAGGCAAAGAGTGCACAAGAATTGGAAAATGGCAAAGTCAGTGTGGGAAATAGCAGTTTTGCAGATGATAAGATATGCAGGAAATGCCCCTGTTCTTCACACAGATCCTCAGTGACTGTATGATAGCTAGGGCATGTCCCATTGCCTGTTCTGCAACTCTCTCCATTAACCTGTAACACAAAGTTTGGAGCATGCCATTCCAGAGCCATAGATCCCACAGAATAAGCCCCCCTTCTTTTCAGTAATTATATTTATTTATTTTTTACATGCAAGCTGGGACTTCCAGCATTGAGTCACTGAAGTGGACATCAAAAAAACTGTGACCTCAATGAGAGTAAGATTGAGACCCCAAACTCTCTTTTGTTGCTTTGGAGGCAGGGCCGGCTCCAGGCACCAGGGTAGGAAGCAGGTGCTTGGGGTGACCAGTTCAAAGGGGCGGCACTCCGTCCGGTATCGGGATGGCACATCCGGATCTTTGGTAGCAATTCGGTGGCGGGTCCCTCATTCCCTCTCTTCCTCTTTGAGCTGCCACCGAACTGCCGCCGAAGAAGCGGTGCGATTGAGCTGCCGCCAAAGTGCCGCCGGTCGTCTTTTTTTTTTTTTTTTTTTTTGCCGCTTGGGGCGGCAGAAAAGCTGGAACCGGCCCTGTTTGGAGGATTGTTCTCTTTTACGTTTCTCAACATGTGCCATGGGATCAGTGTATATCAAAAATAATGGAAAATAGGCAGAGCTCCCATGAAAGATTGCTCTTTCCTAAAAAATGTCAAATCAGACCATTAGTTTATGCTCCCACCTTTTTAAAACCACTTTTATTTCTGTAGATTTTGTTTAAATTATAGCCTTGATACAGGTATCTCTCTGAAGCACTAAATAATGCAATCAGTCATTTTATGCAAAAAATGAAAGTGAAATTGTTACAGAAAACAAAAAAACCTTTTCAGAAAAAAAGTGGTACTAAATTGCTTTACCACTCACCACACTGCTTAAGGTTTGTCTATACAAATGTTTAGTCTGTGGCAAGCTGGGGTGTGAATCTCCCACACTAGCCTGCCACAGTCTAATTGTCCATGTGGACCTGCCATTTACTTCCATTTCAAAGAGGACTCTTCCAGCATTTGGCTGAAATATTCTATCCACAATTATCCCACCCTGGCAAATGTCTTAGAAAATAGGCTTATGTTGTAGCCTTGAAGTGACACTCTGGAATTTACTTCCCCAGGGTTCTGAAAGAGCTAGAGCTCTCACATGTACATGGAACAGAAAGGGTGGCAGAATGGAATCCTCCATAAGAGAATCATTGGGATATATGAGCAATTGTCCAACGCCCCTTCTTGGATTTCAGTTAGGAAAGACATGTCAGCAAGTGAGTCAACAAAAACTTACAGCCAACAGTATCAAAGGCTTCTTCTGCTAATGCAGAAAAAGTCAGCATGGACACTTAAATTGTGTCCATTATCAGAATGAGCTCATCCACCCGCAAAACTAGCATAATCTCTGAGCCATACGTATACCAAAAGCCAGACTGCAAAGGCTCCAGAAAGTCTATAGACTCCAAATGACACGACAGCTGTCTCAAAACAACTTTCTAAATAATATCACCCAAAACAAGATTGTGAGAGGCAGAGTGATACCTGTGCTGCAAGCATTACTGTCAACATCTAAAGCAAGGATCTAAAATCTACCTCTTAGAGGGATGCTGGTACCCTGCTCTTTCAACAAAGATCTTAACCAACTGTGGACTCATAATGTACCTGATATTGACTGTGTGACATAAAAAAATCCCTTTTGTCTCAGGGGATTTCCATTTTGTTGGGGAAGATCTTTTTCAGTGAAAGGCTAGGCCTTGTTCAAACCCCAAAAACCAAGCCAAACTGAAACAAAACACACCAACCAAATAACACAGAGCAAGTTACAAATGCTGCCTTTGGGAAAAGCAAGAATACATGGAAAAAATAAAAAAAAGTATATAAGCTGAGTTTGATCCATGACATTTTCAGGCTTTACATGTAACCTGGACTCTATGCAAAATATTAATCTAATATATTATTAAAAGTATTCAAAACTGAGACAAGGTGGGTGAGGTAATATCTTTTATTGGACCAACTTCTGTTGGTCAGAGAGACACGCTTTCGAGTTTACACAGAATTGTGTCTCTCTGACCAACAGAAGCTGGTCCAATAGAAAATATTACCTCACTCACTTTGTCTGTCTAATATTCTGGGACCAACATGGATACAACAACACTGCATTATTTAAAACTGGGCAGTCTACCCAGTTGTCCATCAATCAGCAATGATAGCAGCACCAAATGTAATAGATGGCAACATTTTAATTTGAAAATTGCCTGCAAAGTATCATCGAGCTATTGAAATGTACAATTAGTATTTTGGTAATTAAAAAACATATGCTGCATAAAATTGAAAACTCCTCACATCCAGAGGGACTCATTTCAAATGGGCCCAGTTTCCTAATAGCACTATTTAGGGAGGGAATTCCAACCTCTTTTGTCCTTAGCTACTACCTGTACTTGTGATTTAAGCTGAACTGGGGTCAGAGTTCATTTTCCTTTTCTCCCAGGCATTCAAGAGAGGGAAGTCTGTGGCTATCACATCCAATTTCATAATGTTATGTAAAGTTAAAGTGTATTTAGCTACTTTATAAATTAAAGAGAAACAACACAGAATAAACATAGTTTAGTCACTGAAAAAGTTAGCTAACCAGGCTTTGGGCTTATGACTTGTATTTTTACTGTAGTGGCATTATAAAAAGTAACTTTTCCTGGTGCTGCTTGCTCTGCTTTCAAATTTGGGTAAGTGGCAGTGATGCAAGTCACTTTGTACTTTGATGAAATGGGTCTACAGTAGGGATTTGCATCAGTACAATGCCAGAGCAGCTACACCTCTACCCCGATATAACGCAACCCGATATAACACGGGTTCGTATACAACGCGGTAAAGCTCTGACGCTGCTCTGAGCAGTGTGTTAAGGATGCCGGGCCGGGGCCGAGGGGTTGGATAAGGGGCAGAGGGCCTTGGGGGCGGTCAGGGGCTCCCCCCCCAAGGGTCTAGGAGGCAGGAGCTGTGGGGGGGCAATTTTGGGGGCCCCGCAGTCCCAGAGTGGCCCGGGGGATTAGTGGGGCGCCGGGAGCAGTCTGCTCTGCTTCCCTCACCCTGGCCCCAGCCGTGTCGCTCGGGGGAGGAGGCTTGGGGGAAGAGATGCCCCCTGCACTCACTGGCAGCGGCGGAAGCAGAGCAGCCTGGCCCCAGCCTGCTCCACTCCGCCAGCTCCCAGCCGCAGCGCCCCGCTACCCGCCGCAGGTGAGTGCGGGACCTTTCCCCAACACCCCCCAGCTCACCAGCGACATGGCTGGGGCTGGCGCCGCATCACTCTGCTTCCTGCCCCCAACCTCCCCTCACTCACTGGCGGCGGGAAGCGGAGCAGCCCGGCCCCAGCCCACTCTACTCCGCCAGCTCCCAGCCGCAGCGCTCCGCTTCCCGCTGCAGGTGAGTACGGGGGGCGTCCTTTCCCCAACCTCCCCGCACTCCCCGACGGCGGGAAGCGGAGCACCGCGGCTGGCAGGTGGCGGAGTGGAGCGGGCTGGGGCCACGTTGCTCCGCTTCCGGCCTCTGCCGGTGAGTGCCTGTCAGGGGGCGGGGTGTGTGGATAGGGGTTGGAGCAGTCAGGGGACAGGGAGCAGGGGGGTTGGGTAGAGGGTGGGGTCCTGTGGCTGATTAGGGACAGGGGTCTCTGGAGGGGCGGTCAGGGAACAAGGAACGGGGGGGGGCAAAGCAAGTTCAATATAACGCAGTCTCACCTATAACACGGTGAGATTTTTTGTTGCCCGAGGACCGCGTTATATCGGGGTAGAGGTGTATATTGGTGGACCAGTGACCATAACCAAGGTAGACAAATTACACAGGACTTGATTCAGCAATCCTATGGAACAGGCCCATCACAGGAGCATTTGCATTGTTCTTGTAATAAAAGCAGGTTGAATGCATGTTAGGTATAGGAATTATATTCCCAAAACTCCATTCACATATTTAAACAGATATTTATTGTGTATTTTTATTCAATTGACATATTATTACAATGACAAAACCCCCCACAGTATTATGATAAATGCCATTAATATCGTCCACTCTAGCATATTTCTGCAAGAAGCTGCTTCAGTTCACATCAACCTCTATAATTAAAATCTTTTAACCTGTACATTGAGAGTGTGAACTCTCACAGATAAACAAGCAGACCACATACGCAGACCACATTGGTAATGGTAACCTTTTGTAATCTTTTTAGCAAATAGGATTATTCATCCATAAAGTACTTTAATGTCCATGTAAACCATTTAGACTTGTCAAAGTTCTTTAACCTTGTCTAAAAAGCTCCAACTTTGGCTAAAACACCACAAGCACATGTAAAATATTAACTGAGAAGGACAAACCTGTTAAATGCTTAAAGTAGCCAGTATTCATTTGTAATAAATTAGGACATAAAATACCAAAAAACACAACAGAGCAAGCCACTTTCCCAGGAAAAAGAGTTTCTGCTGATCACAGAGAAACAAAAAAGAAATACAAAAATGTAAACGTAATAATATTCTCAGTTTGGGGTTTCCTACTGAGACTCACAACATAACTCAGAGAACAGTCCTCCTCAAGGCAGTCTCTCCCCCTTTTTTTCCTGGAAGATCTGCTTTTATGGGCTGTACCTATAGCACTTGTGTGAGCCTGAGTTGCTCACCAGGATAGAGTTGGGCCTCTGCCACCTGTCATATCACTAGTCTGTACCTAACTGTTTGTCAGGCAACAATTGCACTCCCATTGACACCTGGGACCTGGTATGTTCTGCAGGATTGGGCCATTTAACAACACAATTAGATCACATTTAAAAAGAATCTTTAGATAGGAGTTTGTTTATCTACTTATGTAGCCCTTGTATTTGTACCATCTGAGCACCGTCCAAATTAATAAAACAACACCAACAAACAAAACTCTTCTCCCTTCTACAGGAGTAACCTGAAAGGTGGCAGATTTTTGCCCTTTCTGTCCCCAAGCCCCTCCTATGTGTGTGCAAACTATGAACAGAGCTAGTATGGCAAAGCTAGATCAAAGAGAGGTGTTTGAATGAAATTCTAAAAGCTGTGAGGGCCTTGGTCTTCCTTAACTCCTGCAAGAGTACGTTCCCTAGTGTATGTGCAGCTCTTCTAGAGGTTCTGTCTCCTGAACTCCTCATTGAACGTAGCTTTCTTGGGAGATTAAAGTCACTAAGACACAGAGAATCTCTCAGGCAGACCAATCCCATTGAGAGTTTTGTATTTCTGGACAGACCACGAACTGGAACCTGTGTTCAAAAGGGGAGGGAGGCAGCGGTGAGAGTGGAGCACCACCTGAATCAGTTTGCAGGGGACTGTGTTATTGAGCAAGTGGACTGGTGCATTTTGCTTCCTGTTGGAGCTCTCTGAATCTGTTTGGCTTTACTCCCAGATAAAATGAGTTGCAATCATCAAACCTGGAGGTCATGAATATTGCCTTCTGATGCCTGTTCCAAGTTTAACTAACTCCATTCTAGTTACATTTCTATTTTTTTAATTAACATAGTAATTTTACCCCCTATTCTAATGACCTCATTTCCCTCCTAAATATTCTCCCTAGAGGTTTAGAATCTCTCTCATTTTGGAAATACCCTCCTGGTTAGATCTTACTAATTGAAACAGGATATCTTCAGCCCCTAGAGAGCTGAAACAGAGAGAGAGGGATTTTCCTGTTGCATTTCTGCTACCCAATCTTTTCCAGTCACTCCTGCGTGCATTCTGAGTCCTTCCACTCTTTCTCTTGTCATTCTTGGATGACTTTTCTTGCAGCCTATTTCTATGGAATCCTGTGCCTCAGCTGTGCTATCTCAGACTTATCCCATGTTGAATCTGTTTCATTGGCTTAAGCTATGAAATTCTCTCATGCCTTTTTATAAAACAGGGCTAAGAAAATATCAGGCATTGTCCTTTAAACAAATGTTTGGCAGAGTCTTTCATTTTGTCTTGCTGTTATGCTGCTTTGGGGATCTCTGGGCAGATAATACCTGTAAATCCCCACCAGATTAACTGTAGCTCTTAGAGTGTTAGTGCTAGTTTTAATAATGTTAACATTAAACTTTTTTATTAGATCCTACAATCCTTGATAACAGGTATTTGCATGATAATAGATACACATTCCTGCATATACAAAACTGTACATCTTATTTCTCTGTGAGGATCTGGTTAGCTCTGAGTCCGTCCTGTTCTCCCCACAATGCCCCTCACTTAAGAGTTTTTCCTACATTTCTCCAGATTTTTGGCTCCAGTGGTCAGAGCTGATGTAAACAACCCCAGGCTGTCTTGTGACCAGGTTTAAGTCATCCCTTTTAGTAGCAATTGTTACTTATTTTCATATATTGCTATGTAATGAATTTCTAGAGCACCGAGGCCAAACTCTTCTAGCGTACCGCCTGAGTAAACCGGCTCTGTGCTGAGGAGAATCAGAGGCACTGAAGCGAGGCTACTGCATTACTACACCTGTTGCCCTTATGTTTGTAATGCTTTACCCACCTGGAGTGTGGGAATGGCCAACAGATCTAAAGAGTAACAGATCTTGAGCTACATTCCTTGTCCTTCCACAAACTATCTCTTGCCCAAATCCGTATACTGGGGTTGAGGGAAGGAACCCTTGAAGACCACAGGTCCATTGTAAATGGGATGTTTGTTGGGGGGGGGGGGGGGAGGTGCGACTTCCCAAACTCCCTAAATCCTTCCCCCTTATGCAGCAAAACCACACCAATTCCTCTATATCCAGGACCTTCTGCAGCTGTAGGGTTGGGGAGAAGCATGGAAAAATTCGTGTCATAGCCTCCTAAGCTACATCTACGATAGCGGGTATGATTCCCAGCTGTAGTAGACATTCTCACGCTAGCTCTCACTGAGCGAGCTTGATAAAAATAGTAGTGTAGCCCTGGTATCACAGGCAGCATTGAGGGGTGACGGGCTAGCCGCCCTGAGTACAAACCCTCCTGGATCCCCCATATACCTATGCAGGGTGGCTAGCATGTGCCACTTGCCATTGCCTGTGCTACTGTTGTTATAGTACTTTTTTAGTGTGCCAGCTCGATGAAAGCTAGCGTGACTATGTCTACTCAAGCTGCAAATCACTCCCCCACTCCAAGTGTAGATGAGCCTTAGAGTGACGCATGGTATCACTTTGTTTATCTGAGAAAGATGGGAAATAGTCATCTTTTATAGAGTTTCCTGTTTGAGCAGGGGAATAGTTATGTGGCCTGTTCAAGATTCTCATGTACTCATAATGCCAAAAAGATCAAAATAGAATAATAAGCTCTTAGACTAAGCTGCACAACTCTATTGTCTTCTGAGAGCAGAACTGGGTCAATAATATTCTGCCTTTAGAATCCAGAGTGTTTTTGAAACTAGTTATATACTCTTGGTATACTGAGTACATAATAAGAATAATTCAGCGCATGAAATATTGTATAACTAGAAATGCTCTTTTCACTAGAATAGATAAGTCCTTAGTCAAAAAATAAATTACATTTCAGCATGTCAAGTTAAAGAATTATGTATACTGCGTACAGTACATATAAGGACAACATGACTCCTTTCAACTCCTCTAGAAATGCTGCTGCTTTACTTTGCTTTGTACCACATTTATTCTTAAAGCTAACTTGTGATATGACTGAGATTTCTGTCTATAGCTCCTTTGTTAACTTAATAGTAATAAAATTGCTTTTTCTGGATTGAAATTTGGATTTCAAAAATAAACACATACAAAAATCCCTGATGATTACATCTCCAGACTGTCCTTTTTACCCTTTAGATCTTGCTATCTTATTAAATGCAGAAAGGGAATAACAGCTGCCATATCTAGGAATTAAAGGAAGTTCCATCAGAGTGAAGTGATGCTTAATTATATGCACACTGGTGTACTAATAAAACTATTAACAATTCCTTTAAATAATAATATTTTATTCTCATTGATTGACCTTATTGGAGATACAAATAAAACACCATTGGTAGACTCCAAATGCTTCAGACTTGAAATCGTGTATGTCCTATGTTTGTGAAGGAATTCTCAGTGACTGTTTTGCAGTTTGAAAAATCTGTACAGAATTCACAAGTACATGTTGTCACTGAAGCAAAAACTAATTTGCTTCACATTATAATATCTAGCTTTCCCATTACTATATTTAATTGTAGTGAGATCTGGGGAGTAGTCAATGCCCTTTTATATAAGGCTAAATGAGGGTAAAGTTGTTAGTTCTGACAGCTCACGGTTAAATATATTGATGGAGAATAGGTTGAGCTTTATAGGAAACCAAAACTATGAAAGACTTAATTAGTGGAAGTGTAATTACAGGGAACTAATGAATAATAAAGGCTAAATTGCATTAAAACATTTTTTCAACTGATTTGTAAGTTTGAAAATAAGTGTTTTATGCTATAAGCAATTTTCGCTATATTACTGCTAGTCCTTGAAAAATTCCTAAATTAAAATTTAATATCAAATTAAAAACCTGTATGCATTATTTGTTGTTACTATTTTTCTTGCTTTCAGCGCCACTTAGTCTAAAAGATTGGGTTATTTTCTGACTCTCTCAAGAATCGAGGTAAAACAAAATTAATGTTCAATATCAGAGGGGTAGCCGTGTTAGTCTGAATCTGTAAAAAGCAACAAGTTTGCATCTGAAGAAGTGAGGTTCTTACCCACGAAAGCTTATGCTCCCAATACTTCTGTTAGTCTTAAAGGTGCCACAGGACCCTCTGTTGCTTTTTAATGTTCAATAGCTATAGATAAACACACAAACATACTCTATTTGGTGTACTGCACCTTCCTATTTCTAAACAGTTAATTTGGCTGAGACACGGTCATGGAACATTAGCAGAGTCCTCTTGTAACTGATTTAACACCACTGTCTACATTCCAGTGGATTGCATCCCAAAATTATGCAGTTTATTGATGAAGCTCTATGTTGTTTCAGACGTCTAAAATCTAATACTGACAAGGCCGGACTTTTATTAAAATTTCTATTAACCTCTTTCATCAGTGCAAGTATACATTAAATTCTTACCAATTTTCTCAGGAATCAAAGGAAGTAGTGATATCTGATAGCAAACAATTCACATGTAAATCACCAGATTAGAAAAATAAGAATTCAGTCACATAAGACAGTGGCTCTCAACCTTTCCAGACTACTGTAACCCTTTCAGGAGTCTGATTTCTCTCATGTACCTCAAGTTTCACCTCACTTAAAAACTACTTGCTTACAAAATCAGACATAAAAAGACAAAAGTGTCACAGCACAGTTACTGAAAAATTGCTGACATTCTAATTTTTACCATATAATTATAAAATAAAATAATTTGAATATGAATATTGTACTTAAATTTCAATGTATATTATATAGAGCAGTATAAACAAGTCATTGTATGAAATTTTGGTTTGTACTGACTTCGCTAGTGCTTTTTATGTTGCCTGTTGTAAAAGTAGGCAAATATCAGACGTCTGTGTACCCCCAGGGATACGTGTACCCCTGGTTGAGAACCACTGACATAAGGATTAGCTGTTTAAAGGTCAGATTAAAAGATGTATTTAGGATGATTTTGGTCCCCCAATAATTTAGGTAATCTGCACTTTGATGTGGGATCTTGTCAGCCCTAACCGTTGCCTGTTTAACTTGAGAATTCAAATAAATATTTTTATTGGCATCACAGATAAAATCAGATAAAATGGCTGTCTTTTCTTCTGGTGCAAATGTGTTAGTGCAGATTGACACCATTGTAACAAAGCCCTGGATCTTCATCTCACTTAACTGAAGTTCTGCAAGTCAAATCAGTTGCTTAAATAACTCTCAAGTTCTTAGGCTTAAATCATCTGTCTTATGTGGCTAGTAGATCAGTACAGGTATGCACCAATTGACTATGCCTCCACAGCCAACCTCCATGCCACCATCGACAGGGTCTGATGAAATCGCTGCAACATGCCCTTATCTGCAGAGTGGATCTGCAGCAGTTCTGCACCCTTTAGCTCAATAGAGATCATTCTAAACAATTTATCCTGACAACTTTTGTACAAAATACACCGCTACCTCGATATAACGCTACCTGATATAACACGAATTCGGATATAACGTGGTAAAGCAGTGCTCCGGGTGGGCGGGGCTGCGCACTCCAGTGGATCAAAGCGAGTTCAATATAACACGCTTTCACCTATAACGCAGTAAGATTTTTTGGCTCCCGAGGACAGCGTTATATCGAGGTAGAGGTGTATATGATTTCTGGGGTGTTCTCTGAGCTACCATGGTTGTCTCCTTTGGAAATTTTGAAAAAAGGAGTCAAGGTAGCATAACGTGTTCATAGCTGTGAGCTATTTCATTACAGAAGTGTCCCATACCTTAAAATGTCTTTGAGCGAAGAGTGGTAGTCTGACAAGATTTGCAGTCCCATTGACCGAGGTTCCTTTTCAAACAGCAGCAAACATGTGTGCGTTTGTGGCATGGAGAGTGAAGTGTGAGAGAGAGATCTGGCAGAGGTGCACCCTTGAAATGTTTTCCTTGTTTTAGATCGGAAATGAGAAGTAGTCTAAAAGTTGTTTGGGAGTCTGGAAACAAATCCCTTTAAAAAAACAAAATATATGCTTTGGATAGAGAACTTTTATTGCTATGAAAATAAATCCTTGAAGTATTTTCTCTACCCTACCCCTCTATCTTGCTGAGCATAGATAGCAGAGGTTTTGAAACCCTCTCAAAGTCTGAAATATACATTAGAGGATTAAAGAGCATCAGGCTAAGGGGTTAAACATCTACTGGAAAGGACATGTTCCTGTAATTTTCTTTGTAATACCAAGAGAGTCCATTAAAAACAAAAATGAGCTAATCAAGCTGAGAAAACATGATTCCACTTAGGAAAATGGAGTAAATTGTGGGGAGAGTTTACTAATGTCAAAAACATAATTGGATAAAAGAAAAATAAATAACTTTTATGTTTATTTCTCATCAGGAAGGAGTTGTATTTGGTCTAATTTTTTATAAATAAGGTAACCTCCAGCATAAAAGCAAAGTAGAACAATATACGATACACAGTTTCTTACTTTATTCCATGAAAAAAACCTAAATTTTGCCAAACAAAGCCCCCCAAACACTTCTGGAGCACTAGCAACTTTGAAATTAAGTTCCGATAGATTTCAGAATGTAGAGTTTGCTGTCAGTTCTCTTATCCATATAATCTAATATATAGTACCAAATACGTCACAGGGCATGCTTCCCACCTAAAAACTTAAGTGGAAAATAAGTTGCAATGAGTTAATCTTATGAGCTTTCTAAGAGCTGTCTGAATTGCTGACTGTGGGCTATATAATAGCTAATTATTATGATCCAATGTTTCAATGTTTACTTCCATTGTCATTAATGAGGATTTTAGCTGCATGTAGTATTAGGTCATATGAACAGTTTAAAGAACACTATCCTCAAGACTAATTTTCTTTTTCTTTCTTCTTTACTCACAGGCCAATATAGGCTATGTCTACACTGGCAATTGAATGACAAAACTTATGTCATTCAGAGGTGTTTAAAAAAACCAAACCCTTGAAAGACAAAAAAGTTTTGCCACGCCAAGTGCCAGTGTAAACAACACATTGTTGGCAGGCGCGCTCTCCTGACAACAACGCAAATGCTGCTTGTTGGGGATGGAAGAATTCTGATGGCAAAAGAGCTGACAAACAGTGGCTACAGTGTCCGACTTTTAGCGACATGGCTGTGTCGCTAAAAGCTGGGTAGTATAGACAAAGCAAAATTCTCCTAAAATAAGTAGTTGAAAGGCAAGGCATAGTATGTAACATACTTTACAAAGAGAATCCGAGATATAAGGCATCTAGTAGGGACAATGGGAACAATGATTTTTGGAAATAGCAAAATCTGAATTAGTAGCATTCATTAGATAGGCTAAAATGGATACACTTGATCATATTTGACACTCTTTTACAGATTTTTTTTTGTATCTGTTCAAACATAATCATAAAACTAATCAATACAGTAGGTATTGGCTAATTATGCATGTAAAGTAGTAGACTAATTCTGATTCGACTTTTCAATTTGAGGGAAGTACGAGGTGAGGTGAAGCCACTCAAAATACAATCAGTTGTACAAGCATGGAGTCCTTTCGTGTTATTACCCGCCATGCGATATATAAAACAGAGTGGCTCTGGTCAGTCTAGTGAGACCCACAGCAAGGTAGAGTACAAGATTAGCAGGCAAATAAAGCTGCACTTAGAAATAAAGTAAACAGGCAACACTGAGGGACTCAGACCACCAGGAATGCTGGATTTCCAGAAAAAAAACTTTGCACAAACATGGAAGCCATGGAAGCAAGAGTGGAGTCTGTATACACAGCTGACCATAGGGGATAAAGATGAGAAAATTTGGAGGAGGCACCAGGAATTCAGTCTATGTGCACATGGCTAGAATGCTGGCTGCAGTTCTCTGTAAATAATTCTTTTAATAAAGAGCCAGGTTAGTTTTCCAAGCATGAAGTTCTGTCATCTTATTAACCAGCATGTGGTACATGAAACAGCAGAAGTAATTTTAAGAGCTGCAGGAATAAGTCATTTCCATTAGGGATGATTTAGCAGTATTCAGGAATGAGGGGGAAGCACCAACAGAGCAAGGGAGATCATCTGAACTCATCCTTCACTTTAGAGCTAGATTTTTATCAAGAGACTCTTGTAAGCCTTGGAAAACCCACTCCAGTGTGTTGCTGAATTTCCTCATATAAGTGAATACACATATTATTATGACCTTAGCCTTTTTCCTCAAAATGAGACTACCAGTTGTGGTAAACCACATTTAATTAAACCATATCTTTACTCAGGCAAATCACTCTGAATGTGGTTGAGGAAGAGAGACACATAATTTAGAATCTTATACTTAGTTTGTACACCAGAAATAACATTTTTGGATCAGAGCTCAATTTTGATTGGTAATTTATATATTAAAATGAGACCCATTAAATGAAATATAGACTGACTTCTAAAGCATAACATTCCTGTAGTAAGTTTACCTCTTTGAATAGAATCAGCACTCTTATCACAGTTAGAAATAAAATTATATGTGTAATTGAGTGGTTAGAACAGGGGACTATGATGAAAGATTCATAATCCTATAGCCAGCTTTTGATACTGAATCATATTAGGCAAGTCACTTATCCTGTCTCGTTTTACCCAGCTGTAAAATGGATTTAAATTCCTACCTCAAAGGGGAATAAATGGATTAATTACATGTTTGATAAGCCCTTTGGGATCCTTTGGGGAAAAAAAGGTGTTGTAAAAGGCTATTTGAACATCTTGTATTATTATTTATATCCCTTCCTTCCTCCCTACAGTAAGGCTGAGAAGCAGAACAATTGACCCTTTCCTGTATGAAAAAGAATTACTTGTGATAAACTGATAGTACATTCGGTTGGGGGAATGCGTGTGGGGGGAAGGAGAAATCAATCCACTGTGCTGACATTACATTCCTACAAAATGACAACTATTTAAATTATAATTACTATAAATTATACTAGCGTTTAAAAATGTTGGAATTTTAAGGCAACTCAGGCTTGTGCTTGTGAGACAGCGATTATGTATGTTTTTCTTAAAATATGTTAAAGCATCCCAATTGGGAAAGTAATTTTATGCTTGCTTTTTAGAGAAATCTATTCAAAGAACACATTAACACCACCATTCATTTAAATAATCTGGTATATATTCATTAAGCTGTGTCCGCTGCAGAAAATTTATGAACTGCTGCCAGAAAGTAAATGAAGGAAACAGATGTTTAATGTAAAAAGGTTAGACCTTCATTAAAATTGTTTAAACAACCAGCAACTTTTCTCCCCTACACTTCGGAGAAATGCTTATATTAATTTAACAAAGGCGTGTGATGAGGGAAGGAGGGAAGCCCACCATCACTGTAAGTTAGTTTCATAGCCCTTTAGCACTTGCATCATTTATTCTTTGTATTTCTGTTAGGGATGATTGAAGGGTACATAATTATTGAACAATAAAGTGCGTGTGCGCTGTCCACATATAACCCAAACAAAATGATTACCCCAACACAAAGGATGATCTCGAGGGGTCTCTGTACAGTCTAACTTTGGATTTTGGTATAAACATTCATTGTCTCTGTGTGCAATTTATATTGCAAGGCTTTTCATTGTCTTCCTTTGGTTTCCATAATTTTTTTCCTGAAGCTAAAAGGGCCCTTTACAAGGAAATGCCCAAATATCTATGTTACTTCAGTTTTAGCTTCTGAAGAGTAGCTTTTATTAAATTTGGTGTTATTTTTTCACTTAATGGGAGTACTTCTGTTCTGTGCTTGTAACTTCATGGTAAATGAACTGGATAATTACATATAACTTGAAATAACAGAAATCACCTAAAGAAATACAGGTCCGTTTTCATTCTTTTTTAATTCATCTTCATAGTGTTCTGCCCTGTCAAAATGTAGCATGATGCACTAAATAGCTGAGCTATCAGACGCCAGACATCCAGAAATGATTTGCTAGTTTATTGTCTGACTTCTCCAACCTTTCATTCTCTTTAAAAAGTGAAGGGACAGATTGTCATCTGTTGCATATTGTCATAGTTTCATTGAAGTCTGCCCCGTAATCTTTATTTTTCCCCAGTCTGTTTGAAATCTCCTTCTGTCTATTGGAGATTTTTCAAAATTCCTTCACTCACAAGCTGTGCCAGATCTTTACACTTTCCATGGCAGTACAACTTGCATATTTATTTTTTCTTGTACATCAATTACTGTCAACAATTACTCTTCTTTCCCCCTCACCTCTTTTACCAGTTTTTATTGAGTAACACAAATATATCAGTTGTACTCAATGATTATTCTATAATGTCTACTTCCCATGTCTTGTTTGTTTTAATAGTTTATGCTGTTATTTTTGAAACATTCATATACTTTTATAAATAGAGAGTATACTTTTCACAAATAACTATGTACCAGTCCATCACAATGTTCTGCAGAACTGAATGTAAACTTGCCACAAATGATACAAATTTAATGACAACTCATCATTTCCAATAGGGAATGGCCTCCCAAATTCATTATGGCCTCCCAAATTCAATTTCCTCATTCCTTCCCATAATACTGTAAGTAGCTCTGTTCATTCAAAATATGTGAACATTTTCCAAATAATTTGGAGTTTGTTTAGTTTTGTATTGTTTAATTACTTTTAATATAACAGAGACAACTTTCTTATTATTCCACTCAAAATGATCATACAATTCATATATGTTATTTTCTGCTTTCCTGATTTGGAGATGTGTATGGCAGATGGAATAAGTTTCAATAAAATCTCACCTTATGTCAGGGGTGGCCAACCTGTGGCTCCGGAGCCACATGTGACTCTTCAGATGTTAATATGTGGCTCCTTGTATAGGCACTGACTCTGGGGCACCTATTGTCCAGATTATTATGACAATGACGGAAGTTTGCTTGTTTAGTGAAAAGAACTGTAAACTGCAGTTGGAGACAGCACTTTGTTGATTCTGTGTATCAGTCCAGCCAAGGCAACAAGCTGCACAACGCCGCTGAAGTTGGGAATTGGCCCCACCAAAGGTCAGCAGCTCTGGGGCCTGGTTCGATGGGAAGATCACTCTGCCTCTCCTCAGACTCAGACACTCTGCTGTGCCTCTTCCCTTGAAAGTATTTTCCCAAATGAGAGTGGGGGTTACTCACAGTTCCTTCACTGCAGCCCCAGACACAGCAACAGTCTTTCCTCTAGCTCCAGTGAAGCCACCAACCACCTCTGAAGCTCTCTGCTCGATCAAAGCCCCAGGCCGCTCTCAGCAGCAGTTAGCAGCAGCTCCTGGTCTGGACTCTAGACAGAGCTCCACACCAGCAATCTTGTTCCTCTCCCAAAATGGAGTCCACTGCCTATTCTCCCTGGAAGAGGTAGTCTCTCCTCTTGCCCCAAGACATCATGGGAGTTGCAGTCTCTAAGGCTAGATTGCAGTGCACAGGATCTTCCCAACTGGAACATTCCCAATTAAGTTCAGAGGTCCCACCAGAAACGGAGGCCTACCTGTATATGGTAGAGTAAACTGTGCCTTCAAATGTGCAAAATATCTTGTCTGAATATATATAACGTTAAACAAGAATGTACATCATATGTACACATACAAGTAACATACAGCATTTTGAAAATGTAGTTACATGAATCTAGCAAAAATGGACAAGACTGTAATTGCCATCTCCTGTCCAAGAAGCTTTCTCCATTGAAATGTCAACATATCAACTAAATCACCTTCAGTATCTGAATGTTCCCTAATTTCCCGTTACTTACGTCAGCTTTGTTTTCCCTCCTGAGTGAGTCAGTTTGTTAGCATATTTTCTCACTCCCACACACATCTTCTACTGTTGCCAACATCAGCCCTCCCCATTTTAGGGTTGCCAGCCCTCCAGGATTGGCCTGTAGTCTCCAGGAATTAAAGATTAATCTTTAACTAAAGATTATATCATGTGATAAAATCTCCAGGAATACATCCAACCAAAATTGGCAACCCTATGCGTTATTCTGAATACGTTACTCACCATCTGAACCAGTTCCTGTTATATCATATCTGTGTCATGGTTGTAACACAACAGTAACTTAAGTACTTTTCTTAAAGTCTCATATTATAATGAATATTAGTGACCTAATAGTTAAGGATGTGTATATATGAGCATGTTACGGTAAACATTTCCCTGGGATAAATTTTGCATATAGTGAAGGTCACAGTTTTAAAGGGATACTCATTTGTGCACTGATGCTTGTTTAAGTATGCAAGTTCTGTCATTTGCACATGCAGATGATTATTTGTATTTGTAAACAGAGTTATTCCATGCAAAAGTACCTGCTCTACACAATGAAACAGAGATTTTTGCATGCATAAATGGTTGTGTGTGCACAAAAAGGATCACCTTTTAAAATTTAACTTAGTCTTGTTCTCCCTCCATATACACAGTTGCTAGTTGCCATACAGTAGTGTCTGTGTATCTCAGGGAAGAACTTGACCACTTTACACTCAACAATGAGTTTGCAAGTCAGTAGGGTGGCATGCATGTAACTTTGAAAATAATGAATATCGTAGGACCAATTTTATTAAAGCTTTGGTTATACAATTTCACATGCAAAATGTGTGCAAAATTTCATGCCTATTTGGCACAACTTTATGTGCAAATACAGTAGCTGAGTATAGAAAAATGACCAGAATTGGCCATATACACATACAGTTACTTGATCTGTGCATGCAGTTGCTTGTACATTGTGTGTGACCGTTTCTTTGTTTTAATATAGTCCGTAAGGTCTCAGTTGTGCCGTACTACACCTTCAGTCGTTTGGCAAAACTCTTTGATATCAATGGGAGATCCATACATGCAATCAGGGTAGAATATGGAGTATATTTGTAAACTAATGTTTCCAGAAAATTAAAAATCAATAAGCTTTTTCTGAGGGATAGAATTGCAACAGAAAAACTGTTATTATTTTTCACACTTCTACTATATTTGTGTTCTTATGACCCAAAAAGTTCTGTTTTTTAAAGCGAGACATTTCAGACTATTAGACCATAATGTGGAATAATGACCTTTGGTGCTTTGGGACACCACCAAAAATTGCTTGTAATGTGTTGCAATGGCTTAGATAGTGAATTCACTTCACAAGGTTAAGCATGGGGTTTTGTGATCCTATTGCACATGGCGGGGAGGGATAGCTCAGTGGTTTGAGCATTGGCCAGCTAAACCCAGGGTTGTGAGTTCAATCCTTGAGGGGGCCACTTAGGGATCTGGGGCAAAATCAGTACTTGGTTCTGCTAGTGAAGGGAGGGGGCTGGACTTGATAACCTTTCAAGGTCCCTTCTAGTTCTAGGAGATAGGATATTATTATAACTGTCCCATTCATTATATGCTGCATATTTATGCTTTAATTAAGGAACTACAAAACCTCCAGTACTTATAATAATTAAGTAAATACGCAGCCCCACAACAATAAAATAACCAATTATCCCCTTCCTATCACCAAGGTATAACTCATACACAAGAACTACATTCAAGGAATATTAAGGTTGCAAGAAAAAGCTGGAAGAACATTAAAAAAACCATAACCCAGTACAAATTCTCATCGTGAGTATTAGAGGATTAATTCTTGACTGTGAAAATACTTGGTTTTGTGGGTTTATCTAAAATCTTAAATTATCTTTTTTTTTTTTTGTTAATCTCTGTTTTTGTTGTTTGGGTCCCCAAACATCTCAGTATGATCTCTCTCTCTCTCTTTCCCCTTCTTTCCCTGATAAATTGTGCATGAAGTGACAGTGGACAGGGAAAATCCAAATACCAGTTTCATGGTATTGTCAAGGTCAAGTAAGTGAGAAAATCACATGACTAGAGAAAACAGTTTACTAATGTGTGCCGGCTGCTCAAGAAAGCTGACTATATCTGCATTTTTTTAAAACTACTAATCATCTTTTGAATGGTGGTAACACAGCTCATCTGTTTCACTGAACATTTTACTTACGTTTTTCCAGTAGCTCTTTCTAAGTTGAGCTGACCTGAATTATCATTGTATTCTGCACCACTCAGACATCATCAAGTATTTCTCCATCTGCACTTTTTTCACCATAACTTGTGGATGGGAGGGTTGATGGGGGTAATATTGCCACAGGAAAGGGGAAGTGATGGAAAACATCAGACCTTTAAAAAAAAAAAAAGCAACTGACGAATAAAATAATAGCAGACTATTGTGTGAAATTTCCAACACTAGAGATGGAAGCATGTCCATATGCAGAGTAATCTGCTAACATAAAATACTATTTTCAAAGCAGGACACAATAGGTTTTCCCACAAAAATGCACAGGAAACTTTTGTGCCCACAAAACACTACAGCCCTATTTCCGTTTGGACTGTAAAAGACAACAGTACTATTGTGAGTTGGGAACTATCTCCATATATTATTTTTTCTCACCTTCCTTTTCCACTGATGACTTCCCTGTCCTCAATACAAATCTCTGGGCAGCTATAAAATAAGAGCAAGCCAGGGAGCATGTTCCATCTGCCTCTGTGGATAGTCACCAGCTTTTGGCAGCTGTCCCAGGCCAGAGACTTAAAGGCTTTCCCTAGCTCCCTAGTTTTGAAAAGTGGCCCCACTGCTCTCCCAGTGCACATTCAAGAATCTCACTCAGTACCTAAACAGCTATCCAAAATTAGATGGCTTTTGTCCCTCCCTTCTCCTTCCCCTGCCTTGCTGCAGAGCCTCTGCACAGCAAATGGGGAACCACCTATATTCTCTGCTTCTGGTACCCAAATTCTGAACAGATTGACTCTCACTGGACCCTTGACCTTTTCAGGAAATGGAAGGAAATGCTGTGACGAAGAGAGAAAATATAGAACAATCTAAAAATAAATGGTTAAAGGATCAATTTAAAAAAAAATCCCAGTAATCCAGTTTTTACTATAAATATCCCTGTACTTTAGAAGAATGTATTGAGGGAAGTAATACTCTCCCCCCGCCCCCCACTTCCACCCCCACCCCTTAGCTGTATAATGTGATGCTATAGACTAGGAAAGTGACTGAATTTATTGATGGCAATTTCTGGGCCATACCTATAACTCTTTATGGCTTCATAGTTTTAAGCTGCTTAACCATATCCATACCTCCACAAAAGACACAGAAATATAGGAGGAAAGTATGATTTTGTTTCTCTTTTTGCTGGTGTGTTTTTACTGCTGACAGAGTGTTGGAAGCTGCTGTGGTTGCAGAAGGAAACGGTTTTCTAGGAAGCCAACTTTTTTTCTCTCTTTTTTAAAAATCATTGATTTTATTCCTGTCAGAGATATTTTTAGTACTTGATTTAGGATCTGATCCAGCAGAAATTCTCTTCTTGGGAATCCACAGTTGTAACAGGCTGACCTCTATTGTACTAATTCTTTTGCATGACCTTCCAGAGGGGCTTCTGGATATGAGGAAGACAGGGGCTTTTGTCTTCCTGACTGAGATCTGAAGCTGATGCTGTGGCATTCTGCAATCAGACTGTGTGCTATCAAACTGGTTTAAGATAATGCAGAGCTAAGAAAGGAGATGTCTCTCAGTGATTCTGAGTTGGGTTCCTAATCACCTAGCTCCTCTCCTTTCAGAACATGAAATTGCCAGTCAGAGACGGCTGAGAAGTTAGTCTTTGTAAAAGCTTATTTCTGCAAAACCTAAGACTGATATAAGTAATGTAAAAAAAATCCAGCATATTTAGATTTTAAAATATGCGATCAGTAGTACTAAAAACTGGGTCAGAGTAGCATCCTCTCTCATGGGAGGGAACTAAGTGGGAAGAATTCTCTCGGAGGTCCTTTTCGAGGCATTTCCACAATATTATTCCATCACAGGGGCAGGGTTACCTCCCCATAGAAGGAACCATGGATCCTGAGAGTTCTTTTCACCCTTCCCCATTATTTACTGTGGGGAACTAAATGTCTTGTTTTAGTGGAGCCCATTGTTAAGCATCCCCCCAGTAGTGTTTCCAACCCATTGTACCACTGCACCAGGGCATGATGACCTGTATGTGAAACTGACTACAAAGTGGTTATTAAAAAATCATGTCATTTTCATTGTCTCAGCTCAGTGACAAGTAAATTAGATTTTGAAAATATGCTAAGCTTTTACTTGTAACATAGACAGCTTTAATACAAGTGCCCATTTAATTTAACTTTAATTTTCAGCATATTCTACATCTGAAGTATTTCTTTCTAGGGCATTTTGGCATTTGTGACTGAGAGAAATAAAAGTATTATTTTCCAAATACTTTCTCTTTCATGCTGTTATGTCATCTTGTTTGTGTTGGGGGTATTGGGAGGAAGTTTGTGTTTTTGCATGAATGTAATTGGTAAATTTAACAAGATCATGTAATTGGTTGACAAGTTTTTCTGGCAATTTTAAATAAAGCCATTTAATTGGTAGGTGGAAAAATAGGCATTGTCTTGTCTCTCCACAAGTGTTTGCAGAGCTGGTGTCTGGAACAATTGACCAGTCCAGGAGACCTAGATGCAATTCTTGCAGAGCAGGGTAGTGAAGTGGGAAGGTGGCAGGAGGTAAAAAAGTCCATTACTCAGGCGAGAGTGTGAAATCAGCAGTGAAATGGAAATATATACTTGTATTGTATGAAGCGAAGGAAAGTTGAATAGGAAGGAAATAGGTCTGTGATTTGAAAGTGCTAGAATGGTAGGGGGCAGGGCAGATCCATGGACTAAACAGGGGTGAAAGAGGCAAAGCAGCTAACAATGGAAGGCAGAGGAAAATAAATTAGGTGGGCACACTCAGGCTAATGATCAAAATTTCATGTGCCTGCTCCAGCATCTACCCACCTTTACTGATTGATACTACTTTCAAGCCTTGCCATCAGGCTACAAATCACCAGGGAAAATAAACTGCACAAGATGTCTATTCTTATTCTCTTTTCCTCAGTTGTTTTTAGTTATCCTGCAGAATTTATCCTAATAGAAGTTGTACAGTTGATCAGTTGTAGCTCCATTACATCTTTTACTTTCACATTATCATTATGTTGCTTCAGGCCAAGATTTTTAAAAGTGATTTGGGGTTCCTCAGTTTTGGGATACCCACTTTGAAATAGCTTAATTTCTTCAGAAAATACTCAGCACCCACTCTTTGAAAATTGGATCATTTAAGGTGTCTCAAGTTGGGTTCCCAAAATCACCAGTCATTTAAGAAAGTCTTGGGCCTAGTCTGTCAGGTATTTTAATAAAGTGAAAGAGAAGTATTTGAAATGCCTACATCTTAAATTAGATAGTGGCTTAAAAAAATGTAATTATTTGCTCTCACTTTCAAAGGAAACATGAGCTAGAGTGAGGGAGAATTTTTGGCAGGACACTCCTAATGGGAGTTGTGGGTGCTCAGCACTTCTGAAATATTTTAAAGTTGTTGACACAAAGCCAGAACAGTTTTTTTTTTAAAGGTACTGTGGGCAGAGGCAAGCACAGGAGTGGGAGCTGTAAAAATGCTTCCTTTCAAAGAAACAGAATATAAGGATAAAACTACCGCCTGTCACACTTTCAAGCTGCCAGTGAGCATAGTTGGGAAATAAATAAAATAAAACTGAACACACAGTCATACAGACTATCAAAGCTAGTCAAAGTTTTAAAAAGTTTTGACCAGCATTACTCTCCATCCTTTTTCTCCTGCTTCTCTCCCATTGTCTTCCCTGCTTTCCCAGTTACTTTTTGACACCAACAGTTGCAAAGGGAAAGACTCGGATCACTATTTCTGCTGTAGCTGGCAGCAGCATGAAACACACTAGATCCGAATCACTTCCCTCAGGAATTTCACATTTCTGTTGTCAACCATGTAGGGACTGGGAAAGCTATTTCAAAAGAGCACTTCAGTTTCCCAAGAGAACCAGAGACATGCTACATTTAGTTGCTATAGGTAATGAGTGATTCCCTCCACTGTGTGGATAGCACAATGTCCCTCTTAAATGTGCTACACAACACGAGTTCCAAATAGCCCATTAAGTCTGATCTGTTTTCTAAACGCTTTGGGGCAAGAATAACCCTCCTACTGGCTGGTTCTAGTGAGGAGTGAAATACACTAGTACTGCAAAGGACAGGTACATGATGACAAGTAGGGAGGTTATGTATGTTTTCTGTACAAGAAGGGCAAAACATAATTTCAGCATAGTTTATTTTAGTTTAAGGGAAACAAAAAACAAATATCAGGAGATAGAAAACAGGTTGTGTCTCTCTTTCTCTCTCTGAAATTTTTCTCATAGCTGAATTTTTCTCATAGCTCTAGCCCCCAGTAGTCAGGCAGGCAGATGTCTTACACCTAATAAAGATATAGTGAAGAGAATACTGAATGATAGCTACGTATGCCACATACTTATAGTTAGCCACTGAGGGAGTCCTCATATATGCTTGTAGAAAGATGGCCAATAGCAGAGCATTATTATGGTGTTAAACACAATGCCTAGCTAGAGCAATCTAACTCATGCAACAAACCAACAGTTCAACCCCCTGCCCTCCATTTTAGCCCCAAATACTGGCACCTCTTTCCCTTAATAGTTGTTGAAAGGTACATATTTAATATGGTGTGAACTCAGGGATAAGGTTGTCCTGGTCTGGACTCCTCTGAAGGCCAAACTTCTTATCTCAGTCTGGTTGGAAACTAAAGTGTGAAGTTGGATTTGGGTTTGATACAAGGTACCACTATCTTTTGCCTGTCTTTGTCAAGTCCCTGCTTGCTAATGAGTACAAATAAGAGCAGTGGTCCCCAACACGGTGCCCACGGGAGCCGTGGCCCCCGCCGGCGCATTTATGTGCGCCCGCCTAGTGCCCAGCAGGGGAGAGAAGCCGCGGCCCCGTGCCTGCTGGGGACAGAGAATTCCGGGGCTGCTTGGGGCGGCAAAAAAGCTGGGAGCCGGCCCTGGCCAGAGCCCTGCTGCTGGAGAGCCAGAGCATCGTCCCCTGGAGCCGAGCCCAGGCTGTGGCGGCGAGAGGAGCTCCCGGAGTGTGTGAGGAGCAGGGGAGGGAGGGAAGCGGGGCCCGGGATGCAGGGAGGGAGGAGGGGTCCTGCTACCGCCACCGCTACCGCCACTGCTGCTGCTCTGAGTCTCCCCAGGGCGGCGCGGCGTTTCCCTGCCCGAGTGGGCTGTGCAGGGCGCCGCCGGGCTGGCAAGGGGGCGCGGATCCCGGCTCGTGCGCTGATGGGGCGAGTGGCTGGGCAGCCCGAGCTGCCAGGGAGCTGCTCCCTCCTGCCCCCAGACCCAGCCCACTGCACACCTCCCCCGCCTCAGCCCCGTGCTGCTTGCCCCGGGCCCCCACAGCGCCAGGGGCGGGGAGAGGCAGAACCCGGCTCCGAGCGGGACAGCAGGAGATACTGCCCCGCCGGGGGACCCCCGCGGCTCGGGCACCTGGGGGTCAGTGTCCGTCCTCTCGGCTCTGCCTGCCCGGGGCTAGGGAAGCAGCTGTCGGCGCCTGCCCCTCTCAGGCCTTGCACCCCCCATCCCGCTCGCAGCCTCTTCACTTGTACCTCCCCCCATCGCTCCTTTGCCAAACCCCTTCCCCTTGTACTGTCCCTTCACCTGCACCTCTCCCCTTGTACCCTCCCCCAGCCCTCTCCTCCCACACCTCCCCCTTCCCCTGCACCTCTTCTCCCGCAACCCTCCTGATACCCCCTCTCCTCCTCCACCCTTCTCTGCGAGAACATCACACCCCACTTCTCTGCCAGTGTAGAGCCCCTAAGCCCCCTCACACCCACTCCTCTGCCTGAACCCTCTTTACTAGATTCCCATCCCTTTCCAGGTACAAGGTTTGAGGGTTAGTCCCTATGCCTTCCATGTGCATTTGGGTGCGGGTGGGGGAGGGCCCAGGGCTGGGGTAGGGGGCAGCCAAAAATTTTTTTGCTTGGGGCGGCAAAAAACCTAGAGCTGGCCCTGCCCCGGCAGGCGCGGGGCCCGCCTAGTGCCCAGCAGGGGAGAGAAGCCAGGGCTCCGCGCCTGCTGGGGACAGAGTACTCCGGGGCTGCGGGCCCCGGTGTTCTCTGTCCTCGTGGCTTCTCTCCGGCTTCTCTCTTCTCTTGGATTCATATATTATGTAATATTAAATATGATGTTTTTTGTATTATTTAATGTACAAATACAAAATAAGCCTTGAAAAATTGTTGGCGCCCACCACACTCTTCTGAAAACATGAATGTGCTACTGGCCACAAAAAGGTTGGGGACCACTGAATTAGAAGATGACATTTAAACACAGTGTTTGGCCTAATAATTCTTTCACTATTCAGATATTCATGTGCTTTAGACCATCAGGAGTTGCCCATAGTGTTGTTAATGTAAACACGGCAGCTTGCTAAATTATATTGTACATATCTCTGAAATTGTTGAGTGCATCTTTAAAATCTCAGTCCTTGACCAATAAATAAGTAAATAGAGAAGGGAGGATTAACATATGTTAAAGTTACTATTTGAAATGTTGGTGAGTGAATATGTAATAGAGTAAAAGATTAAAGGGATAATGTCTCCAGTTATCTAAAATCAAGGATTGTATTGTGCATTAGAAATTCAAATTCCTAGGTGAGAGTTGTTTTAGTCACAATTATAACCCTCACTTCAGAGGATGGCAGTGCTTTCCAAACTACTGAGACGTTTTAAAAGTAAAGCTGCCAACAGTCTTGACAGTGTCCCTTCACTAAAGTCGTCTTTCTATTATCCTGAACAGTTTGTTGCATTAGCTCTTTTGCGAATAATGAGTTATGGAGTAGAAGCTAAAACTCATTAACACACTAAAATTTGAGTTATGCTGTATTAGTTATCCACTATAGTGAGTTGTTCTTTATTAGTTCTTCAGTCTGTATATCACTGAAACCACATACTCTATGTAGATAGATCCTTAAAATGGGTCTGACTTGAACTCTTGTGAATACTTCTGCTCCAGGCCTGCCCCCAACCACATCCCTGGCTCCTGCCCCGAGCCTTGGTCCCTGACTTTACAGCTCCGCCCCCAGCCTCCGTTCCCGGCCCCAGACCTGCCCCCAGCCTCAGCCCTAGCTCCCTTACCCTGTCCATGTCCTGCCAACCTTCCCCCCTCCCCCCGCCTGTGCGAGCTGCAGCCCTGGTCCTGGCTCCAGTGTGGGAGGGGCGTGACTGTGAAAAGTTTGGGGACCACTACACTAGACAGACTGGTAAATTCTCTCAAATAAATTACAGAACGCATAAAAAAATCTAAATTTCTGAAATTATCGTAAAATGCTTTGAAATCTACCAAAAAAAGTGCTATTTAAGTGCTAAGTGTGATGCTTCCAGAGAGTCCCTAGGGTTTTGAGGCCCCTCACTACCACCTTCTGTTAGCATGAGGAAGTAGTGTCTGTGCCTGCCTTGGGTCAACTCCACCAGCCACAGGCAACACTAGCACTCTGCTCTAGGCCTCCAGGCCCCACTATCACTCTACAGGTTGGCAATAGGCAAACTCCAACCATTGGGTCCACCAAGTGTCTTCCTGAAGTGTCCAACTCTCAGTATTCACCAGTCCACTTTTCCAAGGAAGCGGTGCACTCCAGGTTACCTGTTGCACCTCAAATCACTACTCC
Organism: Chrysemys picta bellii; assembly: GCF_011386835.1. Taxonomy (NCBI): domain Eukaryota; kingdom Metazoa; phylum Chordata; order Testudines; family Emydidae; genus Chrysemys; species Chrysemys picta. The sequence continues at coordinate 36,563,219 of NC_088801.1, forward strand.
ATTCAACCCACAGCACGTAGGTTTATTTAACAAATCATAGAGATTTAAGTAGTACCACATAGAAATATTGGAAATAAATAGTTACATATAAAACAAAATCATAACATGCATTCTAGAGCCTGGAATTAACAAGATACTCTCATGTTGAACCAAGTATTTGCTCACCCAAAATCCCTATAGAGCTTTACAGCCAGGCAGTCTGTGACTCTTCCTTCATGAGACATGCATGCTGTCAGTTTGCCTCCTAGGTTAAGAATTCAGTGTGTCTCGTTGCACTCCAAGTTATACCAGTTCAATACTTTTGTCTTTATTCATAAACAGGACACACACACCCTCTCTGTGTTCTCTGCCAGTTGGCACCAAAGGGTCCCTGGGTCACAGTAAGTATTAGATATTACAGAATTAAAGTATAACCCACATTTAGTAAAATAAATATCAGATGGTCCATTGGGTGTACTTTGTATTTATACTGATTCAAAAAGAATCAAGAATGAGGGGCAGAAGAAAAGAATATCAGGAAGATTCTCACCTTGGTCTCTAAAAAGTGAAAGTGCTTTTTATTCCTTTGCTCTTTTTTTTTTTTTGTGGTAAATATGATTGTAACAGTGTCAAGAACTTGTGAGAACACTTCATATGATGCCTATTGCTGCTGCTAGCTTCTGCAGTGATGGGCATAGCATCTCACTATATGGCCAAAATATATTGTTCTAGAACTTCCATAATGAGGAACTATCTTTAGTACATCCACTCCCGTCTCCCACAGAACATGTCTGTGCAAAACAATTATTATTAACATTTGTCTATTGGGCCACAGTTGTACTGCAATTGTACAGAAATACCTGACCAAAGATTCCTATTAAAGGTGTAAATTTGCTCTTTCTATGCTGTTGTACTCACATACAGCATGCATTCATGATATCAATTTTGAGGGCCCTTCTCATAAAAGAAATGAATTATGTACCTGTGGTTAACTTTTAAAGCAGACCCAAACCTGAAACAAATCCTGTTTTATGCAAATATCTGTTGTGACACATGGGTAATATTTAGCCAATGTGTCAGAGCAATTTTACAGCCAGTGTTCAAATTCAGAATGATGACCAAAAAATTACTATAGTATCATGTTGCTGCTGTTCTTGCCTCTTCTCAGCATCATGAGGCCAGCAGTCTACATTCCTCCACACTCAATTTCACAGCACAATAGGTGCGATGTGAAAGGTCACTAAATACTTTTAACTAGTATTTGGAATGGGATGCTTGAAGGGTGCACTCTGCCAAGGAGCACACAACCTGTAACAGAATTATATATTCCACCAATACCCAAGATCTGGAGGAACTAAAGTGTGTTAAAGATCAGAGTAATTCATACTGAAAGCAATTACTATTGTAGGACAGAGGTGTAGTCAGGCTCCATAGAAGTTGGAGATAGAAGTGACCTATTGGGGTCATCTATAACACCTCTTTCCAGTGTAGCACTGTACTTTACAGTTTATTTTCTAGTGCTTTCTGTACTGTATGAATGGCAATAACACCTATCAGGAATGACAACCACAATGGCATGAACTCATTTCTCAGGCACAGGAGAGAAGCACAGAACATACTATTTATTTTCACAAACAAAGACACACAAAAAACAAAAAGCCCCCCCCCCCCCCCCAAACATGGGAAGAGTTTTTAGGTATTTGCATTAAAGAGCTTTTTTCTTTTTTGCTATTCAATAAGCTCTCAAGTATCAGAGGGGTAGCCGTGTTAGTCTGAATCTGTAAAAAGCAACAGAGGGTCCTGTGGCACCTTTGAGACTAACAGAAGTACTGGGAGCATAAGCTTTCGTGGGTAAGAACCTCACTTCTTCAGATGCAAGAGCTCTCAGACACTCTTATTCTAAGGTCAGTCACATTTTCCCCAGGTCTCTCTTCAATCACTGGTAAAATTTTGAAAAAGAAAAATTAGGGATGTTTTGTTACTGTAAAGGAAGATATTTAATTATTTAATAACCTGATTTACATATATGTAGATAATTTGCATATAACCATATACTTCAGTTTAAAAAAAACTGTGAGGATTTAGTGCTTCTGAAATGTATCGGCCTGACAGTCCTGCTGATGGAAATTTTCTGGTTATCTACAGGACAGTGGCAGGGCAAGCTTCCCAAAACACAAGGCCCTGTCAGTATATCTTAGGCTTGGTCTACCCTACCAACTTATGTTGGTATAACTACATCCCTTGGGGTGTGGAAAGTCCACCCCGAGAGATGTAGTTATACCCCAGTGCAGACAGTGCTATGCTGATAGGTGGGCTTCTGCTAATAGGTGGGCTTCAGGGGAATGGAGTATCTATGCCAATGGGAGAAGCTGCTCTGGTACTATAAGTGTAGACAAGCCCTCAATCTTGGTTGAGGGGAGAGAGTTGGAACTTCCTTTACAGATAACAGGGATTGTTCAGTCCATGACGCATACGGAGTGTCATGTTACACTCCCAGAGGGATATAAACAGTTTTTAAAGACACATGCAGTATTTAAACATATGAGTCAATGCTGATTTAGGAATTGTCTCATTACAAAAGCCTTCATGTTCCATCCCCAGTTCTTCTCATCATGCTTCTGAACTCCCTCTCAGTATGGCTTAGATGTCAGGTGTGACTGACAGTTTAAAAATAATCCCTGGAGATCTGCATTCAGGTAGTAGGTGAACCATTAGGCTAGAGTCAATCAGTCATTGCTCAGTCACAATCCACCCCTAGTATTAAGTTAATAGAGCTACACCAGAGATGAATTTGACCCTATATTCTAATGAATCTTATAAAATCAGTGATTCATAAGAAATGTAGCGAATTTCAGTAAGTATGTGAATTGATCAGAGGCCAAAAAAAAAAAAATTAATTGAACTAAGCTTATTAGACTGTTGGCTTTTAATCTTTTCCATCAACCAAATACTGCAAGAAAATGGGGTCTTGCAGATCAGAAATACTGCTGCTTGTTTTATTTATAGAACATAGGGCTTGAAAAAGAAAAAACACATTAAGTAAAAATGGCCAGCAGTACTTTGTGAATTGCACAAAGCTCTGCAATAAAAATGTAAATAGTTTTTGCAGTGTCAGAAATCCATTTACACTGCGTGTCTGTCTTGATCTACCTTCTTTAAACACGCGTGTGAGTGTCTCACTAATATCATCCACTTAAATCCCTCAGAATTCTCTTAAGGTACCTATAATTATCAAGGACGGCAAATGAGATAATGGGTACATTGCATGCATCATGGAGCACTTGGAATGTTAGTTATTATTCAATTTAACTTTTTGACTTTATCATTGTACTCATATTGAAACATTCAGGAGGAATATGTGCTGATCTCAATCATCCAGCTATTTTATTTAAAAATAAAATAATCTCTTTTACCCGTAATCAACTGTATTTAAATAATAGAATATTACTTTTTATGTGAGAAAGCATGGATAGCTGTTCCCCCCCACACACATGAATGTGTAGCAGTACTTGCAGCTGAAATATCATTATTGAGGAGGCAAAAATGTGCACGAGTAATGAAAGACGAGTGCAGGATACAGCCCATAATTTGCACTCTTTAGGGCAGAGACAATGTTTTGCATTGTGAGTGAAAAGGGCCTAGCATACCGTGGGCACTGCCACATAAATAGATAGTAGCAATAATAATGTCAACTTACTCTGGAATATGAGTAATAATACTGAAAGGACTTTTCTGTGGGAAGCAGGCATAATATTGAAAGAACCCCTAAAATGATATTATAATTTGGAGGATGTATCACTTCTTGAAGATCTCCCCTTCCTCCCCCCCTGTCCCCCACTAGTTTTGTTTTATTAAAACAAATATGAGTAAATTACCTACCAAGCTAATGATGAGAAGAAATGTGTTTCTGAAGACCTCTTCTCTTTATTATGTTAATGTCACTTATGTGTGTGAGTTATATTGCTTTTTTATTGAATGGTGGCGTTGTGCAGAGTATCTGGAAAGGCATTTCCTCATAAAAAGGTAAACAGTGTTGTATTATTCAGAGCAGAAGTGGAAGATGCAAAGTCCTTAGGGTGTTCCAAGAAAGCAGGATTCACAGATAAAGTGTTTGCTGCTTCTCTGTAAATAGCTGAATACAGGATGTTACTTGGGAAGATATAGTGGAAATTGTGTAATAGCATGTGATTTTTTTTATGGTAGCATAGGAATCTCTCTTACTTTTTTTTGAACAAAGGACCCAACTCTAAATCTCAGTAATGCTGATATAAATCAGAAGTACTCCATTGAAGTCAGTGGGCCTGATTGTACTATAAAATTACTTTTGCACCAGTTTAGCTCTGTTAGCTTCAATGATGTTTTTGCATGATAAACATAGGTGTGAGAAGAGAATCAGGCCCAGATTTTCAAATGTTTGGCTTTCTGTTAAACTTAATCTTAAATGTGATTGTCTTGGGTTTCTAATACTTCTTTTTAAAAATTAATTATAAAAACCTTGAAAGTTTACTTTACCCTTATACTGATATGCACTCTCAACCTTAACTGCAGCTCCTTTTTTTTAGTTGAGAATTTTAATTTTGATCTCCCGTGTAATGATTCCATTCAAATTGTTTTTACTTTCCATAATCAGTTTAATAAAATGTGATTACAATTGTGTATAATGCATTCACCTCAAGGTACACTTTGTACATAGCATTTAACTGACGTATCTCTTTAGGCCAGATGCTCAGCTGGTGTAAATAGGGTGACCAGACGTCCTGATTTTATCGGGACTGCCCCGATATTTGCTTGTTTGTCCTGCGTCCCGACCGATGCCTGCAAGTCACCCGGGCCTGATGAAATGCATCCTAGAATACTCAAGGAGCTAATAGAGGAGGTATCTGAGCCTCTAGCTATTATCTTTGGAAAGTCATGGGAGACGGGAGAGATTCCAGAAGACTGGAAAAGGGCAAATATAGTGCCCATCTATAAAAAGGGAAATAAAAACAACCCAGGTAACTACAGACCAGTTAGTTTAACTTCTGTGCCAGGGAAGATAATGGAGCAAGTAATTAAGGAAATCATCTGCAAACACTTGGAAGGTGGTAAGGTGATAGGGAACAGCCAGCATGGATTTGTGAAGAACAAATCATGTCAAACCAATCTGATAGCTTTCTTTGATAGAATAACGAGCCTTGTGGATAAGGGTGAAGCGGTGGATGTGGTATACCTAGACTTTAGTAAGGCATTTGATACGGTCTCGCATGATATTCTTATCGATAAACTAGGCAAATACAATTTAGATGGGGCTACTATAAGGTGGGTGCATAACTGGCTGGATAACCGTACTCAGAGAGTTGTTATTAATGGTTCCCAATCCTGCTGGAAAGGCGTAACGAGTGGGGTTCCGCAGGGGTCTGTTTTGGGACCGGCTCTGTTCAATATCTTCATCAACGACTTAGATATTGGCATAGAAAGTACGCTTATTAAGTTTGCGGATGATACCAAACTGGGAGGGATTGCAACTACTTTGGAGGACAGGGTCATAATTCAAAATGATCTGGACAAATTGGAGAAATGGTCTGAGTTAAACAGGATGAAGTTTAACAAAGACAAATGCAAAGTGCTCCACTTAGGAAGGAAAAATCAATTTCACACATACAGAATGGGAAAAGACTGTCTAGGAAGGAGTACGGCAGAAAGGGATCTAGGGGTTATAGTGGACCACAAGCTAAATATGAGTCAACAGTGTGATGCTGTTGCAAAAAAAGCAAACATGATTCTGGGATGCATTAACAGGTGTGTTGTGAGCAAGACACGAGAAGTCATTCTTCCGCTCTACTCTGCTCTGGTTAGGCCTCAGCTGGAGTATTGTGTCCAGTTCTGGGCGCCGCATTTTAAAAAAGATGTGGAGAAATTGGAAAGGGTCCAAAGAAGAGCAACAAGAATGATTAAAGGTCTTGAGAACATGACCTATGAAGGAAGGCTGAAAGAACTGGGTTTGTTTAGTTTGGAGAAGAGAAGACTGAGAGGGGACATGATAGCAGTTTTCAGGTATCTAAAAGGGTGTCATAAGGAGGAGGGAGAGAACTTGTTCACCTTAGCCTCTAAGGATAGAACCAGAAACAATGGGTTTAAACTGCAGCAAGGGAGGTCTAGGTTGGACATTAGGAAAAAGTTCCTAACTGTCAGGGTGGTTAAACACTGGAACAAATTGCCTAGGGAGGTTGTGGAATCTCCGTCTCTGGAGATATTTAAGAGTAGGTTAGATAAATGTCTATCAGGGATGGTCTAGACAGTATTTGGTCCTGCCATGCGGGCAGGGGACTGGACTCGATGACCTCTCGAGGTCCCTTCCAGTCCTATAATCTATGAATCTATGAATCTATGTGCGGTCGGGACACTGGACAAACAAGCAATTTTGCCCTCCCGGAATGGCTCTTGCCCCCCTCCACCCCGACTCCGCCCCCCTCCATCCCCCATTGGCTCCCTCCCCAAATCTGCACCCTGGCCCCGCCTCTTCCCCATGCATGTGGCATTCCTCCTCCCTCCCAGGCTTGCTGCTGTAATGGCGGGGCAAGTCTGGAGGGAGGGGGTGATGGCTAGGGGCACTGAGCGGGCGGGGGGGGCCGGCAAGGGGGCTGCTCCCCCAGGAGGTAGACGCCAGCATGTCACGCCGGCCACCACAGACCAGGTAAGGAGCCGAGTCGCCACCTCCCCCCTCGTCCTGGCTCCTCAGCTGAGCCCCCCCGTCACCCTCCTGGGGGAGCAGCCCCCTTGCCAGCCCCCCTTGCCCGCCCAGTGCCCGTACTTACTAGCCGCAGGAACTGGAAGCCGGCCACCACCCCCTCCCTCCAGGCTTGCACCGGCATTCCAGCTGCAAGCCTGGGAGGGAGGAGGAATGCCGCTCAGCTGAGGAGCCCGGGGGGAGGGAGGGACTCGGTTCCTTACCTGGCCTGCGGCGGCCGGCGGCACCTGCTGGCGCGGGGCGGGGACGCTACCCCCCTACAGGGCAGGGCGAGGAGCGGGCCGGGGTCCCCCCCCAGCCGATAAACTTTACGTGCCCACTCGCGCGGCCCTGAGCCGCTCTCCCCCACCACTGCCGGGGTCCGGAGCCCCGCGCCTCTCGCTCCAGCGGCTCCTTCCCCGTGGGGCGGCGGGACGTGCTGCATGTGCCCGGGGCCCTGGGGAGGAAGGGGAGGGGCAGCAGCCACGGCGCGGCCGGCACCTGCAAAACAGCTTTTTTTTTTCTTCTCCGCCCCTCCCCCCCCCCCCACGCGCGTCCCGATATCTCCCCCCTCTCCCCCTTGCGTCCCGATATTTCCTGTCAGTGATCTGGTCACCCTAGGTGTAAATCAGTGTCTCTGCAGAGCTGAAAATGCTGAGAATTTGCCCATGAACTTTAACTTAAGATTGCTGGTATGTAAACATACTGAGGAACACTACAATTAAAGAACACGCCTAGGTATTTATAAGTTTGGAAATAAGCATTGAAGGGAAGAACATAAATATTCAAAACCATTCATACTTCATAAAATTGTCTCTCCCAGCTATGTGGAGCTTAGGAGATCCACAGTGCTCATGCTAGCTCTTGCACTGTAGAGATTGCACAATGCCTCCAGGTGCTTTCACTTGACTGATGGCCTCCATGCTGTCTGCAACACAGGGCTGTAGGTAAAAGCCATAGTACAGCTCCTATAGTAACACTGAAAAGTCACTTTCAAGCATGTACATATTAAAAATGATTTCACCTATTACTTTCACACTTTCAAAAAAAGAGTCTAGATACACTGAAAGTCATAAAAAAACCAATAAAACAAAGAAAAATCCTTTTTCTGTGCAAAGTTACAAATACAGGACTGCTTGTGAAACCCTGGTTGTAATCTTAACTATTGTCTTTCAGCTGAATAATTCCATATATAAACTAACTTAAAAACAGCTTGATCAATTGACTAATTTTGCAGAAAAAGATAACTTTTGGGTGTAGGGTCGCCAGGCATCCAGTTTTCAACTGGATCGCCCTGGTAAACAGGGACACTGGCGGCTCTATTCAGCATTGCTGACCGGGCCATTAAAAGTCCGGTTGGCACCCCAGAAGCAGCTAGCATGTCCCTGTGGCCTGGGAAGCTCCGCATGCTGCCCCCACCCTGACCGCTGGCTCTGCAGCTCCCATTGGCCAGGAACTGTGGCCAATGGGAGCTGCGGAGATGGCACCTGAGGGTGCGGGCAGCATGCACCGCACAGACCCACCTGGCTGCACCTCTGCCTAGGGGCTGGACCTGCCAGCTGCTTCCAGGAGTGGCGTGGAGCCACGTTGCATCTCCGAGTGGGAGCCACCTGAGGTAAGCGCCGTCCAGCCAGAGCCCGCACCCCGAACCTCCTGCCCCAGGTCGGAACCTCCTCCCGTACCCAAACTCCCTACCAGACCCCACACTCGCACATGCACCCCAACCCACTGCCTCAGGTCCGAAACTCCTCCTATACCCAAAGTCCCTCCCAGATCCTGCACCCTGACCCGCACCCCAACCCGCTGCCACAGGTCAGAACGTCCTCCTGCACCCAAACTCCCTCCCAGAGCCCCCAACCTCCTGCCCCATCCCTTAGCCCATTCCTAACCCCTTGGCTCCAGCCCAGAGCCCCCTCCTGCACTCCAAACCCATCATCCCCAGCTCCACCCCAGAGCCCACACCCCCTCCCACACCCCAACTCCCTGCCCCAGCCTGGAGTCCCCTCCCACACAGTGAACCCCTCATTTCTGGCCCCACCCTGGAGACCGCCCCCTCCTGGAGCCCTCACTCCCTCCTGCACCTCAACCTCCTGCCCCACCCCAGTGAGTGGGGAGAGCGAGTGATGGAGGGAGGGGGCGGGGCCTCAGAGAAGGGGTGGGGCAGGGGCCAGGCCTCAGGGAATGGGCGAGGCAGGGGGTAGGGCAAGGGTGTTCGGTTTTGTGCAATTAGGAAGTTGGCAACCCTATTTGCGTGGCATTCTTCAACAAAAACAAGCAACATAATTACATGTAAACAACACATCTTCCTGCAGAGACAGGGCTATAGTCCTAGATCTATAGGAAAACCTCTTATAATGATAAAGGTTCCAATTTAGAAAAGCACTTATACATGTGCTTAAGTCCATCCAATAGATCTTAAGCACAGTCTTAGCACTGCCCCGAATAGAGTTACTTTCCTGAACTCGGGCCAAAGTACAGAAGGGCTCTTATTGTTATCTCTCCGTTACAACCAACTATCTGAATGCAAATTGCTTATACACATTTTGTAACCATTTTGATTAGCTATCATGATCACTGATAATTTTGCTTTATTTAAATCTTTTTCTTCAAATATAGCTCCTGCATGAGTTTTCAAAGGGAGTAAATTCTGTGAAAAGTTGGGATGGGATAGTAACAACCTGATTTTGAGGTAGAGGGACAAAAAAATATTAGAGACGTCAAATTTAATATCAGAGTAACATTTTAATAAAATGGAACTCAAAAACCATTTAATCCAAGTTTGGCAGAAAATGCCTCTTTAGACTTCGGATCAACTTAGTTTTGCTAGCCAAAGATGGTATTGCCAATCCAAACTATTCAAAAAATCATGGGATTGGCTTAAAAATGTGTGATTTTAAAAATATGTGTTTTGTGTTCTTTTATTTGATTCTTTTGTTTTTGAGTCTGTTGTTTTCACATTTTTAAGCTTCCATAACCACCAGGGCCAAGAGACAAAAAAGAGAGAGCCGAGAATCTCATGTTATCACACAACCCCAGAGACTTCAATGGGGCCAGGATTCCACACCAAACATGAGACTCAAATCATGGGAGTTGTTAACACTTCAGTGATATGAGAGCGGGAGGGTTAACATAAAAGATTACAATGGACCTTCATTTCATCTTTGCAGTAACTATGGAGAGACAATTATATCTCCATAAATAGGTGTCGAGTACGAGTGCTTTGAGACATTTAGTCCACTGAGCATTTACTTCATACTAGATGATAACATGAAGAGTTAACCAGTGGTCTGTCAGGGGGCACGAGTGCTGGTGAAATACGGTCATCATGAGTAAAAGTGGCAAGCACTTAAAATACAAATAGATTTGAGACAGTACTCTCTCTATTTTGCATGATTTTCTCATGAATTGTTAGATGACTTGAATTTGGTCATGGGGTTTCAGCAACTAAGATATCATAACATGACGTGGATAGAAAGAATATTGTTATATAAAAAAAGTAAGGAATTTTCCTTTGGTAGAAAAAGAGTTAAGCTATATAAAAATGTTCATAACCTCAAGAGTTCTTAATGACAAACAGGACAAAAATCTCTGGAAATGAGTTACATATTTCATGGACTGTGAATTTCTAAAGTATATTACTTGTTCTGCATCTAGAAAAGAATACCACATTTTATTAATGCATTAAAAACACAGATATGTGTTATAGCAGTCATTTTCACAGTAAGTCTGAGTGCTTCTATTTGTAGCACAATGATAAAAACTTCAAACTTCTTATTTCTTCTATGGCAGTAAGCTAAAAGTAGCCCAGAAATCCAAGTTCTGAAACCTATTTAGACTTTTTGGCTAACAAATCTTACAATCACAATCGTAAAAAACATCTGAATAATTTTGCTTACCAGTGGGTTTTTTCTTTTTTTGGAATATGAACAAAGAAAATCTGTGACTTCTTTTCATTAACACTCTGTTTCCCTCCTACAATATTCTAAGAAGATCACATGCAGAAATCCTACATGGTTTCATGTACACTGTAGAACTAGACAATCTCTGCAGAAGTGGATTATTGGAGGGTTTTGTCATTACTAAAATTGGCTTTAAATTTTGTAAATTCCTAGGAAAATGCATCAACACATGATTAGGGCAGAACTAAATTATTTACCATTTGTCAATATATTCTTTACATCAAACATTTTATAAGAAATACACTTTAATTAGATCATTATTTGTCTTTTACTTACATATTTTAACCTTCCAAATGCACAAGCATTATATTAGTCAAATGATACATTGAATATTTTAATAAATATAAACCACTTATGTCTCCTGAACAAGTCTTCTTTGGAAGGAATTTATGGAGCAGGAGATTGGCATGGCTCGCATAAGTTATAAGAGCCCATTGTAAGGATGTTCTGGTTATAGGTGCACACTACAGAGGCCCTATTTTTCTTCTCTGTGTTATTGGTAACACATGATAGGAGTTACATATAACATGCAGGAAGAGAAGTGAACCCTTAGGTGTCATTAGATGACTTCCAAAGTCTTAAGAATTTGTTTCACAGTTTTTGCATGCTTTAAATCAATTCCTTCTCACTGATCAGAAGTCTATCAAGATGGATTCTCTCATTTCATTCTGTCCTGTATACATCAGGACTTTCTTTCCCACAAAACTAAAGAATCATTTGTGTGACCTTTGTTTTGCTGTATCCAGCAGTTGTCTGGGTAGTTAAAACTTTTTTGGAATACAGTATCCATCGGTTTTACATTTCTGAATAGTTAACTCACAAACTTTTCATTCTCACTGTCACCTGGTCTGTAGACATGGGTTTCTTGGCAACTACCCCTTATAGTTTCTCCATTGGTTTTCATTACTTGTAGCCTTACCCAAAATATTTTGCTATAATTTTCTTCATTGTTTAATTATTTGTCACCAGTAAATACTATGCATTTGTATATATCACAACATAGAGCGGATATTAGGGTCTCTGCCCAAGCTGGATTTAGGTCACCACGCCTTTAAAAGAAGAGTAGAAAAGCATACTATGCCCGTCCTTCTTTCTAGAAGACAATTAGTCTTTCATAGATCCCTTTTAACTAGCTTGGCCTAGCTACAACAATCAACCAAAAAAGAAAGATTTCCCTCTTGGCAGGGTGGCCAAATAATGTGTCTTTGCTGTTGAGGGATAGAAGGAATAATGACTCTTTTCCATTCTGCACCACTCCTCTGTCCAAAGAGCTCCTCCTCATCTCATTGTAAGCCCTACCTTTTTATGGCTACCTTTTTCATGAGTCTTAGCTGTCAGCTCCACACTTCAGCTCCTTAATGGGCCACAGCTGTCAGCCCTTCTCTCCAGGCCTGACACCAGAAGTAGTGACAATGGGATGGGTTGTTCTCCATTCAGCGAAGGGGTTTGCCCTTTCATAGTTCAGTTGAGAATGGGTAGGGGATATACACCCCATCACAGCCACACAGCTTGTTATTTTTGACTGGTTAGTTACCACCATATTAATTATTGACCGGTTAGTTACCACCATATTAATTTTCAGCATTAAGTGGTTACTTGCCATTATACAATTTGCTATTCTGCACTTGCCTTTCTTACTATCAATCAGTCCTTCTTCAAACTCCCGTTCCCCCCCTCATTCTTAGCACCTCTAACTTATTACATTTTATCTTCTCCACTCCTCCCTCTGTTTTTCACCTTGACGTTGCTACTCATGCTATGAATCCATACTCCCTTCTGCAAGCATGAGCTCTAGCAGAAACATGTTTCTTTCTATCCCCTTTGGCCCCACTTTTACCTACCTACATATATACTTACCTCAACTTGGCCTTTTCCTCTGATGGCTCCTCTTTATCTCTGTCAACATTGATCTTAACCCACGCTGACCCTCTCCTCCATTTTCATTCTCTTGATCTCCATATCCCCTGGCTTCCTCATTTTATCCTTCCCTTCCACTGCTCCCTTTGGAGGTTCCACTCCATTTGAAAAACAAAAACAAACTCTCACAGTAATTAATGGCCATCATGGAGATCCCATCATTGCCTCAAACTTCACTCAGAAAAACTGTCTCCTCACCTTTCCCCCTAATTCCTCTCCTCTTCCTGTTATTGACATGATCACAAATCCTCCCCATCATCCCGGGTCATAGCTTCACTGCACAGCTAGGGAGTTGCCTTATCCTTCCGAGTCCTTCTTCACAAAATTTCAAAACTCGTTTCTTCTGCAAAGCTCTCAAAAACTAGCCAGTGTTAATGTTGACACCCACCCATTCAGAAAGCAAATGTTCTAAAGAGGGACCACCTTCTCTGTGTTTTCTGTTTAGTTTATAATATTCTGTGGATAAAAATCATACCTTATTATGTCTTATAAAGAGCTGAGTGTACGGTTGGCACTTAAATAAAAACAACTGTGACACCTTCAACTGCTCTCTGTCTCTCTCTGTAGTATGGATCTTGTTACAGGAATGCTCTATGTCTATAGATAATAGCAGTTAGTTAATGGATATGATGCTCAGGATTATGTAGCATAGTTCCAGGCTTTTGTGGGACTAATAAAATGTGTGCACTTCAAATGTTCCTGTGTGCTGCTATTTACATGGAGCTCTCAACAGATGTTATACACCATTACTGACTTTTCAGGTGTGAGAATAATCCTATTAATTTCAGTTTTGAGAATCATCCCAGATATACCCACTGGCTCACATTTTCCATAATTTAGTATATGTTTTAGCTCATCCTACACATTTCCCATCTTCCCTTTATGTGTGCACTTAAATCCATAATGCTCTTCTTTTTAAAAACTCTCATTAATAATAATCTGTTGCAGAATGTCTCAATTATTCTTTTTGGGTTAAGCAAAAGCTTATAGTTTTAAAATGAGAAAAAATGTGATGACATGCAATTGTATTAGTTTTCACAGTTAGCAATACTGTAAAATGAGCTTCTTAAAAAAAAGCTTTCATAGAACAGGTCATTGTTTGTGTGATGATGGATAGATAAAGAAATAACATGCCTGAGAGAATTGTCCTAGCCCAGATAAACTGTATATTAAGATAAGTATCTAAGAGAATGCGAAACTGTTATTTGTGGGTCAAATCCTACCCTAACATCTTCTGAGAGAGAAAAAGTAAAGAAAGAGAAAAAGAGTAAAAGGATATTGGAAAATGATTGTTTGGAGTGTTGTTGTAGCCATCTTGGTCCCAAGATATGGAAGACACAGGGGAGTGAGGTAATATATTTTGTTGGACAAACTTGTATGAGGGTTTCAACACAAGTTGTAGGTGACCACTTAAAATGAAGTGGGCAGTTAACACCTCTGCAGCGGTAGGACTACTAACCCTCCACTGTCCTAAGACTGCAGACATGTTCACAGGTTTCAGAGTAGCAGCCGTGTTAGTCTGTATCCGCAAAAAGAAGAACAGGAGTACTTGTGGCACCTTAGAGACTAACAAATTTATTAGAGCATAAGCTTTCGTGGACTACAGCTGCATCCGAAGAAGTGGGCTGTAGTCCACGAAAGCTTATGCTCTAATAAATTTGTTAGTCTCTAAGGTGCCACAAGTACTCCTGTTCTTCCTTTTGACGTGTTCACAGCCCACCTCATTTTAAGAGATCTTCTACATGCTTAACAATCTGTCCCACCCATTGTCTGCCAATGTGCTTGGGTAACTTTACTCCAAAACATATTTTAGAGAGGATAAAGACGTTATAATACAATAAAAAAGCAAGAATGCAAATACCTTCAAAAAACTCCATAATTATGGATATAGACAATGGACGACATTGGAAAAATAACAGGAGGGAAAGGCCAATAAATTTTAAGGTCTTAAAAGTGCCTTAAGTGGTTCAGAGGGCCTCTACATTGAAAAGAATTTTAGCCAGAGTGCGCAGAGAAATACATATGCTGTTAGAAATGTCCGTGAATTTACAGTTAAAAAAAAAAAAAACAAGCTAGCAACTTTTTTTCAACCCAGTACCAGCAGTTAACAATAACACTGTTATTTGTAAACAGCACAGACAGTAAAATAACAGTCCTTAAATTTCCACTGTAAAGGTGAAAGTGTGGATTGTAAAATTATATCCTTAAAATGTCTCTCTAATATCCTGGGACCAACATGGCTACAACAACACTGCATAGTGCTAGAACAGGGCAGTATATTTGCAATAGTGCTGTTTAAATCTTTGTAGTGAAAATGTTTATTAATTTATTAACATTAAAATGTAAAAAGAAAAGATGATAAAACTTGTTTGGTTGAAATGTCAGGCATATTATCTATGAATAAAAGAAACAAGAAAAAAAGAAAATAATCACTGATACTCCTGGTGATTGTCATCATATTTCAAAGCCTTTATTCTGCCATTCAATGCTTTTCACACTGCCTTAGGCTGTGATTTTGGAAAAAGTGTCTCTGACATTATTCTGCGCTACCAGACGCACTGGTTTCTACTATGTCCACTACTTCTGGAACTGATCCCGAAAGTTCAAATACACCTTTTTTTGTTATAGTGCTGCACTGGGTACACCGGTGCAGCTGTGCTGCTGTAGTGCTTAGTGAAGACACTAGCTGTGCTGATGGGAGAGCTGCTCCTTCCTTTGACATAGCACTGTCTATGGTTGGTTGGTGTAATTACATTGCTCCGGGGTGTGCATTTTCCACACCCCTGAGTGACAGTTATACCAACATAAGTTTGTAGTATAGACCAGAGCTGAGAGTATAGCTGTTTCTACTTTGGACTTTTGTTGAAAGTTTCTGCTGTTACATACTGGCAGAGCTTTAGCCATGATTTATTTGGACTTTTAATACTGACTTAGTATGAATTTTGTTAGAATTATATATTGTTTGGTTTATATTTGATTTAAAACAGTGGAGTAGTATTTACTTCTGGAGATTCTTCCATTTTAGGATGCCATTTAAATTTTATCTTAACTGGGCATTATAGTTGATGAGGTGGTTCAATTAAAAAAAAAAAAGACCAACTTTCGCATCCTTAGGCCCTGTTTTTCAATTATGTTAGCTCACTCAAGTTAGCTTCACGTGATTGAAAAACCTTGTTAAGACACATGCTAACACCTCTGAAGCTGGGTGAGTTAGGCTTTGTCTATACTGCAAAGTTTTGTCGACCAAAGGCAGATTTTGTCAACAAAACGGTGGATGTATACACACTGCATTGCGACTTTTGGTGGCAAAAATACCCTGTTTTGACGATAAAATAAAACCACCCCAATGAGAGATATAAGGCTTTTTGCACAAAATTTTTTGTCAACAAAGTCCAGTGTAGTCACCACGCTTTATTTTATCGCTTTAATTGGCCTCCAGGAGGTGTCCCACAATGCCCATCCTGACCCTTCTGGTCAGCACTTTGAACTCCACTGCCCTGCAGCCAGGTAAACAACCATCCGCCCCTCCCCCTGAGAAGCCCTGGGAATTTTTGAAATTCCATTTCCCTGCTGGCTTGGCATGGAGAGGTCTCATCACATCTACCCAGGAGACCATGGCAGGTTATCACAGCAAACACTCTCCTGCTTGGACTACTGTGGAGTTGTTGGAGCTGCTCAGTATATGGGGGAGAAGAGGCTGTGCAGTCCCAGCTGCACTTCAGACGTAGGAATTTTGATACCTATGGGCAGATTTCTCGAGGCTTGTGCGAAAAGGGCTATGATTGGGACACGCTGCAGTGCAGAGCGAAGATAAAGAAGCTGAGGCTGGCATACCATAAGGCAAGGGAGGTAAACTGTCGCTCCGGTGCTGCATCTAAGACCTGCCGGTTCTATAAGGAGCTGGATGCTACCCTCAGTAGTGATCCCACCAACTGCCAAGAGCCCTGTGGATACTTCGGCAGGCCTGGAGGTGGTGGAAAGAGGACCTAACCTGGAGGGCCAAGTCATTGATGAAGAGGTGCAGTTAGATGACGATGTGGAGCTCCTGGCGGGGTCGCACGGGGGGCAGGCAGCCAGGAACTGTTCACCACTCCGGAGGTGTCGAGCCAGTCTCAGCAGTTGCTCTCCAGTGATCAAGAAGCAGGAGAGGAGATGCCAACACTCATCATGCTGTGGGTGTTTGCAGAGATGTGTGCTTGCCAATCATCAGTGAAAAAGTGATGGTTATGTTACAAAAGCTGTATTTTACTGAAATGTTTCAATGCTGTGCATGAACTTAACAATCATGCTTCTGTGCATGATTCCTTCTGCTTCGGCAGATGTGGCCTTCAGGAACACCCCCCACACACTGGCCAAGCGTCTGTGCCAAATAAGAAAGTGCCCAAGACGGAGAAAAGAAGACAGGTTCCGGGAGGTACTACACTTCTCCAATGCAGAGAAAAGGGAACGTAAGGAGTAGAGGGAAGCCGAAAGGCAGGACAGATAAGAAAATCAGGAGTTTGTTAAGGACGGTACTGAGCGGATGATTAAAGTCATGGAGAAGCATACACAGATGCTGAAGTCCTTAATAATGCTGCAGACTGAGCAGATCAGTGCACGCCCTCCCCTGCAGCACATTCAGAACTCTTTTCCATCCCCCCAAACTGACCGCACAGTTCTTCCGCCTTCCGAGATTTCTCTGTTTCCCCTTCACTCCACCCCCTCGGACAACTTTCAGAATGATAGCTGGACCTACGCACAGCTCTGAAAGTCTGCCCTTCCTGGTACCGCCTTTCTGACCAAGCATCTTTGTGTGCGTGTGTGTGTGTGTGCGCGCGTATGTTGTTTCTTGTGCAATAAAAGCAACATTTGAATAGTAACTCATCTTTGTTTCCTACAAATTGAGATAGCAGGAACTACCAATACATACACAGGCAGTTTAATCATTTGCTTACTGGAATGTAAGGTCCCAAATGTCCCCATTGCTTCCTTGGAAAACTACATGTAATGTAACATTGCAGCACCAATCACAGAAATATACATTACTCGTTCTCATTTTCAAAGTGTTGCCTCAAAGCCTCCCTGATTTGAATTGCCCCCCTTTGAGCTCCTCTGATAGCCCTGGTATCTGGCTGCTCAAAATCAGCAGCCAAGCGGTCTGCCTCAACACTCCAGCCCTGAGCAAATCTTTCACCCTTAGCTTCACAAAGATTATGCAATGTACATAATCGGAATATTATCCTCACTGAGGTCTAACCTGCAATAAATCACCAGCGCACCTTTAATCTGCCAAAGTCACATTCCACTGTCATCTGGCACCTACACAGCCTGTTGAACCTCTCCTTACTGCTGTCCAAGTTTCCTGTGTAAGGTTTTACGAGCCACGGCTGTAAGGGGTAAACCGGGTCTCCTAGGGTCACTGTGGGCATTTCAACATCCCCCATTGTAATCTTCTGGTCTGGAAAGAAAATCACGACTTGTAGCTTGCTATACAAGCTGACGTACCTAAAGATGCATGTGTCATGCACCTTCCCAGACCACCCCGCATTGATGTGCGTGAAACGCCCATGGTGATCCACAAGTGACTGCAACACCATGGAGAAGTACCCTTTCCTATTGATGTACTCCATCACAAGGTAGTCCGGTGCCAAAATTGGAATATGTGTGCTATCAATTGCCCCTCCACAGTTAGGGAAACTCATTTCTGCAAAGCCATCCACTACTTCACACACAGTTCCCAGAGTCACGGTCCTTCGTAGCAGGATGTGATTAATTGCCCTGCACACTTGCATTAATGCAGCTGCAGTGGTTGACTTTCCGACTCCAAATTGATTCTTTACTGACGCCAGCTTCCACACTACTGATAGGGCAGCTCTCATGCTGATGTCCTTGTGCCACAGTGCTGGGGCGAGCGCCGCACACAGTTCTAGGAAGCTGGCTTTCAGCATCCAAAAGTTCTGTAGCCACTGCTCGTCATCTCACACCTGCATGACAGTATGATCCCACCATTCAGTGCTTGTTTCCCGAGCCAAAAAATGACGGTCCCACCCTCGGCAGCTGTTCTGTGCATGCCAAAATCAATCTAAAGTTGCTCCTATCCATATCACACAGCATGTCAAGCAACTGAGAGGCTTCTTCAGTTAGGAACTTCGCAATTAACTGCACTGCCATCCATGATGTCTTCATGACAGTTATCAGAGCATAGGAGAGCAGTGCAGGATCCATCCCTTCTCACAAAGATGCCGGGGTGCACAGCAATCAAGGGACTTTGAAAAATGCCACGAAAGAAAGCCGGAAGCCCATGGAATGCTGGGACAGAAAGCAATGCATCATGGAACCCTGTCCCAAGATGTGCCGTGATCCGCTCTGCCTTCCCACAAGATCTAGCAGCAGAAGGTGTCGAGCTGGACTGTGCAATAGGTACTCACAGTGCATTGCCCACACTGTCGATGCTAGTGCCCCAAGTGTGGAGACACTCTGCTGACAGAGGGAGTGAGTGTGAACGTGCAGTATCGATTTTTATTATAGCGCTTTTTGAGTCTCAACATAATTTTTGTTGACAAAACTTTGTAGTGTAGACAAGGCCTTAGTTGTATTGTAGCTTGGCTTCTCTCCAATATGATTGAACAACACATTCTTTTTGCCCATCAAAACTTATCCCTGGAGATGATCCCTCCAGGTCATGGTTTAGGCTCATTTCCATGTAATGTGAGGAGTTTGCACTGATGCTGCATGTGCTACATGTTTTGTGTAAAAAGAGGAATGCACTGTCCAAAGTTGTTGATCCAGCAGCAGCACAAAACTCATTATCCAACAGCAGCTAACTGCTGTGCTGTTGGAGATTAGCATGTTGTAATCAGCTGGCTACAGAGGTTATGCGTTATACTGAATGGAATCTAAATTGCCCAACTATGTCATAGGCCCCATACTGCTAACAATGGAGAATTCTTCTTTAGCTCAGGTAGTTGGGGGTCTTTGCATTTGAAACAGCAGGACCTGGGGCCCATCCTTAATGTCACAGTGAAGTTCCATTTGGCAATGGGGTATGGTAAATAAATGGGAGTTTTGCCAATTAAGGGCAGGTACCTGCCTGAGTTGCATTGAAATCAATAGGTTTAGTGTGCATTTGAAGGCAGAATTTGGCCCCAATGTGTCTTTACAATGAACAGCCCCATTTTAACTTGGCAATTGCTCTCATTTTTGTCAAAGTGACTCTAGACTAATTCGGATGATATTTTTCAGGGGCCCCAGACTGCTGCTGTCTGCATCCATCAACTTCTCACAACCTCTAAATTACCATATAGGCAATCATTAATTGCTGAAAAGGTAGATGTCTCTGGGAACCAGGTCTGGGGACAAGCTCCAAGAAGCCACTGTGTTTTAAAAAAGCCTCCTGAGCAATTTTGGCTCAGTGAAATGGTGCATTGCAGAGAATCAACTGAGAATGCTGGGGTTTGCCTCAGTGTTTTTCCTTACTAGATTCACAGAGTTTATGCAGCAGGTGTTATTAGCACTCCTCTGTAATAGACCATTTAGGGGGCTTGCAGTCAGTCTTAATAATGCCCT
Source organism: Chrysemys picta bellii (assembly GCF_011386835.1). Taxonomy (NCBI): domain Eukaryota; kingdom Metazoa; phylum Chordata; order Testudines; family Emydidae; genus Chrysemys; species Chrysemys picta. The sequence goes on from NC_088801.1 coordinate 36,583,325, forward strand.
CAGCTTTCCAGCAGATGGTTGACATGATTCTGTGCAGTCACTGCTTTATAAATTGCACTGGGATGAGTTTCCATCATATTTTAATTAACAAACGTGAAACACATCAGAAGCCGGCTTTTATCATGTTGACATTTCCAGGCTTCTGATGTGTTTTTTCAAACAGATTTTTTTCAAACAGGCCAGTGTTAATGTCTTTCTACTGTAAAAAGCAACAGAGGGTCCTGTGGCACCTTTAAGACTAACAGAAGTACTGGGAGCATAAGCTTTCGTGGGTAAGAACCTCACTTCTTTGGATGCAAGTCTTTCTACTGGTTTTTTGTTTTGTTTTTACACATTTCACTAAGGTTGGTTATATTTTCAGGTTGTCCAGCTCCAGAGTTAACTTCAAATCACTCTTACACATTCTTCAATTCAGCATTCTGTTGCTTTGAATTAAAATGTGAAGTGCCAGAGCCAGCCTGATCAGTGGTGGTTGTAGAAAGCCGTCCTTACTCAAAAATGAAATGACTACAGAATGCTTTCTATTAGCAAAACCTAAAGGTATGACATAAACCCAACTCTTAACCTGACGTGCCAAAAATATATAGAGACCCATCAATCCTTATCTAAACATCCAGAAGGATAATAGAAGGACAAGAAGAGGCAGTGTCATAACTGAAGCAAGGTTAAGAATGTACTGAAAATATTTTGTAAATAAAGAGTGAGGCAGTGAAATGTTACAACCAGGAAAACTTTCACTCTATGTTATGGTCCTATTTCTACCCCCAGGGATATTTGAAAGCCTATTATATAGTTCAATGTATACACTTAATTAGTGTAGGTAGAGAAAGGGATTTCTCATCTAGATTTCTTAAAATGGACTTAATATGTGTGATATTAGTGAATTTAGGAGGTAACAGTCCAGAAAAGTACTTTAAGCATGTACATAACTAATATGTTCACATCGCATTCACTTCAGTAATACTCCTTGTGTGCTTAAAATTTCACAGACAATTAAGAGCTTGCTGGATCAAGGCCTTGCATATTTGTTTAAGCAACCAATCAGATTTTCAAACATTCAACCATACCGTCTCCTTCTTGTTTTTGCATCTCCTTCCTTCCTCATTTATCCATCTATTATTCCCCCTTTTTCATTAGTCTTTTTTTCTCTCTCATTGAGTATATGCTCACAGATACTCTTATTGACACATTAAGCCACACCTCACTGTGGGAGTGGAAGCAATCCAATCTCCAGAATGGGAACTCCAGAAGCTATTAAGTTTCATGCAAGCACAAGAACTCCTGCAGGGCCGGGAGACAGTGTTGCAAACTTTGTGGACATTTGATGTTTTTCTTATAGCACCAGCTGCTGGAATCCATTTAGTACCTGAGAATCTCACCTTTCTTTAAAAAAAAAAAAAAGTTTCTAGCCTTGTGGCTATGGAGAAAAGGCTGAAAATGTGAACCCTAAAAATTCCAACACCAGAAAGCAAATAAAAAGAACACCACGTTTATTATTTTTAAATCCCATGATTTTCAAGTCAGTGTCATGATTTTGGGGGGGCCAGACTCCTGATTTTTGAATGCTTGGGGTGGGCAATACTGGGGACAGCCAATTATATATCCCAATGTATCATTTTTGGGAAGGGTGCAGCATGGTGGGGTGTGCCATGGTCTTCCCAAAACAGGATCCAAGTATTACCAAAGTGTTAAGCAGGAGCAATTATTAACACTCAGGGAGTACACGCATTATAGTTGTTCATTGTTCCTGCACAAGGGTATCAAGGGAATGAGGTTCTTTATTGTTACAGTGAAGAAGCTACAGAGCGAAAAGTTCTTGGATTTTGTAGCTGTAAATTAAGGGTATCATGACACAGTCTTGTGCTTTGAGCATTATATAAACTACAGTAGGCTTTCTTAATTGTTGTATTTAGAATGAAATCCCCACATTTTTCATTTCAAAAGTTTTACAGAAACCCTTTTGTGAGCCTGTAACCACTCCAGTGCTACAATGCAACTTAAAATAATCGTCTTCCTATACAGAGCATTGGCCTGAATCACCATGTAATGGAACAGAATGCATAGGAAAACAGGAAGAGAGATAAAAGAGTATGGTGTTTCACCAGTATAGTCTCTAGATGTGTAGAAAAATATGATTCTTTGGCTTGTACTTTCTGAGGTACTATAAAAACAGGATAAGGCATATCTAACTAGGATTTTTTTTAAAATTTACATATTTATTTGTGTTGGAAAGGCCTCTAATGCTTCTATTAGTATCACTGCTGATGGTCATCTCTGGAAATGTCTTTTTGGTTTAAGCTCTAAATGCTGAGTGCAGTACGGTAGGTCTGTAGACTTTTTCAGAAGTATCTTCAACTGTATCTTCAAAGGCAATTAAAAAGATTAAATGTTTTGTACATTAAGAACTGTTGCTTACAGTCTAATCAATATGGTGACACCAGGTCTTCCCTTCTCTCCTGATCTAAGATAATTCAGTGTATTCAGGAAAGACAGTAGTAATTTGGTAAATAGTTCTGTTCTATTTAAAGCTTCTTGTATTCTGGCTTACTGACCTTTAGATTAGCACAACACTAGATAGTCAACAAAAAATGCACTATATAAATGAAAGCGTAGTCACTGAGTAGGCTAATAAAACGGGAATCTTTATTTTGGCATATTCTGAATGTGATGACTATATATCTTTGAAATTTGGCATTCATATGCTTTATTCTTTAAAGCATCCAGAGGATACTGAATATATGTTAGCAGTAGCCTTGGAAGGATTAGATTATTAATTGGTAAATGCTGGTAAACATTTATTTCACTATACACACACTAACTGACTAAAAGTATTTCCATCAATAATAATCCAAAATTTACAGATAGGCAAAGTAAGAAAAATGCTGCTTGAGAATTTATTAGAGTCCCACCATAATGTTTATGAAAGGGTTTGTAATGCTGGTGTTAGTGGAGCGAGAGCAGGAGCTCCATTGAGGTACTTTTAACTTTTTGCTCTCAATATCTACTGTCATTAAATAATTATTGGAGAGGGTCACACATAATTTCCCACAACTGTGAAAATCTAAATCAATGAAAATTGAAAAAAATGCTTAAAAATTAACATTGATATTATCCATCAAAATTATTTAAAAAAAATCAAATTCTGCCAAGTCTAGTTATCAGAAAGTAACTGTCCTAATCATGTATGTGATATCATGGCTGCTCTGTACATCTGCACCTAGGTGTTCTGTCCTAGCTAGCGAGCTAGCTCTCAATAAATTGTGGTCCAAAAAGTGGAACAGTCAGCTTATTTGCACAGTCATTGTTCCACGTAAGCAGCTGTCCCCATTAAAAGATAACATTTTGCACAGACACATACACAGAATCACAATGAGCTTAACATGAAATAAAGCAACGCACTAAATAATAAAGAATAAAAAATGATACTCCCTGAATTTTATCTTTATTTCTTTCACTTTTAATTTTTACTTGGGAACTTTTGCAAGAATTACATACCTATTTAGCACTTAATTAAGCACCACTTGGCACTAGCCCAGTGCTCTCTCATTAAGGGGAATTTATGCTAATTCTATCCTAATTAAGCAGCTGTCTTTACTAGTCACTATCATTAGGCTAAGAAGTTATCTGGGGAGACATCCCAATAAAGCAGCCCTCCTAGTTAAGGTTGTCCCGATTAAAAGGAGTTTATGGTAACTGTAATATATTTCAGCAACTTTCCACACAACAGTAAATAATGTATTCTCCGAGGGTCTGAGCCAGGTTCCAGCACCTCAGCTACCTTCTGGAGAAATGTGCATTGGGGAAGGGGGAGGAATCCATCCCAGCTAAGAAGTGGCACTGCAGCTGTTCTACAGAGGCAACTTGAGACATTGGACTTAAGTAGCCTAGAGAGTGCCCTTATGTGGCCTCTCTGTGGAAGGTAGAGGGAATAAGAGGAGTTGGCATTGTCCGATAACTGGGATACTGCTACATAAGAGGCTTCTCTAAAGCAGAGCTCTATGGCTATGCTGAGTGTGCACTTCCTCTGCCTCAAATCTGGTCCTCACTGTACACTGGAATCATACCAATTTCACTGCACAGTGTCTCTCCATTGAGGAAGAGGTGGGAGCTTGATTTGCCTGGTAGGGACCTTACAGAAAATATGGCTGTGGATAATTAATTGTGCAATGTAATGACAAAAATATAAAATCAACTATGAAGATGAGGAGAAGTCAGTTTGAACATCTGATGGAGAAATAATACTGCACCACAGTTTAATTATATTTTACAAACAGTTCCATTAATAATCCCCAAAAATGTCTGTGCAACAATAGAGAAAACATATCTGCATTTATTCGGCAACATTCCCTGCTCCCTACACACACACACAAATCACAAGATTGAAATTAACAAAACAATTTGCAACAGTAAACACAGGTCTCAAACTACTTACGTTGAAATTGTACTAACTTGCATTCAATCTGCCATAACTAAATACTCTGTGGAGCTAGGATAACAAATTCCTGTCATAGTATAAAATAGGAAAAGAATAGTACTAAAACTATTAATACAGGGGACTAGTTATTGAAGTCTTTAAAAGTCAAAAGCACTGAATCCAAGAATATTGCAGTCTTAGAAAATAAGGACTGAAGCTCACTGCAAAGCAAAGTCTGAGATTCAAAGAAGCTTACACATGGGGAAACTCAACAAGCAAATGTTACAATAAGATAAATGGATTCTAGGTAGAAACCTCAGATTTTCAGCCTTATTTGACAAAGGTGCTTTTCTGAACATTTAGGAACAACAAAACAAAATTAGATAATAATGTTGACTGGCATTGTCTGCTCTTAAAGACTATCTATAATAGATTTTGGGGACAAATCTCACTGAAATACAGAAGACTTCCCCAGAATCAATATTAAGAAATAGCAACAACAACAACAAAACAGGCAAAAAGACAATACATCTTTGAAGCTTGATGTCTAACGTCCTATTACACCAAACTTTCAAAATAGCCATTTACATAAAGTTTATGTGGCAAAAATAATTTCTAGCACACACATGAAAATTGGAACAAATTCTTGGAGAAGAGCTACTTTATAAGTTAATGAGTGTTAAAGCAAATGCAAATCAAAATCTTACATAGTTTATGTTGCACAGACACATACAAGCAAGAGTAAGAAATAGCAATACATGTTGTAATTGCTTAGATGTTATTGGTAACTACAAACAAATGTACTGGGAATGCAAAAGGATTAATTCATTTTGGTCTCAGAAGTGTCAACAATAATAATTGAAAACTTATTATGTTTTGAACTTTTGGTTTGTACTAAAATTAAATGAATTAAAGGAATGCCTAAAGCATCATTCGAATGGACCTCTGTTAGCCTAATGATTGCTGAAAGGATAATTCTGTGGCAGTCTGACCCTGAGCCTGCTCTAATTTATGCCAGGAACTCTCTGGCCCCAGGATTGGAGGAGCATGAAGGCAGCCTTCTGCCCTCATTTCTCCCCTGGTCTTGCACAGAGCACAACCTGGGGTATTTCTTCGTTTGTTACCCTCCTCCCCCTTCCCCATGTCTGTATTCAAAACGTGTCGATATCACACTTCAGATATAATGGCCAAATCCTCAACTTGCTTAAACCAGTGTAGCTTCCATTGAATTCAGTGAAATTTACACCAGATGAGAACCTGGTTCTGTATGTTTTGATTGTTCAATGAAAAAAGAAAAGGAAAAGAAAAAGAAAAATTAATATTTTCCTAATTGTATGTTTCTTCACAATCTGTCCATTTGCTAAAATTAACGTGCGCTATATCCAAGATTTCCTATCAAGTTCACTTCTGTTGGATAATAAAGGCAGCACTCTTTTTCTAGTCACTAATGTGAAAATACATCTGATGTTTAGGTTTTTTTTTTCCTGAAGAGATTTATCAGATACCCATAGTAACAGGACATCGATAGCCTCTACAGTCTAATCAGTCATTTTATTTTAATGCTGACATACCATGCTAGAAATCCTTCAGATACTCTTCAAGCAAATACTACCATAATTTAGAAAGTTGGACAAATTGTTTTACAAGAATGAATTTCCAGAAAGCATTGACTGTTATGTTCAGGGAAGAACACTCAAATATAGAATGCAAAAAAGCAAGATGTATCACGAAATAAAGGACAAGACTCATGTTTAGGATAATGCTTGCTGGCGTATTGGGAGGGAAGAAGCATTTTATTAAAGATGAACAATGGCACAATTATTGTTGCTTTCTAACGGTTTACAAGCTTTAAGAATATACATTCAATGTTTCCCCACATAATTTGTCAAAATTCATGAATTTATTATATGTTCTTACTCTGAAAATGACTTTTAAAACTGAAGGTAAATTGTGTTGCATTGCGAAATATGTTAATTTTTTCCTTAAACAAAAAAGACAAAAACCTTTCCCAGAAAATACTTTCTAATTAGGGTTAATCACCATGGGCCAGATTATGTCACTTCTTACTCACAGTGAGGAGCTTATCTGTAGAGTTCCGTTGATTTGAATCATATAGAATCATAGGACTGGAAGGGACCTTGAGAGGTCATCTAGTCCAGGTCCCCTGCACTTATGGCAGGACTAAGTATTATCTAGATCATCCCTGACAGGTGTTTGTCTAACCTGCTCTTTAAAATCTCCAGTGGTGGAGATTCCACAACCCCTCTAAGCAATTTATTCCAGAGCTTAACCACCATGACAGGAAGTTTTTCCTAATGTCCAACCTAAACCGCCCTTGCTGCAATTTAAGCCCATTGCTTCTTGTCCTATCCTCAGAGGTTAAGAAGAACAATTTTTCTCCCTCCTCCTTGTAACAACTTTTTATGTACTTGAAAACTGTTGTCATGTCCCCTCTCAGTCTTCTCTTTTCCAGAATAAACAAACCCATTTTCTTTCAATCTTTCTTCATAGGTCATGTTTTCTAGACCTTTAATCATTTTGCTGCTCTTCTCTGGACTTTCTCCAATGTGTCCACATCTTTCCTGAAATGTGGCGCCCAGAACTGGACACAATACTCCAGCTGAGGCCTAATCAGCGTGGAGTAGAACAGAAGAATTAATTCTCATGTCTTGCTTACAGCACTCCTGCCAATACATCCCAGAATGATGTTAGGTTTTTTGCAACAGTGTTACACTGCTGACTCATATTTAGCTTGTGGTCCACTATGACCCCCAGGTTCCTTTCCAGAATACTGCCTTCCTAGGCAGTCATTTCCCATTTTGTATGTGTGCAACTGATTGTTCCTTCCTAAGTGGAATACTTTGCATTTGTCCTTATTTAATTTCATCCTGTTTACTTCAGATCATTTTGAATTATAATCCTATCCTCCAAAGCACTTGCAACCCTGCCCAGATGGCTATTGTTTGCAAACTTTATAAGTGTACTCACTATGTGTAGAATAGGACTGCTCACACATTAAGGTAATACTAAGTAAGATAGCAAAAAGATGTCCTATATTTGAGCAAGAGAAAAGAAAAAATAATATAATGAATGCAATACATTTGAAAGTTCAACTACTGCATCTTAAACCAATTTAACCATCTAATACTTCATCGATTTTAAAAGGATTTAGTCCTAATTGGGAAAGAAGCAGTTATGATAGTTGCAAATTGCAAATTTGCAAAAAAACAAAAAAAGCCCACCCAACAAGTGGGTGGTTTTGTGTGTGTGTGTGTGTGTATCATCAGTAAATGGGCTTGTGATAACTTGCAATAAAGACTGCAGGGTTTGGCCATATAAGGTTAATGCTGTTCACGTTTTACTTGTGTACTGTAGTGCTATAGATTTATGAAGTACTGTAGTACTGGAGTCCTTTCTCCAAAGAACTTGGTAAGATACAGAACAAAGACAGATTGGGAGATTTTCTTTATATCTGGAATGCTTTGTTTTCCAGTTGGATAATACACAGTAATTAAAACTGGGTTACAAACCATGTAATTAGAAAAATAGTATCTTGATATAGTATACAATTCCTTTTCCATTCTTTCTTTTCTCTGTGAGAGTTTATTTTCTTGTTTGATTTCTTTGTTATTGATTATGTTTAGTTCCTGCTAGAAGTTAGCAGAAAAGGGAGGTCAAAATTGAAAGTAAATGAATAGATTCCTGTAGTAACATACTTAATTTCATACAAGAATTGAAAATGTTTACTGGTTGTTTATATTTCATAAGCCTATCACACAAAAATCCATTGGGCACAAAACAAATTAGCATATGCACCTAAAATTAAGGCCATAAAAAGAGAAAAGTCAACAGGGGGTTTGAGGTCACACACTGGAAGATATAAATGGGCCCCAATCCAGCATTGCTAGTGTCAAGGCTGATTCCCCACTCTGGCACTTCGAGTGCAGAAGGTGGGGGCCTGCAAGGATTCTAACAATTAATACTTGCCACTCCAGGTTTGTATTAAACTCCCAAGGTTACAACTTTTCTCTGACCTTGGATGGGTAGATGCTGCTACCACCCAAGTGCAGAACCTCTTTGAGAGCCTAGGAAGGCTCACTTGGGAATTCCTTACTGTGGGTACCCTTAAGTCCTTTCACACACACCCCTCCGGGGAACAGCTGAGAAAGAAAGAAAAAAAGAAATCAGCTGTTGCCATCAGCTAAATAAAAAAAAAGTGCACAAACCTCTTAAGACGCAAAAATCCAATTCTGTTCTTAAAAAAGGTAAAAGAAAATACATCTGGGAACTCAGGCTATTGCTAGATATTAAAAGAGCAAATACAAGGATTAAGCACCAAGAATAGCTTTCTTGAGGTCCAGTTTAAAGGTTACAAGCAAAACAAAAACACCTGGGATTAGCACAGAGGAATCCACAAGCCATAAAGAAATAAAAGGGATAAACTTAATTGCGTCTTCCTAGACATTTCCTGATCCACTTACATATCTGGGGTTTTAAATGAGTAGTTTCTAGGTATGATATTGATGATTTTTTCATACCTGGCCAAAGCTTCTTACAGCATAGCTGCTCTGTCTGCCTCCCTCTGGGAGAACAGACAGACAGACAAAAGGGAAGTCGCTTTTCAATTTTAAAAAAGTTCTAGCCTTCCCATTGGCTTTTTTGGCCAGGTGCCCATGACTTCCTTTACCTATGCTTAGCAGTGAGACTTTTTAACCCTTTATAGGTAGAGCAATTAGAGCAGGGTTCGGCAACTTTGGCCGGGCCAGTTTTATTTACCTGCTGACGCGGCAGGTTCGGCCGATCGCAGACCCCACTGGCCGCGGTTCGCCGTCCTGGGCCAGTGGGGGCAGCGAGAAGCCGCGGCCAGCACATCAACTGTGCAAATGTACGACATACAGTAGCAGTAAGTACCTTCATCTCATCAGGGATTACATTGTAGGTTTTCAGATCAATCAACTCCAGTACTCTTTTAGGTTCAAAGGTGAATCAAATGAAAATAGAGTCTAAGGGCCTGATTCTCATTTACACTAATACCACAGTACCTCACTTTGGCAATGTAAGGGGTCCTTAAGTTGTGTGTAAATGTAATTTACACCCATTTTGTCTTCTTTGCATTGCTGAAGGGTTGTGAAGCAGTCTTGGCATACTTGAGAATCAGGCCCTAAAAGAACAAGGGACAGCAAGGCATATTGATAGACTAACCTGACTTGATAAAACCACTAGGACTTCCAAAGCTACCAACGGGAGTTTGCTAAGGACCTAAATACCACCAGTGGATGGATTCTTCATGAACTTGGCTTTTTGCTTAGGAAATAATTGTATGGGTAAGCTCAAAATTCTTATGTGAACTCGGCTAGTAGAATTCCTGCTCCATTGCTACTCACCCTCCTATCAGATTAGTTAGCATGACCCTTATAGATACAAAAATGTATATGATTGTTGTGAAATGCTTCTCATCCCCCAGGGTGACCAGATAGCAAGTGTGAAAAATCGGGATGGGGGGTAATAGGCGCCTATATAAGACAAAGCCCCGAATATTGGGACTGTCCCTATAACATCGGGACATCTGGCCACCCTACTCCTCCCCTCCTCCAAATTTCCACTTTATTAGGTCTTAATGGGTTGGTTCTACGATAGGTCTCAACCAGGTCTGCATTTTTAGAGGAGCAATTTTGTTTCTGTTGATAACTGTGTCCATAATTTTGTACCTAGAGTTCATTATGGATACAAAAATGGAGGCTCTGTCTGAAAATCAGGCACCACATCTTTTGAACAGTGCTTTGCAATATACAAGGTTTTATATGTGTGTATGTTTCACCCTGTAATTTGTCACTTAGTGTTCTGTAAACACTCTTAGATAATAAAGTAATACTACAAAGAGTGGAAGGTACCAGAAACAAATTTTAGTTCTTTAAATGTTGTGATTAAATATATTCAAATATTTCACAACACTGAAAAAGTGTTGAGTAATTCTTGCTCTAATTTACATTCTCTTCACAAAATTTGCCAAATAGCCGTTTATCAAAAGAGCGTTGTCTTTTAAGATGACAGATATGAGAAAATATAATATGGAAAAGTTATATACTGTAATAAGTGTGTTTGAAAAGCTATGAGCTGTTATATTCCATTTTCACATAGCTCTAGTTACAGTATATTTAAAAAGCAATAAATGTCACAAGTGACTTGTTTGTCATGTCTCTGCTTTATAGTTGTTTGGAAAATGTACCCTCTTTATACACAGACTAGGAAAATGCTCTCAGCTTACAGGAATCTTTCAGCCTATTCCATTGAAATATAAAGTAATTTTTTACTCACTTAATTTAAAGACTTTGTCCAAAGCTTTAGATCCAATGTGTCCTAGATGGTGAACAGGTTTGTACTAAGTGGCACATCATGTGGGGGAACAAACAGCAGGCCAAAGCATCCAATCTGGTGACACTGTAGCTTTGGTTTAGAAACTGTTTACTCATTTTGTTTCAAAGCGCTGTAGACGTTTTTTGTGGTGATAATTGTAATAAGATAATTGTAATAACTACAAAGATGGAACTGTGGTCCATTATGATTAATAAAATCCAGTTGAAATATCATAACGGTTAACATTATATTAAAAATCAAATTATTGACTAATACACACACTCTATACGTCTGCTCTGACCCATCTTTTAATGTTTATATATGTTATATACCAGTTAATGAAATTCCCTTTGTCCACTTTATTTTGAACAAATATACATTTTATGTGAGCAAGTGGTGTCTTTTATTGTGACACTTATAACCGCAGTTTCTCTTTCTTGGGGAGGAGGGGATGTGGGGGAACCATGAAAGAAATGCCAAATGAGAACAGCAAGCTACTGCCAGGCATCATGGTTGAAATGTAAACTAAGCAGCAGCCATGCATTTGTAGCTCTCTGCAAAGTTAGAAGAGATTTACCCTGTAGCATATTGGAAAACATCACTCATGTAATGGAATCCCCTTGCCCCCCTCCCCCCCCCCCCCCCGCCTCCTCACACCCTCCTCCCCCAGAAAACCACATCTGTTTCCTACTGATAGCTTTTAACACACATCCCCGTAATGTCTTCTAACAGGAAGTAGAAATTGAGAGAAGTTTGTATTCACCAACATTTAAGAATCAGCCTGGGAGCCATTCCATCATTTCTGTGAAAGATTCAGACGCGAAAGGTGGGAAAACATTTTTTGACAAGATGTCATCTGAAAATGGTCAGAACAACAGCTCTGAAGGTTAGCATAACGCTTTGATCTGATTTCTTTATTTGTATCTTGTACAGAACAAGTAAGATAAAGAGTGTGTGTGTGTGTGTGTGTGTGTGTGTGTGTGTGTGTGTGTGTGTGTGTGTGTGTGTGTGTGTGTGTGTGTTAAAAGTAAAACAAAACTGATGATACAGTATATGGTTCTGTTTTTAAGAAAACAGCATAGGGTGCACTAAAACATAAATTTAGTTGACATCTAAATTTTTCAAGTTGGGATTTTATTTGTAAAGTAGCTGTGTGCAATATGAGGTTATTGGCACTATTGCAAAAAAGACCTCAACACACATAACCATCTCTGTTTTCCCCCAAAGACAGTGCTGTTACAATAGAAAAAACAGTGCATTTATTTCTTCATGCAAAAAGTACAGACATTTTTAGAACAATGCACTTGATCATCAAAGTGACAAAGGAGAATCATAGTTGTATAATCAAAGCTGCACATAAGAAAAGAATTGGGTGTTTATATCAACTGCAAAAAAAAAAAAGCTTTCCATCTTTTCTTTTTCAAATGATTACCCTAAATGTGTTTAATGATTTTAGGATAAAATATGACAGAATCGTGTCAGTTTTTAGGAATATGTTATATAATTTTGATTTATTAATGTTTTGTAAATGTCATTCAAATGTTAATAGCTCATATGCCTGAGATTGCACTGTTACCATAATTTTCAATAATGATATCGCCACAAAATACAGTACTTTGTTAAAAATACAGACAGAATTAATCATTTCTGAAGAGGCAATAACTGGATTGTACATTTTGGTAATTTGGAGTTAGCAGTGTGTTTGTTAAAAATAATGCTTAATAATGATAATAATAATTAAGCCCCATTGCACTTTTCTCTGTGTTTAAATTGCCCACACCTTCAGCTTGCTACTCAAGTTGACCCTAACAATAAAGAAATTAAAAAAAATTAGAAATGAAGAAAAACAATATATCCCATCTCCTCGCTCCCTGCAATGATACATCTTTAACCATAGTTTAGTGTAATACTTATTCAGTATAGAAGAGACCAATTCCACATGACATCCAGGAACCAAATTCAGCTCTCTGTTCCACACATACAATAATAATGAGACAATCAGAGCGACTATCAAATGAGATAAGAACCTTTGTATCAGGAATTAGATGATAAAGTATGTTAATGCATCAGTTCTGGAGAGTTCAGGGCAAATCCTGGTTCAGAACCCATCTGAAAATTACTTTGATGGTCTCAACCTCATCCTCAGATTTTCACATG